>NC_090385.1:92944373-93648678 GCF_036365525.1 Heterodontus francisci
TACAGATTTGCTTCCAAATTAGACAGCCAATCTGAAGCAGAGCAAGTTAACACTTTATTGTATTCTATTGGGGCTATAGTAGATGATGTTATTGCAAGACAAGGTATCAATGAGACATCTGCCAAATTCAATGAAGTTTTAAAAGCTTCTGATTCTTATTTTAGCTTGCAGAGCAGTAAGATTTTAGAAAGAGCAAGATTCAACAAATGGTTCCAGAAACCGAGCAAAACATTAAATGCTTTTAGCAATGACAGAAACAGGCTAGCTAAAGGATGTAAATATGGAGATCTTAAAGCAGAATTAATAAGAGATTGTCATAGGTATTGCTGATGAATCCCTATCAGATTTATTGCAGCCTAAAGAAGACATCACCCTGGATAATGCTATTCAGCTGGCAAGACAAGCAGAGGTCCAGAAGAGCAACACAGCAATCTTGAGAGGTGAGGAAAGACCTTGGTTTAGGAAACCTCCTGCAAGCATACAGTTACCAGAGGGCTATGAAAGAGGCACCAGAAAAAAAGGTATGCTAGAGGCGGGGAACGTGAAAGACGCCATTAAACCCTGCCAGCGTCATGGTGCCAAAAGTACCCACAGGTGCAAACAGTGTCCTGCAAACAAAGCAGAATGCTTCCACGCCACATTTTGGTAAAATGTGCCAAACTAAAATCTCTACCCCCACAAGTTCAAAAGAAAAATCATTAAAGAATAGAGCAATTAATGAAGTTAAACGATCTCCTTAAGAAGAGCAATCAAACCACTTTCTTGATGAGATCAGTGATCCTAATTTTGGTCTGTCGATATATATGTCAATGGACATATCACTAATTTTAAAATCAACACCAGAGCAAGTATAACGGTCTTATCAGACAAAGAGCCATGATTATCAACACATTTTCTACAACCAACAGAAACATAGGTACATGGCCCAGGAGGGGTTGAACTCGAAGTAAAGGGGAAACTACAGGCAACACTCCAATACAATGGAAAGCAAATATTTGAAACACTGTATGTTCGAAGGAATCAGGAATTCTCTCTCTTGAGTAGAAGAGCTTGTACTGACCTTCATCTTATAAAGAAAGTAGAAGTTAAGCAATGAGAATCCAGCAGTCACTTCCAAGAGGAATTCCTGAAATTGTTTACTGGTCTAGGTAGATTGAAGACCAAATATACTTTGTGAAAAGATACTAAACCAGTATGTCTTTTCATAACTAGAAAAATTCCACTCCCATTAATAAAGCAAGTCCAACATCAACTCAAAGACATGACCAGGATGGGAGTCATTTCTCCTGTTATTTAACCTACAGAGTGGTGTTCGGGACTGTTTCCAGTTACTAAACCTAACGGTGATCTTCTCATTTGTGTAGACTTAACTTAGACAAGCTGTGGCACGAGAAGTTCATCCGATGTCCTCAGTGGATGAAAGCTCAGCAAAGTTATCGAAAAGTACCATGTTCACAAAGCTTAACATGAATAGTGGCTTTTGTCAAGTTCCATTGGATAAGAAGTCCAGGTTATTGATAACCTTCATTACTCCATTCGGAAGATTTTGTTTTAACCGTCTACCATTCGGTATCATGTCATCACCAGAAATATTCCAGAGAACTATGTCAAATATTCTACAGGACCTTGAAGGTGTAATATGCCACATCTTAGTTCATGGAGAGTCCATTGGAGAACATAACCTAAGGGTTGGAGTGGTGTTAATCATCTGCAGGAGAAGTGCGCGTTTTCAAAAACATCCATTCATTTTTTGGGACACATTGCCAGCAGTAGCGGCATAATAGCAGACCCGCAAAAGACGAGAGCCATTAGTAAATTTCCACTTCCTACTCTGTCCACAATCTTCAACAGTTTCTTGGCATGGTCAATCAGTTGGCAAAATTCCTACCTAATTTAGCACAAGTTACTGAACCTTTATGACAACAATTAAGGAAAGCTCAAGCATGGTGCTAGAAACAAGCATTTCTAAGGAACAAGGAGATGCTGATTTCGCCTGATGTCTTAGCTCATTATAATCCTTCACTTCCAACCAAAATTGCAGCTGACACCTCGTCTACAGGGATAGGGGCAGTCCTTTTTCAAGAATAGCCAGATGGAAGTCGAAAACCTGTTTATTATGCATCACAAGCATTGTCCGATACTGAGACAAGATACACCGTAATCGAGAAAGAAGCTCTGGCAGTTGCCCGGGCTTGTGAGAAGTTTTAGGACCATATTATAGGCTTAAAAGTTGTCATAGAAACAGATCATAAACCCCTAGTTTCCTTACTTGATGTAAAGGAACTCACTAGGATGCCTTCGCGGATCCAGAGATTCTGGTTGAGGCTAATGAGCTTCACATACGAAACAGTACACGTACAGGGCAAGCAGCAAACGTCAGCAGATGCATTGTCCAGAGCTACTGTCAACCATCCTACTCAACAGAAAGTTAACTTTATTAATGAAATTGAGTCATCTTCTTAGGTCACTGCATCACAATGGCCAGCAAATTTAAATAAGTTCCAACAAATTCATCAGGCACAGATGCAAGTTGAAGAATGCATATATGTCCACCAATATTGCAAGCAAGGTTGGCCGCGACAGAGTCCCAGTGGTAAGAGGATGAAAATCTTCGAACACAGAATACACTTTACTATAGTGGATGATTTGCTGGTATATGACAAGAGACTGGTGATTCCAGAGTCACTCCGGGTAGAGATCTTGGAGAAAATACACCAGGGTCATAAGGGCATAACTAAATGCAGAGCATAGGCTCAGGTGTCCGTGTGGTGGCCAGGAGTATCAAAAGATATGGAAGAAATGATTTCAAATTGTCATGTATGTGCAATTCACAAACAGGATCTGAGAGAACCTTTTATCTCGACCCAATTCCCAACCAGAATGTGGGAACGATTGGTGAAGGATTTATTCATTTTTGACAGAACATCCTATCTAATTGTAGTAGATTACTTTTCTAGGTGGATCGAGGTTAAACGTTGTGTATGCAACAACATCTGAAGCAGTCATTCGAGTGTTACAAGAAATCTTCACAACACATGGTATACCTGATCAGATAGTGTCCAATAATGGACCACAATTTGCAAATAATTACTTCAAAAACTTTGTGGAAATCAGTTGATTTGTGCATATAACAAGCTCCCCTAGGTATCCAATCTAATAGAGAAGCTGAGCTATTAAAGCACTGTTAAAGAAAGATCAAGAATTCTAATCAGCGCTTCTGAATTATAGAACTACAGAACATATGCAAATTAGCACCATCCGAAATGTTAATGGGAAGAAAACATAGGACACAACATCCAATTTTACCTAAGAAATTAATTTCAGGGATATAGATCCAGGATTATCAGAGAGATCAAGACAGAGAAAAGTCTTACCGAAAGATACAAGCCCATAACTATAACAGGAAATACCGTATGAGGAACGTACCAAAGTTATCAGAAGGGCAAAAGGTATGGGTACAAGACTAAAGCAGAGAAGGAGTAATTCTCCAGAGAGAGGAGAATCAACAGCGATCTTATTTACTAAGAACTTCAGAAGGTACTATACGAAGAAACTGAAGGAATCTTATTCCTTTACATCAAAGGCGTCAATCGGTCATATATTTGGATGAATCAGATGTTGAACCTGAAATTCAGCAAACTCAGGATACTACAAACCTCAATGAGGGCCATCCAAGTCAAGAAACAAGAGTTCAGAGAAAGACTACCAATCTTCCACATCTGACAACAACACAATCAAGGAGAACTGTGAATTCTCCTGAAAAATTGAATCTGTGAAGTCAGAGACTTGGGGGGAGATGTTGTATAAGGGTCTGAAAGGGTTAATCTTGAGGAAGTGTAAAGATTACCTCCTACCATGATGAGTAAGAGATCACATGTGAGAGAGACTTGAAGATAGATGCAGCATGGCTTTGGAGGAGTCACACAGACTAATGTGAAGATGTATATTTTGAAGATGTATATTATGTATATTTATAATGTAATAAATGGTAATGTTCTAATTACTCCAGACGAAAGAACCTCTCTAAGATAGACTAACTAAAGTGGCAGCATACCAAATAAACATGCAACAGTCAGCAAATACTGCAGGGTCTTATTAATCGCACAGGATCATTACTAGAAACGCAATATTAGCGTGGAGGTTCTCGGTCCCTTTGAAGCTTTACAGTGCTGCATCCTAAGGACTTTTGCCATGGCCTACTGCAGCTCCTACCCACCACAGCCTGGAAAGAGAAGCCACAGGTTTATACCCAAGACACCTAAATGACAAGCTACCTTCTTTTCCTTGGAGGCTAAAGGCCAGGAGCCTCTATGGGCAGGTGGAATCACCAAAATAGTCCCAGTGCACCTCCTAACTATCAGTTATATAGCAGCACAAGCAGTGAACTGATGATCATCAATTGCCCACCTGCTTCCCTCCCTAGGAAGGCTGAGTCTCCTTGGAGACAAAGAAGCAAACAGACAATAAATAGCTTCAAACTTTCAGTGCACTTACTCCAAGACTGAACTTGGACATGTTACTCTTTGCCAACTCAAACTGCCTGAGTCAGCCTCCTGAGTCAGCAGGTCTTCAGATTCAGGCTGGTTTCTTCCTGTTTCTGCCTTTGCATTGTCACTGGAGGAGACAAGGAATAAAGAGGTTTTAAATTCAGCCCCAACCATTTCAGCAGAAGCCCCACTGCAGCATTGTGCGATTTCCTATAATTTACACGTGAATTAAGAGTTGGAACTGTGCATAAGTCCCTCTTTTACTTTATTTAACATGAATTTATATTCAGTGCAGTGATGAGGGAGCAGTAAGAGAGGCTAGACTGAAGCCCTATCTGCCCTCTAAAGTGGATGTTAAAGATCCCATGGCACTATTTTGAATCAATTTGGCTAGAACTAAGGAACAAAAAAGGTGCAGTTACATTGCTCGGTGTTGTTTATAGGCCACCAGTTAGTGGGAAGGATATGGAGGAACAAATTTGCGAGGAAATTACAGAGAGGTGCAAAAATTATAGGGTCGTTATAATGGGGGGCTTTAATTATCCAAACATAGACTGGGATAATAGTCGTGTAAAGGGAAGTGGGGGACAAAAGTTTCAGAGTGTGTTCAGGAAAATTTTTTACAACAGTATGTTGCTAGTCCAACAAGAAAGGAGGCACTGCTAGACCTGGTTCTTGGGAATGAGGTGGGCCAAGTGGATCAAGTACCAATAGGAGAGCATTTAGGGGATAGTGATCATTGTGCCATAAGGTTCAGGCTGACTATAAAAAAAAACAAAGAGAAATCCAGGCTAAGAATAATTAACTGAGGAAGGCCAACTTCAATGGGGTAAAATTGGAGTCAAAAGCTTGCAGGAAAACCAGCAGATGAACAATGGGCTGCCTTCAAAGAAGAGATAGTTTGGGCACAGTCTAGGTATGTTCCCTCTAAGGGGAAAAGTAGGGCAAACGAATCCAGAGCTCCCTGAATGACAAAAGGGTAGAGATTAAGATAAAGAAGAAAAAGTGTGCTTATGACAGATGCCAGGTAGAAAATGCTATTGAGAACCAGGCTGAATACAGAAGGTCCAGAGGGGAAGTGAAAAAGCAAATAAGAAAAGCAAAGAGACTGGCAGCTAGCATTAAAGAAATCCCAATGTTTTCTATAGGCATATAAATAGTAAAACGATGGTAAAAGGAGGAGTGGAGCCGATTAGGGAATAGAAAGGGGATTTACACTTGGAGGCAGAGGACATAGCTGAGGTATTAAATGAATACTTTGCATCTGTCTTTACCAAGGAAGAAGATGCAACCCAGGAAATGTTGAAAGGGGAGGTAAGTCAGACACTAGAGGGATTTAAAATTGATTAAGAGGAAGTGTTAGATAGGCTGCCTGTACTTAAATTGGATAAAACACCAGAACCAGATGAGATGCATCCAAGGATACTGAGGGAAGTGAGGGTGAAAATCGCAGCGACACTGACCATAATTTTTCAGTCTTCCTTAGACTCAGGGATGGTGCCAGAGGACTGGAGAATTGCAAATGTTACACCCTTCTTCAAAAAAAGTGTAATGATAAGCCCAGCAACTACAGGCCAGTCAGTTTAACTTCGGTGGTGGGAAAACTTCCAGAAAAAATAATTCAGGACAAAATCAATAGTCACATGGACAAATGCAAGTTAATTAAAGAAAGCCATCGTGGATTTCTTCAGGCGAAATCATGTTTAACTAACTTGCTGGAGTTTTTGAGGAGGTAGCAGAAAGGATTGATGAGGACAATGCTTTTGATGTGGTGTACATGGACTTTCAAAAGGCAATTGATACAGTGCCACACAACAGACTTGTGACCAAAGTTATAGCTCATGGAATAAAAGGGATCATAACAACATGGATATGAAATTGGCTGAGTAACAGGATACAAAGAGTAGTGGTTAATGGAAGTTTTTTCCGGCTGGAAGAAGGAGTGGAATCAGTATAGGGACCAGTGTAGGGATCAGTGTTGGGACCCTTGCTTTTCCTGATATATATTAATGACCTAGACCTTAGTGTACAGGGCACAATTTCAAAGTTTGCAGATGATACAAAACTTGGAAGCATTGCGAACTGTCAGGAGGATAGTGTAGAACTTCAAAAGGGCATAGACAAGTTGGTAGAATGGGCAGTCAGGTGGCAGATGAAGTTCAATGCAGAGAAATGTGAAGTGATTCATTTTGGCAGGAAGAACTTGGAGAAACAGGTTCTTTTAGAATAAAAGGTACAATTCTAACAGGGGTGCATGAGCAGAGGGATCTAGGTGTATATGTGCATAAGTCATTGAAGGTGACAGGACAGGTTGAGAGCTCAGTTAATAAAGCATACAGTGTCCTGGGCTTTATAAATAGGGGCATAGAGTACAAGAGCAAGGAAGTTATGTTGAACTTGTATAAGACACTAATTTGGAATGGACTGGGGTATTGCATCCAGTTCTGGGTGCCGCACTTTAGGAAAGATGTGAGGGCATTGGAGAGAATATAGAAAAGATGCATGAGAATGGTTCCAGGGATGAGGAATTTCAGTTATGAAGATAGATTGAAGAAGTTAGGGCTGTTTTCCTTGGAGAAGAGAAGGCTGAGAGGTGACTGATAGAGTTATTCAAAATCACGAGGAGTCTGGACAGAGAGAAACTGTTCCCACTCATGAAAGGATCGAGAACGAGAGGGCACAGATTTAAACTATTTGGTAAGAGAAGCAAAAGCGACATGAGGAACAACTTTTTTACACAGCGAGTGGGTAAGGTCTGGAATGTGCTGCCTGAGAATGTAGTGGAGGCAGGTTCAATTGAAGCATTCAAAAAGGAATTAGACTGATGTATGAAAAGGAAGAATGTGCAGGGTTATGGGGAGAAGGCAGGGGAATGGAACTGAGGGAATTGCTCTTTCAGAGAGCCAGTGCGGACATGATGGGCTGAATGGCCTCCTTCAGTACTGTAATGATTCTGTGATTTTGTAGAAGAGATGGCAAGATTTATTAGAATGGTACCAGGGTTGAGGAGTTTCAGTTATCTGGAGATCTGAGATTGTTCTTCTTAGAGAGGAGAAAGGTAAGGGCAGATTCAATAGAGGTGTACAAAATTCTGGAAGTTTTGACAGAGTCAATGGGGAGAAACTGTTTCCACTGTCAGGAGGGTCAGCAACTAAAGGACACAGACTTAAAATAATTGCAAAATTCCAGGGGAAGATAAGGAGAAATGTCCTTTTGCAACGAGTTGTTATGATCTGCAATGTATTACCTGAAAGGGTGATGGAAGCAGATTCAGTAATAACTTCCAGCAGGTGTTGGATATACATTTGTAAAGGAAACATTTGCAGCGTTATGTGAAAGAGTGGGGAGCCGGTATAGTTACGATGGGCCAAATGTCTTGTATGATTCTACGGGTTGGATTTTACATTTCCGTGAACAATGGCGGTCCGCCCATGCGGACCATATGTCACAGAGCCGCTGCAATATTAAGCACGGCGTCTCATTTAAATGGCTGGGGTGGACCACCCTCCAATAACGCGGAGGGGGCGGGCTGTCCATCCCCGGCAATGGTGTTAGGCGCCACTGCGCAGGTGTCGACGACATTTTTAAAGGGCTTTGAACCTTACATTGCAATTTAAAAATTAAAGGGACATTGTTGTTAAAAAATTAAATAACTTGATCCTGACCCTCTCCCACCCTTCCACCCCCCACCTACCCCACTAACCATAGAATTAAGTACCTACCCTCTCCCCACCCCAAAACACTTACCAGGTGCACTTGACCTATCCCTCCAAAGTTCATTAACTTTAACCCTTCCCACCACCCCCTAGACTAATTAAATTACTCTGACGCTGCTCCACCGCCCCCCCCCCCCCCCCAACACAGAGAAACTTACCTGCTCCCCCTCCCCACCAGTGTTCCACCTTGGATCTGCTGGCCACTGGCACCAATATCACCCCGCAAAGGACAGCGGGAGTGGGTAGGTCATTTATTCATTCATTTAAATTTTTTTAAATGTGCTGATTTGGTTCTCATTGCCGAGCAGCAGGGGAGCCGCCACAAGGCCTCGCTGCCACCAACAATATCAGGCCGGGCCTTTCCCCCGTCAGGGCCCATGGCAGGCCTCTGATTAGGGAGGCATCTGCTCCCTCCCCACCCCCGCCACGACCCCAAAATTAGGGGGTCTGTAAAATCCAGCCCTATGATTCTATGATATCCTATCCACTCAAACTGTTTTGAATATGAAATTGTGTACGCAGAGAAACACATCAGGATGTTTAAAGGTCTGTTTCTTCATTCAAATTGGTTGAACTTGGGTTGTAGCTCAGGAAAGGCTTTTACTCAATGCAGCAAAAAATCTAAATACCTAGCAAAAACTGTATACAACTGATTGCTTGAATCAGTAAAGAAGCCATTAGAACATAGCTGGTATATAAATAAGCAGAACTGGTGTATAAATGGAGTACAGACTTCAGTTATCTCCTGATAAATCAACGCACAGGAGCCCAGATGTAGGATTATCCTGAATTCAACCGTTGTTCAAAATGAACAGAATCCATTATGTGACACAGCCTATCAATATAAGTTGCTCTTTATTACTGAGCGATGTCAAACTATATCTGTCAGAGATAACAGTATGTGATCAACATATAAGACAGAGATCCCTAACTATCTGTTCGATCACTTGATCCTTCAGCTGAGCAATTTGGATGTAGAAGGGTTTGTTGCGACTGGTCATTAGATTAGGGTTTATGGTTAAAACAGTACAGTTTCTTCAGCATCTGGAACCCAACAGCTTCCTAGTCGATTTCTGCAGAAAAAAACCATATTGCACAATGGTATTAAGAAGGAAATTCCAGGATGTTGATCGGGTGATTATGAAAGAATATATTCAAGTAAGATTTATGATGTGACATGGAGAATGGTGTTCCTCTGAAGTTGCTGCTCTTATCCTTCATGGTCATAGAGGCTGCAGGGTTGGGACGTGCTGTCAATGTAATCTGGGAGTGTATTTTGTCAGCATAGTACGCCAGGGGCACCAATCAAAGCAAACTGCTTTGTCCTGGATTGTGATGGGTCTTTGCCACGATTGATGCAGCCTCTGATCATTCCATCATATTCCTGCCTTGAGCTTTATAGTTGGTGGAGAGGTTTTGAGGAGTAATCAGATAAACCACTAGTCATGGAGTGCCCACTGTTTGTCCTTCACTTGTACCCAGGTAGTTGATATGTTTAGTGCAGTTAATGCTCAGGTCAGTGGTAACCCTCAGGCTGTTGATGGATAGATGCACTGGTGGTGCTGTTGAAGAGCAGGAGGAGTTGATGGGGCCTTTCATTTGTTGGAGGTAATCATTTCTGAACATTTATGTGGCACGGATGTAACCTGCCACTTTTCAGCCTAAGCTAGGAAGTAATCCTACCCTACTCTGCTGGCATGGACTGTTGTTTGATGGGAGGAATCATTACGAGGGCAAAACACTGTTGAATCAACAGTGAACAGTATCACACTCACGCAATACAAACTTATGAACTATAAATGTGAACTTATGAGGTATAAACCCAAAGTGGGCACTTGCCTGTTAAACAAAATGGAGTTGAGAGGTCAGGTGACCTTTTCTTTCCCGCCAATACACATGGAACTGCAAGAACCCTGAGCTAATTTTCATGTCTGGACTAATCTTAGCGAAGTCGTTAAAATGCAAATGACCTTTCTGGAACATGTCTTTGAGAAGTCATTAAAATGCAAATGACCCTTCCTGTGGTAATGGCTACATTTCTCCAACTGCTTAAAAAAACTGGTTCACAATACTTTTATAGATGCAACTCCAAACTTGAAATCCAGAAAATGGGTGAAAAGCTCTATTTTATCAAGATGGTATGTGGATGAGTGATACCCAAACTCCCTTGTCTGAAAATGGCCTAACCATCAGAAACTATTTAGGAAGACAATGGAAAGAGATGATCTGGTCACATGATAGAAACTAGGTTTCTAATAAGGGCTTTTAATAAGGCAAATTCTGGGCAGAAAGAAGAGAAAAAAGCACCGATGCTAAGGAAGAGAAAAGACCCTGCCTAAGACCACCAGCTTTAAGCCACATGTAGGCAGAGACTCCTGTTAGCACTAAACTCTCCACCTGAGGAACCGTACCAGGGCTTGGCTATTGAACCTTGACTGGAGTATAACAAGAGAAATCTGCTACTGCAAACATATAACAACAGCGAATCTGTCCTCCTAAATTTCCAGAGCTTTTCTTCAGTGGACAAAAATGGATCGCAGGCCTGCATCGTTTCAAGTCTTCACCCCAGAGAAAAAGAAGTGCAACAGAGAACTCCTAAAATCATAAGACCTAAACGCATGTTACTTTTATAATTGCAATCTTTTCTTGAGTGTGTGTGTATCTGTATGTGTGTGGAAGTGGGTGTAGTTGCATAAATTTGTGTGTTGAACAATAAACATTTATCTTTGTTTTAAAACTTATGAGAAAACCTGTCGTTTGACAATTCCTGACAATTAAATCACTCAGGAGTTAAAACAATTTTTTTTAAACGCCCTGTCTTCGGTCAGTCAAGAGGTGAAAAGGGGGAGCCATCCGTATCATATTTCTCCTGTCCGTAACAACAGCTACACTCCGGACCTTAGGACAAAGGAAAGGTTATTGATGAAGCAGCTGGTCAAGAAGGTTACACTGCGGAACTCCTGCTGCAATGTCCTGAGGCTGTGATGATTTGCCTTCGACAATCATAATAATCTATCTGTGTGTCATAATGACTCCATCCACTGGAGGGTTTTCCCATTGACTCCTAATAACCACAGTTTGCTTGGGTTCTTTGGACCACGCTTGCTCTAATGCTACCTCAACATCAGAGGCAGCAGTTCTCCACTCTCCTCTACTCTTCATTTCTTGCATCCGTGTCTCAATCAGGGCTGTAACTAGGTCAGACCTGGTTCTGATGGAACCCAAACCAAGCGTCAGGGAGCAAGTTATTGGTGAGCAAGAGCTGCTTGATGTCACTGTTGGTGACTCCTTCCTTCACTTTACTGATAACTGGGAGGGGAATGATTGGGTGGTTATAGAACCAGGTTATATTTTGTCCTTTTTTTATGGATAGGACATACCTAGGCTATTTTCTGCATTGTTGGGTAGATGTCAGTGTCATAGCTATACTGGAACAGCTTGGGGAAGGATGCTGACTCATTTCAATGTGCCATAGTCAGCACCATAGTCAGGCTGTTGTCAGGGCCTTGTCAACCATGACTAAGTAGGCAGCAATCCCGCCTCAGAGGTAGGAGGTTGTAGGCCCAACTCCCACACAAGAGACTTGAGCACAAAATCTAGACTGTCACAGCAAATGCAGTACTGAGGGAGTGTAGCACTGTAAGAGGGGCTGTTTTTTGGATGAGATGTTTAACTGGGGCCCTGTCTACCATCTCAGGTAAAAGTTCCCATGGCACTATTGAAAGAAAATCAGGGGAAATGTTCCTGGTGTCCTGGCCAATATTTATCCCTCAGCTAACTTGATTCTTTGGCCTCCTTATCTCGAGAGACAATGGGTAAGAGCCTGGAGGTGGTCAGTGGTGTGTGGAGCAGCGCCTGGAGTGGCTATAAAGGCCAATTCTAGAGTGACAGGCTCTTCCACAGGTGCTGCAGACAAATTTGATTGTCGGGGCTGTTACACAGTTGGCTCTTCCCTTGCGCTTCTGTCTTTTTTCCTGCCAACTGCTAAGTCTCTTCGACTAGCCACACTTTAGCCCCGCCTTTATGGCTGTCCGCCAGCTCTGGCAATCGCTGGCAACTGACTCCGACAACTTGTGGTCAATGTCACAGGACTTCATGTCGCGTTTGCAGACGTCTTTAAAGCAGAGACATGGACGGACGATGGGTCTGATATCAGTGACGAACTCGCTGTACAATGTGTCCTTGGGGATCCTGCCATCTTCCATGCAGCTCACATGGCCAAGCCATCTCAAGCGCCGCTGACTCAGTAGTGTGTATAAGCTGGGGATGTTGGCCACCTCGAGGACTTCTGTGTTGGAGATACGGTCCTGCCACCTGATGCCAAGTATTCTCCGGAGGCAGCGAAGATGGAATGAATTGAGACTTCGCTCTTGGCTGACATATGTTGTCCAGGCCTCGCTGCCATAGAGCAAGGTACTGAGGACACAGGCCTGATACACTCGGACTTTTGTGTTCCGTGTCAGTGCGCCATTTTCCCACACTCTCTTGGCCAGTCTGGACATAGCAGTGGAAGCCTTTCCCATGCGCTTGTTGATTTCTACATCTAGAGACAGGTTACTGGTGATAGTTGAGCCTAGGTAGGTGAACTCTTGAACCACTTACAGAGCTTGGTCGCCAATATTGATGGATATTGATAACTTGATTAAAAACAGATTATCTGTCCATTATCATATAGCTGTTTGCGGGAGCTTGCTGTGCACAAATTGGCTGCCAAATTTCCTACATTACAACAGTGACTATGCTTCAAAAGTACTTAATTGGCTGTAAAGTGCTTTTGGATGTCCTGAGATTGTGAAAGGCGTTATATAAATGCAAGTCTTTGCTGCACACATTGGCTTCTTAATACCACGTGAAACTAACTAATTTGTCTGGACATTGGCATTTATTTTGGTGGGGACCTTGGAAGCAGATTGAGTAACATTATCCATTGGTTTTTCAGCTAAAGATGCTTGTAAAGACATCAACCTTGTCTCCTGTACTCATGTGTTTCCTGCTCCTGCTAGATGCCTGACTCTGAAAGCTGACAGGTAGGAGAGAATTCCAAATTCAGAGTGCTACATTAGATACGTTTGGGCAATTTGAACCTATGGCATTGTTTGATTATCATATGAACTCACTACAGACAGCCCATAACCTGGCACACCCTGAACTGATGCCAAGTCAGATGCATAAGACAGGCGACAGAGGTTCCTGAAGCAATTGTCCAAAGCCGCATTAGCCAACATCAAAATGATTTGGGGGATCATGCCCCTGCTCCTACAAAATGCTGTCTCTAGCTCAGGCTCTAGCTCTGGCACTGACACCCCCTCTTCTGGGCACCTTCTAGCAGGATCTCTAACTCATCAGCTTCTAAGAGAGCAATGTTCCCTCTGTCACTGCTCTGCTTTTGTGGATAGCTCGGTAACTGTTCAGTCACTAGCCCTTTAAGTGCTGCTGTCATGCTGCACCACAATCCCCAGCCAAACATGCTGAAGGCCAAGCTTTTCAGACAGGCTTTACTTGTGCCTGTAGCCTAGTCAAATGAGAGGGTGAGCATAATATTGCAAAGTTTGGGTTGAGCTGTCCAATTAGCTAGGAGCACAGTGGGCTGTCAATTGGGCTGGTACAAACAGACGCATCTATATGATGGTGGTATTGGCAGACGAAATGATCTGGGAATATTACTTTTGGTGGACAGAAAGGAGATGATAGTTTGTAGTGTCTCAGTTGAGTTGCACTGGTAGATTACTGGACATGGAGCAACAGAGCTAGTGCAGTAATGCATTTTCTGTCTATAGTCAAAGCTGGCTGGTAACTGGTTAAACCCAGTTGGTAACTGGTTAAATCTAGCTGGTAGCTGATTAAACCTGGTTGGGAACTGGTTAAACTTCGCTCGTAACTGGTTAAACCTGACAGGTCACTGGTTAAATCTGGCTGGTAACTGGTTAAATCTGGTTCATAACTGCTTTGCATCAAATTGATTATCATTAGTTACAGAGATAGACATTCTACCGTCTTTCGACCTTTTTAAAGCATTGAAGATGACTGTGAGTCAGACAGAATAATAGTCGCTTATTATGCTGAGAGGCAGCCATGGGAAATGAAACATAACAACGTCCAGAACAGATAACGCAGGAAAACCAAGATGCTTTTACTTGGACAATTTTACGTTTTGAGGAGGAGGAGGGATTGAGGAAGGGAAAGGTTTTAATGAGAAAGAAGTAATGCTGCTTGCTCTTACTGCTGAGAACCACTTCCAGAAACATTTTCACTTCATCAATTCACGGCCAGATCTCATGACTATCATGTTTATTTCCACTTAAACTCCAAGAACTTCTCTGACCCTCAGCTGGCATTATCAATGCGAGGGGGCATGTGCTTTTGGTTCTCTCTTTTGGTTGGAAAATCTAAACTCTAAATAAGAATTGAACATGCAAGGCATACAGCAGGAAGATAATGTGCAGTATAAAATGCCAGACAGTATCTTTCTGCTAAAGAAACACGGAAAGCACAGTGATATCTGCAGTTGTGTCATTTCCCTTCAGGGAAGCAATAAGAAATGGTGCGATTTATAGGCCAACCCTCCTTCTCCCCTTAATAAAAGCAAAATACTGCAGATGCTGGAAATTGGAAATAAAAACAGAAAGTGCTGGGAATACTCAGCCAGTCTGGCAGCATCAGTACTTTAAAGCAATTACCTGATCTGCTCTCAGTTACAGCAACAGAATTTTATATTGAATTGTTAGGGTATATATGCAGGGTACTTATTAAATGCTGTTTTCTGATGCCAAAATGCAGATGGAGTTGAATTTTATTCCCTGTTTGAAAGATATGACTAATAAGCCCACACGCAGCTTAGTCCTTGGAGACCTACCTTGAACGTCCCACTCCAAAATATCAATTTATTCTAAATGTGCTCTGAAAAGGTCTTGTGCCTCCTGCAGGATATAATGTGTGAAGTTTGGCTTCAGAAGTGGTCTGACCTTTTGAACCTGATGGCATACTGCAAATTTTTTACATCGTCCCTTTCCTTTACCCGAGCAAGAACGGAAAAATAACTCCAAGAGAACTATAAAAGTGGTGGTTGACTTTCGATATTTAAATGTTGCCTTTATAAGTCAATATAAATAAGATTATTTAGATTGGGAACACTATTGGCGTCTGGTGGAATTCTGTTTTCTGCAATCTGAAGACTGAAAATGCCTCATGTATTATGGATGGGCAGCATTTTATTTTTCATTTGTTCTGGGACATGCTGTCCTTGCATTATAACACTGTGGCTTTAATACTTAAGTGATATTGGAATACTTGTGAAGCATAGCTTTCACTCTAATGTGCACTCCCATTCAATTTATTAAATCCTAATTAGCATAAAATGATTGCTTAATAGAATTGGAAAACAATTTATTTTCTACTTGTAATTCAATGTAATTTTATATTTCCTCCACATCAGGCTAAATGCATTTCATTACCTTCTATTACTGTATTCCATCATTTTATTTAAAAAGAAAGATTTTACATTGATATAGTACCTTACAGAACCTCAGGTCATCCCAAATTTCCTTACAATGAAGAACTTTTGAAGTGTAGTTACTGTTGCAATCTAGGAAAAGCAGTAGCTAATTTGGACACAGCAAGGACCCACAATCAGCAATATGATAATGACCAGATAATACGTTTTAGTGTTGGCGGTTGAGGGACAAATTTTGAGCAACACACCTGAGAGCGCTCCCCTGCTCTTCGAAATAGTGCCATAGGATCTTTTACTTACATCTGAGAAGGCAGATTAAGTCTCAGCAAGACAGTGTAGCACTCCTTCAGCACTGCACTGGAGTACCAGCCGAGATATTGTGTTCACCTCTTTGGAATGTGACTTAAACCCACAATGTTTGAACTCATAATCGAGAATGCTACCACTGAGCTGCAGCTAGCACCTAACCTATCTTATCCTATTTGAAAAGAAACTCTTCAGATGACAAATTTAATAAAAAATCTACTGTGGCTGCTGGAAATCTGAAATAAAAAGAGAAAAGGCTAAAAACACTCAACAGCTCAGGCAAGATCTGTGGAGGATGAGGAAGGTTGGGACCATGTTTCATCAGAACCAAAGGATCTTCCGGACGAGCACCTTATAAGGAGGAAAAGGAGGCTGGGAGAAAAGAGATCTGTGATTAGGTGGCAGACAGATTATTAAAAGTGATAATGGGGCAAGACAATAGGAGGCAATAAGTAGAGAAATTAGAGAGACAAGAGCTATAATCTGAGGCCCAGAGAATTTGTGACAGAATAGCAGAAGGGGAGGGAAGCCTGGTAACATATATTTAATGCTTTGTAACGTTGTCTACTGGCATTCTTATTTATCCAATCATAGCCAAAGAATCAACTGCAATGGCTTCTCTTCCTGCTCCCACATCATTACCTCTAGAGTTCCACAAGAATCAATCCTTGGACCCCTCCTTTTTCTCATCTATATGCTGCCCCTTGGTGACATCATCTGAAACATGTCATATTCCACAGGCATGCTGAGGATACCCAGCTCCATCTCACCACCACCTCCCTTATTTGTTATGCTGCTTGAATGACATCCAATACTGCAGGAGCAGAAATTTCCTCCAATTATATATTGGGAAGACCTTAACCATCGCCTTCAGGCTCCACTACAAACTCCATTCCCTAGTTACCGACTTCATCCCACTCCCTGGCAACTGTCTGAGGCTGAACCAGTCCATTTGTAACCTTGGTGTCGTATTTGATCTCAAGATGAGCTTCCAACCACATATCTGCTTCATCATCAAATTCGTTAACTTCCATCTCTGTAAAATCACCCAATTCCACGCCTGCCTCAGCTCACCAGCACTGAAAGATTTATCCATGCTTTTGTTACCTCTAGACGTGACTATTCCCAAGCTCTCCTGGACAACCTCCCATCTTTTGCCCTACATCCAAAACTTTGCTTCCCATATCCTAATTCACACCAAGCTGCATTTATCCATTACTCCTGTGTTCGCTGGCTTACATTGGCTCCCAATCCAGCAACACTTTGATTTTAACATTCTCATCCCTGTTTTCAAATCCCTCCATGGCCTCACCTCTCCCTATCTCTGTAATCTCATCCAGCCATACAACCCTCCAAGATATCTGCATTTCTCCAATGCTGGCCTCATGCACATCCCCAATTTTAATTACTACACCATTGATGGCCTTGCCTTCAGCTGCCTGGGCCCTCAGCCCAGAATTCCCTTCCTAAACCTCTCTGCCTTTCTTCCTTTTCCCTCCTTTAAGTTGCTTGTTAAAACTTACCTCTTTGGCCAAGCTTTGGGTCACCTGACTTAATGCCTCCTTAAATGGTTCAGTATCAACTTTTGTTTTGCTAGGTTAAAGGCACCACATAAATGCAAGTTGTTGTTGGTGTTGTCAACGAGTTTTCAGTTAGCTGTTGAATTGTTGTGCATCAAATAGCCTGTGCTGCAATTTCCCTATATCTGTCACATGGAACCAGAACTTTTGATGCTTCATGTCTTATACAAGAAAAATCTGCTTGACGTTGGCAATTCATGCAAATTAGTCACCAAATGAACACGAAGAGCCATTTTCTTCTTAACTAATTTTAATGACTAATTGACTAAGGAGTGAATAAATCATCCACCATCATTGCAATGCATTGTGTAGTAAATCAATCAGCAGAACAATACACAGTTGGTAGAAAATTTACTGAAATACACCAGTTATTCTTGCAGCTGATACAAATGTAGCATTCACATTTTAGTGGTTAGTAAAACTCTGGTAAAAATCTAGAAACTTTTAATGGAAAAATCTGTGCTGCACAAGATTTGGCTCCTTGGGGCATTTTTCTACATTAAGGATATTGTATAAATGCAAGTTGTTGTTGTAATGTGGACTTCGCCTGACAACTAAAATGGTAACAGCTGTTCCTCAGACTGTGCCTGTCAAACCCCTCCTCCTCCGCACACAATGAGGCGATGATACATTTTACTCAATGGAACAGAGAGCTGCATTTATAAAGCACCATTTATGACCTCAGGAAATCCCAAAGCGCTTCACAACTAATGAAGCACTTTTGAGGGGTAGCCACTGTTGTAATGTAGGAAATACAGCAGCCAATTTACATACAGCAAGGCTCCATAAATTGCAACATATTAATGACCAAATAATCTGCTTTAGTGATGTTGATTTAGGGATAAATATTGGTCACTTCACCAGGAGATCATTGCTGCTCTTCTTCAAAGAGCATCATGGGATCTTTTATGTCCACCTGCGATGGCAGCCAGGGCTTCAATTTAATGTCTCAGCAACACCTCCAACACTGCAGCAATCCCTCAGTACTGCATTGGACTGTCAGCTTAGAATGTGTGCTTGAACACCTAACCTTCTGACTCAGAGAAGAGTGTGATACCGCTGACTGACAATCTCAGAGTTACAGTTCTCACTAAACACCATACTTCCTCATTGAACAGAGAGTGTAGGATGCTTTGAACATCATAGCTGAGGTTGCTCACAGAAAATAATAAAAATGATTGTATCTTTATTCCGAAAACAATCTCTGCTTGTTCACCACTCCATTTCTTCCTGTCTCCATATCCTCTTTTGCATTTTGCTCCGCTCCACTCTCTCTCATGTACTCTCACACACGCAAGATATCGCGTATGCCATCTTTAAGGTGCCCTGTAGCTCAGTCTATCAAGCGTGCTTTCTTTCTCATTCCCATGTGCACTTCACTGCTACACACTTATACTCTGTCCTGCCTGCGTCTGTTTCTCTCTCCCTCATGTTAATATACGTACAGTGTGTCTTGCTCTCTCTTTCACTCAGTCTCTCCTTGTGACCTCTCTTTCTTGAGCTTTCTTGGATTCTCTCTCTGGTCATCTCCTCCTGTGCTCTCTCAGTATTGCTATGCTTTTGCTGTCTCCCTGTGTTCTCTTGTTCTCCCGCTGTTGTGTTTTCTCTCTCTATTTTTCTCTTTGTCACTTACTTTATCCTGTGCTTTCTCTGACAGATATTATTTCATACTTATACTCTGTTACTGTTATAGAATAAATTGATCCATATTTCTATTCTGTCAGTCAGATGATGAATTATTCCATATCTCTTCTGCCGCTGTTAGAAAGTAAATTATTCCATATTTTCACTGTCACTTTCAGGGAATGACTTATTCTACATTCACAATAGATTATTGCCACATAATGAATGATTCTGTATTTACAGTATATTACGGCCATATAATAAATTATTGCATATTTATTATGTTAGATAATGAATACAACTGCAAATTCACCTGATTGTTAGATGATGAATTACTCCATTTATGTAATCTGTCACTGATAGTGAATCCTTCATAATCTGTGAGTGTGAGATAATGAATTATTCCAATGGTATAGACTGTCATTGTCAAATAATGAATTATTCCATATTTACTATATATCACTGTTTTATAATGAATTAATCAATACTAAAGTTGTTTTTGAGAAATAGTGAAGGTTTTCACATATAAGGGGAGGCGAGTGGCATATTGGCATTGTCACTGGACGAGTAACCCAGAGACCCAGGGTATTTCTCTGGGGACATGGGTTCGAATCCCACCACAGCAGAAGGTGGAATTTAAATTCAATTAATAAATCTGGAATTAAAAGCTAGTCTAATGATGGCCATGAAACCATTGTCGATTATTGTAAAAACCCATCTGGTTCACTAATGTCCTTTAAAATCTGCTGTCCTTACCTGGTCTGGCCTACATGTGACTCCAGAACAACAGCAATATGTTGTTGACTCTTACATGCCCTCTGAAATGGCCTAGCAAGCCACTCAGTTGTATCTAACCGCTACGAAGTCAATAAAAAGGAATGAAACCAGACGGACCACCTGGCATCGACCAAGGCACCGGAAACAACAACGGCAAACCCAGCCCTGTCGACACTGCAAAGTCCTCCTTACTAACATCTGGGGGCTTGTGCCAAAGTTGGGAGAACTGTCCCACAGACTAGTCAAGCAACAGCCTAAAATAGTCATACTCACGGAATCATACCTGACAGACAATGTCCCAGACACCACCATCACCATCCCCGGGTATGTCCTGTCCCACCGGCAGGACAGACCCAGCAGAGGTGGCAGCACAGTGGTAGGGAGGGAGTTGCCCTGGGAATCCTCAACATCGACTCCGGACCCCATGAAGTCTCATGGCATCAGGTCAAACATGGGCAAGGAAACATCCTGCTGATTACCACCTACCGCCCTCCCTCAGCTGATGAGTAAGAAGTCCTCCATGTTGAACAGCACTTGGAGGAGGCACTGAGGGTGGCAAGGGCACAGAATGTACTCTGGGTGGGGGACTTCAATGTCCATCACCAAGAGTGGCTCGGTAGCACCACTACTGACCGAGCTGGCCGAGTCCTAAAGGACATATCTGCTAGATAGGGCGGCACAGTGGCGCACTGGTTAGCACTGCAGCCTCACAGCTCCAGGGACCCAGGTTTGATTCTGGGTACTGCCTGTGTGGAGTTTGCAAGTTCTCCCTGTAACCGCGTGGGTTTTCGCTGGGTGCTCCGGTTTCCTCCCACCGCCAAAGACTTGCAGGTGATAGGTAAATTGGCCATGGTAAATTTGCCCCTAGTGTAGGTAGGTGGTAGGGAATATGGGATTTCTGTAGGGTTAGTATAAATGGGTGGTTCTTGGCCGTCACAGACTCGGTGGGCCGAAGGGCCTGTTTCAGTGCTGTATCTTTAAATAAATAAATAGACTGGGTATGCAGCAGGTGGTGGGGGAACCAACAAGAGGGGAAAACATACCTGACCTCGTCCTCAACAATCTGCCTGCCACAGATGCATCTGTCCATGACAGTATTGGTAGGAGTGACCACCGCACAGTCCTTGTGGAGACGAAGTCCCGCCTTCACATTGAGGATACCCTCCATCGTGTTGTGTGGCACTACCACCGTGCTAAATGGGATAGATTTCGAACAGATCTCGCAATGCAAAACCGGGCATCCATGAGGCGCTGTGGGCCATCGGTAGAAGCAGATTTGTACTCAACCACAATCTGTAACCTCATGGCCCGGCATATCCCCCACTGAACCATTACCATCAAGCCAGGAGACCAACCCTGGTTCAATGAAGAGTGCAGGAGGGCATGCCAGGAGCAACACCACCTCAAAATGAGGTGTCAACCTGGTGAAGCTACAACACAGGACTATCTGCGTGCCAAACTGCAAAAGCAGCATGCGATAGACAGAGCTAAGCGATCCCAAAACCAATGGATCAGATCTAAGCTCTGCAGTCCTGCCACATCCAGCCGTGAATGGTGGTGGACAATTAAACAACTAACTGGAGGAGGTGGCTTCACAAATATTCCCATCCTCAATGATGGGGGAGCCCAGCACATCAGTGCGAAAGATAAAGCTGAAGCATTTGCAACAATCTTCAACCAGAAGTGCCGAGTTGATGATCCATCTCGGCCTCCTCCTGAAGTCCCCAGCATCACAGATGCCAGACTTCAGCCAATTCGATTCACTCCGCGTGACATCAAGAAACGACTGAAGGCACTGGATTCTGCAAAGGCTATGGGCCCTGACAATATTCTGGCAATAGTACTGAAGACCTGTGCTCCAGAACTTGCTGCGCCCCTAGCCAAGCTGTTCCAGTATAGCACTGGCATCTACCCTGCATTGTGGAAAATTGCCCAGGTATGTCCTGTACACAAAAAGCAGGACAAGTCCAACCCGGCCAATTACTGCCCCATCAGCCTACTCTCCATCATCAGTAAAGTGATGGAAGGTGTCATCAACAGTGCCATCAAGCGGCACTTGCTTAGCAATAACCTGCACAGTGACGCTCAGTTTGGGTTCCGCCAGGGCCACTCAGCTCCTGACCTCATTACAGCCTTGGTTCAAACATGGACAAAAGAGCTGAACTCAAGAGGTGAGGTGAGAGTGACTGCCCTTGACATCAAGGCAGCATTTGACTGAGTATGGCATCAAGGAGCCCTAGCAAAACTGAGGTCAATGGGAATCAGGGGGAAAACCCTCCATTGGCTGGAGTCATACCTAGCGCAAAGGAAGATGGTTGTGGTTATTGGAGGTCAATCATCTGAGCTCCAGGACATCATTGCAGGGGTTCTTCAGGGTAGGTGTCCTGGGCCAAACCATCTTCAGCTGCTTCAAAAAATGACCTTCCTTCAATCATAAGGTCAGAAGTGGGGATGTTCGCTGATGATTGCACAATGTTCAGCACCATTCATAACTCCTCAGATACTGAAGCAGTCCGTGTAGAAATGCAGCAAGACTTGGACAGTATCCAGGCTTGGGCTGATAAGTGGCAAGTAATTTCACACCATACAAGTGCCAGGCAATGACCATCTTCAACAAGAGAGAATCTAGCCATCTCCCCTTGACATTCACTGGCATTACCATCGCTGAAACCCCCACTATCAACATCCGAGGGGCTACCATTGACCAGAAACTGAACTGGAGTAGGTATATAAATACCGTGGCTGCAAGAGCAGGTCAGAGGCTAGGAATTCTGCGGTGAGTAACTCACCTCCTGACTCCCCAAAGCCTGTCCACCATCTACAAGGCACAAGTCAGGAGTGTGATGGAATACTCTCCACTTGCCTTGATGGGTGCAGCTCCAACAACACTCAAGAAGCTCGACACCATCCAGGACAAAGCAGCCCGCGTGATTGGCACCCCATCTACAAACATTCACTCCCTCCACCACCGACGCACAGTGGCAGCAGTGTGTACCATCTACAAGATGCACAGCAGCACCGCGCCAAGGCTCCTTAGGCAGCACCTTCCAAACCCGCAACCTCTACCAATTAGAAGGACAAGGGCTACAAATGCATGGGAACACCACCACCTGCAAGTTCCCCTCCAAGTCACACACCATCCTGACTTGGAACTATATCTCCGTTCCTTCAGTATCGCGGGGTCAAAATCCTGGAACTCCCTTCCTAAATGCACTGTGGGTGTACCTACCCCAAATGGACTGCAACGGTTCAAGGCGGCAGCTCACCACCACCTTCTCAAGGGCAATTAGGGATGGGCAATAAATGTTGGCCTGGCCAGCGACGCCCACATCCCATGCATGAATAAAAAAATATATAAACACTGTTACTGTCAAATAATGAATTATTCTCTATTTTCAGTCCATCTCCTGAATAATTGTGGAAATACTCAGCAGGTCTGACAGCATCTGTGGAGAGAGAAGCCGAGTTTGGTTGGCACAGACTCGGTGGGCCAAAGGGCCTGTTTCAGTGCTGTATCTCTCTGTGACTCTATTAACGTTTCAAGTCAGTGACACTTCTTCAGAACTGGCAAATATTAGAAATGTGAAAGATTTTAAGCAAGTAAAGCGGGGGTCGGGCAAGAGATAACAAAGGAGAAGGTGTAGATAGAACAAGGTCACAGAGAATAACCAACCAGGTCATGGAGCAAAGGCAAACAATATGATGGGTTGAAGTGTGTCTATTTTAACGCAAGAAGTGTCAGGAATAAGGGTGATGAACTTAGAGCATGGATCAGTACTTGGAGCTACGATGTTGTGGCCATTACGGAGACGTGGATATCACAGGGGCAGGAATGGATGTTGGATGTTCCGGGGTTTAGATGTTTCAACAGGAATAGGGAGGGAGGTAAAAGAGGTGGGGGAGTGGCATTGTTAATCAGGGATAGTATCACAGCTGCAGAAAGGGCTCTATAAGGCCCTGGTTCGACCACACTTGGAATATTGTGTTCAGTTCTGGTTGCCTCATTATAGGAAGGATGTGGAAGATTTAGAGAGGGTGTAGAGGAGATTTACCAGGATGCTGCCTGGACTGGAGGGCATGTCCTATGAAGAAAGATTGAGGGAGCTAGGGCTTTTCTCATTGGAGCGAAGAAGGATGAGAGGTGACTTGATAGAGGGGTACAAGATGATGAGAGGCATAGATAGAGTGGATAGTCAGAGACTTTTTCCCAGGGTGGAAAGGGCTATCACCAGGGGGCATAATTTTCCGGTGATTGGAGGAAGGTTTCAGGGAGATGTCAGAGGTAGGTTCTTTACACAGAGAGTGGTGGGTGCGTGGAATGCGCTGCCAGCGGTGGTAGTAGAAGCAGATACATTAGGGACATTTAAGCGACTCTTGGATAGGTACATGGATGATGCTAGAATGAAGGGTAGGTAGTTAGTTTGATCTTAGAGCAGGTTAAAGGTTCGGCACAACATCGTGGGCTGAAGGGCCTGTACTGTGCTGTACTGTTCTCTGTTCTATGTTCTATGTTCTAATATGTTAATGGTGTGTTGAAAGACAAACATTAGTACAGATAGGGTGTTAACGGACTGAAAACTGAACAGCCGCAAGTACGAACATGCAAAAAAAAGTGAAAAAAAACAGTGGGTAGACAAACTGAGCAAACTAAAATAAAATAAAACAAAACAAACACAAAAAAAGAAATAAAAATAAAAGTAAAATGGGGGCCCGTCATGCTCTGAAATTATTGAACTCAGTGTTCAGTCCGGCAGGCTATAGCATGCCTATTTGGTAAATGAGATGCTGTTCCTCGAGCTTGAATTGATGTTCACTGGAACACTGCAGCACTCCCAAGACAGAGGTGTGAGCATGATAGCAGTGGTGTGTGTTGAAATGGCGAGCAAGCGGAATGCTTTTTGACTGAGCGGAGGTGTTCCGCAAAGTGGTCACCCAGTCTGTATTTGGTCTCTCCAATATAGAGGAGACCACATTGTGAGCAGTGAATACAGTATACTTCATTGAAAGAAGTACAAGTAAATCGCTGCTTCACCTGAAAGGAGTGTTTGGGGCCTGGGATAGTGAGTAAAGATGAGGTAAATGGGCAGGTATTACACCTCCTGCGATTGCAGGGGAAGGTGACGTGGGAAGGGGACGAGGTGGTGGGGGTAATGGAAGAGTGGACCAGGGTGTTGCAAAGGGAACTATCCCTTTGGAATGCTGACAGGAAAGGAGGGGAAGATACTTTTGGTAGTGGCATCACATTGCTTTGTCTTTCAACACACCATTAATATATTGTTTGCCTTTGCTCCTTGACCTTCTGGTCGGTTATTCTCTGTGACCTTGTCATATCTGCACCTTCTCCTTTGTTGTCTCTTGCCCCACCCCCGCTTTACTTGCTTAAAACCTTTCACATTTCTAATATTTGCCAGTTCTGAAGAAGGGTCACTGACCTGAAACATTAACTCTGCTTCTCTCTCCACAGATGCTGCCAGACCTGCTGAGTATTTCCAGCATGTCTTGTTTTGATTTCAGATTTCCAGCATCCGCAGTATTTTGCTTTTATTCCTAAATAATTGTTCCATATTTTCAATGTGTCACTGCTGCATAATGAATTATTCCATATTTCCCAGCTGTTATTGGTGGATAATGAATTATTCCACATTCACCAGTCATCACTTTCAGGGAGTTAATCATTGCATATTTTCCATGATTCATTTTAAAATTAATTATTCAATATTTAGAGTTTGTCAGTGTTAGAGAGTTTGAGGTACTCCATGTTTTGTCAGTCGCTTATATAATGAATCATTACATATAAACACTGTTACTGTTAGTTGGTGAATTATTCCATACTTAGAATCTGTCATGATTAAATAACTAATTGCACTGGTTTTCAAAGTGTGATGATTATGATACTGGATTCATAATTTAGAAATCTGGATTATTAATGAAGATTAAATATGAGTTCAAATCCCCACCAAGACAATTCAAGAATTTGAATTTGGATCCAGTTAAACAAAAAGCTGGTGTCAGTAAAAGTTGCCAGATTGCCATAAAAAACCCAACTATTAATGTCCTTTATGGAAGGAAACCTACTGTCTTTCCCTCGGATGCCTATGGGCTGAAATTTATGTTGCACTGCAGTGGCCGCAAACAATGGCGGCCTGCACATGCGGACCGAGCTTCACAGAGCCGCCATGATATTCAGCACAGTGACTCGTTTAAATGGCCGGGAGGGGGTGGGCAGTCCGTCCCCGGCAACAGTGTCAGGCGCAACTGCATGGGTGCCTGAGCCATTTTTAAAGAGCTTCGAGCCCTGCATCTCAGTTTAAATCTTTAAAAGGATCGTGAGTTAAATAGATTTGACAAAATCAAATAAATGTTTCCCCCCCACCCCCACCAATAACAACATAATTCATTCCTTGCCCTTTCCCCCATCCCCCCGAAATACTTACCTTGTGTACTGAACATCCCCCACCCACCCCACCTAAGTTTATACACTATGCACTTTACCCCTTCACACCATCCCCTGTACTAATTGGAAGTGTTTGATCCCGCTCACCGCCTCCCGCACTGAAATACTTACCCACTCCCCCCTCCCCACCAGTGTTACCCCGCGGAACTACAGACGGAGATCCGAAGACACAAGAGTGCCGGCCATATAGGAGTGGAACGGAGCGGGTAACTCATTATTTCCTTCATTTGCATTTTTGTAAATATGTAAATGTGGCTCCTGTCGTCAAGCGGCAGGGTGGCGGGTGCCACGAGGCCTCGCTGCTACCAGCAATATGGGGCCAGGCCTTCCCGGTGTTGGGAACATGGCGGGCCTCTCCCGGAGGCATTTTCCGGCCCACAACTCTCTGCCACGACCCCTAACATCGGTGGGGGGGGCTTTAAAATCCAGCCCTACATTCCAAGAATTCATGAAATAATATTCTAAACGTTGTGTTACTGTTAGATAATGAATTATTCCATATTCACTCCCTTTCATTCTTAGATAATGAGTAATGCCATATTTACAACAGTAACAGCCTATCTTTATAGAGTGCCTTTAATGTAGTGAAGCGTCCCAAGGCACTTCAGAGGAGTAGTATAAAACAAAGCATGGCACCAAGCCACAAAAGGAGAAAGTAGGTCAGATGGTCAAAGAGGTAGGCTTTAAGGAGTGTCTTAAAGGAGGAAAGCGAGTTGGAAAGACAGAGAGGTGTAGGGAGGGAATTCCAGAGCTTGGGGTCGAGGCAACTGAAGGCGTGGCCACCAATGGTGTAGTGATTAAAATCGGGGATGCTCAAGAGTCCAGAATTAGAGGAGCATCGACATCTTGGAGGGTTGTGGGGTTGGAAGAAATTACAGAGATAGGGAGGATTTGAAAACAAAGATGAGAATTTTAAAAGCAAGACATTGCTTGACCCGGAGCCAGTGTAGGTCAGCGAGCCACAGGGTTGATAGGGAAACAATTTACAGTGTTACTATGAGATAATTATTCAATACTTGTCATCTGTTACTGTTGGGTAGTGATGTTCTTTCCATATTTTCAGTCTGTTGCAATTAGATTTGAAATACATGCCTTTAACATGTATAACATTTCCTAAATCCAGCAGAGCTGCTACTTCCCATTTTCTGTGCTCAGACATCAGTAAGCAAAGTGTTCAGGGTATAATCAATGGTTGGCCAAAGGAAATCAGGAATGCACAATAGGATGGAGTTGGAGAAGTACAGAGTTCTTGGAGGGTTGTAGGGCTGGAGGAAATTATAGAGATAGGAGGGCAAGGCCCTGGAGGGATTTGAAAACAAGGATGTGAATTTTAAAATTAAGAAGTTGGAAGTCAATGTAGGTCAGTGAGCACAAAAATGATGGGTGAATGGGACTTGATGTGAGTTAGGATACAAGCAGCAGGTGTTTTGAATGACTTCATGTTTATGAAGGGTGGAAGATGGGAGTCCAGCCAGAGGAATCAGGAGATCCCAAATCTTAGGCTCAGATTTTCAGCCTTTCTCCTACTTCCAGTGCTCCCCAGGATGTTTGCCCAGGTTATTGAAATGAAGTGGCCTTCCCCCCTTGCAAAATTTGGCACAGCCAGCAGCAGGCACATCCCAGCATTAACTCCAAGATGTTACAACAACTGACCTCTAGCACCCTCTCTTGTAATTGAATTTGGCCATGCAACTAATTGTGCAGCTTCTTGGGGTGGATTAGGCTGTGTCAGCCTTAGTCCAATGGTAGCATTCTTGGGTTTGAGCCCCACTACTTGAGCCCATAATCTAGGCTGACACTTGAGTGCAGTACGGAGGGAGTCAGAGGTGCCGTCCTATGAATGAGACAAAGCTGAGGTCTTGTTGTCTTGTCAGGAAGACAAAGAAAATCTCAGGGCACTATTTGAAGATAAGCAAGTGTATGTCCTGACCCATATTAATCCCTCAACCAACATCACAAAAACAGGTTATCTGTTCATTATCACATTGCTGTTTGTGGGAGCTTGCTGTACAAAAATTGGCTGCCGCATTTCCTACATTACAACAGTGACTACACGTAAAAATAATTTATTGGCCGTAACATTCTTTGGGACATCCTATGCACCCAAAGGCACAATATAATTTTTTCTTTCTTGCATAACATGCTCCTTTTACATTTCAGCCTGTGACTCCAAATCCAAAAGAGATGTGTGGTGTTCCATTGAAAACTCAGTTTTACAAAGTCAACACTCCCATTGCACCTTAATGTCCTCACTCTGCAGGGTCTGTATTTCAAATCTGCTAATCAATTTTAAGAAAAGTGAGATGAAGCACTGCTTAACAACATTGGAATTATACCACGCAAGGCACAATGTGCTATTCTCCTGTCTTCAGCTGCCTAGCCCTTATTCTTGGGAATTTCCTCCTAAACCTCTCCACCTCTCTGTCCTTCTTTGCAGCACTATTTAACCTACCTCTCTGACCAAGCTTTTGGTCACTTGTTCAAACATCTCTTTTTGTGGCTCAGCGTCATTTTTTTGTCTTAAAACGCTCCTGTGAAGTGCCTCTGGATGTTTTTATTACATTAGGGGCAACTAATAAATGCAAGTTGTTGTCGCATAGAACTATGTTGTTAAATGGTTTGTTCCTTTAAGATCTCAAAATCACAGGTCTGTTGATCCTGTGGCCAATTAATTGCTGTCATCCTGGGACGTTTGCAGATTGAGAAGTGTATAATATCCTGGCTCCTGGTCAGAAGACACCAACATCATATTACAATTTTTCTTACCTTTTTAAAGTTTATTGGCAAAGTAAGTGCTGGTGAGGACAGCCATTAAATAAAACATTCATTAAGTAAATAATTAATTAGGTATTTAAAACACAATAAGGATGACGGGGCAGATGCTATGTTGCCGCTGCAGTGTGTGGGAGCTCATGGACACCAGTGTGATCCACAGCAACCATATCTGCAGTAAATGTCTACGGCTCAAAGAGCTTCGGCTCAGAGTTAATGAGCTGGAGGACGAGCTACAGACACTGCGACACATCAGGGAGGGGGTAAGTTACCTGGATATTTTGTATCAGGAGGCGGTCACACCCCTCAGGATAAGATCTTCTGATTGGTCCATGGTCAGGGACAGGAGGGTGTGACTGCAAGTGAGGCAGATATGGGGAACCAGCCTTTGCAATTATCGAACAGGTTCGAGGCTCTCTCAACCTGTATGGATGAAAATGGGGGCTGCAAGGTGGATGAGCGAACTGAGCATGGTACAATGTTACAGGAAGCCATTCAAGCGGGATGAGTCAATAGGAATGTAGTGGTAGCAGGGGATAGGACAGTCAGAGGGATAGACACACTTCTCTGCAGCCAAGAGCAAGAGTCCAGGCGGCTGTGTTGCCTGCCTGGTGCCAGGGTTCGGGACATCTGCTCTGGGCTGCAGAGGAGCTTGGAGTTGGAAGGGGTGGATCCAGTGGTCATGATCCATGTAGGTACCAATTACATAGGTTGAACTAGGAAACAGGCTTTGCTGAGGGAGAATGAGCAGTTAAGGTGTATATATAAAAAGCAGAACCTCAAAGGTAATAATCTCTGGATTATTACCTGAGCCACATGCAAATTGGCAAAGGGCAAATAAGATTAGAGAAATGAATGCATGGCTCAAAGACTGGTGTAGTAGAAGTGGGTTCCGATTCATGGGGCACTGGCACCAGTACTGGGGAAAGTGAGGGCTGTACCGTTGGGACGGTATACATCTGAACCATGTTGAGACCAGTGTTCGAGCAAGCCGCATAAGTAGGGAAATAGAGAGGGTTTTAAACTAAATAGAGGGAGCAAGGGATCAAATTTGGGAAGAGGTGGTAAATTAAAGAGTAGAGACAGGGCAAGAGAAAAAGGTATTAATATGGGAAGTAATAAACAGACCTTGACGGGAAGGGACAATGAGTACAAATCTAAGAGTAAATCAGCAGATAAGCTAGAGGTTACAAAAATAATAAAAGGACAAAAATAAAGGCTCTATATTTAAATGCATGTAGCATTCGAAGCAAAACAGATGAACTGAGAGTGCAAATAGAAATAAATAAGTACAATCTGATAGCCATTACAGAGACATGGCTGCAGGATGACATAGATTAGAACCTGAGTATTGCAGGGCACATGACATTTAGGAAGGAAAGGAAGCTAGGAAAAGGTGGACGGGTGGCTCTGTTAATTAATGATGGTATTAGCACAATGGAGAGGGATGACCTAAGTTCAGGAAACCAGGATGTAGAAGTTGTTTGGGTAGAGATGAGAAATGATAAAGATAAGAAGTCACTTGTCGGAGTGGTGTACAGCCCTCTAACAGTAACCACATGGTAGGACAGGGTGTGAAGGAACAAATAATGAGAGCTTGTCAGAAAGGTACGGCAATAATCATGGGGAATTTTAATCGGCATATAGACTGGAAAAATCAGATAGGCAAAGGTAACTTAGATGAGGAGTTCATAGCATGTTTTCAGGATAGTTTCTTAGAGCAGCACATTCCGGAGCCAACCAGAGAGCAGGCTATACTAGGCCTGGTATTGTGCAATGAGATAGGATTAATTAATGACATCATAGGAAGGCACCCCGAGGCAGCAGCAATCATAATATGATTGAATTTTACATTCAGTTTGAGGGAGAGAAGAGTAGGTCTAAGACTAGTATTTTAAACTTAAATAAGGGCAATTATGAGGCCATAGAAGCAGAGCTAGCTAAAGTGAACTGGCAAATTAGGTTAAGAGATAGGTCGATAGAGATGCAGTGGCAGACATTTAAGGGGATATTTCAGAATACACAGAATAAATACATTCCAACGCGAAAGAAAAATTCCAAGGGGAAGATCATCTGTGGTTAACTAAAAAAGTTAAAGAAAAAGCATATAATTGCACAAAGATGGGTGGCCGGTCAGACAATTGGACAGAATATAAAAAACAGCAAAGAATGACTAAAAGATTAATAAGGAGGGAAAAATTAGAGTATGAGAGAAAGCTAGCTGGAAATATAAAATTATAGTAAGAGTTTCCATAGATATTTTAAAAAGAAAAGAGTTAATAAAGTGAGCATCAGTCCTATAGAAAATGAGTTTGGGGAATTAATAATGGAAAATAAGGAGATGGCAAATGAATTGAACGGGTATTTTGCATCAGTCTTCACCATAGCGGATACAAGTAACATCCCAGAAATAACTATAAATCAGGAAATAGAAGGGAGGGAGGAACTTAAGAAAATTACAATCACCAGGGAAGTGGTTCTGAACAAATTGTTTGAGCTGTGGGCTGACAAATCCCCGCGTCTTGATGGACATCATCCTAGGGTCTTAAAAGAAGTGGCTAGTGGGATAGTTGATGCGTTGGTTTTAATTTTCCAAAATTCCCTAGATTTGGGGAAGGTTCCATTAGATTGGAAAATAGCGAATGTAACTCCTTTATTCAAAAAGGGAGGGAGACAGAAAGCAGGAAACTACATGCCAGTTAGTTTAACGTCTGTCATAAGGGAAATGTTAGAAGCTCTTATTAATAATGTTATAGCACGGCACTTTAAAAATTCAAGGTAATCAGGCAGAGTAAACATGGCTTTGTGAAGGGGAAATCATGATTAACCAATTTATTGGAGTTCTTTGAAGAAGTAACATATGCTGTGGATAAAGGGGAACCGGTAGATGCACTGTACTTAGATTTCCAAAAGGCATTTGATAAGGTGCCACATCAAAGGTTATTGCAGAAAATAAAATATTTTTTTCTGGCTGGCAAGATGTAACGAGTGGTGTGCTGCAGGGATCAGGGTTGGGGCCTCAACTTTTAACAATTTATATAAAATGACTTGGATGAAGGGACCGTAAATATGGTTGGTAAATTTGCTGATGACACGAAGATAATTAGGAAAGTAAGTGGTGAAGAGGACATAAGGAGGTTACAAAGGGATATAGATAGGTTAAGTGAGTGGGCAAAGAGCTGGAAAATGGAGTATAATGTGGGAAAATGTGAAATTGTCCATTTTGGCAGGAAGAATAAAAAAGAAGCATATTATCTAAGAGATGCAGAGGGATCTGGTTGTCCAAGTGCATGAATCTCAAAAGATTAATACGCAGTAACAGCAAGTAATTAGGAAAGCTAATAGAATGTTATTATTTATTGTGAAGAGAATTGAATACAGAAGTAGGGAGGTTATGCTACAGTTATACAGGGCATTGGTGAGACCACATCTGGAGTACTGTGTACAGTATTGGTCTCCTTATTTAAGGGAGGAAGTAAATGCATTGGAAGCAGTTCAGAGAAGGTTTACTAGACTAATACCTGGAATGGGCAGGTTGTCTTATGAGGAAAGGTTGAAAAGGCTTGGGGGTTGTATCTGCTGGAGTTTAGAAGAGTAAGAGGCGACTTGATTGAAACATATAAGATCCTGAGGGGTCTTGACAGGGTGGATGTGGAAAGGATGTTTCCTCTTGTGGGTGAATCTAGAACTAGGGGTCACTGTTTAAAAATAAGGGGTCGCCCATTTAAGTCAGAGATGAGGAGAAATGTTTTCTCTCAGAGACTCGTAAGTCTTTGGAACTCTCTTCCACAAAGGCGGTGGAAGCAGAGTCTTTGAATATTTTTAAGATAGAGGTAGATTGATTCCTGATAAGCAAGGGGATGGAAGGTTATTGGGGGTAGGCGGGAATGTGGAGTTGAGGTTACAATCAGATCAGCCATGATCTTGTTGAATGGTGGAGCAGGCTCGAGGGGCCGAGTGGCCTTCTCCTGCTCCTAATTCATATGTTTGTATGTTAATACATCTAATACCTTGAAGTGTGACAGAGTCAAAAGTTTTATACCTATTAACGGAGCTCCTGTGTTGTTGCTCCCAGTTGGTCATAGGGCATAATATTATCTCATGGAATTGACAACATCATGAATGATTGAATGAGTCAAATTTGTTAGAGTATTGTGGTTGCGTCAGTAACATTTTCAGGCTTAAATTCCATTCGTGTGTGCATAGTTGATAAGGAGGAGAAGATTATGCAATAGATAATGTATTATTGAACTGATGTACAAATGTATTATTGCATTGAATATACTTCCAATGGCAGAACCAAAACGATATTCAGGTTGCCGTACCAATGTACTCAATGTCCGGAATTTTACATTGTGGCAGTGGCTTCACCCACCAGCTAAAAAGTTGGGGGCCCGCCCGTCTCCGCCAAGTCTGGCAGCTACACTGCAATTTAGTGTGGCCCAGGCCCTTAATTGGCCCTGGTCGAGACTTCCACCCCTCTGAGGCAGGAAGTCCTGCCTCCAACAGCTAACAACCAATCAGAGAGCTGGCAGCTCTACAGTCCCAGACTGCACCCAGCAAGAAGATGATAATGGACATCGCCCTTCAAAAATATAAGTGAGATTCGAGCCTTGCTGGAGCTATCAGCTGGGCAAGGGAGGTGGAAGTCAGAGAGCAGGGCAGGAGGAGTAGTTTTAGCAAGGGTGGCCCATTCTGCTGTGGAGCATAGGTTGCTTGATCAGGAGAGCACCTCCCAGCCCACAAGGAGGTCACCAGGTATTACTAGGCAGTTTCCTCAGGCGTTGAAGTGCCCATCAGGCACTGATAAAATACCAGTGGCGGCAGAAGGAGGCCCCTGACTGGTAACTAATTGGCCACTTAAGGGCCTCAATCGGCCTAGGGCAGGCAGGCTGTTTGTCACCTCACCCGTCACTGGTGAAATAGCTGCGGTAAAGGCCTGCTCAGGCCACGAAAAAAAACCCCGACCCGAACCCAACAGAACCGCATCGGACCCGAGCCCGACCTGGCCTGAGTCCCTCCAATGTATCCCGCGCCCAACCCGACCCGAGCCTGACCCCAACCCAGCCTGACCCGACCGCTGGAATGTTCCCTCTACCTACCTTGCGAAACCCAATCTCCAGGAAGCTGCAGCATGAGCGTGATGACGTCATAAAGACGCTCACTCGCTCACTGCACAGACTCAGAGGTTCCCTCTTTGACGTCCCAAACTCCAAGCTCAGGTAGATTTTTTACTTTTAACACTTCTTGCTGTGTGTGTCTGACCCAGACCCGGCCCGACCTAACCCGAGCCCAAAAGCCGGACCCGAAAGAGTGACCCGACTAGACCCGAACCTGACACATGTCAGGTAGCAGGCCTTTAAGCAGCGGAGGAAGGTAGGCAACAGGCAAGGCGACCTCCCGCTGCCCACTTGATTTTGTGCCTGCTACGGGGGGAGGGGTGGTGGTGGGGGGGGCATAAAATTCCAGCCAATATTTAATTGACGCCTGAAGAAATAGCAAGATGGCAAGCAAGATGTACCAGGTCAGATATTGGTAACTGAACTCAGGACCATGGAGAGGTCATGATATTTAGTGGTACTTGGAATACCTGAGGGGTGAGGGGAGAGGGGAGTCTGACATCTGCACTTGTAAGGGGATTGGGATAGATGTGGACATAAGACCAGTGGGAGAAGGGGAAAGTGCACGTTGTAGTTCAGAGTATCCGAGTGGAAAACAATGGAAGTTATCTGCTTTCATCCTCCTCCATCCCATTTATCCTGTTTCCACTCGTCTGTTTATCTTCTTTGCTCCCAGCCCCTTACCCTGTCTCCCCCTCTCCCCTTCCTCAGCTCCTCAACCTGTCGCCTCCCCTCCCCCAGCCCCTCACCCTGTCTCCCCCTCCCCCCTTCCCCAGCCCCTCAACCTGTCTCCTCCCCTCCCCCAGCCCCTCACCCTGTCTCCCCCTCTCCCCTTCCGCAGCCCCTCACCCTGTGTCCTCCCCTTCCCCAACCCCTCACCCTGTCTTCTCCCCTCCCCCTGTCTCCTCCCCTCCCCCAGCCTCTCACCCTCTCTTTCCTTCCTCCAACCTCTCACCCTGTCTCCTCTCCTCCCCAGCCCCTCACCGTGTCTCCTCTCCTCCCCAGCCCCTCACCTGTTTCCTCTCCTCCCCAGCCCCTCACCGTGTCTCGTTCCCCACCACCCCCCAGTCCATCTCATTTTGCTTCCTCCCCCTTCCCCTTTGTTTTGTTCTGCTGCGCACACTCTTCCACTCTGCTCAGTCTTTCCCTCCCCACTTTCCATTACCCATCCCCTTCCCCATTTCCTCCTTCCTCAATGCTACCCCATTGTTCTCCTAGCTCTGTCACCTTGCCTTTCCCATTTCACTGTCCCTCTTTAGCTAGACACACCCTCTCATCCCTTCTCCATCCTCTCCCTTACCTCCCTTTGTTTTCCCCATACCCTTTCCCCCTGCCCTCCACTCCACCTCTTTCACCCCAAACTTTTTCGATTGAAAGGAATTATGTCGAGAACAAGCTTTTATCTTCCACTGCTGGCACAGTTTAGACAGAAATAATCACTGATGCATTTCAGAATAGAAGTGTCCAGTTTGCATTTTAGCTCAATAGCATGGTTTCAAGCGTAGATTTGGATTAGAGAAGGGAGCACACTGGGGTAGGAACAGTAAACTGCATTCCAGTGAACTTTAAAGGTAAGGGAACCATTATCGAAAAGTGTCAGAAATTTAGAAGTACTCCGGATTGATCAGCTTTTCCAAGGCTGAAGGGGGAGAGTGATAGGCAAACTGAAAGGACAGGAACCCTAAGGTACAGGCGTGAGTATGCAGGCAAGTGATAGAAAGAGAGAAAGAAAGAAAACTTGCTGCTCTTCTTCAAAGACTGCCACCTGATACATTAGGAATGTTTTTTTTTTTCCCTCTCTTCACCACATTGTCTCTACTCTGCTGGAAGGTTTAACTGAATGTCGTTCCTGTAGGATGGCACCTATGACAATGCAGCATTCTCTCATTACTAGACTAAATTCTTTGTCTGAATGATTACACTCAAGTTCTGGAGACTCAGTCTTCCAAGAATGCTACCAGCTGAGACATGCAGATAGTCGCACTCGCATTGATTTATCACCTTTAACATAGACCATGAGAAGAGATTAGGAGCTGGGTAGGCCGGCAAGGAGAACTTTGGAGAAACTCGTGAGAAAGTTATAGATGGTGATTTCAGTGGTGATGCATACAGTAGAAAAAAAGATTGGAAAGGTTCTGGTGTTTAAAATAAGCAGTCCATCCACAATTCATCAGATGTTGGGTCATATAAACCACAGAGATTGTGCATCTCCCGAAATGCAGTCGTACAGAAAATCTTGCTTTATATTTGCAGCAGTACAACAGTTCATATGAAAATATTTATATTGTTCAGATTCTTTGTGAAGTTGAAGTATTAAACTGACATTTTAGATCAGCAACTAAAGGTTAGCATTTGTAAAGATAAGCTTTGATCGTATGCAAAATTATAAAACTGTTGTTTGAAGGAAACTGCTGATTTCACACTTAATGAGCTTTCACGGGAGCAAGTAATGGGACTAAAATCTAACTGACAACACTTGGCTCAAACCCTATTCCGCACTAACTGAATTACACATTATGATTGGATTATCAGACTATCGAGGCCAAAGCCCAAGTTATTCTGCCACAAGGATTAGAGAATCAGAAATTCATATCTCCTCACCACCAAAATATAGGAACCTTGGAATGCTTACATAGCAGGATTTAAAAGGAGCCATGTAAATATATTGTAATATAAATTACTTGATTAATGTAGAATTGCAGGATTGATGGCTCAAAAAATGAAACCCTGGCATTTTTGGACACAGAACCGGTTTCAAATTAACTTTGAAGTCCACTGGGGAAATTTCTCTGGGTCTGCACCCATGTGTATTCGATTGTTTGGGTGCAATGAATATCAGAAATCAGGAGGGTTGGACTACACTCTGTGAAGGATTCTGCCCAATTTAAACTAATCAAAAGAAAAGTTGGGTGGGGTTCTTTATAGACATGCCCTCAGTGTCACCCAATTTTGATATCCACTGCACCCAAACAATTCAATGTGCCTGGGTGAGGACCCTAGAAAATCTCTCCTTATATGTCTTATGAAGCAAAGTAAATAAGTCTTATCAACAATATTTAGTATTATTCACATGTTATTTTTGGGTTTGTTACAAGATTATTCTTAATATAATGATTTTTTTTTACTTTATCCCTTTGTGAGAAATGTGGTAATGTTTCGATCAAAGTGGAACAATACTCTTCTGATTTTAAGCTAACAGATCTACTTGGGGTATTCAAAGTGTACTTTTGAAGCACAGCTACACCTCAAAATTTTCACCAGTGTAACATAATTCTCATAGTCTCAAAGAAAACTGCATATGATGCCACATAGTCATAAATCTCCACTGGTCAGCACTTTTTCAGCCATCCTTTTAACACCATTAAGGTCATGAGAACAGCTGAGGAAATGCAAGACAAATCACAAAGAAAATCTCTGATCAATAATAATGTTAGCAGTTTCTAGCATATGGTTGGTCTTATGGACATTCCAAAGAGAAAACTATTCTCCCACTTTATTGAATAGAAATCTTCTCTAGTTAATGGTTACATTATAATTATTTTGTACTTTCAATATTGTTTTATAAAAAGGCTTAAGAGGAGGAGGGGAAGGTAGACAGGCAGAAGGAAGGAATTACATAAAATGGGACCCAGAGGATTGAAGGCTCCATTACCACTGGTGGAGCAATGGCAAATGTAGATGCACAAGAGGCTAGAGTAAGAGGAACAGAGAATAGGGGACAGAAGGCAGGAGGCAGGCTGCCTGAGGTAACAGATATAGGGAGAGACTAAACCATATTATATTATTTTTAAAAATGTATTTTTCATTTATCCAACCTTGTGCAGTACTGAGGGAGAGATGAGTTGGTTCCCAAGGGAGCAGTTGTTTTAATTCCTTCTTGGGATGTGAGCATTTCTGGCAAGGCCAGCATTTATTACCCTCTCTAATTACCCTTGAGAAGGTGATGGTGAGCTGCCTTCTTGAACTGCTGCAGTCCATGTGGTGTGGGTATTGTTATGAAAGTGCTTCTGTTTGTTTAATATTTTTTGAGGATTTATATTTTAGAATTATGGACATTGGTTTATTTGGAAAAACTGAAAAGACTCCATGGATGTTTTTTTTAGAAGGGTCACTGAGAGGTCTTGTTTGAAAACAAACCATTACTGGATAACACATGCCTTAAGCTCAATAAACAACAGAAAGTTTGGTGACTTGGGAGAGATGGTTACAGAGAAGTAACATGTCACGATTTATGATGGTCAGGAGGTCACTTTTGGGATATTGTTTTGACTTTCTGGTTGGGGTGTGGACTGTGTTTGAAAGCAGTTGGAGATCAACTTCAAAGAGAGAAGTACCCAGCTTACCTCCTTCCTCTTATCTCTGTGAAATGCTGTGCATCGAATGTGTGGGAGCTAAAACCCCTGATGCCGTGTTTCTCCTGAGGAGCTCCTGGAAAGCTTGCCAGATTAATTCTCAACATCGCCTGAAAATAACTGCTTCATAAAAGATCCCAGTGATCTGTCTACGTGTTCTTGGGTGTCAGACTTTATGCCATTTTGGGGCACAACATATCTCATCCATTTTCTTCAAGAATTAACAAGTATTTGGTCAAAATGTTCTTTGTTGCCTTTTTTTGTAAAAGAGCGCTGCAGAATATTTCTTTATTTTTCCTTTAACCAGTGTGTGTGTGTGTGTGTGTGTGTGTGTGTGTGTGTGTGTGTGTGTGTGTGTGTGTGGGGGGAGGGGGGATTTAAAAAGGGAACTTTCATATTTCAAACTGTGTGTTAATGTTTTGCTTCTTTACAGGATAATGTCAAGAAGAGATAAGAACCAACTGTAAATTGCATCTTTGTGCATTTGGGTGTTATTGTCAACTGCCATTTTACACAGCCTGTTTAAGTTATTTTACTTCTGTGCTCCACTTGTTAAAATGGAGGAGGTGGGACAGCTATTTGAAGGGCTCCTGTCACATGACCCAAAAGCCATCCTTTTCAGCCTGCTGGGATTTGAAACAGTTGCAGTTGAGGGAAGAGCTTGTTCAAACCACAGCTGCCTTCAATCTCTCTTAGTCCTTCCTGGAAGCAGCAAGAAAACTTAAAAAGAAGTAACAGTCTGCAAAACAGCAAGAACATTTAAAAGCAGACACAGGCTGCAAAACAGCAGTCTGCTTTCTACCAGTTTTCTCTCCATCAAAAAAAAGGTGTCTTAAGCATTTAAGCTGCCTCCATTTACCTCCAAGAGTGCAAGAAGAAGAAAGTGTAAGAGATATTTCTAATGGCGACTCCTTCACCTGGCATTTCTAGTTGATGATCTCCAGTTTTGGACTTCCTGTTAATTAAAACAGACTCAAGATGCAACTCAAATCCATGTTAGTTTATAGTTAAGCTAATTTTCTATTTAGTAAATGTCCTTTCCTTTTTTATGCCTTTACCGTTTTCTTGTATGTTTGTGAGAGTGTGTTACGAAGTTAATCCCCTTCCCATGTGTGTGTTAATAAACCCTACTTCTTTGTTTTAATTATAACAACTGTGTTGTTGCGGTCCTTTACAAGTCAGGGTTCAAGGGAGGAAAAAATTCAAACATTATCTGCTTACGGACAGGTTGTGGGAAACACAGAGAAATTTGTTTTAGAAAATAAGAACTACCAGTCCATAACAATAGGTCTTGTTTTATAATAAACTGATAATTTTGTTGTTTATTAAAGAAGCATGGTTGGTTCATTTTATTCTGGGCTAAAGAGTAGAGTATATGACTGACCATATCGGTAACTTGGTAAACATTCAAATTTACGTTGTGACCAGTGGAGAAGTGGAACTAGAAGCAACAGTGCACTCCTCCAGCCTCAGTCATAACAGTACACTCACAGTGCTGTTAGGGAGGGAGTTTCAGGTTTTTGACCCAGAGACAGTGAAGGAACGTCGATATATTTCCAAATGAGGATGGTGTGTGAATTGGAAGGAACATGCAGGTGCTCCCATGCGTCAGCTGCTTTGTTCTTCTAGGTGGTAGATGTTGCAGGTTTTGAAGATGCTGTCGGAGGAGGCGTGGTGAGTTGCCCTATCTGGTGGACATAAGTGGACAGCAATATTCAAAGATTAGGGATTTCTCCTGGTGTCCTGGATGATATTTCTCCCTCAAACAACACCACTCAAAACAGATAATCCAGTCCTTTTTCTCCTTGCTGTTTATGGGATCTTACGATGTGCAAATTGGATAAGAATATCTCTTAAATCTTCATAGAACAAATATCTTTAAATATATTAACTAAAAAGGTTAAATTATGAGGACAGGTTGCAAAGACTAAGGTTGTATTCCCTAGAGTATAGAAGGTTAAGCTTTTGTCTAATTGAGGTATTTGAGATGATTAAGAGTTGATAGGGTACAAGCCTTCTGGTGGGAAGTCCAGAACAAAGGGCCATAAATTTAAAATTAGAGTTAGGTGGCTGAGGGTTGATGTCAGGAAGCACTTCTTCACACAAAGGGTAGTGGAAATCTGGAAAACGCTCGCCCAAAAAGCTGTTGAGGATGGGAGTCAATTGAAAATTTTAAAAGTAATTTTGTTTTGGCAAGGGTATTAAGGGTTATGGAACCAAGGCGGGTAGCTGGAGTTGAGATACAGATCAGCCACAATCGAATCCAGTGGTCGAACTAACTTGAGGGGCTGAATGGCCCACTCCTGTTCCTATGTTCTTACTACAGGTCTGAGTGGGCCAAGGAAATGCAGTACTGGTAGTTTGTACAATATTTCTGTAGATCTATGCATGTTTCTTTCGGGGTCTGTGCAGTTGATAAGGGAAGCTTAGCAATTCAGTGCACTAAACTAATAGCGATTTACCAAGAATAATGTCAGACTGATGGAAAAAATGCTATTAAATTCTCCATCACAAGTCTATTGAATCTGTCAAAAAGTAATTTTCCAAATAAAGATTGATTTGGTTCATACATAAAGCAACATGCAATACACCAGGATAATTATTTTAACACATGAAAACCTGACTAATCTTAATAGTCTAATTATGGGCCTTTTAATGCGATCCTTTTCATGTATGATAATAAGGAGCTGAAACTCAGTTGAATTATGCCTGGAAGAAAGGTTGCTATTTTACAATGATTCAGGTAACTCCGTCATTAAAGACAGCTGTCTTTACAAATGAACAAATAGACATCTGAACATTGCAGTTCCTTCAGTGATGAACTATTCTCACAAACGCATTCTATTTGCAGTGACAGAATAAATATGTCAAAGAATGAATAAAGATGGAACATTTGGTCAGGAGCTTCATCATGAAATATATAAAGTCTGTGGAGATGAACAGGTTTGATGGATAAAATGGCCTTCTCCCATCTATACTCATTATCTTCCGATCAAATTTCAAAAAATCGTACAATTTACCACACAGAAGGCAGCCATTGTGCAAGTGCTAGAACCAGCTTGTCAATGCAGCTAGTTACCCTCAACACATTTCCCTGACTTTTCCACATAGCTTTCTGTATTGTTCCTGTTCAAATACTGATCCAATTCCCTTTACAGGATATTGGTAAATTGCCTTTGCTAATAATATCCATCTCAGCTGATGAACATTGTCACCTTGTATATAAAATAAGCACAGAAAGGTTTAAGGGAGAGAATTCAGAAACTTGTTTCACAGAGCCACCTAATAGCCAGAACTGCCAACTACATTGTGACGGTTGACATAGTAAAATTGAACGAAAAATGTTGTTATTCCAATTTACAATGCTAAATATTGAGACAAAAATGTGACCATAAATCACAACAGGAAGTAAAATGTGCAAACAACAACAACCACTTGAAAGTGCATAGTGCCTTTAACATAGTAAAATGTCCCAAAGCATTTCACAGGAGTGGTAGCAACAAAATTTGACACCGAGCCATATGAGATATTAGGGTGGAAGACCAAAAATTCAGTCAAAGGGACAGGTTTTAAGGAATGTCTTAAAGGAGGAAAGACAGTTAGAGAAGTGTAGAGGTTTCAGGAGGGAAATCCAGAGCTTACGGCTTGGCAGCTGAAGCAATGAATGCCATAGGTGGAGCAATTAAAATCAGGGATGCACAGGAGGCCAGTATTGGATGAGCAAAGATATCTCTGAAGGTTGTGGGACTGGAGGAGATTACAGAGATAGGGAGAGAAGAGGCCATGGAGGGATTTGAAAGCAGGGATAAGAATTTTAAAATCGAGTTGTTGTGTAACCAATGAGCACCATGGTGATGGGCGATTGGGACCTCATGGAAGTTAATATACCGGTAGCAGAGGTTTGGATAATAGTCAGGAGTGCATTGGAATAGTCAAGTATAGATGTAATAAAGACATGAAGAGTGTGCCTACACACATTTTTAAAACTATGTCTGTATTATAATCTTTCCTTCAATTGCCCTGTATGGAAAAACTGATATTCTAATAAACTACTGGATGAAAACAATTCTTCTTTCTTATGCTAGTCTTCAGTATATGTATCAATTTATACTTTATAATTTGCCGAACAGTGAAAACAATCTCTCATCATTCACGCTCTCAAAGTCTTTTACCATTTTTAAAACACTATTAGATCTCCCTTTCCCCAGCAATGAAATAAAATTGCCAGCTCAGCTTGGCCAAGACTCAGTTTGCAACTTTGGCATTTAATTCAATTCCAAGCTGAGCATCCGTCCCATATCCACTCCATCACTAAGACCGCCTACTCTCACCTTCATGGCATCACCCACCTCTACCCCTGCCTCAGCTCATCTGCTTCTCATCCATGCATTTGTTATCTCCAGACTTGACTATTCCAATGCTCTTCTGGCTGACCTCCCCTCCTCCACCCTCTTCAGCTCATTCAGAACTCTGCTGCTCATATCACTATGGCAAACCAAGTTCTGTTCACTCATCACTTTTGGCCTTGCTGAGCTACTTCTGGTCCCCATTGCTTACAATTTATAAATCCTCACCTTATAATTAAATATCTTTATGTCCTCATCCCTCACACCCATCTCTGTAAGCACCCCCAGCTCTATAACCCCCACTAAACTTTCTATTTCTCTGACTCTGGCCAGTCCCTAACTCAGTCCCTTTGCCCCAACATTGCTCACAGTGCTATCAGCTGTCAAGGCCATCCCTAAACTCTATCCACATCCTCCTTACGACACACCTTCTTGCTTAGACTTTTGATTACCGCATCACCCCCCCCCCCCCCCACCACTCGCCCCCACCACCCCACCCAACACCTTCTGTGGATTGTGTCCATTATTTCTGATTACACCTCCATTCAACACCAGTGGTTGTTGACCCTCTTTGGTCTCTCAGTTTAATTTCTACTGTTGTTACATATTATAGAATGGTCATATGCAAGGGAGGCTCTTCATTGAATAGTGCCTTGGGATATTTTACATCTAACCAAGAGGGAAAACAGGGCCTCAGTTTAACATCTCATCTAAAAATTGGCAACTCCGACAGTGCAGCACTTCCTCAGTATTGCACTGAGAGTGTCTGCCTGGATTATGCGCTCAAGTCTCTGGGCTAGTCTTGAACCCACAATCTTCTGCCTCAGCAGCTAGAGTGATACCCACTGAGCCATGGTTAACATATAATTCAGTCTCATAACCATTGGAACTAGCTACTAAAGTGGCCCTCTGCAACATGCAGGATAGCATGACCGTTGCCGCTGACTCCCAGAAGGTGCACTCTGATTAAGGTAAGGTACCAGTCTCCTCACTACAAGGATATACAGGAACATCTGTAGGATATACAGCAACCTGTTTATGTGATAGTCAGCCCTTGGAACAGAGCACCAGGTTGTCTTGGGACTCTTGCTGGAGTTTAAACATGTACCTGTCAGGGAGAGAAGTATTATCTACCCAGCAGAGAGGAGCAAGTTACCAAAGCCACTGACTTCAACCAGCCAGATCCCTCTCCCTTTTGTCCAATTCAACCTCAGCAACCGAACAAATTGTCATGACCCTTAAACATAAATTTCTCCCAGCCTACACACAAAGAAAACAGAGGTATGGTAGCATAGTGGCTATGTTATTGGACAAGTCATCAGGAGAAGGTGAGTCCCACTCTTCACCATAGCAGTTTAAGAATGTGAATTCAATTAAAAAACAAAACAAACCAGAAATTAAAATTTGGTCTCAGTAAAAGTGACAATGAAACTTAGGGATTGTTGTAAAAACCCAAGGTTCACTAATGTCCTTTCGGGAAGGAACCCTGCCATCCTTATATAATAAAAGCAAAATACTGCAGATGCTGGAAAACTGAACTAAAAATAGAAAATGCTGGAAATACTCAGCAGGTCTGGCAGCATCTGTGGAGAGAGAAGCAAAGTTAACGTTTCAGGTCAGTGACCCTTCATCAGAACCTTGCCATCCTTACCTGGTCTGGCCTACACCAATCCCACACCAACATGGCTCACCCTTAACTGACATTTGAAGTAGCCCAGCAAGTCACTCAGTCAGAAAATGGGCAAAAGTGCTGAACTCAAGAGGTGAGGTGAGAGTGACTGCCCTTGACATCAAGGCAGCATTTGACCGAATATGGCATCAAGGAGCCCTAACAAAACTGGAATCAATGGGAATCGGGGGAAAACTCTCCACTGGTTGGAGTCATACCTAGCACAAAGGAAGACGGCTGTGGTTGTTGGAGGTCAATTATCTCAGCTCCAGGCCATCACTGCAGCAGTTCCTCAGGGTAGTGTCCTAGACCCAAACATCTTCAGCTGCTTCATCAATGACCTTCCTTCAATCATAAGGTGTACATGACCGTTTTTTAGACCAATACGTTGAGGAACCAACTAGAGAACAGGCTATCCTAGACTGGGTATTGTGCAATGAGAAAGGATTAATTTACAATCTTGTTGTCCGGGGACCCTTGGGGAGGAGCGACCATAACATGATCGAATTCTTCATTAAGATGGAGAGTCAAGTCGTTGAATCCGAAACTAGGGTCCTGAATCTAAATAAAGGAAACTACGAAGGTATGAGGCACGAGTTGGTTATGATAGATTGGGGAACTTTACTAAAAGGGTTGACAGTGGATAGGCAATGGATAATATTTAAAGAATGTGTGCATGAATTACAACAATTATTCATTCCTGTTTGGCGCAAAAATGAAACAGGAAGGGTAGCTCAACCATGACTTACAAAAGAAATTAGGGATAGTATTAGATCCAAAGAGGAGGCATATAAAATTGCCAGAAAAAGCAGCAAGTCTGAGGATTGGGAGTAGTTTAGAATTCAGCAAAGAAGGACAAAGGGATTGATTAAGAAGGGGAAAACAGAGTATGAGAGTAAGCTTGCAAAGAACATAAAAACTGACTGTAAAAGCTTCTATAAATATGTAAAGGGAAAAAGATTAGTGAAGACAAATGTAGGTCCCTTACAGTCAGAAACAGGGGAAATTATAATGGGGAACAAAGAAATTGTGGAATAATTAAACACATACTTTGGTTCTGTCTTCACAAAGGAGGACACAAATAACCTCCCAGAAATGTTAGGGAACCAAAGGTCTAATGAGAGGGAGGAACTGAAGGAAATCAGTATTAGTAAAAAAATAACAGTAGGGAAATTAATGGGGTTAAAGGTTGACAAATCTCCAGGGACTGATTATCTACATCCCAGAGTACTAAAGGAATTGGCTCTGGAAATAGTGGATGCATTGGTGGTTATCTTCCAAAATTCTGTAGACTCTGGAGCAGTTCCTACAGATTGGAGGGTGGCAAATGTAACCCCACTATTTAAAAAAGAAGGGAGAGAAAAAACAGGGAACTACAGACCAGTTAGCTTGACATCAGTAGTGGGGAAAATGCTAGAGTATTTTATAGAGGATGTGATAGCAGAACACCTAGAAAGCATAAACGGGATTGGGAAAAGTCAGCATGGGTTTATGAAAGGAAAATCATGCTTAACAAATCTACTGGAGTTTTTTGAGGATATAACTAGTAGAATAGATAAGGGAGAATCAGTGGATGTGGTGTATTTGGATTTTCAGAAGGCTTTGGTAAGGTTCCACATAAGAGGTTAGTGTGCAAGATTAAAGCACATGGGATTGGGGATAATATACTGGCATGGATTGAGAGTTGGCTGACAGACAGGAAGCAGAGATTCGGAATAAACGGGTCTTTTTCCGGCTGGCAGGCTGTGACTACTGGGGTACCACAGGGATCAGTGCTGGGCCCCAGCTATTTACAATATATCTTAATGACTTGGGTGAAGGAACTAAATGAAACATTTCCAAGTTTGCAGATGACACAAAGCTGGGGGGTGGGGGGGGTGAATGTGAGCTGTGAGGAGGATGCAAAGAGGCTCCAATGTGATTTGGACAAGTTGGGTGAGTGGGCAAATGCATGGCAGATGCAGTATAACATGGATAAATGTGAGGTTATCCACTTTGGTTGTAAAAACAGAAAAGCAGATTATTATCTGAATGGTGATAGATTGGGAAAGGGGGAGGTGCAACGAGACCTGGGTGTCCTTGTACACCAGTCGCTTAAAGCAAGCACTCAGGTGAGTAAGCAATTAGGAAGGCGAATGGTATGTTGGCCTTCATTGCAGGAGGATTTGAGTACAGGAGCAAGGATGTCTTACTGCAGTTATACAGGGCCTTGGTGAGACCACATCTGGAGTATTGTGTGCAGTTTTGGTCTCTTTATTTTAGGAAGGATGTTCTTACCTTGGAGGGAGTGCGAAGATGATTTACTAGGCTGATTCTTGAGATGGCACGATTGATGTATGAGGAGAGATTGGGTCAACTAGGCCTATATTCACTAGAGTTTAGAAGAATGAGAGAGGATCTCATAGAAACCTATAAAATTCTAACAGGACTAGACAGGCGAGATGCAGGGAGGATGTTTCCAATGGCTGGGGAGTCCAGAACCAGGGGTCACAGTCTCAGGATATGGGGTATGCCATTTAGAACCGGGATGAGGAGAAATTTCTTCACTCAGAGGGTGGTGAACCTGTGGAATTCTCTATCGCAGAAGGGAGTAGAGGCCAAGTCATTAAATATATTCAAGAAGGAGATAGATATATTTCTTAATGCCAAAGGGATCAAAGGATATGGGGAGAAAGCGGGAAGAGGGTACTGAATTAGACGATCAGCCATGATCTTTTTTGAATGGCTAAGCAGGCCCATAGGACCAAATAGCCTACACCTGCTCCTATTTTCTATGTTTCTATGTTTCTAACATCATCCTAGGGTTTACCATTGACCAGAAACTGAACTGGAGTAGCCATATCAATACCGTGGCTGCAAGAGCAGGTCAGAGTCTCGGAATCCTGCGGTGAGTAACTCACTTCCTGACTCCCCAAAGCCTGTCCACCATCTACAAGGCGCAAGTCAGGAGTGTGATGGAATACTCTCCACTTGCCTGGATGGGTGCAGCTCGAATAACACTCAAGTAGCTCGACACTATCCAGTATAAAGCAGCCCGCTTGATTGGCACCCTATCCACCAACATTCACTCCCTCCTCCACCGACGCATAGTGGCAGCAGTATGTACCATCAACAAGATGCACTGCAGCAACTCACCAAGGCTCCTTAGACAGCACTTTCCAAACCCCACGACCTCTACCACTTAGAAGGGCAAGGGCAGCAGTTGCATGGGAACACCACCACCTGCAAGTTCCCCTCCAAGCCACACACCATTCTGACTTGGAACTATATCATCGTTCCTTCACTGTCACTGGCTCAAAATCCTGGAACTCCCTTCCTAACAGCACTGTGGGTGTACCTACCTCACTTGGACTGCAGCAGTTCACGAAGGCGGCTCACTACCAGCTTCTCAAGGGCAATTAGGGATGGGCAATAAATGCTGGCCTAGCCAGCTATGCCCACATCCCATCAAAAAAGAATGCCCACCAACTTCTAAGGGCAACTTGAGATGGACAATAAATGCTGGCCTTGCCAACACAACCCACATCCTGAGAATGAATAAAAATAACCTGTATAGAGAAATGCTTAATATCCTGGTACCATGACACAATGGATTGGCTGATCCTGCCTCACTGTGGGAACAACACAGGGTTTAACAGGATCCTCTGATCTCCAAAAGCAGACAACATCCACTGCTCTCTGAGTGCTTCTTATCACCACCTTACACATTGACCTTGGGGTGGGGGTGGAGGAATCTCCCACTTAGTCAGCATAACCACAGGAAGAGCTGTGAAACACCAAAGTTACGGAGAACAAGCATGCAATTCACCCTAGTGCTGCTGGAATATTTTTAGCTTCATCTCATCTCATGTTGAGGACAGATTTCAGCTGATTTTTGCTGGGAAAAAATATTCTTTACTGGATTTTTTTTCTGTCATATTTAATCGATGTAATTTATATGACTGGTATCACATGACATAAGTTTGTGCAGAACATGAAATTGAATCCAAATCCCTAAAATAATCCAAGTACAGCAACTTTCCCACAAGCCACCAGAGGTTTAAAAATAAATCCAAACAACTGTGCACCGACAGCAAACACCAGCTGTAACTATCATACTTGACTCTAACTGCCTGACAAATTTCTATGGGCTTACTACTTAGGTTATAGATTTGTGCAGACTTCTAATAATACAGCATTATGTGATGAAAGTAAAAAATAGATTTCTTAGTGGTTAGAAAACAACTTTGCATGGAGCTCATTTACAAATTCCATCTTGCAGACTGTTCATTTCCTCTAGTCTGGATCTAACAAGTTGCCTTATTGCAGTGTTGAGGTAGCATTCATTGAACGCATTAAGGGAATCTCTTGAAACTCTAAGGGTGCAAAATTGGATAGCCCATGAAAATGGGCACGGGAATTGTGATGAGTGATTAAACCCCGCCCGGTCCTTCCGATGCAGGAAGCACCCAAACTTCCTGCTGCCAATTCATTACCATGATTGTAATGGGCGGTCAGTGCAAAACGCACTGTTGAGTGACTGAGCAGGTGTGCAAAATTGTGAGATGCTGCTGCCACTTAATGCGAGCCTGCATCTCTTAAAGGAGAGGTGCAGTTTGGCTGCAGCAAGTTCTGGAAGTGGCTGAGTAAGAGTATCTGAACATAAAGAACACTGAATAATATCACAGGAGGGCAGAGAGTGGCTTTAAGGTTCTCTGACCCAGTACTGGAGGGCATGGTGCAGGAGGTGGACAGGAGAAGAGAGATCCTTTATCCACAGGGAGCCAGGTGGCCCTCCTGATGAACTCTGAGAAGGCAATGGAAGCAGATAGCCGTGCAGGTCAATGCCAGCAGTGTAGCCCCGAGCACCTGAATGCAGTACCGAAAGCAGTTTGATGATCATACACGAGTGCTCAAGGTCAGTAAATGTATCTTCAAATGCCATATTCCACCAACTGCATCACTAGCCTCAGACACTGCTCAATGTGCTGCACCCTTATCACTTACCTACCAACAATCTCTGTCAGCCATAACTTCTACCTCACATTCATAGCCTCACCACACCCTCACACATTTAGCACTGCTGCAAGCCTCACATGAACATCTCACAGCTTGTATACACTGTCAGTGGCAAGGCTGGAACCATCGATGATGGTTTGCACATTCCTAACCTTCCTTCTCATATCCAACTTCCCACTCATCCCACAATCTCTTCCGTTTTACAGGCTGCAGATGGTTTGAACATGAATCTCCTGCTTCCCCTACCCTCCTCCCCACAACATTACCCTTGTGCCTTTCTCCTTTCGGATACCCAAGAACTGCCATCTGGCCAGGCAGTGGTGCAGAAGCAAGAAGTGATGAAGAAGCACCATCACTCAATCTCATGCCCACAGCCATCAGCTCAGATACTGGCACTGCACATACTTTAGAGGATAGCTTAGAGATGGGATCTGCATGTGGTGAGGCATTGAGCACGTGGCCTGCAACCAGGCTGGAGGAAAGGGTAGTGCAGGTGCCCGCTTGCCGGAGGGTGAGGTCGCAGACGAGTTCTGTTGCAGGGGACTCAGATGAGGACTTCAATGGGGCGGCATACAAAAAAAGGCTGATGGATCTGCACACAGAAATGCTCAGTGCACTGTCAGTCCTGTCAGATAGCCTGCAATCATTGTCAAGCAGCATGGAGAAGACTGGCACCAACCTTGCTCAGGGCTTTGTGCAGAGCTTGGAGCCTATCCTTTCCAACATGGAAGTGTCAGCCATAATGCAGCATCTGATGGTTGGTGTCTCAGCTTCCATTGCAGCACAAGCAGAATCTGCACAATGTTTGAGTGCTGCAGTGGATGCTCAGACTGAGGTCATGTAACCTCAGCTTGTTGCCATGCAAGCTCAGACTGCTGCCATAATGACTGCAGATACCAGTGCTCAAAGAGACTTGCAAGGTCTCACAGCCGTCCAGCAATCCATCCTCCAACAGATTACAAGGATTGCTGAGACACTGCACCGTAGGAGTGGCAGTGGCTCCGCGGAGGATAAGCCTTCTGTCCTCTCTCAGGTTGACAGTATTTGTCCTCGCACCACCTTCACCCCACCAGTAACCTTGCTGTTGCCTGTCCACAGACTGCTGCTACCCAGGCTGAGGTGGTGCAGTCTGAAGCCGGGTCCTCAAGGCCCAGAGCTGCTCAAATGGATCCTGTAAAGCCATCTGCAGATTCCCACAGTGAAGGTCAATAGCCTTCCAACAGCCATGCTGCAGCCACTGTGGTAGCACTGCATAGGAGCACTGGGACAAACAAAGGCACATGGAAGACAAACACTAAGGGAATATATAAGGTGAATAGTTAACTTTTGTATGGAATATAGAATTCTTCAATTGATAAAGTTGGTTTGGAGTGACTCTTTTGTAGTGGCTTTTATTTCAGCATCGTAACCATGAACACGCTGTGATAGTAACAGAGGGAAGGAAAAGTGTGGGATTGTTATGGGACTGTTGTTGAACGGGGATTTGGAATTGCGTTCACTGGTACCGCAATCGGAGGAGCTGGAAAGCCCAAGCGGAAAAGGAATGTGTTGGTTGCCTCATCCCTTCCTCCACCTCCTCCCCTGCCCCCTCCTTTTCAGCTGTTCACTGTTTAGTTTTTAGTTTAGAGATACAGCACTGAAACAGGCCCTTCGGCCCACCGAGTCTGTGCCGACCATCAACCACCCATTTATGCTAATCCTACACTAATTCCATATTCCTACCACATCCCCCCTGTCCCTATATTTCCCTACTACCTACCTATACTAGGGGCAATTTATAATGGCCAATTTACCTATCAACCTGCAAGTCTTTGGCATGTGGGAGGAAACCGGAGCACCCGGAGGAAACCCACGCAGACACAGGGAGAACTTGCAAACTCCACACAGGCAGTTCCCAGAACTGAACCCGGGTCGCTGGAGCTGTGAGGCTGCGGTGCTAACCACTGCGCCACTGTGCCTCCCACTGTATACCTGATAGTAAGGGATGTGCCCACGTGATGGCAAGGTTGAGCAGCAGATCACAATGGGACATGTCATGCACTCTGGAGAGTACTGCAAGGCTCCTCTGGAATGGTCCAGGTAGTGGGAGCATTGTTTAAGCACCACAATGGTCTGCTCGTTGACATTTCATATGGCAGCATGGCTTTTGTTATATGCATTCTGCCCATGTGTGTATGAGTTGTATGCCAGTGTCTTGAGCCAGGTAATCAGCAGATAGCTAATCATCCAGTAATCACCCTCTGATTTCTCGTGAAGACTCAAATGCGGTTGGTACTTCGGACTGCCGCAGAATGAAGGCATCATATCTGCTGCAAAGACACCAGGCATTGACCTGCATGATTCTCTATACTTGGTTGCACATCCGCTGGACATTGAGGGAGTGGACCGCTTCTGATTGGGGTACATCTCTGAATTTATATGTGGTCTTCACAAAGTGATGTGTCAATGGCACCCTGCACCATAGTGAAGCCTGCTATCCTGGTGAAGCCACATGCATGTTCCACCTTCTTCTCTCTGACAAGAGAGAATGAAATGTATTCAGCTCTCTTTACATATAGAACCTCAGTGACCTCTCTCATGCAACAGTGGATGGTGAATTCGAGATGTTGCAAATATTGCCTGCTGCAGCCTGGAAGGAGCCCATTACAAGAAAATATTCATGGCCGCGGTCACCTTGAGAGCCACTTGCAGCGTTGTCCTCATCCTGCTCGGAGGTTCCAGGCCTTCTTGCAAGAGGTGGCAGATTTCAGTGAGCACCTCCTGAGTGAAACGGAGAGGTCTCAATCTCCTGCTGAGAGCCCTCCTCCCCTCCTCCTCCTCCTCCTCCTCCTCCCTCTTTGTGCAGCTTGTCCTCCTCTGTGTCACCTCTGCTCAATGGTGCAGTCATGCTGCAGGACACGGGGGATGGAAACTACAGCATTCATGACTGGGAGCAAGTGGCCGGAACAGAACCCTTGAAGTCAGAATCAAAGCCTTCACCATGTGCCACACCACTCTCTGTCAACTTCAGCAACTTCAAATAGCAGTAAAATCATAAAACACTTCTGCTATTTCAGCAGCTGCCAGTAGAAAATCAACGAATAACCTGCAAGTAGTTGATGATCCCTTTAAATAGCACAGTGGGGGAGGGGGGTCCTTCCTGCCGCTGAACACATATTCAGCCATGCAAGTTTAGAGAGGATGATAGCTGGGGCGCAGAGGTCAAAAATGACATCGCTAGAGTCAAACCAGAATTACACACTGACTGAAGACGCAATCTGCCTACTCTGCATACTTCTTGACACTGTGCTAATGTAATATTTATTTATTTTTTTTATTTAGAGATACAGCACTGAAACAGGCCCTTCGGCCCACCGAGTCTGTGCCGACCAACAACCACCCATTTATACTAACTCTACAGTAATCCCATATTCCCTATCACCTACCTACACTAGGGGCAACTTACAACGGCCAATTTACCTATCACCTGCAAGTCTTTGGATGTGGGAGGAAACCGGAGCACCCGGCGAAAACCCACACAGACACAGGGAGAACTTGCAAACTCCGCACAGGCAGTACCCAGAATCGAACCCGGGTCCCTGGAGCTGTGAGGCTGCAGTGCTAACCACTGCACCACTGTGCCGCCCATAAATATCCACACTGGTGTTCGGTGCAGCTAGCACCTGTTCTGGTACACCTTTAAGGAGCGTATCTAAAAACTGACACCCATCACCAGACAGGATGTGATGGATATACTCGTGTAATCATCAAGCAGAAGATAGGAGCAGTCCTAGGGACTGTATTAACTAAGCTCCCAGATATTGTTCGATGTAGTTTCATCTCTTCAAATTAAAGAACCTACCTAATTGAGTCACCAACCCTCTTTGTGTAGTTGGTGTGTTTGTGTAAAGGAGAAGACACAATACGGTGGCAACTGGTGGTGTTTGAAAATTTGAATTGAAGATTTTACAGAACCTGCAATACTGAACCCTTCCACATGCAACAGAATTCCAGTATGTGAAAGTTTGAAGACCTAATAAGTGTATCTGAAGTACTTACAGCAGCGTGGAAGTCTCTGTGTGAGTGATTCTGCAACAGTGTACACAGCAGTACACAGCAGATCCGTGTAGTCAGGACATCACAGCTTGCTTCAACAAGCAGGCATCGGATCCCAGTAAAACAACTGTAAATCAGGGGAGTGTAAGTCTGAGTCCAACTGCTGGAACAGCTTGTGCATGAACAATTGTTAGAGAACTGATTCTGTGAGGTGTGGCACAGGGCAGGGCTCCATTAATGGGAGCAACTAGTTCCCCCGTGGGCCATCATTGGGAGTGAGGGGGTGCTGACCAAACATTTGAGAAAGATCTAGGCGGTCCAGCGGCAGCCACCAACAGCTTGAAAAACACCTCCATTGCCATTAGACAATTTCTTTAGGCATCAGCGCATATTTGTGCCGAAACGCAGCTTGGTGGCCAGTGCTTAACAAAAACGCAGGACAGCAGCAACAGCACCATCAATCCTCAGTCTAACAACAGTTGTGGCCATGCAAGGAACTGCAAGCCACAGAATTTCAGCCCTTGAAGAACTATGCAAGGCTGAATATTTGTTCCTGCCATAGATATCATTGAAACTCCTGCGAATACTGACAGGATGACTACAGTATTCCCATCCCTGAATTGGAAGGTGGCAGACCACCTTACTGAATTCAATTTGTTCAGGCAATAGATGGAACTATGTTTTTTGGACCTGGCTGTCTCTGAACCTGGCTGTCTCTGAACCAGACAAACAAGCCATCAAAGTAAAAATCGCAATATGTAAGCTGCTGCAGAGGTACGGGGCTTTATTGCAACTTTTGGCTGATTGAATCATTGAGCTCCTACCCCTCCCCTTATCAAAGAATCTTTTGGACCAGCCCAAAGGTTACAGCTTAGCAAAATTGCTCAAAAGTGGATGCAAGTATGAAGCAATCCTTATGGGTAGACAGAGTTTACAGGCTCTGTGCACTACATCCATCATTGGCACAGTTGTCAAATCAAACAAACTTGGTAAGCCATGTAAGCGGTGCAGTCTCATACATGCAGCCAGAAATTGTCCAGCTTTCCATGATATATGCAACGCATGTGGCACCAAGGGACACTGAAAGCACCAATACAGGAAGCCAAAGCCAGAACAAATGCCTCAACACCAGGACAAACCACAATCAGATGTAAGACAGGTACAGCATTCCAGCAAACAAAGGGTGTATACCAAATATCACAAACAGCCAGTCCAAGAAATGACCAGACTGCAAGGTTGGACGATGATGATGACCAGAGCATTAACACACACAGTGAGCAGGCATTCCATACAGCCAACATCACAGAATGCATTGACACCATTGTCCCATCCAAAGCCTTTGCCATTACTCACATTATAAGCCTCCAGAATCCTGGGAAACATACACTGCAGACAATAACCAATGCGGGTACGAGTGCTAACATTCTTCCACTTTGCACGTACCAACAGAGGTGGGAAGTGATGGCTCACCCAACTGCTGCCAATCTCACAGCCTACAAAGGCTCAGAGATTCTATCCCTGGGGTCCATCATACTTGAATGTTGCTCACCCTGTATTCTATATTGTGGATACCACATGTCCAGTGATTGCAGGCCTATTGGTGTGCCTGGACCTGACCTTGGTTACCATTCACAGCATCAACACAACAATGGTCAAGACAACAGACCACAAGGACAATACTATCAACCTCCGTAACATTGTTATACCTGGATATGTTCAACTGGATTGGATGTTTCAAAAGTGATGTAGTATTGTATGTACGTGCAAACACTATTCCTTCCGTTGATTCTCTGCATAAATGTAGCTTCCATATCCAGAGTAAGCTGAAATAGAACTGGATAAGATGGAAAGACATGGCATAATCTGTAAAGTCCAGCATTTGGTGTCGTTCCATCACATGCGTCGTCAAGAAAGATGGCTCTAGACAAGTTTATTTAGACCCAAGGCATCTGTATGCAGAACTGAAACGATGCCCACATAAAATTCCTACTGTTGAGGATTTAAACCCCAAGTTTACGAACACCAAATTTTTCTCCAAACTTGACGCTAAAAGTGGACACTGGTTGGTACATTTGGGGAATACCTCTCTGAAGATAATGACATTCCGCATTCCGTTCAGGAGATACTGTTTCCAACAATTAGCTTTCAGACTTTCCATAAGCCAAGATCTTTTCCAACTACACGTGGACCATATCACATGTAAATTTCCAGGATGCAGCTGCATAGCAGGAAAACAGAAACATGATCAAACTTTGCACCTCCTCATGGAAGCAGGATGCCGAGAGGGACATGTGCTCAATAGCCAAAAATGCAACATTAATGTAGAACAGATCAATTTTTTTGGGTCAATGTATTCAGATGCTGGCATCCATCCTGATCCTAGCAAATTGGAGGACATTAGCGCAATACCCAACCACAAGATAAAAGTGGTCTTCACCATTGCTTAGGTTTATTCAATTTCCTTTCGCCCTACATACCAAATTTTGCACAGAAAGCCTTGTCTCTTTGAGAATTCTGAAAAAATGAGTACCATTTGTCTGGCAGGAAGATCATCAAAACATGTTTGATGAACTCTAGAAGTCATTGATCTAAGGACCATCAACACTTCAATTCTATCACCCAGCAGAGGACAGGACACGAGAGGTTGATGTATCACAAAAAGGCCTTGAACCGTGCATCCTGAAAAAGCCTATCATTTTTGCTTCCAAGAGTCTATCAACAGCCCAAGCCAACTAGTCAAATATTGAATGGGAAACCTCAGTCTTGGTTTTTGAAATCCACCGTTTCTGCACTTACTTATTTGGAAAAAAGTTTATCATGGAAACCGATCACAATCCACTCAGGATGATCTGGCGTAAACCATTAACTAGTGCACCACCCAGATACAGCACTTAGTCAGCAAAATACACAGCTATGAACGGGGCATATGCTACACGCCGGGTAGTTTCATGGTCACATCTGATACTTTAAGTCATTTACCTAACCCGTCTAAAACTGCAGATATTTCCTTAGATCTGCATGTAGGTCTCATCATTACTGAAATAGAAGACGTCTTGCATATCAACCTCATGGGTTTTGAGTAGTATAAATGCCAATAACTGCAACAAGAAATGTCCAATGATCCCGTATTGCATCAATTATGGCAGACCGTGATTGGTGGGTAGCCAGAGTCCTTCCAGGATGTTTCAGAGGTTTTAAGACCATTTTGGCCTTATAGAGATGAGCTCGGGATATCCCAAGATGTTATCTTCAAGGGCAAGCAAGTCCTTATTCCAGAATCCCTTAGCCATGACATCTTATAACAATTGCAACAAGCGCAAATGGGAATAGATAGAATCAGGAGACTGGCTAGAGTAACAGTATACTGGCGAGGGATGAATCAAGACATCACAACAGCCATTAGGGAATGCAAGGCATGCCAAGCCTGCATGCCAAGCCTACATGCCCAGTCACCACAAAGAACCATTCTTATCTCATGAAGTACTCACACATCCATGGACCAGAATTGCAAATGATCTCTTCAGCATCCGTAGAAATGAATTCTTGGTTGTGACAGACTATTACTCAAAATTTCCCATTATCCATTGTTACGACTGAGATGGAAGGAGTGCACTGTCTTTCTCTAGTTCCACTTCTCCACAGGTCACAACTTATATTTAAATGTTTACCCAGTTACCAATACAGCCAATTATATGCTCCATTTTTATTTCAGAATAAAATCCACCAACCAGGTTTCTTTAATAAACAACAAAATTACCAATTTATTATAAAAAAAAGATACATTCAGTAAAGATGCAAAGCATTAACACACAGATTGAAATATAACATTTCCCATATAACTTATTTCAACACACACTGGTTGAAGAAAAAATAAAGAAGTTTTCTCTGCAGAGACAACTGTCACTGGGATCTTTTTGGAGCAGTTCTCTTCAGACGACATCAAGGATAGTCTGGCAGGCTTTCCAGGAGAAATGTGGCATCAGGGATTTCAGCTATCACAAACTGGAATGGCAGGGTTTCTCAGAGAGGTGCAGAAAGGATGAACTGGTCTTTTCTTTTAGCAGGCTGACCCCCAACTGACTCAAAATAAACCAAAATGAAACCAATTCTTGACCACCATAAATCTTGACATGTCACTTCTCTGTAAACAGCTCCTATAGTCAGAAGGCACCTGCTGCTTACTTAACTGAAGACATGTGACTTCCAGTAAGTGTTTTTAAACAAAGTCCCAAAGTCCTTTCAGTGACCTTTTAAAATAAACCAAAATCCAGCATCTATGGAATCACTTCAGTCCTCCAAAGGAATCCATCTCCACAATTTTAAAACATGAGTCCTCACAAAAATTAAAAAATGGAAGTATTTTCATAACACTTCTAAATGCGTTTGATTACAAAGAGTGGGAAAAAAACAGAAGTTGAAAAAAATTAAAACACATTTACACACTCATTCACTTTTTACCTATAACTAATATAGTTCTGCTTTGTATCATCTTTGTATTCAGATAACTCAAAGCAAAGTTAAATTCTAGACAAAGGATCTGCAATTACATTATTTTTCCCCACAATGCGGATAATCTTGAAGTGATGGGGCTGCAAAAGTAAGTTCCACAATATAGTCTAGCATTCTGGTTTTTGAATTTTTCCACAAACATACCAGTAGTCGTGATGGACATATACTTCAAAATGCTTAAGAGATAGTAGTAAGCCCAGGGTTTCTTTTTCCACTGCTCAGTATCACTTTTGGTGTTGATTTAGCTTTTTGGAAAAGTGACCCACTGACCTTTCCATGCCCGATTCATTGTCTTGGAACAGGAGTGCACCTACCCCCAGGTCATGAGCATCAATTGCTACCTTGAAGGGCTTAGTGAAATTTGGGGCAGCCAACACTGGTTAATTCATCAAAGCTTTTCAAAAGCTGCTTGGCACTCTCCTGACCACACTACCTTGGCTTTCTTTTTGTGCAGAAAATTCTTCAGTGGAGCAGCTATTGTGCTAAAATTTGGTACAAAGTTGCAGTAGAAACCACACATCCCCAAAAACCTCATGATTTCTCATTTAGTCTTGGGGTAGGGAACTCCATCAATGCTTGTACTTTTGCTGTTCTTGGCAACACTTGATCTTGCCCTACTATATGCCCATGGTAGGTTACCCGCGCTTTTACAAATTCACTTATGGCGAGGTTTATCTCCAAATCAGCCGATTGTAATTTTCTAAGTAGAACTTTTCATTGTTCCAAGTGGTCCTTCCAAGTGCCACTTTACACCAGCACATCATCAAGGTAAACCACACAGTCAGGAAAACTGGCTACCACATGGTTTATTAGTCTCTGAAAAGTTGCTGGGGTATTTTATAGCCTAAATGGCATTACTCAGCATTGGACAAGACCGTCTGGTGTGACAAAGGCCAATACATCTTTAGCTCGGGAACCTGCTAGTTTCCCTTTAACAAATCTATTTTTGTATGAAACGTGGCACTGCCCATTCTGTCAATACAGTCCCAAGCGAGGAATTTGGGAGGAGTCTGCCTTTCTTACTGCATTAGCCTTTCTGTAGTCTAGGCAGAATCCAGTTGAACAATCAGGCTTAGGCATTAACATGACTAGGGAACTCCAGCTTCTTTGATGGGTTCAATTAGATAGTTTTGCAACATGTATTAGATATTTGCTTTTACTTGGGTCTGTTTCTCTGGACTTAAGTTTTATAGGAAAGGATTCTCCTACATCCACATCATGCATGACTAAGGTTGTACATCCTGGTTTGTCCCTACAGAATCCTTTAAATGCTGTGAGTAGCCTTGTTAGGTCTTCTCGTTTTTCTGCATCTCAATATGAAAGCGTAGTGTCGAATCTCCCTAACAATTCAGTATTAGCTAACCAGATAGTAGACGGTTCAATTTGAGAATTGTCTAGGCCTCCTTCTGCCTCATCCTCACCATCTCTTTCATCCTGCACTGTCCTTACCAGCTGACATATCTGTGCTTGCTTGTCCTCCTCCCGGCGGTGATATTGTTTCAACATATTGATGTGACACAGCTGATTCTTTTTCTGGTGATCTGGGATGTTGGCATGCTAGGCTCCCACCTGCCAAGAATGAGGCACAACAATTTTGTCAAGAACATTGATTTTTAACTGTTGTTGGAGCGATGAAATGACTTGTGAAACAGATCAGCCGTGGCTAGAAAAAAACATTTATATACTAACATACTAACAAAGGTGAGGAAGCGCACTCCAGGGCCTGCAAAGGAGGATACAATCCACAAGAGCCAAAACAGGTTAGACCAGCTGGTCACATGACTACCTGGTTGTTCCAGGGTTTTCTTTTGAACTGGCCACAGAGAACTGGAAGTCAGAGTATCTGTTTGCTCCTGGACTGAGAAGATCTCTCCTGTCTGTTCCTGTCTCTTTCTCACAAGCCTCTGAATCCACTGAAGACACATGAACCCCAAGAGAGAAAAGTCTCCTATAGCGAACAAGGTTTAAGAAGAATACTGGGACCCAACGAAAAGCAAGATCTACCTATAATCAAGGACTCTACAGTGAGCTCAAAGAACCTTAACAAAAACTCTTCAGATATTGCCTCAAACTTTTTCACTTTATTTTTTTGCTGCTCTTTTCTGTCTCCATTTGCATGTGTGTATTGCTTATGCATGCTCGCCTGGGCGCATCATGTATCCATAGGCATTAACCAAATTAGAGTTTAAGCTTAAGTTTAATAAATTTCAACTTTTCTTCTTTAAACCTAGAAAAGCCTGTTTGTGTTGGTTTCTTTGCCTTATAATTGGAAAGCGGTGAACAAGGATTCACCAAGGGGGAGCTAAAAACATGATGTCTTAAAAATTAAACCCTGTTACAGTAAGACAAGGTGAAGGTTGAGAGGGAACCCCAGACACCTTTTTCACCTGGTCATAACAGGTATCAATCAAATAATTTACTTTACCAATCCTTTTGACTACTCTATATGGTCCACTGAACCGTGTTTTCAGTGGTTCAACCTGTATAGGCAGTAATATTAACACCTCATCCCCTGGTTGAAATATTTGGTTCATGGCATGCTTGTCTGCCCATTTCTTCATAGTTGTTTGTGAAACTTTAAGGTGTTCCTGAGCCACTTTGCAGGCGCTTGTGAACACGAATACATAATCTAACATGGAAGATTTGTCCCTCTGTTCTAAAAAATTTTCTTTGATTAGTTTTAGAGGACCTCAGACTACATATCCATAAACTAATTCAAATGGACTAAAACCAGTAGACTTATTAGGTGAATCGACTTTGGCAAACAAAAGAAATTCCAGCCCAATATCGCAGTCATGGGAATATTCATGGCAGTATACCCTGGAGTCGTGTTGAGCAGGCGACCAGCAACACCAACAGCTCCCAGAGGAGGAAAATGGGTTGATCACTAAAACACTCCATTAATTGGATGGACCCTCAGGGCGGCAAGGAACTGGCTTTCTTTGCCAGGCGGCGGATTGTGAGCAAGGATCCTGGATGGCGACCACGAGCGCAGCATCAGCCTGGAGGACACCGACATCAAGGAGGCCATCCTCGCAACACCTTCTCCCCCCCACCCCACAAGCTTCCCCCCTTGCACCCCCTCCCCCCTGGCACTCCCTTCACCCACCCCCTCCCCCCCACACCCCCTTCCCCCCTCCCCCTTGCACCCCTCCCCCTTCCCCCTCCCCGGCACCCCCTTTCCCCTTGCACCCCTCCGCAACCCCTTCCCCCCACCCCCTCCCCCCTTGCACCCCACCCCCTCCCCCATTGCACCCCCATCCCCCCATCGCACCCCCTTCTCACTCCCCCTTTGCACCCCCTTCCCCCCACCCCCTCCCCCTTACACCCCCTTCCCCATTGCACCCTACCCCCCTCCCCCTTTCACCCCCTTCCCCCTCCCCTCTCGCACCCCCTTCACCCTCCCCTCTCGCACACCCCACTCCCCCTTCTCCCCACCCCCACCCCCATTGCACCCCCTCCTTCCTCACACCCGCTCCCCCCTTCCGTCTCCCTCCATGAAATTGCATAGTTTACTTGTTAGAGCCCCTGCTCAAGGATAGAAGCTAACAATCCCACTGCCCTGTGGGTGTCTCGGGAGAGACCAAGGCTAAGGGAGTAAACCCTAACAGAAAATCCGAGCGAAACCCCTAAGGCAGTCATGTGTCACCTTTGGCATGTTTCTGGCCGTTCCTGCAGCCATACCAGTGCCAAACATCATTCTCTGCACTCCTTTGGACCCCGCTCAGAAGGCTGAGAGGAGGGTTTTGACGCTTGGGCAACTCACAACCTCCATACATTCCGCCCAGGCATGCGCCATGGAGAGGTCACTCCATAGCCGCCTCACAGCGACCAAAACAACATGGAAGGCAGCAATTACAGATTATAAGTCCAGTTCAATTGGTGTAGAGATTGGGTCCCACGGGTTGCCTTTGTTGGTGGGAGAGCTCATCGCATCTCACTGGACAGCTACCGTCCTCCTCAAACCGGGCAGCCCCCGGTCAGAAAGGTTATGTCCCACCACAGTCCACCTGCTTCAATGGGTGCTTGGAGCTCAGGGTCATTGCCCGACAAGTGGACTGTAACACCGCACCAAACAGCACAGCAAAAAAAGAAAAGAAGGTACCAGCCCTTCGTTTTGCAAGCTGGAACTTCAGAACTATGTGTCCTGGCCTGTTGGAAGACCTTACACAAATCGATGACTCTCGGAAGACCGCCATCATTAATAACGAGCTCAGCAGACTCTATGTGGACTTTGCAGCACTTCAGGAGACACGCCTCCCTGCGAGCGGATCTCTAAGAGAGCAAGACTACACCTTCAAGGTAGGGATCCTGAAGAACCAAGACAGCATGAAGTGGGCTTCGCCATAAGAAACTCTTTGCTCAGCATGATAGAGCCACCTTCAAATAGCTCGGAACGCAAACTGTCCATCCGAGTGCTCACTGCCTCTGGTCCAGTACACCTACTCAGCATCTATGCTCCAACACTCTGCTCCCCACCTGAAGTTAAAGACCAGTTCTACGAGGAACTCCATAATATCTTTAGTAGCATTCCTAATACGGAACATTTGTTCCTGCTGGGGGACTTTAACGCCAGGGTTGGGGCCAACCATTACTCATGACCCTCCTGCCTTGGGTGCTATGGCATTGGAAGGATGAATGAGAATGGAAAGAGACTGCTGGAGTTGTGTACCTATCATAACCTCTGCATCACCAACTCATTCTTTCATACGAAATCCTGTCACCAGGTTTCATGGAGACACCCAAGATCACGTCGTTGGCACCAGCTGGACCTTATCATCACAAGGCGAGCCTCTATAAACAGCGTTCAAATCACATGCAGCTTCCACAGTGTGGACTGCGACACTGACCACTCCCTGGTGTGCAGCAAGGTTAGACTCAAACCAAAGAAGCTACATCACTCCAAGCAGAAGGGCCACCCAAGCATCAACACTAACAGAATTTCTAATCCAGAGCTTCCATAAGTTACTAAATTCACTTGAAAAAGCCCTTCAAAACACTCCTACAGGGGATGCAGAGACGAAGTGGGCCCACATCAGAGACGCCATCTATGACTCAGCAATGACCACCTTTGGCAAACGTGAGAAGCAGAATGCAGACTGATTTCAATCTCACTTTGAAGAGCTGGAACCTGTCATAGCCGCCAAGCGTATTGCACTGTTGAACTACAAGAAAGCCCCAGCGAGTTAACATCCGTAGCACTTAAAGTGGCCAGAAGTGCGGCACGAAGAACAGCCAGGCCCTGTGCAAATGACCACTGGCAACATCTATGCAGTCATATTCAGCTGGCCTCCGACACCAGAAACATCAGAGAAATGTATGATGGCATTAAGAGTGCTTTTGGGCCAACTATCAAGAAGATCGCCCCCCTCAAGTCTAAATCATGGGAAATGATCACTGACCAACACAAGCAAATGGACCGCTGGGTGGAGCACTACCTAGAACTGTACTCCAGGGAAAATGATGTCACTGATACCACCCTCAATACAGCCCAGTGTCTGCCAGTCATGGATGAGGTGGATGAGCAGCCAACAAAATCAGAACTCAGTGATGCCATTGATTCTCTAGCCAGTGGAAAGGCCCCTGGGAAGGATGGCATTACCTCTGAAATAATCACGAGTGCCAAGCCTGCTGTACTTTCAGCACTCCATGAACTGCTATGCCTGCGCTGGGATGAGGGAGCAGTACCACCGGACATGCACGATGCCAATATCATCACCCTCTATAAAAACAAGGGTGACCGCAGTGACAGCAACAACTGTCGTGGAATCTCCCTGCTCAGCACTGTGGGGAAAGTCTTCAATCGAGTCATTTTAAATAGACTCCAGAAGCTGGCTGAGTGTGTCTACCCTGAGGCACAGTGCGGCTTTCAAGCAGAGAGATCCACCATTGACATGCTGTTCTCCCTTCGCCAGCTACAGGAGAAATGCCGCGAACAACAGATGCCCCTCTACGTTGCTTTCATAGATCTCACCAAAGCCTTTGACCTCGTCAGCAGACGTGGTCTCTTCGGACTACTAGCAAAGATCGGATGTCCACCAAAGCTACTAAGTATCATCAGCTCATTCCATGACAATATGAAAGGCACAATTCAGCATAGCGGTGCCTCATCAGACCCCTTTCCTATCCTGAGTGGCGTGAAACAGGGCTGTGTTCTCGCACCTACACTGTTTGGGATCTTCTTCTCACTGCTGCTCTCACATGCGTTCAAGTCTTCAGAAGAAGGAATTTTCCTCCACACAAGATCAGGTGGCAGGTTGTTCAACCTTGTCCATCTTAGAGCGAAGACCAAAGTACGGAAAGTCCTCATAAGGGAACTCCTCTTTGCTGATGATGCTGCATTAACATCCCACACAGAAGAGTGTCTGCAGAGACTCATCGACAGGATTGTGGCTGCCTACAACGAATTTGGCCTAACCATCAGCCTCAAGAAAACGAACATCATGGGACAGGAGGTCAGAAATGCTTCATCCATCAATATCGACAACCACGCTCTGGAAGTGGTTCAAGAGTTCACCTACCTAGGCTCAACTATCACCAGTAACCTGTCTCTCGATGCAGAAATCAACAAGTGCATGGGAAAGGCCTCCGCTGCTATGTCCAGATTGGCCAAGAGGGTGTGGGAAAATGGCGCACTGACATGGAACACAAAAGTCCGAGTGTTTCAAGCCTGTGTCCGCAGTACCTTGCTCTATGGCAGCAAGGCCTGGACAACGTATGTCAGCCAAGAGCGACGTCTCAACTCATTCCATCTTCGCTGCCTCCGAAGAATCTTTGGCATCAGGTGGCAGGACCGTATCTCCAATGCAGAAGTCCTCGAGGCAGCCAACATCCCTGAATCAGCGGCGCTTGAGATGGCTTGGCCATGTGAGCTGCATGGAAGATGGCAGGATCCCCAAGGACACATTGTACAGCGAGTTCGTCACTGATATCAGACCCATCGGCCGTCCATGTCTCCGCTTTAAAGACGTCTGCAAACGCGACATGAAGTCCTGTGACATTGACCACAAGTTGTCGGAGTCAGTTGCCAGCGATTGCCAGAGCTGGCGGACAGCCATAAAGGCAGGGCTAAAGAGTGGCGAATCGAAGAGACTTAGCAGTTGGCAGGAAAAAAGACAGGAGTGCAAGGGGAGAGCCAACTGTGTAACAGCCCTGACAACCAATTTTATCTGCAGCATCTGTGGAAGAGTCTGTCACTCTAGAATTGACCTTTCTAGCCACTCCAGGCGCTGCTCCACAACCACTGACCACCTTTAGGAGCTTACCCATTGTCTTTCGAGACAAGGAGGCCAAAGAATACCCTGATCATCGTTTGGAGGGTCTGATGGTACCGTTGTAAAGCCCCTTGTTTCTGTGGCTGGTATACTGAAGACTTTAACTGTGTTTTTCCTAGATTACTCATAACTTCCGAAAAAATTTTAGACATAAAATTGGAACCTTGATCCGACCAAATCTCAATTGGTAATCCGTATCTAGTGAAGAACTGGATTAACTTCTCTACCTCTACCTTAGCAGAAATTGGCCTCTGAAAACCGAGTAGTCATATCGATATTAGTCAATATATATTGATGTCCCGCTTTTGTTTTCAGTAAAGATCCTACACAGTCTACCAACACCTTACTAAATGGTTCCCCAAAAACTGGTCTGGGAATTAGCGGTGTCGGTTTTGAGGCAGGTTGCAGTTTTCCTACAATCTGGCATCTACGGCACGTTTTACAAGACTGCAACACATCCTCGTAAAGACCAGTACAAATGTCAACTTATACGTGATTGGGTCTTCCTGATCCCCACATGTCCCGCCATAGAAATTTCATGGATTATTCTTAATATTTCCTGGCGATACTTAGGCAGTACTGCTAACTGGTGAACTACCGTCCATTCTTTGTCCGCAGGTCTGTGAGGAGGTCTCCATTTCTTCATCAGAATCCCATTTTTGATATAGTATCCTTCTGGAACTCCCTTTGCCTCAGCTTCAGTTAGAGTCGATTGTGCCACTTTACTTGACTCTGGATCAGCTTGCTGAGCTGTGATCAGAGAAGACAGTTAAACATTTCCTTCAGATTATCCAAATCCCCAAAGAAAGTTTCAGATATTCGGCTATCTGTCTGTGGTGCCAATTTTACCTCCGACAATGGAACTTGTTTAGCCATTGCTCGGATCACTACACATGAAGGAAAAATTCCTGGAATCTTTTCCTGCAACTGCTCTGTCTCTTTGACTTCACTTGGTCTTTCCGTGACTGCTGGAGAAGCTACTTCACACCAGCCAAATCATTCCCAGGAGTAGGTCAACTCCATCTACAAGCAAACTATGGACAACTCCTACAGTTACCGTTCCAGACATTAGGTCACACTCCAGGTGCACCCGATACAAAGGCGCTGGTATATATTCCCTGCCGATACCATTCACTAAAGCCTTGGCATTCAATGGGCTCTCTGGTGGAAAAGTTATGCCTTTCCCCAGCACAGTGGCGCAGTGGTTAGCACCACAGCTCGACAGCTCCAGTGACCTGGGTTCGCTTCTGGGTACTGCCTGGGCAGAGTTTGTAAGTTCTCTCTGTGACCGTGTAGGTTTCTGCCGGGTGCTCTGGTTTTCTCCCACAGCCAAAGACTTGTACGTTGATAGGTAAGTTGCCCCTAGTGTAGGTAGGTGGTAGGAGAATTGAGGGAAGGGAATATGGGATTACTGTAGGATTGGTACAAGTTGATGGTTGGCACAGACTCGGTGGGCTGAAGGGCCTGTTTCAGTGCTGTATCTCTCTAAAAGAGATTGGGTGACTCCTGTTTCCTTAAGTATAACAATGATTTACCTGCGTCACTTGAGGGATAAGGAGTTACTTTTTCTTTTGACAAGAATTCCCTATAACTCTCAGGTATCTCGTTCATGTCCCCTGCACTCACAACGATTTTTGTACTTGGCCTTACAGCTGCAATCAGAGCTACAGCCTGATCTGTCGTACTCTCGATCAGGGCTCCATTCACTGCATTGGCCTTGTGTACCCCAATAAGTCCCATGGGTTTACCCCGCAACGTCCAGCATTCTGCACGACGATGTCCCACCTTGTGGCTTTCGGATCTCACTTCCATCCTCAGCATCTTCCTTTCTGGCCTGAGGAGGAGATCCCCGGGCCTACCGAGCTGTCCCTTCCTGTCCCGGCTACTTGCCTTGCTTTCACCCTCCCACCTTCTATCCTTCTCGGGTTTGTGGGGGTGACGGACAAAGGGTTTGGGCTTATAAACAAGCTCGTAATCATCAGCAATTTCAGCTGTCTGGCTGTTGAAACCTTCCGGTTCTCTATGTGGGTAGTTAACGGAGGGAGTGAATTTTTAAATTCTTCCAGGAGAATTATTTCCCTTAGGGTCTCATACATGGTCTCTAACTTTACTGCCTGCATCCAATGATCAAAGTTAATTTGCTTTACCCTCTCAAATTCTACATAAGTCTGCCCAGGTGGTTCTGAAATTTCTGCCTGTAAGCTTGAGGGACTAACTCATCAGCAGTTAGAATAGCCTTTTTTGCCATCTCATAATCTGCAGATGCTTCCTTGGAAAGCATGGCATAAACCTCATGAGCTCTGCCCATAAGCAGTGTCCAGCTTTCCTTCGGCCACTTCATCTGTCGCGCTATCTTTTCAAACAAAATTAAAAATGCCTCTAAGTCCCTTTCCTCAAACTTCAGGAGGGCTTTTACTAATTTAACCAGCTCTCCACTGGGTCTTGGGCTGGAGTCAGTTCTTTCCTCACCAGAGTTTTCACTGGAGTCAAGGCCACCCTTTTTTTTAGTTCTGCTTTTTTAATTCGAATACCATTTTTCTTGCTCCCTTTCTTCTTTTTCTCTTTCTTTTTCTCTCCCCTGCCTCTTTTATCTTTCCTTTTGAAATTGTAGTTCAAGTTTTTTCATTTCCTTTTCCTGTTCAAGTTCAAGTTGTTTAAGTTCCAATTCTCTTTCCTCTTCAAGCTGCTTCATCTGTAACTGAATTCTAGCTCATTCAACTGAATTATCTTTTGAATTGCTTTTTCCTTCTTCCAATTTCAAATGCTGTGCTATTAACTCAATTATGTCTGCTTTCTTAGCTCCCGGTTTTAACTTTAACTCCAACTTTGCTGTCAATTCCTTTAGCCTAGCCTTGGTTAAGTTTTCAAATCACTCTGGGATAAGTCCTCCTTCCCCAGAAAGGTTGTAGCAACTGAAAAAGCCATTCCGGTAATGTAAACCTTACTTTAATTCACAAGAAACTTGGTGTTTTCCTTTTCTACTTTTCAATTATTATTACCCCACTTACAATTGCATGTCATCAGCTTTGGGTTATCCCACACAGAGCCCCCAATTATATGTTACGACCAAGACAGGAGGAGTGCACTGTCTTTCTCTAGTTCCACTTCTCCACAGGTCACAATATATATTTAAATATCTACCCAGTTACCAATATGGCCAATTATATACACTATTTTTATTTCAGAATAAAATCCCCGAACTGGGATTCTTTAATAAACAAATGAAATTATCAGTTTATTATAAAACAAGACATATTCAGTAAAGATGCAAAGCATAAAGAGGGAGGCAGTGGCATAGTGGTAATGTCACTGGACTGGTAATCCAGATGCCTAAGCGAATGCTCTGGAGACATGGGTTTGAATCCCACCATGGCAGTTGGTGAAATTTGAATTCAATACAAAAAAATCTGGAATTAACAGCTAGTCTAATGGTGACATAACACCATTGTCAATTGTTGTAAAAACCCATTTCATTCACTAATGCCCTTTAGCGAAGGAAATCTGCAGTCCTTGACTGGTCTGGCCTCCATGTGACTCCAGACCGACAGTAATATCGCTGACTCTTAAATGACTTAGAAGCCACTCAGTTGTATTAAACCACTATAAAGTACAAGAAAAGGAATGAAACCGAACGGACCACCCAGCCTCGACCTGGGCACTGGAAATGACAACAGCAAACCCAGCCCTGTGAACCCTGCAAAGTCCTCTTTACTGACAACTGGCGGCTTGTGCCACAATTGGAAGAGCTGTCCCACAGAGCCTGACATCATCATACACACAGAGTCATACCTTAAAGACAATGTCCCAGACATCACCATCCCTGCGTATGTTCTGTCCCACCAGCAGGACAGACCCAGCAGAGGTGGCATACAGTCAGAAGGGAGTTGCCCTGGGAGTGCTCAACATTGACTCCGGACCCCATGAAGTCTCACGGCATCAGGTAAAACATGGGCAAGGAAATCTCCTGCTGATTACTGCCTACAGCCCTCCCTCAGCTGATGAATCAGTGCTTCTCCATGTTGAATACCACTTGGAGGAAGCACTGAGGGTGGCAAGGGCACAGAATGTACTCTGGGTGGGGGACTTCAATGTCACCAAGAGTAGCTCGGTAGCACCACTGCAGACCGAGCTGGTGGAGTCCTAAAGGACAGAGGACTGGGTCTGCGGCATGTTGTGAGGGAACCAACAAGAGGGAAATGCATATTTGACCTCGTCCTCACCAATCTACCTGTTGCAGATGCATCTGTCCATGACCGTATTGGTAGGAATGACCACTGCATAGTCCTTGTGGAGACAAAATCCCGTCTTCACATTGAGAATACCCTCCATCGTGTTGTGAGGCACTACCACCGTGCTAAATGGGATAGATTTCGAACAGATCTAGCAACTCAAAACTAGGCATCCATGAGGCGCTGTGGGCCATCAGCAACAGCAGAATTGTATTCAACCACAATCTGTAATCCCATTTCCCAACATATCCCCCACTCTACCATTATCATCAAGCCAGGGGACTAAACCTGATTCAATGAAAAGTGCAGGAGCAGCATCAGGCAAACCTAAAAATGAGGTGTCAGTCTGGTGAAGCTACGACACAGGACTACTCACATGCCAAACAAAGGAAGCAGCCTGTGGTTGACAGAGCTAAGCAATCCCACAACCAATGGATCAGATCTAAGCTCTGCAGTCCTGCCATATCCAATCGTGAATGGTAGTGGACAATTAAACAACTAACAGGAGGGGGAGGAGGCAGCTCCACAAATATTCCCATCCTCAACCATAGGGGAGCCTTGCACATCAGTGTGAAAGATAAGGTTGACGCATTTGCATCCATCTTCAGCCAGAAGTGCCGAGTGGATGATCCATCTCGGCCTCCTCCTGAGGTCCCCAGCATCACAAATGCCAGTCTTCAGCCAATTAGATTCAATCCACAGGATATCAAGAAATGGCTGAAGGCACTGGACACTGTAAAGGCTATGGGCCCTGACAATATTCCGGCAATAGTACTGAAGATGTGTGCTCCAGAACTACCCTCACCCCTAGCCAAGCTGTTCCAGTACAGCTACAATATTGGGATCTACCCAGCAATGTGGAAAATTGTTGAAGTATGCCCTGTCCACAAAAAGCAGGACAAATCCAACCCGGCCAATTACCGCCCTATCAGTCTATTCCCGATCATGAGCAAAGTGGTGGAAGGGGTCGTCGACAGTGCTATCAAGCGGCACTTGCTCAACAATAACCTGCTGAGTGACGCTCAGTTTGGGTTCCGCCAGGGCCACTCAGCTCCTGACCTCATTACAGCCTTTATCCAAACATGGACAAAAGTACTGAACTCCAGAGGTGAGGTTAGAGTGACTGCCCTTGACATCAAGGCAGCATTTGATCGAGTGTGACATCAAGGAGCCCTAGCAAAACTGAGGTCAATGTGAATCGGGGGTAAAATCACCGCAGGTTGGAGTCATACTTAGCACAAAGGAAGATAGTTGTGGTTGTTGGAGATCAATTATCCCAGTCCCAGGACATCACTGCAGGAATTCCTCAGAGTAGTGTCCTCGACCCAACCATCTTTGTTTTTATTTGTTCATGAGATGTGGGCGTTGCTGGCTAGGCCAGCATTTATTGCCCATCCCTAATTGCCCTTGAACCGTTGCAGTCCTTGGGGCTAAGGTACACTAACTGTGTGAGTGGTTTGATATAACTGAGTGGCTTGCTAGGCCATTTCAGAAGGCATTTAAGAGTCAACCACATTGCTGTGGGTCTGGAGTCACATGTAGGCCAGACCAGGTAAGGACAGCAGATTCCCTTCCCTAAAGGACATTAGTGAACCAGATGGATTTTTACAACAATCGACGATGGTTTCATGGTTACCATTAGACTAGCTTTTTAATTCCAGATTCTTATTAATTCAGTTCAAACTTCACCATCTTCTGTGGTGGGGTTCAAACCCATGTCTGGATTACCAGTCCAGCGACATTACAACTACGTCACCGCCTCCCCTGCTTCAGCTGCTTCATCATTGACGTTCCCTCCATCATAAGGTCAGAAGTGGGGATGTTCGCTGACGATTGCACAATGTTCAGCACCATTCACAACTCCTCAGATAATGAAGCAGCCCATGTTCAGATGCAGCAAGACCTGGTCAATATCCAGGCTTGGGCTAAGTGACAAGTAACATTCACACCACACCAGTGCCAGGCAATGACCTTGTCAAATGTGAAATAACCTATCCCTTGATGTTCAATGGCATTACCATCACTGAATCTCCCACTATCAACATCCTGGGGGTTACCATTGACCAGAAACTGAACTGGACCAGCCACAGAAATACGATGGCAACAAGAGCAGGTCAGAGGTTGGGAATTCTGCAGCAAGTAACTCACCTCCTGACTCCCCAGTACCTGGCCACCATCTACAAGGCACAAGTCAGGAGTGTGATGGAATACGCTTCACTTGCCTGGATGGGTGCAGCTTCAACAACACTCAAGAAGCTCGACAGCATCCAGGACAAAGCAGCCCGCTTGATTGGCACCCCGTCCAGCACCTTCAACATTCACTCCCTTCACCACAAACACACAGTGGCAGCAGTGTGTACCATCTACAAGATGCACTGCAGCAATGCATAAAGGCTCCATCGACAGCACCTTCCAAACCAGCGACCTCTACCACCTAGAAGGACAAGGGTAGCAGATGCATGGGAACACCATCACCTGCAAGTTTCCTCCAAGCTACAACACCATCCTGACTTGGAACAATATAGCTATTCCTTCACAGTCGCTTGGTACTCCTGGAACTCCCTTCCTAACAGCACAGTGGGTGTACCAACACCCCAAGGACTGTAGCGGTTCAAGAAGGCAGCTCACCACCACCTTCTCAATTAGGGATGGGCAATAAATGCTGGCCTAGCCAATGAAGCCCACATCCCATGACCGAATAAAAAAAATTAGCACACAGATTGAAATTTAAAAGTTCACTTCTAACTTAGCCCAACAAAGAAAAAAGACAAAAAACATTTTGGCCAAATACTTGTTAATTCTTGAAGGAGAAGGATAGGATACGGAATGATATCAGTTGTCCCTTTTCTGGCATTCCAAATATGCGTAGACAGCTGTCATTGGGCAGGAGCGAGCCAGAGCTGGCATTATAATAGAGAAGTGATTTAAGCAATCTGATCAAAGGGTGAGAAGAGTGACACTCTGGGACATAGGTCAGAACTAACCTTAAAGAAACATACAATAAAAAATGAAAAGTTGTTTAATATTGTAATGAGGAAATAACTGAAAGCAATGTTTGTAATACATGAAGTATTAATGCGAATGTATTTTTCTATTGTGATGCTAAATAGAGAAGGGATGCCTTCAACATATTAATTTTGGTGCTAAGTTGTTAGCCAGTTGTGTCTTGAAGTGGAGATGAAAGATGTCCCAACAGAGGAATCACCCTTAACCTGGTCAAGACAAGTGCCATTGTCTGTTCTCCTTCAGGTGGAAGTTGTATGAAATTGTATACATAGTCCAAGGATACGGGGTAAACCTTTCAGGACTGAGATGAGGAGAAATTTCTTCACCCAGAGAGTGGTGAGCCTATGGAATTTGCTACCACAGAAAGTAGTTGAGGCCAAAACATTGTATGTTTTCAAGAAGGAGTTAGATATAGCTCCTGGGTCCAAAGGGATCAAAGGGTATGGGACAAAAGCGGGAACAGGTTGCTGAGTTCGATGATCAGTCATGATCATAATGAATGGCAGAGCAGGCTCAAAGGGCTGAATGGCCTACTCCTGCTCCTATTTTCTATGTTTCTATGTACTGGGATTAAGGTGTTGTCAATCTGAGTAAGCCTGCTATAATAAATGAGGAGGAGGTTCGATGGGCTGAATGGCCACTTTCTAATTGGCAAGAGTAGTGTGTAACTTTCTCAATCATTTTCACACAGCAGGCTCTGGCCTCATTACTGCTCCTTTATATAGTACCACGTTGCTATTTTAATATAATCTTAACTTATCTTCATTCCCCTGAAGTCTTGCATGTGATTAGAGAATACATGATATGCACAAGGGCTGGAGAATAGATTAGGAATAAGAGGAAGCCATTCTTAGCATAAACCATTTATATAAATGTAATTTCATTTTGTATTCTACATATTCACAAGAGGATCTTGTGGAGATCTTTAAGAGATCTGTTTTGTTGGTGTTATTAATCTATTTCTGCCTGTCATTTAGGATTAAATACTGGTTGTTTGGATAAATACTTTTGTACACTTTAGGTATACGTGACCTCTGATCTCATGAAATGTAAATAAAGGCTTTTGGCAGTAGCTATTTTATACATAACAAGAAACATGGTGTAAGTGAGTAGCTGGGATTTGAGAAGATTTTGATGGCTGTAAGACAGGCAGCAGATGTGCAAAACATCAGCGTTTAAAACAACTCCCATCTGCAACTTTGCACAAGACATCGACAGCTGGGTAAGTCAATATGACTTTGAATTTTCCAGTACCTGCTTGAATGAACATGAAGGGAGATTTGAGAGGGAATTGGCAATTCTTTCAGTCTCAGTGGCAGAATTATGGGATTGCACAGACTTGGAGAAGAAACCCGAACAGATAAGAGTAGCAACTCTGTTAGCATTGAAGTGTTACAAGCTGTATTGCACCCTACATCTGACTGAGGAGAAGAAAAACAAGACTTGTGAAATTTTGGAGACCTTGCAGACAAACTTTGAACCATCTACTAATGTTATTTATGAATGTTTGTGTTTAACACTACAGCTCAGCAGGAGAGGGACAATATTGATCAGTGTGTGACTGCACTGAGATGTCGAGCTGAGCCTTGAGTTTGGGTAACTGAAGGATGATCTCATCAAAGATAAGATTGTCTTAGGATCAAGACATCCCACAGTGAGAGCATGTCTTCTTGGAGAAGAGAAGCTTACTCTGAAAAAAGCTATTGACATGTGTAGAAGCTCTGAGGTGGCCATTCAACAGCTGAAGTGTACTGATGGGAGAACAGATAAGGCTGTGCACTATGCTGAGAGGCAGTGCAAGTCTTCCAAGCACAAGTCAATGATGAAAACTTTCAGAAGGGCCAGCAGAAAGGTCAGGGACAGAGTACGGGATGTAAATAATATAGGGACACCACAAGAAGGAAAAGGAAGCATATTCAGCGTGGGGAAAGCACTGCTTTAACTGCAAGAAGCTGAACCACTTTGCACGCAAGTGTTTTGCCAGAAAGAAGAAAAGTGAGACTGTGGAGATGATTGATGGAGAGATGTCCGACGATGATTCTGACGAATCACTCCGCATCCTGGAACATTTTGGTGCTATCAAGATGCGAGTAGATAGTGGTTTGTGACTGTTGAAATGATGACTGCAGAAGGAGAGCATCAAGCTGATGGGAGGTGTCAGATAAACATGGGTTCTAAGCTTTGCAGACTTGTGTGAAATTGCACAAGATGGTGACCCGAATGTGAAGCCATCAAAGTTTAATTTGAGACTCTATGTTGGAATGATGATCACCCCAAGAGGACAAACCAAGCTGCGAGTCCAATGCAATGCGAAGAAAGAAGAACTTCAGTTCCAGATAGTGGACTCTAATCAAACTCCCCTCATCTCAGCTGAAACAAGTCAAAAGCTTGGACAGGTAACCCTCCACATACCAGAAGAGATTAGCAGTGTTTCGCATGACACCAAGGCAGTGACTGCTGAACAACTCCTGACAGATTACAAAGATGTTTTCACAGGTCTTGGTTGCTTTCCTGGTGAATATCATCGTGAAGTTGATAAGAGTGTGAGACCAACTCAACATCGTCTGAGGAGAGTTCCAGTTGCCCTCAAGCCCATACTGAAAGACAAAATAGAGGAGCTTGAAAAAATGGGAGGAATTGAGAAAGTGACAACTCCTACAGACTGGATTAGCAGCATGGTGGCAGAGACAAAATCTGGAACGTTGATAGCTTTATCGAGGTCCTTTGGATCTAAACATACTTTGAAGAGATCTCACCATCTTAAACCAACCATTGAAGAGATTCTGCCTCAACTTGCCAAGGCAAAAGTCTTTACCACCCTAGCTGCTAAGGATGCACGCTGGCAAGTGAAGTTGGATGAAAGCAGCAGCTTTCTGACTACTTTCTGGATGCCATTTGGGAGGTACAGATATTTGACATTTCTACTGCTCCGGATTAGTACCAACACAGACAGCCTGGTCTACCAGGAGTGGACATGATCATGGATCATGTTCTCGTCTATGGATGTGGAGATACGATGGAAGTCACAGACCATGATCGGAATCTAGTAAGACTGCTAGACAGAGCTCGCCAGATGAAACTGAAGTTGAACAAGAAAATGTTGCAGCTGAAGATGACTGAAGTTAGGTACAGAGGGCATGTAATGACAGCTAAAGGACTTTGTCCAATTGTGATAAGGTGCGAGCTGTAGCAGAAATGCAACAACCAACAGAAGTGAAGGCAGTTCAACATTTTGTTGGATTTGTGAACTCTTTAGTCAAGTTATTGTCCAATCTATTGTCAGAGTGTTAACCTCTACGCAAGCTCACTGCAAAGAACAAGAAGTAGCCTTCACTTGCATCAAACTACTACTGATAACAATGCCAGTGCTGAGGTACACGTACTTAGGAAAGCTAATAGAATGTTATCATTTATAGTGAGGGAAATTGAATACAAAAGTAGGGAGGTTATGCTTCAGCTATACAGGGCATTGGTGAGACCACATATGGAGTACTGTGTACAGTACTGGTCTCCTTATTTAAGGAAAATATAAATGCGTAAATGGGGGTAGGTGGTAATGTGGAGAAATCAGTTCAGCCATGAACATACTGAACGGCGGAGCAGGTTTGAGGGCCAAGTGGCCTACTCCTGCTCCAAATTTGTATGTTCGTATGTACTATGATGTCAAGGAGGAAGTGACCCTGCAGTGTGATGCCAGTGAAGCAGGGCTTGGACCACCGTCATGCAGCAAGGACCCAAGCCAGTTGCATTTGCATCCAGAGCATTAACACAAATTGACCAGCATCATGCACTGATCAAAAAAGAGTGTCGGGCTATTGTCTTTGCTTGTGAGCATTTCAACCAGTACCTTTAGATTAGATTAGAGATACAGCACTGAAACAGGCCCTTCGGCCCACCGAGTCTGTGCCGAACATCAACCACCCATTTATACTAATCCTACACTAATCCCATATTCCTACCAAACATCCCCACCTGTCCCTATATTTCCCTACCACCTACCTATACTAGTGACAATTTATAATGGCCAATTTACCTATCAACCTGCAAGTCTTTTGGCTTGTGGGAGGAAACCGGAGCACCCGGAGAAAACCCACGCAGACACAGGGAGAACTTGCAAACTCCACACAGGCAGTACCCGGAATCGAACCTGGGTCCCTGGAGCTGTGAGACTGCGGTGCTAACCACTGCGCCACTGTGCCGCCCTGTTAGGGAGAAAGAAAGTAATGGTAGAGTCTGACCACAAGCCACTTTAAAAATCGTTCTCAAACCACTTCTATTTGCTCCAAAGCGTTTGGAAAAGATGTTACTTCGTTTACAGAGATATCACTTGGAAGTGAAGTACAAGCAAGGGAAGCATGTGTACATCATTGACAGGTTGTCGAGAGCTGTGCTCCCTTTGAAGGAAGTTGATGATGCTATTACAGCGTGCAAGATCTTCCAGATTCAAAAAGAAACATGCTCTGGAAGTCATCAACCCGGCAGAGACATCGAATCTGGCAGACAAGTGTCTTGCTCAGATCAAGCAAATTACACGACGATATGCAACTCTTCAGGTGCTACAGGAGGTTGTGATGAAAGGATGGCCTGAAACCATCAAGGACACACCTGTTACTGTAAGAGAGTATTGGGCAAATAAAGCTGACTGTTCAAAGTGTGGAAAAACTGGACACTTTGGGAAGTTGTGTCAAAGCAAGATTTCTTCGCTTAAAGGCACAAAGCAGATGATCTTCACACAAAGAGCAGTGAATCAAGTATAGCAATATCCACAAACGAAAGAACCAGGACATTCTTGTGAGAAATCAGTAATCCAGACCAAGATTTCTGGACAACAGACATCTATGTGAATGGACACCTCACAAGTTTTTAGCTTGACACAGGGGCTAGTGTCACAGTATTGTCAGACCAAGACTCTTGGATGAAGAGACATTACCTTCAACTGACAGATATACAGTTGCATGGTACAGGCAGGTCACAACTGTGAGTAAAAGGCAAACTCTAAGCAACTCTTCAGCATAGAGGCAGACAACTGGTAAAGACCTTATATGTCCTGCACAATCAATAACTTTCTTTACTGAGTAGGGATGTATGCTTGGAACTGCATTTGATTAAAAAGGTAGCTGAAGGCAAGGAAACAAAGGTAAACAGTTCCTTTCAAACAGAATTACTAATGGGAAGGAAATTAAGAACACAGCTTCCAGAATTGCCTCAACTATTAATGCCAGGATTGAAGACTCAAGACTATGAGAAAGTTTGAGAAAGAGAAAACTCCTACAGAAGGAAACAAACCGGAAATTACCAAATTAAATACTGCAACCCATAGAAACGAAAAACCAAGTCAGCAACCCAGACTTGCAACAAAGACTACTGATCATCGCAGACAGATTACAACCAAATCAGGGAGAGTTGTCAAACCTCCAATGAGAATGAATCTGTAAAGTCAGATACCTGGGGCGGGGAGAGAGTAGTAGAGAAGTCATTAATGTATATATGTTTGGAATAATGTTGGATAAAGACTTTGGGGGGGAAATGTAGCATAAGGATGTAAAGGGTTAATACCGAAGACAGTGAGAGAGACCCCTCCCACTGTATGTGCGATGATGTAACGGTCACATGAGAGAGGCTGGAGAAGAAGGTATAGCAGCATGAAGGATGATAGCTTAAGTGATTTGCGGAGTGTGTATGTAGTATCTGTAAATAATAGTTATTAGTTGACCTTTAACCAGAGTCTAAAACTCTCTCTGGAATGCACCAGCAATGCTACAGAAACACAACAACACAACAAAAAGGATCATAAAAAAATCTACTAGATCTGGCACAAATGTGTACAAGGCAATCTTAGAGTGAAACACACGTACTGAAGGCATGGGAAGTAGTCCAGTCCTGCGACTAATGTCACACTGCACCCAGACAACTCTTCCAACAGCGAAGAAACTACTGTAGCTAGAAGAAATAACAGGTGCAAGGGACAAGATCATAGTGAAACGACAGTCAAATATCACTTTGATAAAACTGCCAAATCGTTGCCAGAGCTGAGAGTTGGAGAGTGGTCAGAGTGCAAGCATTCAACACACTCTAGAAAAATTAGTCCACTTGGGACTTGTATGAAGAAGTTGTCACCTCGATCGGACCAGGTGAAGGTGAATGACCAAATCTATTGTCGCAACTGCAGACATCTCGGGTCAACCGGAGAAGCTGCTCTTTCGCAGCAAGTGGCTGATGAGACAGATCTGAGTGTGCCGACTGAACAAGGAGCTGAAAGACCATCAGTCCCAGAGGTCAACCGTACTCCAACCAGCTGTTGTGTTTATGGCGCATGCACAGAAAAAGGCACTCCTCTTCCGTTCCGCTGCTCCCCCCCACCCCCCACTCTCTCCCCTTCCTCCCTCTCCCTCCCCTCCTCCCCCTCCCTCTTTCCCGCTCCCTCCCTCTTTCCCCCCTCCCTCCCTCTCCCTCTTCCCCCCTCCCTCTTTCCCCCCCTCCCTCTCCCTCTTTCCCCCCTCCCTCCCTCTCCCTCTTTTCCCCCCCTCTCCCTCTTCCCCCCCTCCCTCTCCCTCTTTCCCCCCCTCCCTCCCTCTCCCTCTTTCCCCCCCCTCCCTCCCTCTCCCTCTTCCCCCTCCCTCCCTCTCCCTCTTTCCCCCCTCTTTCCCCCCCTCCCTCCCTCTCCCTCTTCCCCCCTCCCTCTTTCCCCCCCTCCCTCTCCCTCTTTCCCCCCTCCCTCCCTCTCCCTCTTTTCCCCCCCTCTCCCTCTTCCCCCCCTCCCTCTCCCTCTTTCCCCCCCTCCCTCCCTCTCCCTCTTTCCCCCCCCTCCCTCCCTCTCTCTTTCCCCCCTCCCTCCCTCTCCCTCTTCCCCCCCTCCCTCTTTCCCCCCTCCCTCTCCCTCTTTCCCCCCTCCCTCCCTCTCCCTCTTTTCCCCCCCTCTCCCTCTTCCCCCCCTCCCTCTCCCTCTTTCCCCCCCCGCCCTCCCTCTCCCTCTTTCCCCCCCTCCCTCCCTCTCCCTCTTTCCCCCCCCTCCCTCCCTCTCCCTCTTCCCCCCTCCCTCCCTCTCCCTCTTTCCCCCCTCTTTCCCCCCTCCCTCCCTCTCCCTCTTCCCCCCCTCCCTCCCTCTCCCTCTTTCCCCCCTCCCTCCCTCTCCCTCTTCCCCCCTCCCTCCCACTCCCTCTTCCCTCCCTCCCTCTCCCTCTTCCCCCCTCCCTCCCTCCCTCTCCCTCTTCCCCCCCCGCACTCCCTCCCTCTCCCTCTTTCCCCCCCTCCCTCCATCCCTTTCCCTTTTTCCCCCCCTCCCTCCCTCTCCCTCTTTCCCCCCTCTCTCCCTCCCTGCCTCTCCCTCCCTCTCCCTCCCTCTCCCTCTCTCCCCCCCCCTCTCCCTCTCCCTCTTTCCCCCCCCCTCCTCCCTCTCCCTCTTTCCCCCCCGGTCCCTCCCTCTCCCTCTTCCCCCCCTCTTTCCCCCCCCCTCCCTCCCTCTCTTTCCCCCCTCCCTCCCTCCCTCCCTCTCCCTCTTCCCCCCCTCCCTCCCTCCCTCTCCCTCTTTCCCCCCCTCCCTCTCCCTCTTTCCCCCCTCCCTCTCCCTCTTTCCCCCCTCTCCCTCTCCCTCTTCCCCCCTCCCTCCCTCCCTCTCCCTCTTTCCCCCCCTCCCTCCCTCTCCCTCTCCCTCTTCCCCCCCTCTCCCTCTTTCCCCCCCTCTCCCTCTTCCCCCCTCTCCCTCTCCCTCTTTCCCCCCCTCTCACCCCCTCTCCCTCTTCCCCCCCTCTCACCCCCTCTCCCTCTTTCCCCCCCCTCTCCCTCTTCCCCCCCCGTCACCGCTACCGCTGGTCCCCCCGCGCTGCTCTCCCCATCCCCCCACTGCTCTCCCCGCCCCCCGCGCTGCTCTCCCCGCCCCCCGCGCTGCTCTCCCCGGCCCGCTCCACTCTCTCACTCCGGCCATTATATTCTGCCACGTGTTTGTCAGGTTTCATCTCTGTGATTCTTTGAGCAGCGCCATCTTTAGTCCTGGCAGCTGCTACAGTCGCAAGCTGTGACGTTTTCGTGGCACATGCTGTATTTGCGCATGTGCCAAAACAGCGCCACCTACCGATCGCGTTGTCAACAATTGCGGTCAATTGCGGAAATACCTTCCTTTTCCAGTTTCTCTATATCAGTGAACTCAACCCTGGATTCAAAGTTGTTCATAACTTTGTGACGATCATGCAGTGCTTTTTGTACATGGTTTTTCCTGAGCTCCACCAGGCCAACAGCTTACTTTGCAGAGCACTTTGCAAACCAATTGTCACCTGGTAAAACATTGACTTCATTTGTGTGGATTAGCTGTACTGGCATAAATGCAAGTGGGGCGAATGGTACCATAACATCATAAGACACTTCGTCAGGCAAAGTTTTAAGCCTGTCTTGAAGTGTTTCATAATCATTTCGTACTTTAAACCAGTGCTGGATTTTATTCCTTACAGCTTCAGCCTATCAATTTCATCCTGCATCACTTCCTGTTGTTCCAGCTCATCCAGCCTGGCCCACAATTCCTCCTCAGTTCAGATACTTGACTTGCAGTCACCAACACCATCACCACCCTCCAAATCTACCACAAAAACCTTTTTGGGCTATGGGTTTTCCTTTGGCTTATGAACCTTTCTGTGTCTCCCTTCAGAATTTAAATCTTTAATTTCTAGGTCTTCAGTCTGACTTTTCTCATGAACTTGTGTCAGTTTCCTGGGACCTAGGGGATAGGGATTCTGTTTAATGGGAGGGGTCTCTCCTACATCCACATGGTGTAGGGTTAGGGTTGTGCACCCTGGTTTGTCCTTGCAGATCCCTTTAAATGCTGTGAGCAGCCTCGTTAGGTCTCCTCTCTGTTCTGCGTTTAAATAGGAGAGTACGGTGTCTAATTTCCCTAAGATTTCAGTGTTAGCTAACCAGACAGTAGGGGGTTCGATTTGGGAATCCTCCTGGCCTCCCTCTAACTCATCCTCACTGTCCATTTCACCCTCCTCTTTCCTGGCTGTCTGACAGGCCTGTGCTTGTTGTTCCTCTTGCTGGCTGTGACTCTTTGATAATATATTGATGCGACACAAACCTTGCTTTTTCCTATGATCTGGGGTGTCAATTATATAATTCACCTGGCTAATTCTCTTTACTGCTCTGTATGGGCCACTGAACCAGGCTTTCAATGGTTCTCCTTGTATTGGTAATAACACTAACACATGGTCTCCGGGCTGAAATGATCTGGCCTTGGTATGGTTATCTGCCTGCCTTTTCATATCTGTCTGGGAGGTTTTTAGGTGTTCCTGAGCCATCTCACAGGCTTTCATGAGCCATTCTCAGAACATGGAGATGTAGTCGAACAGGGAAGATTTGTCCTTGTGTCCCAAAAACCTTGCCTTGATTAGTTTTGGAGGACCTCTCACCTTGTGTCCACAAAGGGACTAAAGCAGTGGACTCATTGGGTGAGTCTCTGGTAGCAAACAGAAGAAATCCCAGCCCTTTGTCCCAGTCATGAGGATACTCATAGCAGTATGCTCTGATCATTATGTTTAGGGTCTTGTGGTACCATTCCAAAGCTCCTTGTGACTATGGGTGGTAGACTGAGGACTTTAGCTGCATTCTTCCCAGATTACCCATGACCTTTTGAAAAATATGGACATAGAATTTGTGCCCTGATCGACTGGATCTCAGCAGGCAGCCCATATCAGAAGAAGAATTGGGTTAGCCCCTCCACCACTACCTTTGGCATAGATAGTTCTTAAAGGGATAGCCTCTGGAAATCAGGTAGCCATATCCATAATGGTGAGAAGATACTGGTAGTCCTTTTTTTGTTTTCGGCAGGGTCCCACACAATCTACCAGGACTCTGCTGAATCGATCCCCAAAAGCTGGTATGGGGTGCAGGTTTTATTGCAGGTTGAGGCTTCCCCACAACCTGGCACGTGTGACAAGTCTTACAGAACTCCACCACATCCTTGCAGAGTTGTGGCCAGTGAAAATGCTATCTGATGCGGGCTTGGGTTTTTCTGATACAGACCTGTCCAGCCATTGGAATCTCGTGGGCTTTTCTTAATATTTCCCTACGGTACCTCAGCAGCACGACTACCTGGTGAACTACTGTTGTGAGGAGGTCTCCACTTCCTTATCGGCACCTCATGTTTTAAATAGTAGCACTCTGAAACTCCCTCTTCCTCAGCTTCAGTTTGGGCAGTCTGTGCTAACTTTTTAAACCCTGGGTCTGCTTGCTGAGGCTTGGCCAAGGAAGACCTGCTTAAACCATTCTCTGGGTCCTCTAACTTCCCAAAGAAGGTTTCAGATAACAAGAAAGTAGGTTCATCTGTCTGCAGTGCCAGTTCAGCCTCCTCTGACAGAGCTTGTTTGGCCATGGACTGGGTCACCACACAGTTAGGGAAAATGTCAGGGACCTTTTTCTGTAATTTCTCTGTCTCCCTGACCTCTTTCGGTCTCTCTAAAACCACTGGGGAAGCTACCACTTTCACCCCTGCCAGATCATTACCCAGGAGCAGGTCGATCCCATCCACAGGTAAATGTGAGGCAATCTCCATGGTTACCGGTCCTGAAACAAGGAGCACCCAGTATATAGGGATGGCATATACTTTACTCCGATACTGTTTAACAGCACTCTAGCATTCAATGCGCAGTCTCTGGGAAAGGTCATGCCTTTTCCCAGCAGAAGGGATTGGGCTTACTCACCTCACTCGAGGGGTATGGGGTCATTTTTCCTCTGGACACTAAATCCTGGTAACTTTCAGGGATTTTGTTAAATTTTCCCACACTCACAGTGGTAGGTTTACTGGGTTTTATTGCCACAGTTAAAGCCATAGCCTGGTCCACTGTACTTTCCATCAGGACCCCTTTTCCTGCACTGTTCTGGTGTACCCCGATTAAACCTATGGGTTTTTCCCATAACTTCCAGAAATCAGCTCAAAGGTGACCTGCCTTGTTACATCGGAAACATACAGGCATCCAGGCATCCCTCCTGTTCTCAGCACCTTCCTTTTTGGCCTTAGGAGGGCCCCTTCAGCTTCCAGCACTCCCTTCTCGCTCATGGTTATTCATCCTCCTATCACCCTCCCATCTTCTATCCTTTTCAGGTTTTTGGACGTGATTAGAAGGGTTTCCCATGGGGAAAGGGCTTGAGAATAAGTATATAATAATCAGCCAGGATTGCTGCCTGCCTGGGTCTTGGAACCTTTTGTTCCTCCACATGGTTTTTATGTAACGGGGAAGCGAGTTTTTGAACTCCTCGAGGAGGATCACCTTTCTGAGGTTTTCATCGGTGGACTTTATCTTAAGTGCCTTTATCCATCAGTCAAAAATAAGTTGCTTAACCCTTTCGAACTCAATGTAAGTTTGTTCAGGCTACATTCAGAGGGTTCGGAATTTTTGGTGGTACACCTCTGGTACTAACTCATATGCACACAGGATAGCATTTTTAGTCATCTCATAATCTGATGAACTCTGATCAGACAACAGTGAATAAACCTCATGGGCTTTTCCTGTTCGTTTGCTTTGTAATAACAGTGTCCAGCTCTCAGCCGGCCATTTCAGCTGTTTTGCAAGCTTTTCAAAAGAGACAGAAAATGCTTCCACGTCCCCCTCATTGAACTTTGGTATCAACTGGGAGAACTTTAAGAATTCAGCACTCTGTCCTGAGCTAGGGGTAGCTCCCTCACTAGCGGTGCCTTCACTGGTTGCATTGGGTCTTCCCCTAGTTAGTTCAAGCAGCTTTAACTCCCTTTGGAAAACACTTTATTTTTCCTTTTCCTGAAACTGTCCCTCATCCTTCTCCTTCTGGAATTCTCTCTCACTTTCTTTTTCTTTTTCTTGGAATTCTAGCTCTAGTCTCAGCTGTTCCAGCTGTTTCTTGGCTAATGTTACTCTGTCTATTTGAGAGTCTAAGTCTTTCTTTGGTTCTTCAGTTTCAATCTCAAAATGACTGGCCACAAGTTTTAGGATTTCAGGATTTTGACCTTTTGGACAGATAGTAATCTCTAAATGCCTAGCTACATTCTTTAAGTCTTCAACAGATAGGGCTTTTAAGCTGTCCCAAGTTATGTCACTTTATTGTAGTAAAGTACTGGCCTCAAATGTGGACATTTTAACACTCAAACACTGAAAACCACAAAGTAAAACTGTATTCAAGTTTTTAAACTTTTTCTAGGGATCAGTTTGGTTTCCCACTTCCAATTTCTTGACCGTCTTTGTGTTGATCATGGACAAGAGCCCCCACATTTCTGTTGTGATCAGGTGAAGAGAGGTCGTAGGGCTACCCTCTTTTCCCTCTCCTTGTCTGACCGCAACAGGGTTTATTTCTTTTGAAGAAGTGAATGCACTTGCAAATTCAGTGAGTGTTTCATTTTTTTAAATATTCATTCATGGGATGTGGGTGTCACTACAAGGCCAGCATTTAATGCCTATCCCTAATTGCCCTTGAGAAGGTGGTGGTGAGCTGCCTTCTTGAACCAACAGTGCTGTTAGGAAGGAAGTTCCAGGATTTTGACCCAGCAACAGTGAAGGAACGGAGATATAGTTCCAAGTCAGGATGGTGTGTGGCTTGGAGGGGAACTTGCAGGTGGTGGTTCCCATGTACCTGCTGCTCTTGTCCTTCTAGTTGGTAGAGGTCACAGGTTTGGAAGGTACTGTCTAAGGAGCCTTGGTACATTGCTGCAGTGCATCTTGTAGATGGTACACACTGCTGTCACTGTGCATTGGCAGTGAAGGGAGTGAATGTTTGTAGATGGGATGCCAATCAAGCGGGCTGCTTTGTCCTGGATGGTGTCGAGCCTCTTGAGTGTTGTTGGAGCTGCACCCATCCAGGCAAGTGGAGAGTATTCCATCACACTCCTGACTTGTGCCTTGTAGATGGTGGACAGTCTTTGGGGAGTCAGGAGGTGAGCTACTCGCTGCAGAATTCTTAGCCTCTGACCTGCTCTTGTCGCTACGGTATTTATATGGCTACTCCAGTTTACGTGCTATGATCATAAAAGAACAAATCGGACAGGTTTTCTTGAGTTTAACAATGAAAGAGGTTAACTTTACTTTACCTAAACTGATCTAAATAAAATGACAAACTATGCTCCAACCTTCACACACATACACACTCATACACACACCCAAGGGTTACATGCACACACAAATAGGATACAGAGTGGGGGAGGATAGATTGGTCGGATTAGAGTCTGGAGCAATAAAAAGGGGATAGATAGTCTGTGGAGTTTGATGACTCGGTTGTCTTCTGGATTAACCCAGTCATCCTGAGGCTTCCGGCTTGTAGAGGTGGTCAACAGATGCAGTGGTCCCAATGGAAAATAGTGATGTGGCTGAGTTGCTTCATGGGGTCTCTGTCTGAAGCAGTGATGCTTGGACGGTTACGGCCAGCAGGCAGGGTTCAGGTTTTCAATGGAACACTGCAGCAGGCCGAGGACAGAAAGGTAAGAGTGGAAGCAAGGGGGAGAATTGAAATTACAGGTGGACAGGGGGGGGGGGGGGGGGGCAAGGTGGGCGGGGGGCAGAGAGAGAGAGAGAGGGACCCCACTTGGGTCTCTTCTGATCAGTGTCAGTTATTTGTCTGCTGCAGAGAGAGAACAGCCAGCTTAAAACACACAGGTAGTGGGCCTGTCGCATGATGGCTCAGTGTGTATTCCCTCTTGCAACTTAATTAGTTCTCAATCCGGGTCCCATTGTTCAAGTGAGTACCTTTTGAGTGGTCTGTCTCCACCAGTTTAATGTCCCAAGGTTGCCTTTAATACCTTGTTAATGGAGACTGGCCAGTGAGGCATTCCAAACTTCTCAAGTCATTGTTCTGGAGGGGACTGTCCAGACATTTCAACGTCCTCTCAATGTATGGAGTGCAAGTGATTTTGATACAAATTTCAGTGGCCATTTTAGCTGCTAGCAGTCACCTTTTTAAAAAAAAAATTGGTTCAGGTTTCCAGTCTGATTTAAAAAATCATCATTTGGCATAGCACGTGTTCGTGACAGTTTTATGGTGCAAGGTAAGAGGGAGTGGTAATGGAACAAGAAAAGATCTAAAAGATGCAGCCAGAGGAGGTGTGAATGGCAAAATCCTGAATAGCTGCCTTCTAAAAACAAAAAAAATAAGAGAGAAACAAGAGAGAGAAAACCAAATCAATAAAGCAAAATGAAACAAAATGGGGTCCGAGGTTACAAGCTAAAATTGTTGAACTCAAACGTTGAGTCTGGAAGGCTGTAAAGTACCTAATCACAAGATTAGGTGTAGTTTCTCAAGCTTGTGTTGAACTTCACTGGAATACTGCAGCAGGCCAAGGATAGAAAGGTCAGCGTGGAAGCAAGGGGGAGAATTAAAATGACAGGTGACAGGAAGCTCACGGTCAGGCTTCTGAACTGAGACAGTTGATACTGAAGGAGATGTGGCTGTGAAAGTACATTTTCACAGATTTCTGATCAAACACAAGAAGGGAAATAGAACACAATGGGTCGAATTTTACAGACCCTCTGACATTGGGACTCGTGGTGGGGAGGGGCTGGAAGATGCCTCCGGGAGAGGGCCGCCGTGCACCCCGAAGCCGGGAGAGCCTGGCCCAATATTGCCGGCAGCGGCGAGGCCTCATGGTAGCGACCCCCCCACCACCGCTCAGCGACAGGACCCCCATTAACATATTTAAATAAATTAAAATTAATGAATTAATCATACCTACGCTGTCGCCTTCCGTCCTGCTGCGATCTTCCTGCCGCTGGCCGGCACTCCCGTGCCTTCGGATGCCCATCCGGGGAAACAAGGCGGAACACTTGGGGGGAGGGGGAAGGAGGCAAGTTTCTGGGTGCGGGGGGAGGGAAATGGGGTCAAAGTAACATCATTAGTGTAGGGGATGGTGGGAAAGGTTTTCAGTTAAAGTTTATGCACTTTGGGCTGGTGGGGTAAGGTCAAGTGGACAAGTTAAGTGTTTTGTTTGGGGTGGGGGTGGGGAGAGGGCAAGCAATTAATTTTATGGTTATTGGGGGTGGGAGAGGAGCAAATCAAACGTATTTTTTCTCTCACTGTTTCTTTAAATATTTAAATTTAACAGTCGGGTGCAAAGCCCTTTAAAAATGGCATCAGCGCCTGCACACAGGCAGCTGACACCATTGCTGGGGATGGCCAGCCCACCCCCTCCCTGTGATCAGGTCATTGGGCCGCCCCGGCTATTTAAATTAGCTGCCACGCTTAGGATCACAGCAGCTCTGCGAAGTGCGACCCTTTTTCTTGCCCGCCACCGATTTCGAAGGCAGGAGTATAAACTTCAGCCCAATGAAGTTGAAGAAGGTAAAAGTGGAAAACGGGAATACTGTCAGAGAAAGGAGCAGAAATTATTCAAGCAGTATTTTGCTTTCGTATAAGTGTTTAATTCAGTGCCACCTCTCTCTCAGGAATGACCACATTGAAGATCCTGCCATTCATACCTCCTCCAGATACATCTTTTGTTTCTTTACTTGGTCCATTACCACTCACTTTGATGTTGCACCAAGAGAGAGTTTGTCATTTAATCTCTCCTGCCCTCCACCCTGTCACAGACCTTCCACTTTCATGTGTTCAAAACCTATTACTTTTCTAATTGTTCCCCTTTCCGATGAAAAGTCACAGGCCTGAAAGGTTAGGCAGGATTTTTAGCCCCCGCCAGGGCCAGGAACCAAAGCGGGTGGGAGCTAAAAGTAGCCCACTGGATGGCGTGCTGATTCCCCATCTCCATCCCATCTCCAGGCCATTTTTGGGGAGGCAGGACATTGAGGGGGGGGGAAGCAGCAGGGCTATCTGCCCACATACAGCGGGTAGATGACATGGCTCATTGAGAACCTATTGAGACCAATTAAAGGAACCCAACTGGCGAGGCCAGTTTAGGTGCCTTGAGGCAGCTTCCAAGCGGAAGACTGGGGTGGGCAACACTCCAGGCAGGCCTAGAGGCCCTCCCTACCTGCCTGGGTGCAGGAGCAGCCACAAGCCGCCCTGTAGAGAACCTCACTCCCAAAGTGGTGGCAGATTGAAGATACATTTTTTAATGTAAGTTTTAAAAAGTTGCATGATGGCACCTGCATTTTGAAGCGTCCTGTTCCTTACTCACCCTCCATTTCAGTCTGCTGTTCCTTTCAAGCTGGAAGGCCTCTGATTGGCCCTTCATCTTCAAGAGCTGGCCTTCCGTCCTTAATTAGGCAGCAAGCCCATCTCTAGGCCAATTAAGGGGGTGCTCCCATGACAATCGGGGCTGGTGACTGTTTCCCAGTCCCGGAGAGGAAATTCTTTTTTTTTTATTCATTTATGGGATGTGGGCATCGCAGGCCAGGCCAGCATTTATTGCCTATCCCTAATTGCCCTTGAACTGAGTGGCTTACTAGGCCATTTTGAGGGCATGTAAGAGTCAACCACATTGCTGTGGATCTGGAGTCACATGTAGGCCAGACCAGGTAAGGACAGCAGATTTCCTTCCCTAAAGTTTGATAAGCAAGAGGGTGAAAGGTTATTGGGGGTAGTTGGGAATGTGGAGTCGAGGTTACTATCAGAACAGCCATGATCTTATTGAATGGCGGAGGAGGCACAAGGGGCCGAGTGGCCTACTCCTGCTCCTAAATCATATGTTTGTATGTAATTCTGCCTATTAACTCAGTTTCTTTTCCACAGATACTGCCAGACTTGCTGAGTATTTCCAGGAGATTCTATTTTTATATTAGAGTGTTTTTGATGCTGAGGCTAATCATAACCCTTTCAGGCCTGTGGATGAGTGTCTACTGGAACCCTCGAATAACATCCAGAGACAGAGGGTCTTTCCATTCTGTTGCTAAAAAAGGGTTCTTTTCTTATTGATCCTAGAGAATTCATGCAATTCCTAAACTATTATGTGTTCTAATGTTAGAGTCAACATCATTACCTTTCCAAATCCCAAACCCAAGGTTAATACAAGTTCCAAGATTTTAACATTCCATTGAGTTAATCCAGAAAGAGCACTGCTTTAAATTAAGCACAGGCTAATTAGCAGCAAACTGCAACAGAATAAGTCACGGCTGATTTTGCAGATAGAGAGGCAGATCTGCGATGATACAATTTAAATTACGTCTGTAACCATTCCTCAGCTGATTCATCACAGACCTTCATAAATCAATTTAAAGTCTATTTTAACATTTTCCATTTTCTGTCACTTGTTCAATATTAGAACACATGTTGTGCAGACAGAGTAATTTATTTGCGGTTCTTATTTTTGTGATTATAGAACAATCCCCTTCATTTTCAGAACAAGCTAAATTGATAAATATCACACTGCAACCCTCATTTCAAGCCAATTAATCAAATTACTGTTTAGGCTACAGATTTCCAATGCAACTCTTTTCTAAGTTAGGTACTAATTACCAAGTGAAAACGAAAAGCAGAACACCAACATAAATAATTCAAGTCCCCTACATTATTATGTGAAGACAAGCAATATGGAAACAGACCCAAGATACCAAGCTCAATCTCCTCTCTCAGGTAGATGTAAAAGTGGCACTGATTTGAAGAAGAGCAGGTGAGCTCATCCTGGTGTCCTGGCTAAGATTTATCCCTCAACCAACATCACAAAAACAGGTTATCTGATCATTATCACATTGCTGTTTGTCGGAGTTTTGTTGTGTGCAGATTGAATGCCTATTTTCCGACATTATAGCAATGGCTACACTTCAAAATATACTTCATTGGGTTTAAAGTGCTTGGGGATGTCCTGAGGTCATGAAAAGCACTATATAAACACGTCTTTTTCTTTCTTGTGATATGGGTTCGGGAGCATGGTTACCTGATGCTCTATGAAGACAAAAAAAAGCAATTGTCCAATCAACGCATTTGATAGCTGAGACAATAATAATGATCAATTAATGACAAGCTTGTAATCCTGTGTTAAATTTCTTATGCCGGGATGAAAGTAAGTAGCATTTAAGGGGAACTTGCTCTTAATCTGCCACAAATACAGGATGTGAGAGCTAAAGCAAGAATGGAGTCAGTAATTAATCATATCACCCTTCCTGTCTTCTTTGGCCTCCTTGTCTCGGGAGACAATGGGTAAGTGCCTGGAGGTGGTCAGTGATTTGTGGAGCAGCGCCTGGAGTGGCTATAAAGGCCAATACTAGAGTGACAGACTCTTCCACAGGTGCTGCAGATAAAATTGGTTGTCAGGGCTGTTTCGCAGTTGGCTCTCCCCTTGCGCTTCTGTCTTTTTTCCTGCCAACTGCTAAGTCTCTTCGACTCGCCACATTTTAGCCCTGCCTTTATGGCTGACCGCCAGCTCTGGCGATCACTGGCAACTGACTCCCACGACTTGTGATCAATGTCACAGGACTTCATGTCGCGTTTGTAGACGTCTTTAAAACGGAGACATGGACAGCCGGTGGGTCTGATACCAGTGGCGAGCTCGTTGTACAATGTGTCCTTGGGGATCCTGCCATCTTCCATGTGGCTCACATGGCCAAGCCAACTCAAGCGCGCTGAATCAGTAGGGTGTATAAGCTGGGGATGTTGGCCGCCTCGAGGACTTCTGTGTTGGAGATACGGTCCTGCCACCTGATGCCAAGGATTCTCTGGAGGCAGCGAAGATGGAATGAATTGAGACCCTTCCTGTACTTGAGTATAAATGCACTTAATTGTTAGAAAATCCAATGGAGCAACAAATGCAAGAATCGTGTTGGCATCCTTCTATCTACGAGAGATGATTGACATGCGGCAAACGATCCATCTAGGTGGGGTGTCTTCTCTTGGTGCACTTTTGCAGATGCTGTAAAGGTCAATCCTTGAGAGGCAGGTTCTGTTTGCTGCATGTGCAAGAACCAATTTGATATAAATCAGGCAAGTTAAGCCGTGCGCTTTTTAAAACACGCATCGCGACACAGTGTGGAAAAGAAAATCTAAAGGAGGTCCAACTCTCCTTCAAACTAAAACTGTTCTTCACAATAACTTGCATTTATATAGTGCCTTTCACACAGAAGCATCACCAGGCACTGGACAGGAACATATTCAGACAAAGGTTGACACTGGGGCAAAGAAGGAGATGGTAGGAGGGGTGACTAAGAACTTGGTCAAATGGTTACAATTTAAGGAGGAACTTAAAGGAGGAAAGAGATGGAGAAGCGGAGAAGTACAGGTAGTGGGGAAAGATTCTTGGTCAATGCCCAGCAACCATTAAACCTAACAGATGTCCAGATTTCAAATGAAGCAAATGTGGGGAGGTTGTCCCCTTCTTCACCATTCTTTCCCATGGGCCTAGCCACCAACGGGTTGGGAATATTCTGCACTTTTGAGCTAGGGAACCAGGAAAGGAGGGGAGGCAAGTACAGAGAGGACAACCTCAGAAAAGATGTATTGGAGAAAGTACAGCACAAATTCACCAACATTTGAACAGAGCTTGAGGCAGGTTGCATAAATTTGACTTGTACTTTTTGAGGTTAGAAGGTAATCTAATTAAGCTGTTTAAAATGATAAAGAGATTCAATAATAACAGAGAAATATTTTCTCTGGTGGGAGAATCCAGAACAAGGGAGCATAATTTTAAAATTCAAGCCAAACCACTTAGTAGTGAAATCAGGAAGTACTTTTTTTTTAACACAAAGGACAGTGGAAATCTGGAATTCTCTCCTGAAAACACAGTTGAGGCTAGGTTAATAGATATTTTTTGACTGAAATCAATAGGTTTGTGTTATGTTAGGATGTCAAAGGTTAGGAAGCAAAGGCAGGAAAATGAAGTTGATATTCAGGACAGCCAAGATCTACTTGAATGGCAGAACAGACGTGAAAGATTGAATGACTTCCTCCTGAGTTTCTAATCCTAACCCTAACCCTGGCCAAAATGTAATGATGGACACTGCCGTTTTAAGATATCTAAAAGCCTGGCTTGCTAAGTTTAAAGGTTCTCAAAGACACAAAATATTTTACAAACAACAGGACAGAGAAGACCATGAAGCATGCTCGTGAGCACCCAAAAACAGAAGGTATAAAATCACAATTAGAAGTTTCAAAAAAGAGGCACATCTGAATAATTGCTTAATTTACAAATTCTTCCCAAACTAGTTCTGAATCATAGCTTATGGTTTCCCTAGCAACTGAGCCTCTTAGACAGCAGCAGAGATATCTATGGCAGGGTGAGAAGGGAGATTTTGAGACAAAGTAACTCAACAAATTAATTTGTTTGCTTTGAGGTGGATCAAAGCAAGCATTAGGTATTTCAGAGGCATATCCTCCTGTAAAAATTGCCACCTTTGGGCTTTTTTCTCAGCTCTAATTTATGATTGAGATATTTCAGAACGATGGTTCCCTATCCACAGTTTACACAGACAGTACAATACAATTAACAAACAAGTCAGTGCACTGATCACTCTGTCCACAAGCTGACAAAAACATTACAATAAATAGCAAAAACAGTAGATTCTGGATACCTGAAAAAAACACAGAAAATGCTGTAAACACTCAGTTAGCATCTGGTCTGTCCTCAGAACTGAAAGATATTTACAGATGTACAGTATTTAAAAGGAACAGGATAAAGGGGAGAAAGAGGGGAAAACGCATGCACACCCGCATGCAAACACACACACACAAGAAATAGAAATGACCTGCAAAATACTTCAATGGAGATGATTAAATGGCAGAAGTGATTTTAACATGAGACTATAGGAGGCCGAATAAGAGCAAAGGAATTAAAAGACATTTGAGACGGAGAATGTGAAAGTAGTTCAGAATAAGTTAGGTAGCAATGGAGGTACGAACTCTTGAAAAGTGCAGCAGGATCCAGAAGCCCAGGAGACTGTGGTCGGAATGGGCTGACACCAAGACTGTTCCTACTGAGAGTCGCCTTACCCCAAGCACTACCAGTCCTGCCACCCTGCCCAGCTCCCTGCACGTTGGCACACCCATCCCACATTGTCATCGCTTCGTGCTACTGAGAAGGTGAGAACAACAACTCAGGTCTGAAATTATTAAAGTCAATGTTAAGGCCAGAGGGTTGCAAATTGTTTAATCGAAAGATGAAGTGCTAATCTTCAAGCTCGTGTTGGGCTTCAACAGAAGAGTGGAGAAGTCAGTGTGGGAGTGGGATGGGGAATTAAAGGCTCTAACCGTGACGGGCCGTGTTTTCCAAATTAGGGTGGGTGGGTGTTAGTTGTGGGCCGCATGTTGTGCTGCATCTTTTTCTCCTCACAGATTCCCATGCCAGAAGCCAGCCTGATTGTCAGGCTTGGCTCTCTACTGGGCAGGGAACCATCCAGAAGGCCAGAAGCAGTTAGAAAGCCTGCAGATGTAGTAGCGATAATGTGGTGGTGAGGGGGCAGGTCCAATCCTGGGCAAGGCTTTGGCAATCTTGGAGGGATTTCAGCGATCCATGACAATGTAAGAATTAGTAGGAGTTGGCCATATGGTCCCTCGAACCTGTGCCGCCATTTAATAAGATCACAGCTGATCCTCGACCTCAACTGCACTTACCCGCCCAAATTCCTATAGCTCTTGATTCCCTTAGAGTCCAAAAATCTATCGATCTCAGCCCTGAATATACTGAAAAACTGATTATCCACAGCCCTCAGGGGTAGAGAATTCCAAAGATTCACAACCCTCTGAGTGAAAGCAACTGGAGGCAAGAAAATGGAAGGCCAAGGTAGGAAGGCTGCCCCCTCCCTCTCGGTTCTCTGACTCCTCACTGGAGGTAATGCTGGAGATGGTGAGGGCCAGAAGAGATGTGCTCTGTGCTCTTTCTGTCACCCATGTTAACGAAACAGGCGAGGCTGGAAGTAGCGAAGGCTGTGAGCAGGAGATGTGTGGTGTCCAGGATATGGTGTTAAAAAGGTGTGTGGCATACCACTTCCAGGTGGCTTCCATCACTCTCTGACCTCCCCAGCATTCTCCTGCACAGCACTCCTCTGACCGACACACCTTGCAGTTCCACACATTTCTTTCTCTCCAGCCTCCTCCTCAAAGCTCATTCTGAGCAGCCAACACTCACACTCACCCTCATCCTACTGCCACGGTCACACCCATCCCTCACAGTCACCCTCCACAAATTTTTATATTCCGTCCTCTCCACATATTCCACTTCTCACTCTCCTATTTCTCGGCTTTCTCACATTGCAGAAGAAAGGGCACAATTCCAGGGAGAGGCAGAGCACCGGGGATGGACCTGCAGGCACAGCCTCCCTGTTCGAGTGGAGGAGAACACCCTGGGGATTGACCAGCTGGCACAGAGATTAGGCATTGGCGATGGAGAGTTGGGGTAACAGCATTAGATATCACACTGCCACTTGGCACATAACAGTCACACATGTTGAATTGATGTTACCACTAACTGAAATGTCATGATATGCACAATTTAGAGTTTGAATCCTTTGCCAATGTTAGCACTAACTCATCTCTTTTATCTCTCACAGGTCCTTCAAGAGTGACGGAGGAGCTGCAGCAGGAGGAAGTTGAGGAGTTCTCAGAGCAAGGCGAGCACTCTGAGGATGCACCGTCACATGAATCATATGCACCCTCCACCAGCGCAGATACAAACACCTCAATGGGGCCTCCAATAGAGATAGCTAATGTGTCACATGGTGAGGTGCACCACAAGCGAGCAGGTGCTGCAGATAGGGACAGAAGTGGAGGGTCCTCATCGGAGAATGTTCTGCTCAGCTGGATCAAGATGCTGAGCCTCCTTGAAAGGGAACTTGTGAAGCAGGAATGTTTGTGCTTCTATTAGCATTTCCAGAGGCAGTGAGTATCCTTGAAGAGATATTGGAGTAGTCCATCTCTACCATGAATGCCGTGGTGTCGCAGGAATTTGTGCTGATGTCCACCTCCATGGAAAGTGACCACCTGTGTGGAGAATCAGACACGACAGGCAACCGAGGGTGCGCTGGCCCAGACCAATGGCCTACACACTGTCATTTTTCACAGGATGGAGGAAAGCCTTGTCTTGGTAGCTCAACGCCTCACTGAAATGCAGCCAAGTACTCTCCAGCTATTAGATAGCAGGGAAGGGTAGGTCGGTAATAGGAGGGAAGATGGAGAAAAGGCACATGGCAATGGGGACTCTTCTCAAAGCTCCTACTTCCCATCCCTTGCCCCTCCCGCCCACCTGCCAGAGGCCCACATGTTGCCTCCTGCCCCTGCACAGGTGCAGGTGAGACAGTCTTTGGTGGGGCCCTCACCGGCTCCTAAAACCCAGAGGACGTTGGCCACAGGTATCTCAGCTGTCATAGCAGGGGAACGAGCAGCCTGCCTCCAACTCTGCTGAAGGCACAGGTGTTGCAGCACAAAGGAGTAACAGGAAGCGATGAGAAAGACTTATTAGTTAAACAAGGGGATTCACTTGAGTTTGTATAACAATGTTCATGCTGTATATTAATGCTTATTTCAATGATTACAACTCTGACGGTTGGATTGTTGACTGTTGGAATGTATTGTATCTGGGTGGGGTGCAGACGCAGGATTCCTGTTGGTAATGCCAGATGCCCTCACACACTCAGATTAAGTAAAGCATGCCTGGATGAGTCCGTTGTGGAATTCTCTGGCAGCCAGTTGAACAGCTGCAGGAACCATGGCCATCCGCCTCCTCCTACTCCTCAGAGGATGCCAATCAATCTGCACCTTCCTCCTCCTGTGGCTCCACTCCTCTCTGCAGCACAATGTTGTGAATGGCACAGCGGAACACGACAATCCTGGTGACTCTTGCTGGGATATACTGAAGGGCATCTCCAGATCTATTGAGGCATCTGAATCACATCTTCAGCAATCCAATGACTTGTTCTATTACTGTCCTTGTGCTCATGTGTCTTCTGTTGTATCTCTCCTCTGGTTCACTGGTATGGTTCCTTACAGGAGACAGAAACCAAGTTTTCAGAGGGTAACCCTCATCTCCCAGAAACCAGCCACGGAGCCTGCGTAGAGGTGCAAAATCCTGTGGGAGATGTGACTGCTACAGAATGAATGAATCATGGCAGCTTCCAGGATATCTTGCACTGACATACATGATGACCTTCTGGTGATCACAAACTAACTGAACAGGGAGGGAGTGGAATCTCTCCTGGTTGATCTCAGGGCACTTTGATTGCCACATGTGTGTAGTCAATGACTCCCTGTACCTGTAGGAATCCAGTCTCTGCAGCAAAACCAAGAGCTCTCTGTGTCTGATTAGCCATATCAGTGTCAAAGTGGATGTAAGTGGTGGCCTTGGCAAACTTAGCAGATTGCGAAATCCTGCAGATGTCACCAGCAGATCTCTAGAAGTTTCCAGCGGTGAAGAAATTCAGGGCTGTGGTGACCTTGATGGCCACTGTCAATTCGTGCCTACCTGGCCCTTTTAGAAGGAGGTCTTGTTTCAGGAGTCTGCACATGTCAGCAATGACCTGCCACAAAAGCCTGAGTCTCCTGAGGCACTGTTGCTCCTTCATGTTGAGGAAGCTGATGATCTCTCTGCAGATCCTGTGCTGCGGGTACCGTCTCCTTCAAGCTAGAGCTCGGTGTCCATCCTCTCTGTTCTGTGGAGTGGAATGTGGCTGTGGAGAAGGCAGCTGCAGTTGCTGCTGGTGTGGCTGCTCCTACTGATCCTCTTCAGAGTTCCAGGTGACTGCTGCACAAGTTGCTACCATGCTGCAGTGAAGGCTGACAGCGGGGAAGTTGAGATAAAAGTGAGTAAAATCCAAGGTAGGTGAATGCTTCCAAAAAGTTGGAAATGATGCTCAAACAGTGAGAACTAATCCTCCAAACAAGCCTTTCAATGAGGCTGTCCACAAGCTTTACAATTTCACTATTTAAAGGCTTTACAGCTTGTCAGTTCCATTGAGCAATGACTCCCCGCTGTGTTCTCATCTCATTGACCCTGGTGAGCTCCACACCGTGCGCTGGCTGTTAAAATCAGAATGTTGGGTTAAATTCACAATTAATTGCCTCTTTGAACATTTTAATTATTTACCTGACAGCTCCACTGGGTTCTCTGCTCACCTGCAAACACGCTCAGGTTAAACCCAGAAGTGGGCAGGATGATGCTGACCCGACACCACTTTTCGGGGCTTTAACCCCCCACCCTGTCTACACCCAAACCCAGCTTGTCATGGCAGTTCAAATTCTGCCCCTTGGTCCTCCTCACAGCTTACTTTCCAACCTAGCATTTATCATCAGCATACTTGGATACATTACACTTGGTCCCTTCATCGAATTCATTAATATAGATGGTATATTAAGACCCAAGCACTGACTCTTGCATGACCCCACTAGTAATAGCCTGCCAACCTGAAAAATGACCCATTTATTCTATACTCTGTTTTCTGTACTTTAAGTAATCCTCTATCCATGCTAATATATTACCCCCAACCCCATGAACCTTTTGTGTGGCACCTTATCGAATACCTTATAAAAATCCAAATATACTAGTTTGCTTTTAACTACCTACTAGTAACATCTTCAAAAAACTGCAATAGATTTGTCGAACACGATTTTCCTTTCATAAAACCATGTTGACTCTGATCATACTATAATTTTCTAAGTGCATTGCTAGAACTTCCTTAATAATAGATTCCAGCATTTTCCCAACAACCGATGCCAGGCTAACTGGCCTATGGTTCCTCGTGTTCTCTCTCCTTCCTTTCTTAAACAGTGGTATTACATTTGCTAACTTGCAATTAGTTGGGACCATTCCAGAATCTGGGAATATTGGAAAATCACAACCAGTGCATCCACAATCTCTGCAGCCACCTCTTTTAGAACCCTAGGGTATAGGCCATCAGGTCCAAGGAATTTGACAGGTTTCAGTCTCATTAATTTCTCCAGTAATTTTTCTTTACTAATATTAATTTCTTTAAATTCCTCATTCTCATTAGACCCTTGGTTTGACACTATTTCTGTAATGTATTTTATGTCCTCTTTTGTGAAGAAAGACACAACATATTTGTTTAGCATCTCTGCCATTTCTTCATTCCCCATGATAATTTCTCCTGTCTCAGCCTCTAAGGAACCATATTTAATTTTGTTGCCCTCTTTCCTTTTACATACTTATAGAAACTCTTAGAGTCTGTTTTTATATTTCTGATGAATTAACTATCATCGATTTTTTTGGTCATTCTATGCTGATATCTAAAACTCTCCCAATACTCAGGCTCACTACTGTTCTTGGCAATATTATAAGACCCTTCCTTTAATCTAATACTATCCTTGATCTCTAGTTAGCCATGGAGGATCACTTTTCTAGTGGAGTTTTTTATTTCTCAAGGGAATGTAGATTCTTTGAGAATTATGAAATGTTTCTTTAAATGTTCACTATTGCTCATCTACCATCATACCTCTTAACCTAATTTCCCAATCAACCATAGCCAACTCGTCCCTCTTACCAATGTAATTGCCTTTAAGACTCTAATTTTGGATTTACGTACATCACTGTCAAACTTCATGTAAAACTCTATCATATTAAGATTACTCTTGCCCAGAGGAGCCCTTACTATAAGATTACTATAATTAACCTTGTCTCATTATGCAAAACAAGGTCTAAAATAGCCTCTTCTCTAGTTTGTTCCATGATGTATTGTTCCAGGAAACTGGCTCAAATGCATTCCATGAAGTCCTCCTCGAAACTAATTTTGCCGATTTGATTTGTCTTGTCTATATGAAGATTAAAGTCCCGCACGATTATTGCATTGCCTTTGTTACAAGACGCTCTTATTTCTTGATTAATACTCTGTCCAACAGTATAGCTACTATTAGGAGGCCTATAAACTGCGCCTACCAGCATTTTCTGACCCTGTTATTTCTTATCTCCATCCAGACCTGCCTTTCCAATCCATGATCCTTCCTCATTACAGTACTTATGTCATCCTTTACTAGTAGGGTTACCCTACCTCCTTTTCCATCTTGACTATCTTTTCAAAATGTCAAGTATCCTGAAATATTTTGTTCCCAATCTTGGTCACGCCATGCCACCATATCTCTATTAGATCAAACCCATTTATCCCTATTTGTGCCATTATATTGTCTATCTTATTACAAATGCTTTATGCATTCAGATAAAGCACCTTTAATTTTAACTTTTTACCATTTCTTCACAATTTGACCTTATTCCCTGATGCACTATCACCATTAAACTTTTTGTCCCTTCCTGTCACACTCTGCTATCTTTACCAAATCAGAACAATGTTCTGTGGCCTTGACTTTTCCCCTTAGATTTATAAATTTCCCCTCACTTGAACCCTCCCCCAACCCATTTTTAGCTTAAAGCCCTATCTACAGCCCTAGTTACTCAATTCACTAGGGCACTGCTCCCAGCCCATTTTATGTGGAGACTGTCCCAATGGAACATCTCTCTCTTTCCCCAGTACTGGTGCCACTGCCCTATGAATTGAAAGCCCTGTCTTCCACATCACTCTTTGAGCTCCCTGATCTGCTTGACTCAATGCCAATTTGCATGTAGCGCAGGTAGTAATCCAGAGATTACTGTCTTTGAGGTTCTACTTATTAATTTGGACCCTAGTTCCTCAAACTCACCCAACAGAACCTCATTCCTTTTTCTATCTATGTCATCATTTCCTAAGTGGACGACAACAACTGAATCCACCTCCTTCCACTCCAAGTTCTTCTATTGTGGCAAGGAGATATCTTTAATCCTGGCACCAGGCAGGTAACACAACCTTCGGAATCACTAGTCTCGGCTGCAAACATCAGTATCTATCCCACTGACTACACAGTTCCCCATCACTACCAAATTCCTTTTCACTCCCCCCACTTGAATAGCCTCCTATACAACAGTGCCATGGTCAGTTTGCTTACCAACACTTCAGACTTTACCTTCATCCACACAGGCAGCAAGAACCCATACCAATTCGATAAGAGCAAAGGTCAAGGCTGCTCCCGCACTGCACCTGGGGTTCTCATACCCGCCTGACTTGTCCCTGACCATAGGAACAGGAGTAGGCCATTCAGCCCATCATAGCTGATCATCACCTCAACACCATTTTCCCACTTTATCCTCATATTCCTTGATGTCATTAGTATCTAGATATCTATTGAACCACTAACTGGACATGTACCACTTCCTAATCTAAGGGGTGTGACTGTCTCCTGGATCAAAGTGTCCAGGTAGCTCTCCCCCTCCCTGATGCCCTGTAATGTGTGCACCTCAGACTCAAGCTCAACAACTCTGAGCTGAAGTTCCTTAAGATTCAGACACTTGCTGCAGATGTGGTTGTCTGGGATCACAATGCTTGCCGCAAGCTCCCACATGCTGCAGTTGCAGCACACTACCTGCATTGTCATCTGTATCTAAACTTTATTTATTTCATTCATTAGTCTATAGTTGGTTTAGAGCTTTTAGGGTTTAACTAATTGCTTGGTGTAGTTTAAGTTATAGGTCGATTAAATTAAATAATGATCAGTAAAATGAACCATTAAAAGCATTGAAGGCAAAAAGCAGCACTTCTTCCTCCTCTGCACTGAATTCCCACTCTCACTAAATTCCCTACCATTAGACTCTGTTTACAAGGCACTTTGTTTACAACCATCCTGTGCATCAGCTGATACTGTTTACTTTTATAAACCTATTTGATTCACACCCAAGTTACAAATGTTCAGTCAGCTCCCTCCTTGCAGTAATTAGCCCTCATTCAGGCAATCACTCACAGCTGATTGACAGTTAACTACCAATGACAGGCAGTTTCTGTTAAGTGTTAACTAACTTGCAGTTTCTTTTACAGTTTGTAAAGTTCTAAGTTAAATTCAAAAAGTTAAACTTAATTTCAGTTTGAAACTAATCACCCCACCACTTCTACTTACCAGAGAGTCCCACTTGTGTCAAATGCCCAACATTTACACTCTGTGATGCACTGTGTCTATGTGTGCTCTGTGCTGACCACTCTCACAGGAAGTCTGTAATCTTGGAAGGAGGTTGACAATTGGGGGTGGGGCGGGGGGCAGCTGTTAGCAATCCTGAGTTGGGGAGGGTGGGTGTTGGCGATAGCGGATTGGGGGTGGCTCTCTTGGAATGGGGATCTGATTGCAGGGTGGAAGCAGGTTTGCTTGGGTTGCTAGGAGGAAGCTCTCCTGCTCCTGCAGGCCCACAAGCAGTGCCATTTGCCTTTCCTACAGAGCAGTCCATGCCTCCCTTTAGCTGCCTGGTTACCTGGGAAACTCGGCCAGCCAGAGGATGACAGGTTAAATCTGAGGTGTGCAGACTCATTATAATATTTAACTAATGAACCTATCTCCTGGGAGCAGGTTGTTTGTCAATCCCTGCCTTCTCCCAACCATCACAACCCCCCTCCCCCACCCCCACCCCCACCCCCACCCCATCCCATATCAATTAAAACTGGAAGTGGACAGTGTAGAGGGGTATTGGGGTAGGGTGTGAGTTTTTTTTAATTTTCTCTTCGCACCAACTCCAAACACCTGTTTTGGGGTTTAAGATTCACCCCAAAGTGTCGAGTGATAGTGTGCTCAGGTCACAATTGCCAACTGAGTAAAGTGGTCAGCTAATCTACATATTCTAACTTGCAGCAAGTCCTGTTCACCTACCACCCCTGTGCTCACTGACCTACATTGATTCCCAGCCCAGCAATGCCTCATCCTTGTTTTAAAATCCCTTCATGGCCTCTGCCTTTTGTAACTCTGTAACCTCCTCCAGCCCTACAGCTCCACACGATCACGGCACTCCTCCAATTAAGGCCTCTTGAGCATCCCCAGTTTTAATTGCTCCACCATGAGCGCCCATGCCTTCAGCTGCCAAGGCCCTAAGCTCTGGAATTCCCTCCCTAAACCTCTCCACCTCTCTACCTCTTTCCCCTCCTTTAAGACTCTTCTTATAACCTACTGCTTTGGCAATCTTTTGGCCTTCTGTCCTGATATCTCTTTACATGGTTTAGTGTCAAAATTTGTTTGACAATGCTTCTGTGAAGTGCATTGGGTAATTTTACCAAGTTAAAGGTGCCATATAACTGCAAGTTTTTATTGTTGTTTGGTCCCCCCATGTAGGGCGGCACAGTGGCGCAGTGGTTAGCACCGCAGCCTCACAGCTCCAGGGACCCGGGTTCGATTCCAGGTACTGCCTGTGTGGAGTTTGCAAGTTCTCCCTGTGTCTGCGTGGGTTTCCTCCGGGTGCTCCGGTTTCCTCCCACAAGCCAAAAGACTTGCAGGTTGATAGGTAAATTGGCCATTATAAATTGTCACTAGTGTAGGTAGGTGGTAGGGAAATATAGGGACAGGTGGGGATGTTTGGTAGGAATATGGGATTAGTGTAGGATTAGTATAAATGGGTGGCTGATGTTCGGCACAGACTCGGTGGGCCGAAGGGCCTGTTTCAGTGCTGTATCTCTAATCTAATCTAATCTAAAGACCTTGCCATGAGAATCGAATACCGTGCACTAGGTTGGGTGAAGCACTCGGTACTTGCTGTCTCACCCAGAAGGAGCGTGATGTGGGCGGTGCTGAATAGACATCTCCTGAGATTGAACATGAAGGTGCTGGGGAAAGAGAACAGGAGGTAGGGCTGGTGGAAGAGCAAAGCAAGGCATCACAGAGGGAATTGTCCCCTCAGAAAGGGGAGGGGATGAGGGGATGAAGGGATGGGGAGTTTTTTTGATGGTGGGATCACAATGGAGGGGGTGAAAATAGCGGATGATGATAAGTTGAATGGTGTATTTCCTGATCAGTATTAAATTACTCCGTGTAGGCTGGTTGCCTCACATTTATTCAGGTAACTAAATTGCTTCCCTTTTTCTAAACCTGTATATTTTCTCCACTGCTATCTCAAGCTAACCAGTTTATATTTCCTACTAACTTGCTCCAATTGTCCTTCAAACAGTCTCACCAGAGAGGAGCTTGTCTCTGAACCAGATTTCCTCCAGCCACCAGCCAGCTGAAAGTCCATTAACAATCACAACTGAACTCCAAGCCAAAGGTCGAGCAGCTCAGTCACTGTGAGAGATAGCTGACCCTGCCTGAGAGCTCCAGGTTGCGGTTTCACTTCTTTATTACATATATGTGCATGCACACAAACAAACACATGGACATGCAGACACGGATTCATGGGTGTGTACACACAAGCACGTGACAAAAGGGGAGAGTGAGAGAAATGAAAAGAGAGCAAGAAAGAACAAGGAAGAGAGAGAAAGGGGAAAGAGAGCTTCTAGCTCACGAGTGAAGCTACAACTTCCTGAGAATGAGCAAACCAACGCGGGTTTAAACTATTTCACTTTAATCTGAAGTGACTGAATGCACCCAGTGCCAGAGCTGAGCAAAAGGTGGCTGTTTTCCACACACACAAAAGGCATTTAACAGTCCACTCTTATCAAATTGGACAGTGTACTCGATAAAATTTAGAACCCATAAGCAAATAAAATGACTGAAAAGTCCCAATTAAGCTTTTGAACAATTTAACAGTGTTTTAATTAACAATAAAAAGATATTGCCCACATGAGCAATCTGGTTTTGGTCTTTCCTAACTTGTTTAAAGTGATTTACATATTACTACACATAGGAACAGAAGTAGGCCATTCAGCCCATTGAGCCTTTTCCACCAATCAATTAGATCGTGGCTAATCTGTATCTTAACTCCATCTACCCGCCTTGCTTCTATAACCCTTCATACCCTCACCGAATAAAAATTTATCAACTCCAGTTTTTACATTTTCAATTGATTTTGAATTCTGAGTCCCAAGTGAATTATGGCCTGGGTGGAGCACAGGGAGGGAAGTTCAATGTTGGTAAAGAAGTCCAAGGAAGTCCAACCTTCCACTAGTTTAAAATGGAGAAAATCAAGTGTTTTCATTATAGGTGCATGATCCTTGATTTTCTGTCTGTGCCTAGGCAACACAACAAGACTCTACCCCTGTATATCTTATTACAATCTTGCATCTGTGTGTACCACCTATCTTAAAACAATGTACTTTAAGTTCCTATCTTCATATTTAAAATGGAAGCCCCTGGATCAACTCCGTATTGAACTACACACTGAAAAGATTACTGGGGTGAAATTAGACTTTAGCAGTAAGATGAAACAGGTTCTTAATGAATCAGCATTCTGTTTATATCAAGCACAATTTCCTTTTCCATTGTCCCTGTTGCAAGCAGACTGCCTTTTTGTGAGGCCAAGGCCTGCAAGTAGAATCCTAATGAAGCTAATGGAAGGCACAAAACACAGTTTATAGGAAAGTTTATTCTTGTTACTGTGGTCACTAACATTCTTTTTCCACCAAAAGACATCCCGACAACATCCAAGATTGAAGCACTGTCACTTAATAGACTATGTGATAGTCAGGGATCGAAAAGATGTGCACGTTACGTGTGCTATGGTTACTGCCAACAAATGCTGGACAGACCACCGGCTCATTCACTCGGTGTTGGTGCTTGAGGCAGCCCCCAAAGAAACCGACAACCACAACAGGTAGGAGACTGTTCGAGGTCTCTGAATTGTCAAATGACACCAAGCTCAAAGAATTTCAAGAACAACTCAATCAGAAACTACTGGAATGGATGGTTACCCCTTCATCAACGGCTAAGATGACAGGCAATCATTGAAATCCATCATCACTCATACATGCCAGGGAATCCTCAGTCACACCACTAAAAGTCACCAAGACTGGTTTGATGAGCACAATACAGAAATAAGCAAACTCATCAATTGTAAACAGACAGCATTCCAAACCCGGCAACAGGACCTAAACTCCACAGAAAAGAAGCTTGCCCACCAAACAGCCAAAGCTGAAGTTCAAAGAATACCCCGCAATTTGAGGAGCAAATGGTGGCAGAGAAGGCTGAGGAAATTCAACTCCTCAGTAACAGGCTTGACGTGCGCACCTTTTTCAAGGCAACTAAAGAGATCTTTGGACTCTCAACCGACAGACCCACAGACAGACCAATACCAGGAAGATCCAAAGATGGAAAGACTCTCCTCAATGACACGGATAGTATCAACGCCTGCTGGAAAGAGCACTTTTTAGAACTGCTCAATCAGAGCTCCATGGTGGACATGCACCTGCTGGAGAACCTTCCACAACGTACATCAGAAGTGAGCTAGATGGTGAGCCAATGCTCAACGAGTGATAACTGCTGTCAACCAGATGAAAAACAACAAAGCTTCTGGCCCTGACAATATCCCTGCAGAAATACTGAAACATGGAGGAAATATACTGATTTCTCAGATACATGCTCTATTTGTGAAGCTCTGGCAGAATGAAGAAATTCCAGTAACCTAAGAGATGCCAAGATGATCACAATGTTCAAGAAAAGAGACAAGTCTATCTGTAGCAACTATAGGGCTATACCATTGCTCTCAGCTGTTGGCAAAGTCCCAGCTAGGATACTTCTTAATCGCCTCTCGCCAATTGCAGACCATTCCATGGTCCCAGTGCAGCTCCTGACCACCAGAGGAACAACTGACATGATCTTCACAGCACTTCAACTTCAGGAAAAGTACAGAAAACAGTATATCCCTTTATACACGGCTTTCTTAGATCTCACAAAAGCCTTCAACTCAGTGAATTAAACCACCCTTTGGAAGGTGCACAGCGATATGAATGCCCAGCTAAGTTCACAAACATCGTCCATCTCCTACATGATAATATGCAAATAACATTATTATGCAATGGCTCCACAATAGACCCCTTCTCTGTCAAAACAGGCATCAGACAGGGGTGTGTCATTGCACCAACACTATTCTCAATTTGTCTTGCAGCAACGCTGCAACATTCTATGGTATAATGTAATGTAGGGTTGTTCCTGGACAGAATATATAAATAGACTGTGCGTGTCATCACAGGAAGTGATGTAACAGAACATGTATAGAACTTCAGGAGAATTAAACTAGAAGCCATAGATAGCAGATGCATGTAAATAAACTCCTGTTCCTATGATCATCAATCTTTCAGATATTCTGTTATAAGACTAATCAGCATCAGAATATTACATGGTGGCAACAGTAAACTGAAGAAGAAATGGAAAATTCACTGCCCTTTCCGGAGAACTTCAAGAAAGTAGCTGGAAAGAACCAAGCAGAGGCAAGGCCGAAACGGGACCGAAAATTTACTTGGTACCACACTGCAGAAGCCGGGCAAGAAGCAGGTCAGTATGTTCTTATATGCTACAGCGAGGATGATATCATCATAACAAAGGGCATTGATGAAGAAAAAGCTATGTATGAGGAGGTTATTAAGGCTCTGGAGTCTTACTTTAACATAAGGAAAAATGTGATCGTCAAGCACGTCAAGTACAATAAACGGTCTCAGCAGAGAGGAGAAAGTATTGATTCTTTTATCAATGACATATACGCTTGCTGAAGATTGGGAATACAGCAGTTTGCGGGAAGAGTTAATTAGAGATGGGAACGTGGTTGGAGTAGCAGATGACGCTCTCTCGGATCATCTGCAGTCGAGAGATGATCTTACGTTAACAAAGGAGATTCAGATAAGCAGGCCAGCAGAGGTTAGAAAATGGGCCTGTGTTATTCGAGGAGACAGGGAGAGTCCGGTCTCAAAAGTAGCAGACTCCACTGAATACTTAAAGAAAGCAAAGGCAATAAATGACCGTCAAAGACAGGAAAGGCGTGAAGAGCATCTAGAGGCAGCAGCGTCTCACTGCAGTAGGTGTGGCCGAGTGAGGCACCAGTGGGAAAATTGTCCAGCCAGAGAAGCAGAGTGTTTCATATCTAAAAAGAGGGGGCACTTCCAATTGGTATGCCACAGCACGAAACCAGGGCTGCAAAATATAAAAAGCAAACCCAAAGAAAATAAGAAAATTAACAAAGTACAAGATGTACAATCTGTTGATTTACCGTTTCCAGGAGAAATTCACGGATCAAGTGAAGATTCCTGGATGGTAGAGATTCTTGTAGGAGACTATCAAACAAGACTGGAGACAGAGCGAGAGAGAGGATCACAGCGGGAGTGGAGGTTTAAAAAGTGCGCCAAAAGCCCAGAGTTGGAGACCGGAGACAGACAGAGAAAGAGAGAGAAAGAGAGAGAGGAGCACGGCGGGAGCAGCAGCAGCGGAGCAGAGAAAAATCAAAAAGTGACATCAGAGTGACATCAAATCAACATTGAGAGCAGGGAAACAGAGAGCCGCTAGGGTGAGTGTCTAGGTCAGCTTTTAATTTAATTTAATTTAATTTAAATCAAGCATAGTATCAAACATCACAGGCAACCAGGTAAGTGATTGATTTGAGAAGAAGCTACCTGTTTGGTGAGTATCTGGTAAGTGATTAAGGTCCATTCTAATCCCAACATTTAAAATAGCAAAGGAACTAGTGGTAAGCTTAATAAAATATATTAAAAAAAGGAAAATAAAATAAATAATTGAATAAAATAATGAAGTCGTTAATTAAAACACATTAAAGATGGCAGGACAGGTGATGTGTCATTATTGCAGTATGTGGGAGTTCCTGGATGCCAGTGTGATCCAGGGCAAACACGTCTACAGTAAGTGTTTACAGCTCGAAGAGCTTCAGCTCAGAGTCATTGAACTGGAGTCCGAGCTGCAGACACTGTGACACAACAGGGAGGGGGAAAGTTACCTGGGCATTTTGTACATGGAGAAGGTCACACCCTTTAGGATAGGGTCTTCTGATTTGATCAGTGGTCAGGGACAGGAGAGTGTGGCTGCAGCTGAGGCAGGTAATGGGACCCAGAGGGCAGGAGTGCAGGAGACCTTTGTGATTGATTGTCCAACAGATTTGAGGTTATTTCAGCTTGTTTGGATGAGAGTGGGGGGCTGCAGGGTGGATGAGCAACCTGACCATGGCACCATGGTACAGGAAGCCATTCAACTGGAGGGAGTAAAAAGGAATGTAGTGGTAGTAGGGGACAGTATAGCTAGGGGGATTGACACTGTTCTCTGTAGCAAAGAGCGAGAGTCCAGATGGCTGTGTTGCCTGCCCGGTGCCAGGGTTCAAGACATCTGCTCAGGGCTGGAGAGGAACTTACAGTGGGAGGGGGAGGATCAAGTCGTTGTCATCCATGTAGGTACCAATGACATAGGCAGGACAAGGAAAGAGGTTCTGCATGGTCAGTATGAGGAATTGGGCACCAAATTAAGAAGCAGAACCTCAAAGGTAATAATCTCTGGATTATTACCTGTGCCATGTGCAAATTGGCTTAGGGCAAATCAGATTAGAGAAATTAATACCTGGCTCAAAGACTGGTATGGTAGAAGTAGGTTCCAATTCATGGGGCACTGGCAGCTGTACTGGGGAAAGTGGTGGCTGTACCGTTGGGATGGTCCACACCTGAACCATGCCGGGGCCGGTGTTCTAGCAAGCCACATAACAAAGGAGGTAGAGAAGGTTTTAAACTAATGGGGGCAAAGGATCAAATATGGGAAGATATGGTAAATCAAGTAGAGAGAAAGGTATTAATATGGGAAATGATAAACAGACTGTGACAGGAAGGGATAGAGCATACAAATCTAAGAGTAAATCAAAAGATAAGGCTAGAGGTTATAAAAATAATGAAAGGACAAAACTAAAGGCTCTGTATCTGAATGCACGTAGCATTTGAAACAAAACAGATGAACTGAGAGCACAAATAGAAATAAATAAGTACGATCTGATAGCCATTACAGAGACATGGCTGCAGGATGACATAGATTAGGACCTGAATATTGAAGTGTACATGACATTTAGGAAGGACAGGAAGCTAGGAAAAGGTGGACGGGTGGCTCTGTTAATTAATGATGGTATGAGCACAATAGAGAGGGATGACCTAAGTTCAGGAAACCGGGATGTAGAAGTGGTTTGGGCAGAGATGAGAAAGGATAAAGGTAAGAAGTCACTTGTTGGAGTGGTGTACAGCCCTCTAATAGTAACCACATGGTAGGACAGGGTATGAAGGAAGAAATAATGAGAGCTTGTCAGAAAGTTACAGCAATAATCATGGGGGATTTTAATCGACATATAGACTGGAAAAATCAGATATGCAAAGGTAACTTAGATGAGGAGTTCACAGAATGTTTTCAGGATAGTTTCTTAGAGCAGCACATTCCGGAGCCAACCAGAGAGCAGGCTATACTAGGCCTGGTATTGTGCAATGAGATAGGATTATTCATGACCTCATAGTGAAGGCACCCCGAGGCAGCAGCAATCATAATGATTGAATTTGACATTCAGTTTGAGGGAGAGAAGAGTAGGTCTAGGATGAGTATTTTAAACTTAAATAAGGACAATTATGAGGACATGAAAACAGAGCCAGCTAAAGTCAACTGGCAAATCAGGTTAAGGGATAAGTTAATAGAGATACAGTGGCAGACTTTTTAAGAGGAAATTTCAGAATACACGGAATAGATACATTTCAATGAGTAAGAAAAATTCCAAGGGTAGGACCCACCATCCGTGGTTAACTGAAACAATTAAAGATAGTATCAAACTTAAAGAAAAAGGCTATAATTGCGCAAAGATGGGAGGCAGGTCAGAAGATTGGACAGAATATAAAAAACAGCAAAGAATGACAAAGATTGATAAGGAAGGTAAAATTATAGAGTACGAGAGAAAGCTAGCTAGAAATATAAAGACAGATAGTAAGCGTTTCCATAGACATTTTTTTTTAAAGTTAACAAAGTGAGCGTTGGTCCCATAGAAAGTGAGTCTGGGGAATTAATAATGGATAATAAGGAGATGGCAAATTAATTGAACAGATATTTTGCATCGGTCTTCACTATTGAAGATACAAAGAACATCCCAGTATTAGCTGTAAGTCAGGAAATGGAAGGGAGGGAGGAACTCAAGAAAATTACAATCACCAGGAAGTGGTACTGAACAAATTGTTGGAACTGCGGGCTAACAAATTCCCAGGTCCTGATGGACTTTACCCTAGGGTGTTAAAAGAAGTGGCTAGTGAGATGGTTGATGCGTTAGTTTTAATTTTCCAAAATTCCCTAGATTCAGGGAAGGTTCCATTAGATTGGAAAATAGCAAATGTAACTCCTTTATTCAAAACGGGAGGGAGACAGAAAGCAGGAAACTACAGGCCAGTTAGCTTAAAATCTGTCTTAGAGAAAATGTTTGAAGCTATTATTAAAGATGTTATAGCAGGGCATTTAGAAAAATTCAAGGTAATCAGGCAGAGTCAGCATGGTTTTGTGAAAAGGAAATCATGTTTAACTGATTTATTGGAGTTCTTTGAGGGAGTTACAGGTGCTGTGGATAAAGGGGAACCAGTGGATGTATTGTACTAAGATGACCAGAAGGCTTTTGATAAGATGCCACATCAAAGGTTGTTGCAGAAAATAAAAGCTCATGGTGTAGGAGATAACATATTGGCATGGATAGAAGATTGGCTAGCTAACAGGAAACAGAGAATAGGCATAAATGGGTCATTTTCTGGTTGGCAAAATGTAACGAGTGCTGTGCCTCAGTGATCTGTCCTGGGGCCTCAAATTTTTACAATTTATGTACATGACTTAAATGAAGGGACCAAAGGTATGTTTGCTAAATTTGCTGATGACACAAAAATATGGAAGGAAAGTAACTTGTGAAGAAGACATAAGGGAGCTACAAAGGGATATAGATAGTTTAAGTGAGCGGGCAAAGACCTGGCAAATGGAGAATAACATGGGAAAGTGTGAAATTGTCCACTTTGGCAGGAAGAATAAAAAAGAAATATATTATCTAAATGGTGAAAGATTGCAGAGCTCTGAGATGCAGAGGGATCTGGGTGTCCAAGTGCATGAATTGCAAAAGGTTAGAATGCAGGTACAACACGTAATTAGGAAAGCTAATAGAATGTTATAGTTTATTGCAAGGGGAATTGAATACAAAGGTAGGGCTGTTATGCTTCAGCTATACAGGGCATTGGTGAGGCCACACCTGGAGTACTTTGTACAGTACTGGTTTCCTTATTTAAGAAAGGATGTAAATGCATTGGAGGCAGTACAGAGAAGGTTTTCTAGACTAATACCTGGAATGGGTGGGCTGTCTTACGAGGAAAGATTAGAATTAGAATTAGAATTAGAATTAGAATTAGAACATTACAGCGCAGTACAGGCCCTTCGGCCCTCGATGTTGCGCCGACCTGTGAAACCATCTGACCTACACTATTCCATTTTCATCCATATGTCTATCCAATGACCACTTAAATGCCCTTAACGTTGGCGAGTCTACTACTGTTGCAGGCAGGGCGTTCCACGCCCCTACTACTCTCTGAGTAAAGAAACTACCTCTGACATCTGTCCAATATCTATCACCCCTCAACTTAAAGCTATGTCCCCTCATGTTTGCCATCACCATCCGAGGAAAAAGACTCTCACTATCCACGCTATCTAACCCTCTGATTATCTTATATGTCTCTATTAAGTCACCTCTCCTCCTCCTTCTCTCCAACGAAAACAACCTCAAGTCCCTCAGCCTTTCCTCGTAAGACCTTCCCTCCATACCAGGCAACATCCTAGTAAATCTCCTCTGCACCCTTTCCATAGCTTCCACATCCTTCCTATAATGCGGTGACCAGAACTGCACGCAATACTCCAGGTGCAGTCTCACCAGAGTTTTGTACAGCTGCAGCATGACCTCGTGGCTCCGAAACTCGATCCCCCTACTAATAAAAGCTAACACACCATATGCCTTCTTAACAGCCCTATTAACCTGGGTAGCAACCTTCAGGGATTTATGCACCTGGACACCAAGATCTCTCTGTTCATCTACACTACCAAGAAACTTCCCATTAGCCCAGTACTCTGCATTCCTGTTACTCCTTCCAAAGTGAATCACCTCGCACTTTTCTGCATTAAACTCCATTTGCCATCTCTCAGCCCAGCTCTGCAGCCTATCTATGTCCCTCTGTACCCTACAACATCCTTCGGCACTATCCACAACTCCACCGACCTTCGTGTCATCCGCAAATTTACTAACCCACCCTTCTACACCCTCTTCCAGGTCATTTATAAAAATGACAAACAGCAGTGGCCCCAAAACAGATCCTTGCGGTACACCACTAGTAACTAAACTCCAGGATGAACATTTGCCATCAACCACCACCCTCTGTCTTCTTTCAGCTAGCCAATTTCTGATCCAAAGCTCTAAATCACCTTCAACCCCATACTTTCGTATTTTCTGCAATAGCCTACCATGGGGAACCTTATCAAACGCCTTACTGAAATCCATATACACCACATCCACTGCTTTACCCTCATCCACCTGTTTGGTCACCTTCTCGAAAAACTCAATAAGGTTTGTGAGGCACGACCTACCCGTCACAAAACCATGCTGACTATCGCTAATGAACTTATTCTTTTCAAGATGATTATAAATCCTGTCTCTTATAACCTTTTCCAACATTTTACCCACAACCGAAGTAAGGCTCACAGGTCTATAATTACCAGGGCTGTCTCTACTCCCCTTCTTGAACAAGGGGACAACATTTGCTATCCTCCAGTCTTCCGGCACTATTCCTGTCGACAATGACGACATAAAGATCAAGGACAAAGGCTCTGCAATCTCCTCCCTAGCTTCCCAGAGAATCCTAGGATAAATCCCATCTGGCCCAGGGGACTTATCTATTTTCACACTTTCCAAAATTGCTAACACCTCCTCCTTGTGAACCTCAATCCCATCTAGCCTAGTAGCCTGAATCTCAGTATTCTCCTCGACAACATTTTCTTTCTCTACTGTAAATACTGACGCAAAATATTCATTTAACACTTCCCCTACCTCCTCTGATTCCACACACAACTTCCCACTACTATCCTTGATTGGCCCTAATCTAACTCCAGTCATTCTTTTATTCCTGATATACCTATAGAAAGCCTTAGGGTTTTCCCTGATCCTATCCGCCAGTGACTTCTCGTGTCCTCTCCTTGCTCTTCTTATCTCTCCCTTTAGATCCTTCCTGGCTAGCTTGTAACTCTCAAGCGCCCTAACTGAGCCTTCACGTCTCATCCTAACATAAGCCTTCTTCTTCCTCTTGACAAGCGCTTCAACTTCTTTAGTAAACCACAGCTCCCTCGCTCGACAACTTCCTCCCTGCCTCACAGGTACATACTTATCAAGGACACGCAGTAGCTGCTCCTTGAATAAGCTCCACATTTCAATTGTTCCCATCCCCTGCAGTTTCCTTCCCCATCCTACGCATCCTAAATCTTGCCTAATCGCATCATAATTTCTTTTCCCCCAGCTATAATTCTTGCCCTGCGGTATATACCTGTCCCTGCCCATCGCTAAGGTAAACCTAACCGAATTGTGATCACTATCACCAAAGTGCTCACCTACATCTAAATCTAACACCTGGCCAGGTTCATTACCCAGTGCCAAATCCAATGTGGCATCGCCCCTGGTTGGCCTGTCTACATACTGTGTCAGAAAACCCTCCTGCACACACTGGACAAAAACTGACCCATCTAAAGTACTCGAACTATAGTATTTCCAGTCAATATTTGGAAAGTTAAAGTCCCCCATAACAACTACCCTGTTACTCTCGCCCCTGTCGAGAATCATCTTCGCTATCCTTTCCTCTACATCTCTGGAACTATTTGGAGGTCTATAAAAGACTCCCAACAGGGTGACCTCACCTCTCCTGTTTCTAACCTCGGCCCATACTACCTCCATAGACGAGTCCTCAAACGTCCTTTCTGCCGCTGTAATACTCTCCTTGATTAACAATGCCACACCCCCTCCTCTTTTACCATCTTCTCTGTTCTTACTGAAACATCTAAATCCCGGAACCTGCAACATCCATTCCTGCCCCTGCTCTACCCATGTCTCCGAAATGGCCACTACATCGAGATCCCAGGTACCAACCCATGCTGCAAGCTCACCCACCTTATTCCGGATGCTCCTGGTGTTGAAGTAGACACACTTTAAACCAGGTTCTTGCTTGCCAGTGCCCTCTTGCGTCCTTGTAACCTTATCCCTGACCTCACTACTCTCAACATCCTGTACACTGGTACTACATTTTAGGTTCCCATTCCCCTGCTGAATTAGTTTAAACTCCCCTTAAGAGCACTAGCAAATCTCCCCCCCAGGATATTGGTACCCCTCTGGTTCAGGTGAAGACCATCCTGTTTGTAGAGGTCCCACCTCCCCCAGAAAGAGCCCCAATTATCCAGGAAACCAAAACCCTCCCTCCTGCACCATCCCTGCAGCCACGTGTTCAACTCCTCTCTCTCCCTATTCCTCGCTTCACTATCACGTGGCACGGGCAACAACCCAGAGATAACAACTCTGTTTGTTCTCGCTCTAAACTTCCACCCTAGCTCCCTGAATTTCTGTCTTAAATCCCCATCTCTCTTCCTACCTATGTCGTTGGTGCCTATGTGGACCACGACTTGGGGCTGCTCCCCCTCCCCCTTAAGGATCCCAAAAACACGATCCGAGACATCACGAACCCTGGCACCTGGGAGGCAACATACCAACCGTGAGTCTCTCTCGTTCCCACAGAACCTCCTATCTGTTCCCCTAACTATGGAGTCCCCAATGACTAATGCTCTGCTCCTCTTCCCCCTTCCCTTCTGAGCAACAGGGACAGACTCTGTGCCAGAGACCTGTACCCCATTGCTTACCCCTGGTAAGTCGTCCCCCGCAACAGTATCCAAAACGGTATACCTGTTGTTGAGGGAAACGGCCACAGGGGATCCCTGCACTGCCTGCTGGTTCCCTCTCCTTCCCCTGACGGTAACCCATCTACCTACTTCTTTTACCTGAGGTGTGACTACCTCCCCATAACTCCTCTCAATAACCCCCTCCGCCTCCCGAATGATCCGAAGTTCATCCAGCTCCAGCTCCAGTTCCCTAACGCGGTTCTCGAGGAGCTGGAGTTGGGTGCACTTCCCGCAGATGCAGTCAGCAGGGACACTCTTGGCGACCCTTACCTCCCACATTCTGCAGGAGGAACATACAACTGCCTTAACTTCCATTCCCTCTATTCTAAATTCCCAACAAATCTACTGAAAAACCAAAAAAAATGTCAAAACTTGTAAGGTTAGCAATCCAACGGACAGAACTTCTAAATAAAAAGCTTACCTTATCAACACAACAGAGTCCTTTTTTTGTGGTTAAAGGAGGAGGGTGGGTGGGAGACACTACACGTGTCGTGTCTCGGGTACAGCCACCACCCAAATATATAGTTTTTACTTACCCAGCAGTCCCTGGTCCTCCGAAAACAAAAGGGAATTAACTTTTAAACTTCCACTGAAATTGACTTCCCAGCTGTAAGCTCGCTCTCGCACCTCCGCTACTGTCAAGCTGCAGTCACCAAAACTAAAAGAAAGAGATTTTAAACCACCCAAATATATAGTTTTTACTTACCCAGCAGTCCCTGGTCCTCTGAAAACAAAAGGGAATTAACTTTTAAACTTCCACTGATTGGACAGGCTAGGCTTGTATCCGCTGGAATTTAGAAGAGTAAGAGGCAACTTGATTGAAACATATAAGATCCTGAGTGGTCCTGACAGAGTGAATGTGGAAAGGATGTTTCCCCTTGTGGGAGAATCTAGAACTAGGGGTCACTGTTTAAAAATAAGGGGTCAACCATTTAAGGCAGAGATGAGGAGGGTCTCTCAGAGGGTCGTGAGCCTTTGGAATTCTCTGCCTTAAAAGGCGGTGGAAGCAGAGTCTTTGAATATTTTTAAGGCAGAGGTAGATAGATTCTTGATAAACGAGGGGGTGGAAGGTTATCGGAGGTACGGGGGTTGGTGGAAATGTGGACTAATCAGTTCAGCCATCAACTTATAGAATGGCGAAGCAGGCTCGAAGGGCCGAGTGGCCTACTCCTGCTCGTAATTCGGCTGTTCGTAAAATTCAAACTGGACACTGGAGCAGCAGTTTCTGTACTGGCAGACACGGAGCTATGGCTGAAGGAAGTAAGCATCAGACCTACAGGTAAAACACTGTATGGTCCTGGATGCATCAAGCTGAAGGTAATAGGAGAGCTGAAAATGATTCTGAGTTACCAAGGAAAAGAAATTCCTCAGATATTATATATTATTAAGAATTAAGCAGAAAAGCTTGCATAGATTTACAGTTAATATGCAGAGTTGAAGAGTTGAAAGGCATAGAGAAACAGCCAAGGAATTTTAGGGCTGAATTTCCAAAATAATTCAAACATTTGGGAAAACTAAAACATCCTACTGCATCACTTTAAGAAAAAAAACATTGTGCTTATTTATATACACCAAGAAAAGTTCCATACCCACTCTGAGAGAAAGTTCTGAAAGAAGTAGGGCTAATAACCAAACAGGGAGTCATCTCACCAGTTACTTAGTCTACTGGATGGTGCTCAGGTATGGTTCCAGTGAAGAAACCAAATGGGTCATCTAAGTTTGTGTAGACCTTACGCAATTGAATAAGGTTATAGAGCGGGAAATACATCCAATGACATCAGTGGATGAGAGTCTGGCAAAGTTAGGGAAAAGCCTGATTTTCACTTACTTAGATGCCAACAGTGAATTTTGGCAAATACCTTTAGATTAGGAATTATTGATGACTTATATAACACCATTTGGAAGTTTCTGTTTTAACAGATTACCTTTTGGAATTACGTCAGCACTGGAAATTTTCCAAAGAACGATGTCCAGAATCCTGGAGGGATTAGAAGGGATCATCTGTCACATGAATGACATGTTAATCCACGGCACAAGTCAGCAGGAATACGATGTGAGAATGAAAGAGTGCGAGCAGTGTTAGAGACTGCAGGAAGCTGGTCTAACACTGAATGAAAAGTGTGTCTCTTCATAACAAATGGTGAGATTTCATATTATTGATGGATCAGGCATTAAAGCAGTCCCTCAAAAGAAAAAAAGAGTTGTAGTGGTGGGTGATTTTAACTTCCCCTATATTGACTGGGACTCACTTAGTGCTAGGGGCTTGGATGGGGCAGAATCTGTAAGGAGCATCCAGGAGGGCTTCTTGAAACAATATGTAGATAGTCCAACTAGGGATGGGGCCGTACTGGACCTGGTATTGGGGAATGAGCTCGGCCAGGTGATCAAAGTTTCAGTAGGGGAGCATTTCGGGAACAGTGACCATAATTCCGTAAGTTTTACGTACTTGTGGATAAGGATAAGACTAGTCCTCGGGTGAAGGTGCTAAATTGGGGGAAGGCTAATTATAACCATATTAGGCAGGAACTGAAGAATTTAGATTGGGGGCGGCTGTTGGAGGGTAAATCAACATTTGACATGTGGGAGTCTTTCAAACGTCAGTTGATTAGAATCCAAGACCGGCATGTTCCTGTGAGGATGAAGGATAAGTTCGGCAAGTTTTGGGAACTTTGGATAATGAGGGATATTGTGAGCCTAGTCAAAAGAAAAAGGAAGCATTCGTAAAGGCTAGAAGGCTGGGAACAGACGAAGTCCTTGAGGAATATAAAGAAAGTAGGAAGGAACTTAAGCAAGGAGTCAGGAGGGCTAAAAGAGGTCATGAAAAGTCATTGGCAAACAGGATTAAGGAGAATCCCAAACCTTTTTATAAAGAGCAAGAGGGAAGCCAGGGAAAGGGTTGGCCCACTCAAGGACTGAGGAGGGAATCTATGCGTGGAGCCAGAGGAAATGGGCAAGGTACTAAATGAATACTTCGCATCAGTATTCACCAAACAGGAGGACTTGGTGGATGATGAGTCTAGGGAAGGGAGTGTAGCTGGTCTGGGTCATGTCGATATCAAAAAGGAGGTGTTGGGCGTCTTGAAAAACATTAAGGTAGATAAGTCTCCAAGGCCTGATGGGATCTACCCCAGAATACTGACGGAGGCAAGGGAGGAAATTGCTGGGGCCTTGACAGAAATCTTTGTATCCTTATTGGCTACAGGTGAGGTCCCAGAGGACTGGAGAATAGCCAATGTTGTTCCTTTGTTTAAGAAGGGTAGCAAGGATAATCCAGGAAATTACAGGTCGGTGAGCCTTTCATCAGTGGTAGGGAAATTATTGGAGAGGATTCTTCGGGACAGGATTTACTCCCATTTGGAAACAAATGAACTTATTAGCGAGAGGCAGCATGGTTTTGTGAAGGGGAGGTCGTGTCTCACTAACTTGATCGAGTTTTTTGAGGAAGTGACGAAGATGATTGATGAAGGAAGGGCAGTGGATGTTGTCTACACGGACTTCAGTAAAGCCTTTGACAAGGTCTCGCATGGCAGACTGGTACAAAAGGTGAAGTCGCACGGAATCAGAGGTGAGCAGGCAAGATGGATACAGAACTGGCTCGGTCATAGAAGGCAGAGGGTAGCAGTGGAAGGGTGCTTTTCTGAATGGAGGGCTGCGACTAGTGGTGTTCTGCAGGGATCAGTGCTGGGACCTTTGCTGTTTGTAGTATATATAAATGATTTGGAGGAAAATGTAGCTGGTCTGATTCGTAAGTTTGCCGACGACACAAAGGTTGGTGGAGTTACGGATAGTGTTGAGGATTGTCAGAGGATACAGCAATATATAGATTGGTTGGAGACTTGGGCGGAGAAATGGCAGATGGAGTTTAATCCGGACAAATGTGAGGTAATGCAGTTTGGAAGGTTTAATACAGGTGGGAAGGAGACAGTAAATGGCAGAACCCTTCGGAGTATTGACAGGCAGAGAGATCTGGGCGTACAGGTCCACAGATAACTGAAAGTGGCAATGCAGGTGGATAAGGTAGTCAAGAAGATATACGGCATGCTTGCCTTGATCGGTCGGGGCACAGAGTATAAAAATTGGCAAGTCATGCTGCAGCTGTACAGAACTTTAGTTAGGCCACACTTAGAATATTGTGTACAATTCTGGTCGCCACATTACCAGAATGATGTGAAGGCTTTGGAGAGGGTACAGAAGAGGTTTACCAGGATGTTGCCTAGTCTGGAGGGTATTAGCTATGAGGAGAGGTTTGAAAAACTCGGATTGTTCTCACTGGAACGACGGAGGTGGAGGGGTGACCTGATAGTGGTTTACAAAGTTTATGAGTGGCATAGACAGAGTGGATATTCAGAAGCTTTTTCCCAGGGTGGAAGAGTCAGTTACTAGGGGACATAGGTTTAAGGTGCGAGGGGCAAAGTTTAGAGGGGATGCGCGAGGCAAGTTTTTTACACAGAGGGTGGTGAGTGCCTGGAACTTGCTGTCCGGGGAGGTGGTGGAAGCAGGTACGATAGCGACGTTTAAGAGGCATCTTGACAAATACATGAATAGGATGGGAATAGAGGGATACGGTCCCTGGAAGTGCAGAAGTTTTAGTTTAGGCAGGCATCAAGATCGGCGCAGGCTTGGAGGGCCGAATGGCCTGTTCATGTGCTGTACTGTTCTTTGTTCTTTGTTCTTTGGTCAGCGACTACCAAAAGCATTTCCTGCAGGTGTGTGCCCGCTTTCCGGGAAGCAACTATGATGCCTACTTACTTCAACAGTCACGGATGCCACAGCTTTTCCAGCCTGCCCACTCACCTTCTGAGTTGGTTTTTCAGGGACAAGTGCTACCCATTGAAGACATGGCTACTAACATCTGTCAGGAACAGCTACGACCAGATGAGAAAGATGTCGAGGGGTCCCTCTCAGCCTTCACCTGGTCTTGCTGTAACAGGGTTTAATTTTAAACACACCATGTGTTTAGCTCCCCCTTGGTGAATCCTTGTTCATTGCTTTCCAATTATAAGGCAAAGAAACCAGCACAAACAGGTTTTCTTAGGTTTGAAGAAGAAAAGTTTAAATTTATTAAATTTATTAAATTCGGTTAACGCCTACAGATACACGATGTGCCCACACTAGCATGCATACGCGATACACACATGCAAATAGAGACAGAAAAGAGCAGAAGAAAAATAAAGTGGAAAAGTTTGAGGCAATATCGGAAGAGTTTTTGTTACGGTTCTTCGAGCTCACTGTGGAGTCCTTGATTGTAGATAGATCTTGCTTTCTGTTGGGGCCCAGTATTAGAGTCATAGAGTCGTACAGCATAGAAACAGGCCCTTCGGCCCACCGCATCCATGCCGACCATAATGCCTATCTGTACTAATCCCACTGCCTGCATTAATTCCATATCCCTCTATGCCTTTCTCATTCAAGTACCTGTCCAGATGCCTCTTAAATGTCGCTACTGTTCCTGCCTCCACCACCTCCTCTGGCAGCTCATTCCAGATGCCCACTTTGTGTGAAAAATGTATCCCTTTGATCCCCTTTAAACCTCCTCCCTCTCACCTTAAATCTATGCCCTCTAGTATTAGTCACCCCTACATGGGAAACAGACTCTGGCTATCTACCCTATCTATGCCTCTCATAATTTTATATACGTCTATCATGTTCCCTCTCAGCCTCCTTCGCTCCAGGGAAAACAGACCCAGCCTATCTAGTCTCTCTTTATAACTCAAGCCCTCCAAGCCAGGCAACATCCTTGTGAATCTTTTCTGTACCCTCTCTAGCTTAATCACATCTTTTGTGTAGTGCGGCGATCAGAACTGCACACAGTACTCCAAATGCGGCCTAACCAACGTTATGTACAACTGTAACATGACGTCCCAACTCTTGTACTCGGCCGATGAAGGCAAGCATGCCATAGGCCCCTTCACCACACTGTCTGCCTGTGTTGCCACTTTCAGGGAACTGTGTACTTGCACCCCAAGGTCTCTCTGCTCAACAACACTCCCCAGGACCCTGCCATTCACTGTTTATGTCCTGCCCTGGTTTAACTTCCCAAAATGCATCACTTCACACTTAGCGTCATAGAGAGATACAGCACTGAAACAGGCCCTTCAGCCCACCGAGTCTGTGCCGACCAACAACCACCCATTTATACTAATCCTACATTAATCCCATATTCCCTACCACATCCCCACCATTCTCCTACCTACCTACACTAGGGGCAATTTACAATGGCCAATTTACCTATCAACCTGCAAGTCTTTGGCTGTGGGCAGAAACCCACACAGTCACAGGGAGAACTTGCAAACTCCACACAGGCAGTACCCAGAACCGAACCTGGGTCACTGGAGCTGTGAGGCTGCGGTGCTAACCACTGCGCCACTGTGCTGCCCCATTTGTCTGCGTTAAATTCCATTTGCCACTCCCTTGCCCACTTTCCCAGTTGATCTATATCCTGTTGTAACCTTGGACAACCTTCTTCACTGTCCACTATACCACCAATTTTGGTGTCATCTGCAAACTTACTAATCATGCCCCTTACATTCACATCCAAGTCATTAATATATATGACAAACAACAGGGGGTCCAGCACCAAAACCTGCGGCACACCACTGGTCACCAGCCTCCAATCTGAAAAACAACCCTCCACTACCACCCTCTACCTCCCATCACCAAGCCAATTTTGTATCCAATTTGCTAGCTCTCCCTGAATCCCATGTGTTCGAACCTTCTGGACCAGCATACCATGCGGGACCTTGTCAAAGGCCTTGCTAAAGTCCATGTGGACAACGTCCATCGCCCTGCCCTCGTCAATCCTCTTGGTCACCTCCTCGAAAAACTCAATCAAATTCGTGAGACATGATTTCTCACGCACAAAGCCAAGCTGACTATCCCTAATCAGATGCATATAAATCCTGTCTCTCAGACTCCCTTCCAATAACTTTCCCACCACTGATGTAAGGCTCACCAGACTGTAATTCCCTGGTTTATCCCCGCTGCCCTTCTTAAATAAAGGCACAACATTAGCTATCCTCCAGTCTTCCGGTACCTCACCTGTGGCTAACGATGATACAAAAATCTCTGCCAGGGCTCCAGCAACCTCCTTCCTTGCTTCCCATAGCATCCTAGGATACACCTGGTTAGGCCCTGAGGATTTATCCACCTTAATGCGCTTCAAAATCCCCAACACCTCCTTCTTTGTCATGTTGATATGGGTGTCCCCTCCCTTGAACTCACTAGCTTCCATGACCTTCTCCACGGTAAATATTCTTCTTAAACCTTGTTCACTATAGGAGACTTTTCTCTCTTGGGTTCAAGTATCTTCAGTGGATTCAGAGGCTTGTGAGAATGAGATGGGAGCAGACAGGAGAGATCTTCTCAGTCCGGGAGTGAGCAGTCTTTCTGAGTTCAAACTGTTTGTACAATTCAGAAAAACCCAAGTTGCCAAGTAGGTTAGTCATGTGACAAACTGGACTGACCCCGTCTGTTTGTGGATTCGGCTATCGCAGCAGTCATCCTGAAATTTGAGCTCCCTCACCTTCAATGTCTGGTGCTCAAAGTCCATTGTGGGTTAAATGTGTCAGGGAGTGGTCTTTTGTCCTTCCAAGCACTGTCTGTTAATATGCAAATGTTGTTTCCAGCCACGGCTGATCTGTTTAACAAGTCATTTCCTCACTCCAGCCAGCAACAGTTCAAAATCAATGTTCATATGACAAAACCAATGTGCCTCATTCTTGGCAGTTGGGGGCCTGCATGACAGGAACCCTCACACTGCAGCAGACAAGAGGTACAACATTTGCCATTGCTCCATCCAAGGATCATCAAACAGACCATTGGGCTGTGAAAGATGAGATTCCGTTGCCTCGCTCGATCGATCTGGTGAAGCCCTGCAGTCGGCCCCAGCAAGGGTCTCGCATCTCGTGGTGGTCAGCTGTACTCTGCACAATCTAGCACTGCAGGGGGGGAAGGTCTTGCATGAAGAGGACTTGATTAATCACCAGTCCTCATCCGACAAGGAGGACGCAGAGGAGGGTGATGAGCAGGCAGCACTGGATATTGAATCCCTTGCACCGAAGGCCAGGCACATTCATCAACGGGCCAAGGAGGCAAGAGAAAGTCACATATTTAACTGCTTCCAGCGACCATGATGTCCTCTCAGAGTGAAATCAATAAAGACTCACCTCAAAGCATTCAGTCTGTCACCTCATTTCTTTTTGGGTTCTGTGCCTAGCGCCCAGTTTAACCACACGCTGTGGCCCATGTGAGATGCTTACCAAAGGAAGGCTGTGCTACAGTGGCAGCCCACTAAGGGAGAGGGGTGAAGTCAGCATCTTACAATTAAGGCATGAAAGAATAAACATTTTCCACAATGAATGTTAACTTCAATAACAAAAAACTTTATAACACTAAACAAATGGCAAATGTCAAATATTCATGAAACCCCAAGTCTATCTAGGTGGTTTTCTTTATATATTTTTGAGTGCTTCTCCAAGGTGTGGCCCCTGCGCTAGCAGCTGGATTGGAGACAGGCTACTGATCATGCTATCCTTTGGCCTGGATGACTTCAGCAGCCGTCCTCTAGCTGCCTGAGGCCTGGAGGTCCCCAGCTGCCTGAGGGTTTCCTGCACGGGTGCAGGATCTCCTCAGGCATCGCGGCTACTGGTGCTGGGCTCACGGGTGGAGGAACTGAGGAGCCGCCCCGTCCACACTCAGAGTACCCTGAGGGGAGAACCCAGATGTGGCGGTCAGCCTCTCCTCCTCCGTTTCAAGGATCAGTTGAACCTCCCTGCTGACCCGACAAGGGCGAGGACTTGAAGAAGACTCCAGGGACCTCGTACTTCTTTCGCCTTGCCACTGCTGCATTGAGCTCATGGCCAAAGCGATGGTGTGCAGGTCTGTGCGCATCTATAGGATCTGGCTCTCCATGGCAGTCGCCAACCTCTCGATGGAGGATGCCACGCGTTTACATGCCTGAGACATGGGAGCACACGTGGCATGGATGGACTCCTCCATCGTTCGCTCATGGCTGCACACTGTCTCTGGCAGCTCCCCCAGATGATGCCCTATCTCTCTCTGCAACTCCAGCATTCCCTGTGCTGTCGACACCAGAGGCTCATCATCAGCCTTGGGGCTCAGCAAGGGCCTGACCACCCACAGGCTTCTCACTGACAGAGGCGTCGGCTGTCACAGCCACCACCAGCTGCCTGGGCACATATGCGTTGCTCTCACCAGCTTGCGACCGTGATCCTGCAGCTGAACAGATACCCACCGAGGTGAGAGTATTTGCGCTGGTGGAAGATGCAGGAGACCCATGGGATGGTGCTTCCTCTGACTGCTCCTCCTCAGAGGTTGATGGCTGTTCCCCTTCTGATGGGGTCTCCTGCTGACGCTGGCCTGCATGAGAGAACACAAACATGTGTGGATTAGGCTGTGCCGATCGCATCATGATATCCATGTGTAATGTGGATCTCCAGAAATGTGTTGGATGTCAGTTAAAGACAATCCTCATTGTTTTGCGTGGAGACTCCACTCTCCCATAGGGAAGATGGTGGTGCAGTGGTAATGTCACTGGACTAGAGGGCCAGGCTAATACCCTGGGGACATGGGTTCAAACCCTACCATAGTGGAATTTAAATTCATGTTATAATACCGTGTTTAATAAAAAATGAGTTTATTAAGTAGGAATGACCTGTAACTTGCTGCCCACAAGGGTGGTGGAAGCAGAGATGATCAATGACTTCAAGAGGAAGTTGGATGACCACCTGAGAGAAATAGACTTGCAAGGCCATGGGGATCGAGCCGGGGAGTGGGACTGACTGCATAGCTCCATCGAGAGCTGGCATGGGTTCAACGGGCCAAATGGCCTCCTTCTGTGCCATAAATGACTCCATGATTCACCGTTCGCTGTTGAGCAGCCGCCCTAGGTTCCTGCTATTTCCAATATCTCATTCTCAGCTGTCAAGAGAGGCCGTTTGTCTGGAATTCCACAACCAGTCCTTGGGGTCTCCCTGTTGATATGGGCCTGCTTGCCCTGCAAATGGTAAGAGGGAAATAGTAATACTTTGCAGGCAGAGCAACGGGACATTAGTGCTAGTGGCAGTCCTTCATCCCCTTCTGAGTTTTCCTATATGGCTCATCCCTACATCAAATCTCAGGGGAGTAAACAGAGGGTAAGCTTCATAAGATGGTGGTGCATCCATGTGTCTGGCAGGAAGTGGTGATGCCTAACCCGCTTTGCTAGCACCTATGTGGTGTCTCCCTCCCCATGTCTCACTTCCTCTGCGTAGCTACATGCAATGACCAAAAAGGAGCGAGGTATGGAGCTTACACCTTGGCAGAATGAAGTAGGTCATTGACTCCCTTTCTGCATTGCATCCATGTTCAGCAGGGCGGGGGTGACCCCACAGCTACTTACTTCCTCTGCGATCTCTATTCAGGCTTACTTGGTCAGGTGGGAGGACAATCCCTGGATAAGTGCATCTCCTGCCTTTCCCTGGCAGCCTGGAGGAGAATCTCCAGGAAGGCATCGCTAAACCATGGGTCCACCCAGTCTTTTGTCTCTGCCAGACTGTGGCATCCTATAGGGTGTGGAGCGGGTCTAGGAGTCACTCCAACACCAGTTTCAGCAGTGAGCAGCAAAGAGTAAGTCACTCTAAAGCAGCAATGCAAGCAGGGCTGGCAAGGCTTTAAATATGGTGCCTACACCTGCTCTGGAGTCATCTGATGGCGCATTCAGCGCCTCCAAGCCCACCCCGACGCATGATTGGATGGACCCTGCATCTCCATTACGTGACAAGCGGTTTGGCACCTACTTCTGCGCCCACCACCAGACGCTGTGACGGAAACATTAAATCCAGCCCGTACACAAGCACGGGATTTGTCCTCAACACCAGGAAGACCAAAGTCCTCTACCAACCCACATCAAATGTATCAAATCTAAACTGAGATTCATGCTGCAATGTTGGAAAATGTTCCTCACTTTCCATATCTTGGAAGTTATCGATCCCAAAAAGCTGACATTGATGAAGAGGTAGACCACCGAAAAGATAGGACTCATAAGCCATCTGTGGACCCACAGCCAACGCTGATACCTCACTTTCACCCAGTCATCTGCAAGGAGGAATCATCCTCAACATGAGGGATTGCTGTTGCTGAAGACTTGTAGATGTGAGACTTGCACATAAATTTGTACATGAATCATATCTATAATATGTTAAAATGTTTCCTCCATAACAATCTTTTCCATAACTTTTTGATTGATTGGCTAATTTTTTATGACTATTTTCGTCTGAATTCTGAAATGAAACTTTAGCCAATATATTTTCCTAGATGTTGATTTTGTAATCATACTTTTCCACAGTGAGTTGCAGAACAATTTCTTTTACAATAACAAGTGCATTTGACTCTATAATCCATCATACATTGTCCTGTTTATAAAGTGGAGCTGTTTCATCATAAAGACTTAAGATCTGTTAATGGCTTTATGGTTACTTATGAGGTGACAATTGTTTCTCCCGAGATTTATAGCTGATTCGAAATCCACAACTCTTCCCCAAAATTGGGCAAGTCCGTTGGGAAATGCATGTATTCATGTTTTAAAAATAATACATAAATGCTTTGCGTCTGTGTGTTTTTACTCCCTGTTACACTTCATTATCGGCTTATTTATTCCAAGCATGATTTCTTGCAGTTGATTGGTTTATTTGCAAATTTCTTCTCTCAATCTTCTTTTTAAAAAGAAGAGAATGAAAGATTATAATTATAGGGAGAGTCAGTGGACAGAGTAATTTCCCTACCAACTGAAAATACCTTAACACAAGAGTCAGAATGCCTGTTTCTATGACTTAAAGAATCAATCTTAGCAAGCACACTTAAAAAGAACCAAGCATTTCATCCTGGATTCTGACTTGCAGCCTGAACAGTATCTAAATACTGACTTACCTCACGCTTACCAAGCAGTCACGTACATTCCAATTTGGAAGTTTATGGACCAAACAACAATTAAAGTCTGAATGTCCTGAGGTGTGGTTTATTTAATTGGTCTTTGTGGTCTTAATGGGTCATAGCCCCCACTTAAGCAAAACTGTGAAAGATCTTTTGGCATATTGAAGTATTGATTCCTTCACATTTCAAAGTACATGGAAAAGCATATAAGTTACAAAGCAGAAACAAGCCACTCAATCCAACCAGTTCGTGATGGCATTTCCCCTCCAAATAATCTTGATCATATTTATCTGCCTTGTCCCCATATCCCTTTAACCCTGTTTCTATATATATATATATATATATATATATATATATCTAATCTTGATTGCTAACATAATTTTTGCCTCATCTACTAACCCTGGCAATTAATTTCATCGCCTCACAATTCTGTGTGAAGACATTTCTGTTGATCTCTGTTCTAAATCTTCTTACGTTTAATCCTGTATCTATGGTGCCTCATTCTTGATCCCTCAACTACTGGAAACACTGTGCTTCTATTGACCCTGTCCCATCCATTCATTATTTTAAAGACTTCTGTCATATTGCCTATATTGTGCTAACGAAAACGCCCCAATTGTTGAAGTGCTTGTTCGTACTATGTATTTCCTCATCCCAGTGAAGCTGCATTGAACCCTCTCTAAAGCATTTACAACCTTCCTACAGTGCAGAGTCCAATACTACACACAGTCATCATAGTAAGGTGATACGACTAGATGAGAAAGGGGTCTAGGGTTCCCTCTCAGCCTTCATCTGGTTTTACCATAACAGGCTTTAATTTTAAACACACTGTGTTTTTAGCTCCCCCTTGGTGAGACCTTGTTCATCGCTTTCCAATTATAAGACAAAGAAACCAGCCAAAACAGTTTTTTTAGGTTTAAAGAAGAAAGAAGAAATTTATTAAACTTAAACTTAAACTCTAATTCTGTTAATGGCTACGGATACACAATGCACCCATGCTAGCATGTGTACGCAATACACACATGTAGATAGAGGAAGGCCCCCTGTGTCTCCTGCTTTTCCTTTCTTTTCCAGGACTGCTTGGACTGCTATCACCTTCTCACGCTTTGTCCTTTTTGGATTTGTGGGGATGACTAGGAAAGGTTTTCCCCTGGAGTACATTAGCCATAATGGCTGCTTGTCAGGCTTTCTGAATCCGCTGCTCCTCAACATGGGTCTTTAGGGAGAGTGGGGCAGAGTTTTTAAATTCCTCTAACGGAATTACTTCTCTGAGATTCTCATAGCTGAGCTGTACTTTAAGAGCCCTCAGCCACTGGTCAAAAGCCAGCTGCTTACTTCTTTCAAACTCCAGATAAGTTTGATTAGCTTGCTTCTTGAGGGTTCTAAATTTTTGGTGATAGGCTTCGGCTACTAATTCATATACCCCGAGGATAGCATTTTTTGTCAGTTTATAATTTGATGAACTCTCATCTGGCAATAGAGAATAAACCTCATGGGCTTTGACAGCTACCTTGCTTTGTAATAAGAGAGGCCAGGTCTCAGCTGTCCATTTTAGCTGCCTTGCCAGTTTCACAAAGGACACAAAAACCTTCTACATCTTCCTCATTGAATTTTTCAATTAGTTGAGCTAGTTTTAACAATTCTGTACCCAGCCCAGAAGTATGCTCCTCCAAATTGACTATGCTTTCACTGGGGTTACTCTATCGCCCCCTAGTTATCTCAAGCCAACTCTCTATCTTCGCATTCCTTCCAGAACATTCTTTCTCTCTCTCTCTCTCCTCTCTCTGTCATCCCTTCTCCTGTCTTTCTCTCTCTTCACGTTCCTTGTGGAAGTCTCTTTCTCCCTCTCCTGCCTCTCTCTTTCTCTTTCTTTTTCCCTGTCTTCTAATTCAAGTTTCGTCTGTTCCAATTGTAGCTTTGCTAGCAGTACCCTGTTGGAGTCTACTTCTAACGCTGTTTCTGCTTCTTCAGATTCAAGGGAAAGATGGTTGGCCACTAGCCTTAGGAGTTCAGACTTCCTAGCCTTGCCACATACAGTGATCCCACACTGCTCAGCAATTTTTCTCAGCTCCTCTATAGACAGTGCTTTTAACTTATCCCAAGTTACTTCACCCTGGCTTGGGAAGCTACTAGCTTCAATTGCAGACATGGTAGTATCCAATCTTGCTCTTTTTCTGATTGGGAATAATTTGGTTTCCCACGTCCAATTTCTCGCATTTGTCTGTGGGTAAAATCCAGGATGGTAGCCCCCAAATTTCTGTTATGACCAGGTGATAAAGGGGTCCCTCTCAGCCTTCACCTGGTCTTACTATAACAGGGTTTAATTTTAAACACACTGTGTTTTAAGCTCCCCCTTGATGAATCCTTGTTCATCACTTTCCAATTATAAGGCAAAGAAACCAGCACAAACAGGTTTTCTTAGGTTTAAAGAAGAAAGGTTGAAATTTATTAAACTTAAACATAAACTGTAATTCGGTTAATGCCTACAGATACACAACACACCCACGCTAGCATGCATATGTGAAACACACATGTAGATAGAGACAGAGAAGAACAGAAGAAATAAAGTGGAAAGGTTTGAGGCAATATCTGAAGAGGGTTTTTGTTACAGTTCTTCAAGCTCACTGTCGAGCCCTTGATTGTAGGTAGAACCTGCTTTTCGTTGAGGCCCAGTATTCTTCTTAAACCTTGTTCGCTGTCGGAGGCTTTTCTCTCTTGGGGTTCATGTGTCTTCAGTGAATTTAGAGTTCCACAGGAAAACAATGGGAGCAGACAGGAGAGGCTGAGGCGAGCCAGCCAGGGGAGGTCTTTTCATTTCAGGAGTCAACATGGATTATTTGGTCTTAGCTGACCCTGGAATGTCTCATCTTACACACAATACCTGGTGCTCAAAGTCCATTGTGGGTTAAATTGGAGCAGGGAATAGCCCTTTTGTCCTTCCAAGCACTGGCTGTTAGTATGCAAAAAATGTTTTCCCAGCCAAGGACCTGGTGATTTTTTAAACAAGTCCTTTCTTCATTTCAGCAACAGTTTGAAATTTAATGTCCATATGGCAAAATTAATTTGCCTCATTCTTGGCATGTGGGGGTCTAGCCTGACAAAGGTTTTATACAGATTCCCCATAACCTCTTGGCTTTTACATTTTATAACTGTGATAAAATCTAGAAATCCAATATCTTTTTGTTCAGCCTTATCAGCCTGAGAAACTGCCTTTAATGTCCAGTGAACATGCGCCTCCATGTCCCTCTGCTCTGCCACCACCCCAAGCCTACTTCTATTGAGATTATCATTACTGCTGTTAGTTTTACCAAAATGTATCAACTCACACTTACTGAGAAAGTATCAGAAGTGTATATAACAAAAAAGATAAATGACAGCCAAATCATGTGATTAATTTTCAGACCTTGAGCATAAATTTACAAGCATCTGCCAATCCACAAACGTGCCTCACCAACAACAATCAGCTTCTGACTGAGGTAAGATCGGGGTTAATCAGACTGTCCTGAAGTCTGCTAATGTTATATACACTATTTATCTTTCTATTGTGGTGACTACATTTAACCTTTGTCCATTAAGGTGGGAAGTTTAAGTCAATTTAAACTACGACTAGACTATTGTATCAGAGTATACCCTGCAGCAACGGGCAGTTTTAATTAAAGACTGACATTGAAACATTTGATAACAGCGTTGAAAAAAACAAATAGTTCTACAAAGAAAAATGTGGATATATATTATCCTTTTGAACTGGGATTTCTGTAGAAGCAGGAGATTGACCGGTACCGAATCAAAGATAGACCTATAATTAAAGGTTTCACTTGGTGGAATAGCAATTATATGCAACAGGAGTGAAACTATCAATAAGATAAGGATGTAAGGGAATTATACCAGTCTGTGGAAGGAAGAGCTTGCTAACTGCAGAAACAAAAATTATTGATAAGAGGTAAGTTGATTAAATTATCCTTATATAGAGCTATATTTTAACTTTTGTATAATTAAGTGATGCAGTATTGTGTCACGAGGTGAGAGAAGTGTACTGTTATGAATATTTGCATTTTTGAAAGCCAAAGATACTGAACTTAGAACGGTTACCCAAACCCAACCATTAGTATCAGTTGGCATGGTTACAAATTCATACGCACTGGCTGTGAAGGTGACGCTAATCAGAAGTCGATCTCTGAAATCTTGCTACCAAGCAATATCGAGGCAGGAGTTCCAAACAGAATGACAGCTTCAATCTCCTGTCCTATAACTGGGTCTGTAAAGTTGAACAGCTGACAGAATGTACCTTTTAAGTGCATGTGTAAGTATTATTGCAGGTGCTGTATACTTAACAAATCTGTGACACCCGATTAGAACCTTATTGATTTGAGAAGTAAATTATAAATAACAGTCCCCCGTCTAACACTGGCCTCAGGATCTGAAGCAATTAAATAGTGGTGTTAAATCAACTGGCATTGTTAGACACAGCAAATCCATAGCAACAGAATACTATGGGGTGCATTACATGAGAATAATACTCCTGTCTTTATAAATCAATGCATCACCTGACTGACCATGAGCAACACCATTTATATATTGCAAATCAGTAGCATCAGTGATTGACTGGGAATGAATAAGCCAAAATTTTTAGTCAGTGGGTGTATCCATGAGATTAAATAGCTGAATTGAAGCAAGGTGTCAGGCATAACTCAGTTGGTAGCACTCTTGCCTCAAAGTCAGAAGTTGGATATTTAAATCCAACTCCAGAGATTTCTGCACAAAATCTAGGCTGACAGGCCAGTGCAGTACTAAGGGAATCTTTCGGATGAGACATTAAACTGAAGCCTCATCTTCCCTCTCAAGTGGCTGCAAAAGATACCACAGCACTATTCAAAGAAGAGCAAGAGAATTCTCTAATTGTCCTGAAAAATATTATTCCTCAGCCAACAACACCTAAAAGAAATTACCTGGCTATTTTCTTTTTTTTATTCATTCATGGGATGTGGGCGTCGCAGGCCAGGCCAGCATTTATTGCCCATCCCTAATTGCTTGGACTGAGTGGCTTGCTAGGCCATTTTGAGGGCATGTAAGAGTCACATGTAGGCCAGACCAGGTAAGGACAGCAGATTTCCTTCCCTAAAGGACATTAGTGAACCAGATGGGTTTTTACAACAATCGACAATGGTTTCATGGCCATCATTAGACTAGCTTTAAATTCCAGATTTATTAATTGAATTCAAATTCCACCTTCTGCTGTGGTGGGATTCGAACCCATGTCCCCAGAGCAATACCTGGGTCTCTGGGTTACTAGTCCAGTGACAATACCAGTACGCCACCGCCTCCCCCCTACATATATGATTGTGGAATCTTGCTGTTCACAGATTGGCTGTCAAGTTTCCTGTATTCCAGCCCTGATTTTAACTTTGCTGGGTTTTGAGGCTGTAAGCAGTGATGACAAAACCTCACTGGCTGCTCCAGAAATGGTGCCCAGAGTATTTTAGCTCTAGGCCTCATTTAAAGCCTACCAGCTGACTTCACATCCACATTCAGGAAGCAGTGAAAATGCATGACCCAGAGGCAACACACCAACTGTTGGTAAGTGGCCGGTTTGGCTGCTGGACTGTCCTCCAGGGGTCCCACAACTTGGAGGGAGTGTGACGTGTGAGCTCATCGCAGGGACGCCCTGAGCTTTCCATGTGGGAGCACTGCTGCTCCTCCCAATGCCACAAAGGAAGTTAAAATAAATGTCACAACTTACCTTTTTGGACCTCTTCTGGGTCCACTCCTCACTCTTGTATGTCATTGGGTTAGGCCTGGTGGGAAACCCACTGCCACTTCTTGCTCAGGTCACCGAGTAAAAATTGTAGTCAGGTCCTGATGACATCATCTGAGCCCAACATGCAAATATCAGAAAGGACCCCACAGGCTTTGGGCAAGTGTTTTCACTGCCTGCTCGAGAGAGCATGTGAAAAGCAATTCTCTCCGGTCCATGGCGGGTAAGTACCTTGATTGAGTTTGACCCCCCATCAGCTCAGTTTCCATCAAGCACATACAGTTAAAATCAACACCTAGACTTGCAAAATACTTCATTGGCTGTGATGTTCTTTGGGATGTGAAAGGCTCTGTATAAATGCAAGTTCTACAAAAAAATAAACTTTATGCATTACTTGTCTCAAAGTCACTGTGTGACCTATAAAGCTACATTCCAATGAGCACTGAGTCTGAACTGCAGTAGCTTTATTGCACCCTCGCTGGCAATTAATCCTGTATGTACTAAACAAGAGCATGACGTGAAAATAATTTGAATTTTTTTTACAAACAGTAAAAAATTGCCGTGGGATATTTGTTATTAAACATTTATTGGACAATATTAAACTTTAACGCATAGTTCCCAGCTATGATGGACAATTCTGTTGTAAACCCAAAGTCTTAATAACTTATTAAGGTCAATTATCATCCATCATAGCCGACTAGAGACACTGCCAGACATTCATTAAATGCTGGCCTACTTTCTATTGTCCTCTGCTTCTGGTTCATGCTTATTTGTTTCAAATCAAAAGGATCTAATGATGAAGTGGTGGATGTAATGACACAGGGTCTGGATTTCAAGTGCAATGCACAGTGGTAGCTTTTTTGGGTGAAGGACCATTGGCCCATGGACCTGTTTTAGTGAAGAACAGAAGCTGTTTTCATTGAGTTTTCATTGCTGGGACTCTTGCCCATTTTTTAATACAATTGGTGTCCTAATAACTAGAAGGATAGTCACATGAGCTTCTGGGTGGGTGGGGGTGGGGGTGGGGGGTGCTGTGAGAATTGGTGTCGGGCTGGAGGCCAGAAAGGGCAACAGCAAATCAGCATTGAAGTTAATAGAAACTAGATTGGGCAGAGTGTGAAACAACAACTTGCATTTATACAGTGCCTTTGACATAGCAAAATGCCCCAAGGTGCTTCACAGGGGTGTAATCAAATAAAATTTGATACCAATCCAAAGAAGGAGGTGTTAGGACAGAAGCTTTTGCAGAGAGGTTGGTTTTTATCATTATCTTAAAGGAGTAGAAGGGGAGAAGTTTAGGGAGGGAATTCCAGAGGTTAGGATTCAGATGGCTGAAGGCACAGTGGTAGGGCGAAGGAAGTGGGGATGAAGAAGAGACCAGAATTGGAGGAGCGCAGATATCTTGGAGGGTTGTAGGGCTGGAGAAGGTTACAGAGATAGAGAGGGTTGTAGATGCTGGATGAGGTTACAGAAATAGGGAGGGTTGTAGGGGCTGGAGCAGATTACAAAGCTGGGGAAGATTGTAGGGCTGGAGGAGGTTACAGAGATGGGGAGGGTTGTAGGGCTGGAGGAGGTTACAGAGATAGGGAGGGTTGTAGAGGCTGGAGGAAGTTACAGAGATGGGGGGATTGTAGAGCTGGAGGAGGTTACAGAGATAGGGAGGATTGTAGGGGCTGGAGCAGATTACAAAGCTGGGGAAGATTGTAGGGCTGGAGGAGGTTACAGAGGTAGGGAGGGTTGTAGAGGCTGGAGGAAGTTACATAGATGGGGGGATTGTAGAGCTGGAGGAGGTTACAGAGATAGGGAGGATTGTAGGGGCAGGAGGAGGTTACAGAGATGGGGAGGGTTGTAGGGCTGGAGGAGATTACAGAGATAGGGAGGGTTGTAGAGGCTGGAGGATGTTGCAGAGATGGGGAGGGTTGTAGGGCTGGAGGAGGTTACAGAGGTAGGGACGGTTGTAGAGGCTAGAGGAAGTTGCAGAGATGGGGGAATTGTAGAGCTGGAGGATGTTGCAGAGATAGGGAGGGTTGTAGGGGTTGGAGGATGTTGTAGAGATGGGAAGGGTTGTAGGACTGGAGGAGGTTACAGAAAGAGGGAGAGATTTGAACTTGTAAATGAAAAATTTTAAATTGAGTCGTTGACGGACAGGGGGCCAATGTAGGTCAGTAAGCACAGGGGTGATGCTTTTGAATGGGTCTTAGTGCAAGTTGGGATCTGGGCAGCAGAAGTTTGGATAAGCTCAATTTAAGAGGCTGCTGGCTCATCAACTGCTTGTTTCAAATTTCACCCCATTTTTCCTCAAACTTTCTCAGGAGAGTTGATACCTGTTGGCCGAAAGACTCCAAAATCTTATGTTCTGTCTCATACCACCTTTCAAACTCATTTCTCAAGGCAGTAAAACCACGAGCAAATTGACAGAATACCTGGAAAAACCATGTAATTGGCTAATGATGGCCACTTCCCTTGGGACGTCCACCAATCCCCTGCCAAAGTCACTGCAGGTGATCAGAAGAATCCTGTGGAAATTTAGGCCAACATGTCTAATGGTCAACAGTTTAATTTCAGAGCAGAAATCCCAAACACACCTAGATCAATTGGTTGAAGAGAAGCTGCCTGATGAGAGCACAGCCTGCTGCTGACTAAATTCCATAATGCTAATGAAGATAGTTTTGCCACAAAGTTACTGAAACTTTAATGGTAAAGGTATTTCTTCAATCACCAGCTTCTCTGGAATATTCGAAGTTTTGAGAAGTTAATCTTTGAATGTCTGGTTTCTTTACCATTTCTGATAGATCTATCAGCAAGACAATTTGAGACATCGCATGTGACTTAATGTTTTCAAAAGGACATTCCCAACCAGATTGTAACTGTGGGTAAATTGAAATAACTCAGTATGATAACTAAAGTCTGAGTATTGATCTGAATGACAAATTTTTATTTTATAATAAAACTGTATTCTGGGTTTCAGCGTTCTCTGTGATCCCTGATTGAATTGCAAAAGAACAATTTTATAAAGTTTAATAATATCTTACATACTGCAGCCGTTAAAAGTCTGCGGACAAATTCCACCTCGCAGATTCCGAGCTGTGCCAAACCTAAATTGGTTACATTGGCAGATAAGGGATCATCTCTAAAACATCATTGAATCATGGAACTGAATTTTAATCTGCAGAACCGCGTGGGTTTGTGAGCAGGTTGGGGGTGGTGGAGGGAGCCAGCGAAATTGACAGCACATCGGGAAGCTGGCTCCAACCCAGCGACTTCCTCATTTCACTCCAGTGGGTTAGGCTTTGTGCACACGACCCCTTCAGGGGAGATGGGTCGCCAATTTCCAAATGCTAATCGCTGAATTAGAGCAATATTGGCAGATTCTTTTCAGTTTAACATTGAGTCTACGGGTTACCCAGACTTCCTGAAACTCGCCAATGAAACAGGGTGAGAGCACAGCAGCACTGAAGCAGCTGAAACAATCTCAGGGAAATATGCCATAAATACTCGGTACTGACAACTGCTTTCTTAGCTGCTAATGGGAATGGGTTTGTTCACAGAACTGTTGCTGAAAAGTTACTTTTGGACAATTTAGAGGTTACCTTCTACTCTTCAGAGGTTTGTTCTATCACATTAGGATGGATGTCACTTATGCTGCCTTAGATTGGACCTCAAATGAGGAACCTGTAGCTATACAGCAGAGAGGAGACCAGCAGAGAGGGGACCAGCAGAGAGGGGACGAGCAGCGAGAGGACCAGCAGAGAGGGGACCAGCAGAGAGGGGACCAGCAGTGAGAGGACCAGCAGCGAGAGGACCAGCAGAGAGTGGACCAGCAGAGAAGGAACCAGTAGAGAGAGATCTAGTGGAGAGGGGACCAGCAGAGAGGGGACCAGCAGAGAAGGAACCAGTAGAGAGAGATCTAGCGGAGAGGGGACCAGCAGAGAGGGGTCGAGCAGAGAGGGGCCCAGCAGAGAGAGGACCAGCAGACAGGTTCAGCTCACAGAAGGCACTATCCACAAACAGGGTCTACAGACAGAGGTTTATTCTTCTTGACACATCTGAACAGCAGTGTCTCAGAAGGCTCAGGTTGTCACATCAGGTGGTGACGGACATCTACAGCCTCCTGGAAGAAGACCTGCTCCCTACTGGACCTGGTGGCCACGCAGCAAAAGTTACCACTACTCTCAGCTTCCAGGGCTCTGGTGGAGACATAACCAGAACCTCCCAGTCAGTGGCCATAAATGTATAAGACAGGTGACTGATGGATTTTTTGCCAGAGCCGTCAATTATGTCAACTTCGTCTGTGATGACACCAGTCAGAATGAGCGGGCGCTCGGGATTTGCATCTCTAGCTTCCCACAGCTGCAGCACGTGAATGACTGCACACCCATGGCAATCCACACAAACCACACACCCCCAGATCAACCGGGAGTATTTGATAATTGCAAAGATCTCCATTGCATCAATTTCTGCAGGCGTGTGCCAGATTCCTAGGGAGCTGTAACGAATATTTCAGCCTGCAGCAGCCCAAGTTCCCTGATGTCGTTGGACCTATAAACAGTCTTAAGGGGGTAGTTACTAGGGGACAAGGGATAACCACTTCAAATTTGGCTGATTACACCCATCAGAAATCCTGAAATTGAAGCCCAACAGTGCTACAGTGATTGCCATACAACCCCCACTATGTGTGATTGAGCAAGCCATTGGAATGCTGAAGATGTGTTTCAGGTTCCGAGATAGATCTCGATGTTTCCTTCAGTACTCACCATCCAGGATGTCCAGAATGGTCATGATGTGGTATGCTCGCATAGCATTTCACAGCAGCAAGGTTTGGACCTGCAGGAGGAGCAAGGTGAAGAGCTCAGATTCTCTATGGATAACTCGGAGGAGGAGGAGGAGGAAAGGTGATGAGGGAACTGCTCACCTTGCTGCCCGGGATGCTAGTGACAGCCTTATTAATGTAAGGTTCAATTAGGTTGCACCAGTGGACCAATGTCAGTAGCACATGAATCAGCCACGCTTCCCTCAGCGCCTGCCATCCCCCAAACAATTTGACTGACACAAAGCAGCCCTGCAAACAACCAACCAACATCCACCTCCCCCCCACCACATTGGTCCTCCTTAATTCATTCATTATCAAAAAAGTTATAAAGCGACTTAATACCCAGCATCCAAGAATAGACAATACAGGAAAGTGGTGGAAAATAATTTATGTGACCTAAGTAAAGAACGGAAACTTAATGCAACATTTTCTCATATACCCATGAGCATCCCATTGTGCAACTACAAAGTCTTATTCTTCTTTTTCTAAGACTCCTACATGGTGCAACCTCTTGGCTTGAGCAGAGGTACAGGCAGGCTGCTCAGATCCCTGTTCTGACTGCTGAGATGGCCGACGTCTTCTGGGTTTTGGAGCCTGTGAGGGCCCCGCCAAAGATGGCCTTTGCTGCACCTGCGCAGGTGCAGACTCAACCATCAGGACATGAACAGCATTTGGGGTACTGACTGAGAGATGGGCTGTGGGTGAGAAGTGGAAGTGCTTTGTGTGAAGTCCCCACTTACATGACCCCTTCAGCCATCAATCCTCTCATAGCCTGGTCACAATTCACTGCTACCACTGTGCTGGTGAGGAGGTTGGTGCAGATTGTGATGGCATTGTAATGCCAAGGTTAAGGTGGCAGACATGTTAGCATCCAGAATCAGTACAATGGTGTTGAAGGCATACATGAATTCATCTGATTGGAGCCTGTGACCATGGTGCTGGCCTTTCTACTTATGGAGGAAGACATCATCTCAGTGGTCTGTGACATCACCCTCTTCATGCTTGAGGTGGGCTCCTCCCTACGCTCTACAATCTGTCAGTGCACCACACAATGTCTGCTGCTGCTCAATGATTCTCCTTTTCATTCATGGCCCTCTGGGTGTGGCATCTACATCCAGCTGAGCTGAGTGAGGACTGTGCCTTCTGATACAGACTCTCCAGACAGAATTTTCCCAGCCCGGTGGAGGCGGGTTTTGAACATGCAGGGTGGGAAAGTCCTGAAAACTGATGTCCTGTCAGGACGCCGAAGTGACCCCGCCCTCTTCCAGCTTTCCCCAGGGCAGGATGAAGATGTTTGGGGAACCCTCTTGAATCTCTCGGGTAAGTAATTAAGAGGTGGTCAAAGTGTTTTAACCCTGAATCCTGGATTTCCCAGTCAGGGAACCTGTTTCCCGACCTGTCAGCAACTTGCCTGGGTCACCAAGTTGAGTGCACAGCGGGAAGAGTCTCTTCAGTGTAACTGACAAGCTGGGAAAGCTTTGATCAGTGAAATTGAAGAGCTCCAGCCATGGCCATTGAGAGACTGCTGTTCAAAGCACTTCTTCTCTCTGATAGGGCGACACCGCTTGACAGGTGATTGTCAACTGTTTAGAAGGCACTTCACCTGTCTAGCACTTCACTCACATTCAGCTACACTTCTGTGCTGTCAGCCTTCACCACAGCATGGGAGCAGCTTATACAGCTTGACCCTGCACCCCTACACACCTTACTGTAACAGGGCTTTATTTTTAAACACACTGTGTTCTTAGCTCCCCTTTGGTGAATCCTTGTTTACTGCTTTCCAATTGTAAGGCAAAAAAACCAGCCAAACAGGTTTTCTCAGCTTTAAAGAAGAAAGTTTGAACTTTATTAAACTTAAACTCCAATTCGGTTAACGCCTACAGATACATGACATGCCCACGCTAGCATGCATACGCGATAAACACATGTAGATAGAGACAGAAAAGAGCAGAAGAAATAAAGTGGAAAAGTTTGAGGCAATATCTAAAGATGGCTTTGGTTACTGTGCTTAGAGCTCACTGTACAGTCCTTGATTATAGATAGGTCTTGCTTTTCATTGGGGCCCAGTATTCTTCTTAAACCTTGTTTGATGTAGGAGACTTTTCTCTCTTGAGGTTCACATGTCGTCAGTGGGTTTGGAGTTCTGTGAGAAAGACATGGGAGCAGACAGGAGAGGCTGTGGCGAGCCAGCCAGGAGAGGTCTTTAAAATCCAGGAGCAAACTGTCTCTCTCCGTTCAAAACTGTCTGTGCACAATTCAAAAACTCCCAAGTTGGTCAACAGGTTAGTCATGTGACTAGCTGGTTTGACCACGTCTGTTTGTGGATTCAGCCATCTTCGCAGTCATCCTGGAATGTAAGCTTTTTCACCTTCAATGTCTGGTGATCAAAGTCCATTATGGGTTGAATGTGTCAGGGAATGGTCCTTTGTCTCCATAAGCACTGTCCATTAGTATGTAAATGTTTTTTCCAGCCAGCCCTGATCTGTTTAACAAGTCATTTCCTCACTCCAGCAACAGTTTAAAATCAATGTTCGTATGACAAAATTAATCTGCCGCATTCTTGGCAGGTGGGGCTCTGCATGACACACCCAACACAGGGTCTACAGGCAGAAGATCAGCTTTCTCGACATGTCTGAGCACCAGTGCCTCAGGAGGCTCAGACTCTCACGGCAGGTCACTGCTGACATCTGCAGCCTCCTGGAACAAGACTTCCTTACCAGTGGATACGCATTCCAGTAGCTGGCGAGGTGCCTGTCACTGGTTGGTCACACCCCTGATCCCTGCCTCTCAGCAAGTTATGTGCTCCCTTCTCCTGCAAGGAGAGAAAGTAGAGAGGTGTGAGTGTGAGTAATGGCTTGTATGGAGAGGAGTAAGTGCAACATTTGTGGAGGGTGACTATAAGGTATGGGTGTGAGAAGGCAATAGGATGAGTGTGAGTGTTGGCTGTTCAGATGGGGATGTGAGGATGTGCCTGGAGAGAGAGGAATGAGTGAGCTGCAAGGAGTGTTGTTCTGAGGCGGTTGTGCAGGGGAATGCTGGGAAAGTCAGAGTGTGGAACTTGGCACCTGAAAGTATTCTGCCGCTCACCTTTCCCGCCCTCCTGAAGCCCTGAATCCTCTTGGGGCACTGTCTCCAGGTCGGAGGGACCACACTCCTGCTGCTGACTGCCTCAGGCACTTCCATCCATGCCTGCTTGGTTGGAGAGGTTGTCCTCTTCCTCCCATCCTTGGGAGAGTTCCCCTCACTGCAGTTCCTCAGATCCCACAGCAGGACCTCCAGGTAAGATTGAGAGCAGCCTTCCCAGGTCTCCTCTCCATTCCTGTAGTTGCTGCAGCCTCAAAAATCAAAGTGCTGGTGAGCTTTTCTGACCCACGCCAGAGTCCCTTTAATTAGAACCCTTTCTTTGACAAAATGGAGGTGTCATCCCGCCAACCCACCCTAATTGATCAGGCAACTTGGAGGTGGAATGACAATTGGTTTGCTCAGCTAAAGAATAACAGCGGACCCACTGTTCAGAGAGTCGGGTTCCAGACCCAAAAATGCTCCTGCCATTCCAGCAGAGACTAAGGTGAGAGGTCCCTGATGCCATCATCTGCTTTTGCTCACCTTTGAAGTGAGTCAGCAGGTGAAAACCCAACTTTCTGCCTACGTGGACCCACTAAAGTGCAAGTGTCTGAGCTGTTCCATGGTCTGAATGAGGCCTGTCACAGTGCATCCTTAGAGGGCTCCGGACCAAATGCTGGAAGGTGAGATTAGAATGGGTAGATAATTTTTCAGCTGGCACAGGCATGGCGGGCCAAGTGGCCTCTTTCTGTGCCGTAAGCTTTCTATGATTCTGTGACATAACTGCCAGACTGAGCCTGCAGCAGGTGATGGGGAACCAACAGGAGGGAAAAACCTGCTTGACCTCGTCCTCACCAATCTACCTGTCACAAATGCATTTGTTAATGACTGTATTGTTAAGAGTGACCACTGCACAATCCTTGTGAAAAGGAAGTCCCGTCTTCACACTGAGGATACCCACCACCATGTTATGTGGCACTACCACTGTACTAAATGGGATAAATTCAGAACAGGATGGCATAGTGGCGCAGTGGTTAGCACCGCAGCCTCACAGCTCCAGCGACCCGGGTTCAATTCTGGGTACTGCCTGTGTGGAGTTTGCAAGTTCTCCCTGTGTCTGTGTGGGTTTCCTCCGGGTGCTCCGGTTTCCTCCCACAAGCCAAAAGACTTACAGGTTGGTAGGTAAATTGGCCATTATAAATTGTCACTAGTATAGGTAGGTGGTAGGGAAATATAGGGACAGGTGGGGATGTTTGGTAGGAATATGGGATTAGTGTAGGATTAGTATAAATGGGTGGTTGATGGTCGGCACAGACTCGGTGGGCCGAAAGGCCTGTTTCAGTGCTGTATCTCTTAAAAAAAAACATATCTGGTAGCTTAAAACTGGGCATGCATGAGATGCTGTGAGCCATCAGCAGCAGCAGAATTGTATTCAGCCACAATTTGTAACCTCATGACCTTACATATCCCTCACTCTACTGTTACCATCAAGCGAAGGGATCAACCCTAGATCAATAAGGAATGCAGGAGGGCATGCCAGGAGCAGCTTCAGGCATACCTAAAAATGAGGTGTCAACCCGGTGAAGCCACAACACAGGACTACTTGCATGCCAAACAGCGGAAGCAGCATGCATTAGAGCTAAGAAATCCCACAACCAATGGATCAGATCATAGTTCTGCAGTCCTGCCACATCCAGCTGTGAATGGTGGTGGACAATTAAACAATTAACAGGAGGAGGAGGTTCCACAAATATCTCCATCCTCAATGATGGAGGATTCCAGCAAATCAGTGCAAAAGACAAGGCTGAAGCACTCGCGACCATCTTCAGCCAGAATTGCTGAGTGGATGATCCATCTCAGCCTCCTCCCGAGGTCCCCAGCAACACAGATGCCAGTCTTCAGCCAATCCGATTCACTCCATGTGATATCAAGAAACGGCTGAAGGCACTGGATACTGCAAAGGCTATGGGCCCTGACAACATCCTCGCTATAGTACTGAAGACTTTTGCTGCAGACAGGGGAATTTATAATGGGGTATAAGGAACTGGCAGAGAAACTAAACAAATACTTTGTCTCTGTCTTCACAGAGTAAGATACAAAAAACATCCCAGAAATACTAAAGAACCAAAGGGCTAGCAAGAATGAAGAACTGAAATAAATTAGTATTAGTAAGAAAGTAGTACTGGAGAAATTAATGGGACTGAAAGTTGATAAATCCCCTGGACCTGGTGATCTACATCCCAGAGTGTTGAAAGAGGTGGCTGTAGAGATAATGGATGCGTTAGTGAACATCTTCAAAAATTCTATAGATTCTGGAATGGTTCCTGCAGATTGGAAGGTAGCAAATGTAACCCTACTATTTAAGAAAGGATGGAGAGAGAAAATGGGGCACGGCAGACTTGTTAGCCTGACAGCAGTCATTGGGAAAATGCTAATATCTATTATAAAGGATGTTATAACTGAACACTTCGAAAATAATGATAGGATAGGGCAGAATCAACATGGATTTATGAAAAGGAAATCATGTTTGACAAATATGTTAGAGTTTTTTGAGGATGTAACTCGCAGAATAGAGAGGGGCAACCAGTGGATGTGGTGCATTTGGATTTTCAGAAGGCTTTCAATAAGGTCCCACACAGGAGCTGAGTAAATAAAATTAGAACACATGGTATTGGGGGTAATATAGTGGCAAGGATTGAGAATTGGTTAATGGACAGGAAACAGAGAGTAGGAATAAACGGGTCATTCTCAGGTTGGCCGTCTGTGACTAGTGGGGTACCTAGTACAGATCAGTACTTGAGCCCCAGCTGTTCACAATATATATCAATGATTTGGATGTGGGGACCAAATGTAATATTTCCAAGTTTGCTGATGACACAAAACTAGGTGAGAATGTGAGTTGAGAGGAGGATGCAAAGAGGCTTCAAGGGGATATCGACAGGCTGGGCTGAACTCTACAAGCCTGCCCCCAAAGAGCTGCCGCGATTGCAAACACGACGGCTCATTTAAATAGCAGCCCTACTAGGACATTTAAATTTTTAAAGTGATATTGAAGTAAAATAAATAAATACATTTCTCCTGCCCTCGCTCCCCCCGCCCCCCGCATTTCAATTAAATTAATTATTTGCCCTTTTCCCTCAAAACACTTACCTTCACAATCTGATCTCCCCCTCCACCCCCAGACTGCACAAACTTTAAACTATAACCCTTCCCACCATCCCCTACACCCATGGCGTTCATTTGACCCCGTTCCCCCACTCCCCGCACTGACAAACTTTCCTCCTCCCCCCTCCCCACCAGTGTTGTGCCTTACCTCTCCGGACAGGGATCCGAAGGCGTGGCCATGCTGGCCACCAGGGTGAAGATCGCGGCAGGACTTCGGGAGGCAATGGGAGACTCATTAATTCAGGTAATCTAATTTATTTAAATGGCGGTCCTGTTGCCTAGTGGCGGAGGATCCGCCACGAGACCTCTCCGCCGCCAGCAATATCGGGCCAGGCCCTACCGACATCAAGATCCGTGGTGGGCCTCACCCAGGGCCATATTTATGCCCCCCCGCCACGGATTCCGACATCGAGGCCTCTATAGAATGCAACCTGCTGTGCAAGTGGGCAAGAACATGGCAGATGGAATAGAATGTGGAAAAATGTGAAGTTATCCACTTTGGTAGGAAAATCTGAAATGCAGAGTATTTCTCAGATGTTGAGAGATTGGGAAGTATTGATCTCCATAAAGACCTGGGTGTCCTTGTTCATAAGTCACTGAAAACTAACAAGCAAGTGCAGCAAAGAATTAGAAGGCAAATGGTATATTGGCCTTTATTGCAAGAGGATTTGAGTACAAGAGTAAAGACGTCTTGCTGCAATTGTATAGAGCCTTGGTGAGACCGCACCTGGAGTGTTGTGCACAGTTTTGGTCTCCTTACCTAAAGAAGGATATACTTGCTATAGACGGAGTGCAATGAAGGTTCATGAGACTGATTCCTGGGATGGAGAGATTAAGGAGACTGGGCCTGTATTTTCTAGAGTTTAAAAGAATGAGAGGTGATCTCATTGAAGCATACAAAATTCTTACAGGGCTCGACAACGTTGATGCAGGAAGGATGTTTCCCCTGGCTCGGGGTTCCAGAACCAGGGGACACAGAATAAGGGGCAGGCCATTTAGGACTGAAATGAGGAGGAATTTCTTCACTCAGAGGGTGGTGAATCTTTAGAATTCTCTACCCCAGAGGGCTGTGGTGGCTCAGTCATTGAGTATGTTCAAGACAGAGTTTGATAGATTTCTAGTTATGAAAGATATCGAGGGATATGGGGATAGTGCGGGAAAATGGCGCTGAGGTAGAAGATCAACCATGATCTTATTGAATGGAGGAGAAGACTTGAGGGGCTGAATGGCCTATTCCTGCTCTTATTTCCTTTGATCCTATGTTCCTAACTAGCTGTCCCCTAGTCAAGCTGTTCCAGTACAGCTACAACACTGGCATCTATCCTATAATGTAGAAAATTGCCCAGGTATGTCCTATCCACATAAAGCAGGACAAATGCAATACGGTCAATTACTGCCCCATCAGTCTACTCTCGATCAGCTAAGTGATGGAAGGTGTTGTTGACAGTGCTCTCGAACAGCACTCACAGAGCAACAACCTGCTCACCGATGCTCAGGTTGGGTTCTGCCACGGCCACCTGGCTCCTGACCTCAATACAGCCTTGGTCCAAACATGGACAAAAGAACAGAACTCTAGAGGGGAGGTGAGAGTGACTGCCCTTGATATCAAGGCAGCATTTGACCGAGTATGGTATCAAGGAGCTGTAGAAAAACTGGAGTCAATGGAAATTGGAGGAAAACACTCGACTGGTTGGAGTCATATCTAGCACACAGGAAGATGGTTATGGTTGTTGAAGGCCAATCATGTAAGCCCAGGACATCACTGCAGGAGTTCCTCTGGGTAGTGTCCTAGACCCAACCATCTTCACCTGCTTCATCAATGACCTTTCCTCCATCATAAGGTCAGAAGTGGGGATGTTTGCTGATGACAGTTCCAAGTTCAATACCATTCGCAACTCCTCAGATACTGAAGCAGTCCGTGTCCATAAGCAGCAAGACCTGGACAACATTCAGGCTTGGATTGATAACTGGAAAGCAACATTTGCACCAGGCAATGATGATCTCGAACAAGAGAGAATCAAACCATCTCTCCTTGACATTCAACAGCATTACCATCACTGAATCCCCCACTATCAAAATCCTGGGGGTTACCATTGACCAGAAACTGAACTGGAGCAGCCATATAAATACTGTGGCGACAAAGGCAGCTGGTTAGAGACTGAGAACTCTGCAGTGAGCAATGCACCTCCAACCTCACCAAAGCCTACCATCTGCAAGGCACAAGTCAGGATATTGATGGAATACTCTCCAATAAGAGGTCTCCCCTTTAAGATAGAGATAAGGGGAATTTTTTTCTCTCAAAGGGTCGTTAATCTGTGGAATTCTCTTCCCAGAGAGCAGTGGAAGCTGGATCATTAAAGTTATTCATGGCTGAGTTAGTTAGATTTTTGATAGACAGGGAGTCAAGGGTTATGGCAGACAGGAAAGTGCAGCTGATACAACAACCAGATCAGCCATGATCTTATCGAATGGCAGAGAAGGCTCAAAGGGCCGAATGGCCCACTCCTGCCCCTAAGTCCTATGTTCCACTTGCTGGATGAATATGGCTCCAACAACAGTCAGGAAGCTGAACACCATTCAGAACAAAGAAGCCTGCTTGATCGGCACCCCATCCAGCACCTTAAACATTCATTCCATCCACCACCAGCGCACAATGGCAGCAGTGTGTACCTAACTTTGGTTCTGCCTTCACAAAGGAGGACATAAATTACCTTCCAGAAATGTTGGGAAGCATAGGGTGTAGTGAGAAGGAGGAACTATATGAAATCAGTCTTAGTAAGGAAATGGTGTTAGAGACATAAGGAGATCTTTATGTCTGGTAATGAGAGTGGCTCAGTCAGAAACTCACATACAGGGCTGGATTTCGTGTTGGAGGCGGGGCTCCCGGCGCCGGGCCATAAAGGCATGGGGTGATCCACCTCTGCCTTTTCGTATCTCCCTGGACCGATCCTCCAGTCTTTTTGAATCTCGTCCCTTTAAAGTCTTTAAAGGGTCAGGGATCTTGCCTCCAAGAGCAGCCGGCCGATCAGAGGGCCGGCAGCTCAGCAGTATAGGCAGTGCCCCTGGGAGAGGTGGTCACTGCTGATACTGCAGAGGCCTCAGACCGGGGTCAATCTGTAAGTCCCTGGCAAGGGGGTAGGGGATGGTTGGGGGTTGGTTGTGCTGTCCAGGGGGAGGGGGGGTCCCAGGGGGTAAAGTTGTTCCCAGTGGGGATCCTTCGTGGGCTACAAATTGCCCATGAAGGAGGGATCCCCCCCCCGCCCCCAAGCCCATGGGGAGGGCGCCTCATTTTACAAGATGTCCTCCCCGTGTGGCGGAGGACCCCCCCCCCCACCACCACCGTTGGTAAGATCCCAGCACTGCGGGAAGAGGTCCTTAAGTGGCCATTGGTAGGCCACTTAAAGGCCTCAATTGGCCTCTGGCTGTGAAGGCCATAGTCGGCCTAACCCACCCCCGGGAAGATCGCTGGGTGACAGGCCCTCCTCCCCAAACCCACCCATCACAATACTCTATGCCCCCCTGCCTCTAACCCCGCCTCAGGCACCTCACAAAATCCCAGCCACAATTGCAAGATTTGCAGAATGAATCTATAATCACTGTAACAAAAAATGAGTGCAGGAACATATTATTTATAATGAGATTAGAATTTAGTAGACACATATGGTCTGAGGATCATTACAAAATAGGTCAATTCTCATTGAAATAACCATATTCTGCTCAATCATATGTGTCACAGTGTCAGCTATGGCTTAATGGCAGTGCTCTCATTTCTAAATCAGATAGTTGTGGGTTCAAGTTGCACTCCAGAGATTGGAGCAAAAGTTCAAGGCTGACTCTCTCCTTGCTGCTTATAAATATCACTAAAGCAGATTAGCTTGTCATTATCACATTGCTGTCTGTGGGAGCTTTCTGTGTACAAATTGGCTGCCACATTTCCTGTATTACAACAGTGACAATACTTCATTGACTGTCAGGATGCCCTGAGATTGTGAAAGGTACTATATAAATACAAGTTTTCGTTGCTCCTTTCTTATCTTCCACATGAGAAATATTCTAATTCTATGTGACTGCTCAGTTCTCATATCCTTCAATCACACTTTCTTTCAAGCACTCCTCTAACCTGTTCCTAAATGTTGACGAGTCTCTACTTCATTCACTAACTTTGATAATGCATTCCAGTCTCACAAATATCTGTGTAAGAAAGGTTCTCCTGCAAACCATCCTAAATCTCTTACTTTCAATCTTATATCTTAGTCACTGGAAGCAGTCTGTTTCCATCTGTCTGATCCATCATAATTTTAAACTCCTCTATCAGTTTACCCTGTAATTTCCTCTTCTAATCAAAACAATCTAATTTTTGATCTGAATTTTGTTAGTTGTCCTTCTGTAGCAATGACAGTAAGATTCTGTAACAGAAGCTTAGTTTCCTGACCAATCAGCATCACCATTGACCCGAAACTCCACTGAAGCAGCCACAGTATGGGGATTCTGTGGTGAGTGACTCATTTCCTGACTGCTCAAAGCTTTTTCTTTTAGAGATACAGCACTGAAACAGGCCCTTCGGCCCACCGAGTCTACCACCATCAACCACCCATTTGTACTAATCCTACACTAATCCCATATTCCTACTACATCCCCACCTGGCCCTATATTCTCCTACCTATACTAGGGGCAATTTATAATGGCCAATTTACCGATCAACCTGCAAGTCTTTTGGTGGTGGGAGGAAACCGGAGCACCCGGCGAAAACCCACGCAGACACAGGGAGAACTTGCAAACTCCACACAGGCAGTACCCAGAATTGAACCCGGGTCACTGGAGCTGTGAGGCTGCGGTGCTAACCACTGCGCCACTGTGCCACCCTACATCACCTACAAGGCACAAGTCAGGAGTGTGATGGAATACTCTCCACTTACCTGGATGAATGCAGCTCCAACAACATTCAAGAAGCTCAACAGCTTGTGGGGAGGTGGTGGCGGAGTGGTATTATGACTGGACTAGTAATCCAGAGACCCAGGGTATTGCTCTGGGGATATGGGTTCAAATCCCACCACAGCAAAAGATGGAATTTGAATTCAATAAATAAATCTGGAATTAAAAAGCTAGTCTAATGATGGCCATGAAACTATTGCTGATTGTTGTTAACACCCATCTGGTTTACTAATGAACCTTAGGGAAGGAAATCTGCTGTCCTTACCTGGTCTGGCCTACATGTGACTTCAGACCCACAGCAATGTGGTTGACTCTTACATGCCCTCTGAAATGGCCTAGCAAGCCACTCAGTTGTATCTAACCAAAACAAAGTCAATAAGGAATGAAACTGGACAGACCACCTGGCATCAACCAAGGCACCAGAAACGACAACGGCAAACCCAGCCCTGCTGACCCTGCAAAGTCCTCCTTACTAATATCTGGGGGCTTGTGCCAAAGTTGGGAGAGCTGTCCCATAGACTATTCAAGCAACAGCCTGACATAGTCTTACTCACGGAATCACACCTGACAGACAATGTCCCAGACACTGCCATCACCATCCTTGGGTATGCCCTGTCCCACTGGCAGGACAGACCCAGCAGAGGTGGAGGCACAGTGGTATACAGTAGGGAGGGAGTTGCCCTGGGAGTCCTCAACATTGGCTCTGGACCCTATGAAGTCTCAGGGCATCAGATCAAACATGGACAAGGAAACCTCCTGCTGATGACTCAGCACTCCTCCATGTTGAACAGCACTTAGAGGAAGCACTGAGGGTGGCAAGCACACAGAATATACTCTGGGTGGGGGACTTCAATGTCCATCACCAAGAGTGGCTCGGTAGCACCACTACTGACCGAGCTGGCCGAATCCTAAAGGACGTAGTTGCTAGACTGGGTCTGCAGCAGGTGATGAGGGAAAAACATACTTGACCTCAACCTCCCCAATCTGCCTGCTGCAGATGCATCTGCTCATGACAGTATTGGTAGGAGTGACCAACGCACAGTCCTGTGGAGATGAAGTCCCACCTTCACATTGAGGATACCCTCCATCGTGTTGTGTGGCATGACCACCGTGCTAAATGGGATAGATTTCAAACGGATCTAGCAATGCAAAACTCGGCAACCATGAGGCGCTGTGAACCATCAGCAGCAGCAGAATCGTACTCATCCACAATCTGTAACCTCATGGTCCGGCATATCCCCCACTCTACCATTACCATCAAGCCAGGGGACCAACCCTGGTTCAATGAAGAGTGCAGGAGGACATGCTGGGAGCAGCACCAGGCGTACCTCAAAATGAGGTGTCAATTATCTACATGCCAAACTGCGTAAGCAGCATGCGATAGACAGAGCTAAGCAATCCCATAACCAACAGATCAGATCTAAGCTCTGCAGTCCTGCCACATGCAGTCATGAATGGTGGTGGACAATTAAACAACTAACTGGAGCAGGTGGCTCCACAAATATCCCCATCCTCAATGATGGGGGAGCCCAGCACATCCGTGCGAAAGATAAGGCTGAAGCATTTGCAACAATCTTCAGCCAGATGTGCTGAGTTGATGATCCAGACTTCAGCCAATCCGATTCACTCCGTGTGATATCAAGAAACGACTGAAGGCACTGGATACTGCAAAGGCTATGGGCCCTGACAATATTCCGGCAATAGTACTGAAGACCTATGCTCCAGAACTTGCCGTGCCCCTAGCCAAGCTGTTCCAGTACAACTACAACACAGGCATCTACCCGGCAATGTGGAAAATTGTTCAGGTATGTCCTGCACTCAAAAAGCAGGACAAGTCCAACCCGGCCAATTACCGCCCCATCAGCCTACTCTCTATCAGTAAAGTGATGGAAGGTGTCATCAACAGTGCCATCAAGCAGCACTTGCTTAGCAATAACCTGCTCAGTGATGCTCAGTTTGGGTTCCGCCAGGGCCACTCAGCTCCTGACCTCATTACAGCCTTGGTTCAAACATGGGCAAAAGAGCTGCACTCAAGAGGTGAGGTGAGAGTGACTGCCCTTGACATCAAGGCAGCATTTGACCGAGCATGGCATCAAGGAGCCCTAGCAAAACTGAGGTCAATGGGAATCAGGGGGAAAACTCTCCGCTGGTTGGTGTCAAACCTAGCAAAACTGAGGTCAATGGGAATCAGGGGGAAAACTCTCCGCTGGTTGATGTCAAACCAAGCTCAAAGGAAGATGGTTGTGGTTGTTGGAGGTCAATCATCTGAGCTCCAGGGCATCAGTGCAGGAGTTCCTCAGGGTAGTGTCTGAGGCCCAACCATCTTCAGCTGCTTCATGAATCTTCTTCTTCTTCTTTGGCCTCCTTGTCTCGGGAGACAATGGTTTAGCGCCTGGAGGTGGTCAGTGGTTTGTGGAGCAGCGCCTCATCAATGACCTTCCTTCAATCATAAGGTCAGAAGTGGGGATGTTCGCTGATGATTGCACAATGTTCAGCACCATTCGCTACTCTTCAGATACTGAAGCAGTCCGTTTAGAAATGCAGGAGACTTGGACAATATCCAGGCTTGGGCTGAAAAGTGGCAATTAACATTCGTGCCACACAAGTGCCAGGCAATGACCACCTCCAACAAGAGCAAATCTAACCATCTCCCCTTGACGTTCAATGGCATTACCATCGCTGAATCCTAGGGGCTACCATTGACCAGGAACTGAACTGGAGGAAACATATAAATACCAAATTCAGTGGCTACAAGAGCAGGTCAGAAGCTAGGAATACTGCGGCGAGTAACTCAGCTCCTGACTCCCCAAAGCCTGTCCACAATCTACAAGGCACAAGTCAGGAGTGTGATGGAATATTCTCCACTTGCCTGGATGAGTGCAGCTCCAACAACACTCAAGAAGCTCGACACCATCCAGGACAAAGCAACCCGCTTGATTGCCACCCCATCAACAAACATTCGCTCCCTCCACCACCGACGCACAGTGGCAGCAGTGTGTACCATTTACAGATACACTGCAGCAACGCATCAAGGCACCTTCAACAGCACCTTCCAAACACACAACTTCGATCAACTAGAAGGACAAGGGCAGCAAATGCATGGAAACACCACCACCTACAAGTTCCCCTCCAAGTCACGCACCATCCTGACTTGGAACTATATTGCCATTCCTTCACTGTCACTGGGTCAAAATCCTGGAACTCCCTTCCAAACAGCACTGTGGGTGTACCTACCCCACATGGATTGCAGCGGTTCAAGAAGGCAGCTCACCATCACCATCTCAAGGGCAATTAGGGATGGGCAATAAATACTGGCCTGGTCAGCGACGCCCACATCCCATGAATGAATAAAAAAAAAATCCAGGACAAAGCAGTCGCTTGATCGGCGCCTCATCCACCATCTTAAACATTCACTCCCTCCACCAGCAATGCACAGTGGCAGCAGTGTGTACCATCTGCAAAATGCATTGCAGAAAGGCACAAAGGCTCCTTGACAGCACCTTCCAAACCCGCGACCTCTACCATCTAGAAGGACAAGGGCAAAAGACAGATGGGAACACCACCACCTGCAAGTTCCTCTCCAAGCCACATTCCATCCTGACTTGGAACTATACCATCGTTGGATCAAAATCCTGGAACTCCCTCCCTTTCAGCACTGTGAGTGTACCTACACCACATGGACTGCAGTGGTTCAAGAAGCGCGCTCACCACCACCTTCACAAGGATAACTTGGGATGGACAATAAATCTTGCCAGCAACACTCACATCCCAGGACCAACTGAAAAAGGGACCTCCTTGATATTCATACTTGAGTTTGATCTTTAGACAGAATGCCAAGTTTTTTTTTCTTTGAGCCTTCATCATGTGCAGTATCCACCTCTCTTTGGCCTCCTTATCTCGAGAGACAATGGATACGCGCCTGGGGGTGGTCAGTGGTTTGTGAAGCAGCGCCTGGAGTGGCTATAAAGGCCAATTCTAGAGTGACAGGCTCTTCCACAGGTGCTGCAGAGAAATTTGTTTGTCGGGGCTGTTACACAGTTGGCTCTCCCCTTGCGCCTCTGTCTTTTTTCCTGCCAACTACTAAGTCTCTTCAACTCGTCACATTTTCACCCCGCCTTTATGGCTAGTTGACCAGGCTAGTTGTAAACTACAAGACTGCTGGGCAGTGTGAAATTAAATGTGCACAGCTCTGGATATCCCAATGCAGATGTATTTCAACATTGCTAATTAGTTCCAACTGTGAGAGAGACAATTGCATGTTTGAAATTGGATTTTTAGTTGATTGAACATAGGAGACCTGGAATATCATGAGGCAGACTTTAACAAAGCACAGTCCCATTTAGAGAAAAGCCTTTGGGTACTATTTTTTCAGGCCACTTTACATGAGACTGGTTTCATGGGTTGGGGTCATTTATTAAATGTTAGTGAACACATGTTCCTCAGCTGACTTATTTGCATTTGTTTGACATAGGAGCCTCTTGGTATGGATTGTCTACATCCAGTTTGGAACATTTGGCCAAAAAAAAGTGCACGTTATAGAATAGGAATCTCTTTTCACATATAAGCTCTTAACAACATATGAAAATGATAGATAGGAAGAGACCAGCTGGTCTATCAAGTCTGCCCCACATTCATGATGGCTGCAGTATTAAGGCTAGACACTTCTACCCACTCTATCCCATCTCACATCCACCCCCACAGCCATGCAATCTCCTGGAGGAGGCAGAAAAACAGAAAAATTCAGGGCCCAAAAAAAGGAAAAGGTCTGCAAAATTCCTCTCTGACCCCCTCAGGTAATTGAAACCAGTCCAGAAGATCACATGGGCCAAGTGTTGTCCATAAAACCACTTACCTTCTGTATGATGTGATTACTGCTCCAGGCCAGCTCCCTCTTGAAGGCAAAGTCAGCACCCAGTTCACCAACCAGCAATGTATTTCAGAGCCTCACTACTCTCTGGGAAAAGCAGAACTGCCTAATATCCAGTCTATTCCTACTCTCTCAAAGTTTATACTTGAGTTCCCTGGTCCTCCCCAGTCAGTTAAACTGGATCTCAATAGACAGACTATCCACCCCTTTCAATTATTTTATAGACCTCTATCATCTCTAAGTCTGCACTGTTCTAAGGTAAAGAGACCAAGATACTTGAGTCTATCTGAGTAGCTGAGCTTCTTTTAGATGGGGGTCATTCCTATGGCTTTCCTTTGAAACTTTTCCAAGTTCGCGATTAATTCCATTGGTAACTGTTCATTTTTTGTTTCTTTTTCCTGTGTTGATTTAATGTTTGTTATAAAATATAATTTGAACTGTAACTCCTTCTATAAATATGACAATTGTGTTAAAAATGCACTGCTGAATGTATGACCAATGTTACTTTAACAAATACTACATGGAAAGATCCAAATGCATGTGCATGCTGGTGTCATATCCAGGCAGCACATTACTATATAATAATCATATTGTGTTGGCCACTCATTGCTGCAATTACCTGAACTCTGTACCTTCTTGCTATTGTTTGAAGAACTGAGATCAGGAAATTAGTGCTTGATGCTAAATCAATGTCTGTTCTGCAACATGTTTGGTAGATTAGGTAAGCAAATTGGCTTGCATCCCATACACAATCCTTGGAATTATAGTCATGAATCTTCACTAATGATTTTTACATTGCTTATTGCCATCAATTCCTGCAGAGGTCTAACAATCCAATTTTATTCTGATTTATCTATAATGTTTTCCCAATGGATTTTTATCTCAGTGATCTAAGTATCATTGTCTAAGTTGTATTACAACAGTAAAAGAAGTTACAGGTGAGAAATGATTTCTGGAAACATTGTGCCTTGATTTTCCTCTGTCTATTTTCTCAGAGGCACTAACCCCTTAAAACATATTCATTAAATGCTCTGTTAAATAGCAGACAATGGAACTGAAATAAATTTCTTATATATTCAGCTGTTAATATCACTGAAGAGAAATGGCAGCAGCTCATGTACTGCTCCATGTTACATTCCGAGACTATTTGTCATACATTTTTTCCTTATTTACAATTTATCTTTTTTTAATATAAAACGATGATTTTACACTGCTTATCCCATCCTTTGACTCAGTTCCTTTATTCCTGAGCAGAATGTAATTGACCCTGCTTGAATTTAAATATCTTCTATAATTGGTCTGTTGCTTGATCTGCCATTTTTCCAACCAATCCATCTGTGTTAGCTCTTCCCTTTCAATCCACTGAAATTATTTAACTTTCAGTTGAATGTCGTTATCTTGGACTCCTCTTTTTTCTATCTGTTTTCAGTGTTAACATAATTAGGTTATAGTCACTATTTCTCAAATGTTTGCCTATTTGCTAATCCTCATTTGTCCAGTTTGGTTGCCCAGAATCAGAGTAAACACAGGAACAGGAGGAGGCCATTCAGTCCCTCCAGCCTATTCCACCATGCAGTTAGTTCATGGTTGATCTATACCTCAACTCCATTTTCCCACATTTGCTCCCTATCCCTTGATACCCTTACTCAACAAAAATCTATTGATCCCAGTTTTGAAAATTCCAATTGCCCCCAGAATCCATAGAGGAGAGCATTCCAGATACTTACTAAATTTTGTGTGGAAACGTACTTACTGATTTCTTTCCAAAATCGCCCACCTCTCAGCTTAGGGTAATATAAAAGCAAATTACTGCAGATGCTGGAAATCTGAAATAAAAACAAAAAAAATGCTGGAAATACTCAGCAGGTCTGGCAGCATCTGTGGAGAGAGAAGCAGAGTTAATGTTTCAGCTCAGTGACCTTTCATCAGAACAAGTTTAGGATTGTGTCCCTTCATTCTTGATTTCCCCCACCAGAGAAAATAATTTCTCACTATCTATGTTATTGAATCCTTTCAACATTTAGACACCTAAATCAGATCACCCCTCTAACTTCTATATTCAGAGCCAAGCCCAGTTTATGCAACTTGTTCTCATAATTTAACCCTCTAAAGCCTGGTATTATTGCTGATCAATCAGGTTTAGCACTGCATCCTTTCATGTTGAACAGACGACATACTGATTAAGGAATGTCTTGAAATGCATTTCCAGAACTAATGCCCATTTTGACCACAAACGTTTGTTTGATGCCAATGCACTGTACTTATTTAACGTCTTCAATTTATTACAATCCTATTATAAATGCAAACCTTAATAAGTTGCTTACAAATCTCATTTTCAAACATCTGTAACATATTCTCAAGGAATAGACAGATCCTTTATTATTTCTTAGCTTTAACTAGACAGATTCTGTCTGAACTTTGCCATCATTACACAGTCTCTTTCCTACGGCAACAGATCCTACATCAGAAACATTGCCAGCTGATTTCCTCGCCTCAATGCACAATCTCAATGTTCCTAACTTGTGTGTTACCCTACACTTAATTAATTTTGAAATATTCTCATTTAATCTACCTACAGATTCAGGCCCACCTATCTCAGAGTCAAAGGCCATAATTTTACCTGTCCTGGAAGGTCCACAGTCTGGGAGGCGGAAGTCTAAGGTGCAGAAGTCTCTCCTGCTCCGCACTCAACTGCCACCCTGATCGAGGGCTAACTGACCAATTAGGGTCTTGGTGGCGGATTGTGGAACAAGAAAGGCGCGTGCGGGCTGGAAGATCAGCATTGGCAGGAGTGGGGCAAGAGCCAGAAGAAGGTGCCGACAGACATTTAAAAGGACTGTAAGTACCTTCAGTGGCTCTGAGAAGGTTGCTTGCTTCTCAGAGGATGGTGGGGAGGCAGTGGTGTAGTGGTTTTGTCACTGGACTAGTAACCCGGAGACCCAGGTTAATACTCTGGGGACATGGATTCGAATTCCACCATGGCAGAAAGTGAAAATTGAATTCCATTAATAAATAACCATTTGGAATTTTATAAAACTAGTCTAATGATGGCCATTGTCGATTGTTGTAAAAACCCAACTGGTTCACTAATATCTTTCAGGGAAGGAAATCTACTGTCCTTACCTGGTCTGGCCTAGTCAGACCTGCAGTAATGTGGTTGACTCTTAAATGTCCTCTGAAATGACCTAGCAAGCCACTCAATTGCATCTAACCACTAAGTTAATAGTCAATAAGGAATGAAACTTGGACGGACTACCCGGCATCGACCTAGGCACCAGAAATGACAACGGCAAACCCAGCCCTGTTGACCCTGCAAAGCCCTCCTTATTAACATCTGGGGGCTTGTGCCAAAGTTGGGAGAGCTGTCCCACAGACTAGTCAAGCAAAGCCTGACATAGTCATACTCACCGAACCATACCTTACAGGCAATGCCCCAGACACTGCCATCACCATCCCCGGGTATATCCTGTCTCACCGGCAGGACAGACCCACCAGTGGTGGTGGCACAGTGGTATACAGTTGGGAGGGAGTTGCCCTGGGAGTCCTCAACATCATCTCCGGACTGCATGAAGGCTCATGGCATCAGGTCAAATATGGGCACGGAAACCTAATGCTGATTACAACCTACCACCACCCTCCCCTCAGCTGATAAGTCAGTACTCCTCCATGTTGAACACCACTTGGAGGAAGCACAGAGGGTGGCAAAGGCACAGAATGTACTCTGGGTGGGGAACTTCAAAGTCCATCACCAAGAGTGGCTCGGTAGCACCACTACTGACCGAGCTGGTTGAATCCTAAAGGACATAGCTGCTGGACTGGGTATGTGGCAGGTAGTGAGGGAACCAACTAGAGGGAAAAATATACTTGACATCGTCCTCATCAATCTACCTGCCGCAGATGCATCTGTCCATGACCGTATTGGTAGGTGTATCCACCACACAGTCCTTGTGGGGACAAAGTTCCGTCTTCACATTGAGAATACCCTCCATCGTGTTGTCTGGCATACCACTGTGCTAAATGGGATAGATTTTGATCAGATCTAGCAATGCAAAACTGGGCATCCAAGAGGCGCTGTGGGCCATCAGCAGCAGCAGAATTGTACTCAATCACAATCTGTAACCTCATGGCCAGGCATATCCCTCACTCTACCATCACCATCAAGCCTGGAGACCGACCCTGGTTCAATGAAGAGTGCAGGAGGGCATGCCAGAAGAAGCACCAGGCATACCTCAAAATGAGTGAAGATAAAACCCAGGACTACTTGTGTGCCAAACTGCATAAGCAGCATGCAATAGACAGAGCTAAGCGATCCCATAACAAACGGATCTAAGCTCTGCAGTCCTGCCACATCCAGTCCTGAATGGTGGTGGACAATTAAACAGCTAACTGGAGGAGGTGACTCCACAAATATCCTCATCCTCAATGGTGGGGGAGCCCAGCACATCCGTACAAAAGGTAAGGCTGAAGCATTTGCAACAATCTTCAGCCAGATGTGCTGAGTTAATGATCCATCTCAGCCTTCGCCTGAAATCCTCAGCATCACAAATGCCAGTCTTAGCCAATTCGATTCACTCCGTATGATATCAAGAAACGACTGAAGGCACTGGATACTGCAAAGGCTATGGGCCCTGACAATATTCTGGCAATAGTACTGAGGACCTGTGCTCCAGAACTTGCCGCGTCCCTAACCAAGCTGTTCCAGTACAGCTACAACACTGGCATCTACCCAGAAATGTGGAAAATTGCTCAGGTATGTCCTGTACACAAAAAGCAGGACAAGTCCAACCCGGTCAATTACCGCCCCATCAGTCTACTCTCAATCATTAGTAAAGTGATGGAAGGTGTCGTTGACATTGCTATCAAATGGCACTTGCTTAGCAATAACCTCCTCAGTTTTGTTCTGCTAGGGCCACTCAGCCCCTGACCTCATTAGAGTCTTGGTTCAAACATGGACAAAAGAACTGAACTCAAGAGGTGAGGTGAGAGTGACTGCCCTTGACATCAAGGCAGCATTTGACCGAATATGGCATCAAGGAGCCCTAGCAAAACTGGAGTCAATGGGAATCAGGGGGAAAAGTCTCTGCTGGTTGGTGTCATACCTAACGCAAAGGAGGATGGTTATGGTTGATGAAATTCAATCATCTGAGCTCCAGGACATCACTGCAGGAGTTCCACAGGGTAGTGCCTAGGCCCACTAATCTTCAGGTACTTCATCAATGACCTTTCCTCCATTATAAAGTCAGAGGTGGGGATGTTGTCTGATGACTGTTCCATGTTCAGCACCATTCGCGACTCCTCAGATACTGAAGCAGTCCGTGTAGAAATGTATCAAGACCTGGACAATTTCCAGGCTTGGGCTGATAAGTGGCAAGAGAAATTCACTCCACACAAGTGCCAGGCAATGACCATCTCTGACAAGAGAGAATCTAACCATCTGTCCTTGATATTCAATGGCTGAATCCCTCACTATCAACATCCTGGGGGTTACCATAGACCAGAAACTGACCTGGAGTAGCCGTATAAATACCGTGTCTACAAGAGCAGGTCAGAGACAAGGAATTTTGCGGCGAGGAACTCAACTCCTGACTCCCCAAGGCTTGTATCACCATCTACAAGGCATAAGTCAGGAATGTGATGGAATACTCTCCACTTGTCTGGATGGGTGCAGCTCCAACAACACTCAGGAAATTTGACACCATCCAGAACAAAGCAGCCCGCTTGATTGGCACCCCATCCACAAACATTCATTCCCTCCACCACTGACGCACAGTGGCAGCAGTGTGCACCATCTACAAAATGTACTGCAGCAACGCACCAAGGCTCCTTCGACAGCACCTTCCAAACCTGCGATCTCTATAATCTAGAAGGACAAGGGCAGCAGATGCATGGGAACACCACCACCTGCAAGTTCCCCTCCAAGCCACATACCATCCTGACTTGGAACTTTATTGCCGTTCCTTCACTGTTGCTGGGTCAAAATCCTGGAACTCCCTTCTTAACAGCAATGTGGGTGTACCTACCCTACATGGACTACAGTGGTTCAAGAAGGCAGCTCACCACCACCTTCACAAGGGCGATTAGGGATGGCAATAAATGCTGACCTAGCCAGCGACACCCACATCTCAAGAACGAATAGAAAAAAGGTCCAGACCAGACATATAGCTAGCTGAGGGGACCAGGAGGTGTCCTTTCAATTGAAGAGGCAACCCATGTCAGTTCAAAAAATCTACCCGAGACCTTGGAAGACCAGAACCCGCTCAGAGAAATCCAATTGCATGGCCCCAAGGTTCACAGAAAACTCCCTGTGTGTCCTCCTCCAGGTGGCTGAGTTAAGGCAGGACGTCCTCTTCCCAGCAGACAGAAGGAGAAGGCCTCCCCAGATCACCAAGAAGACAAGGTTGGAGATTGCGGAGAAAGTCAGCATCTGCAGGATTGTGAGGACATGGATCCAGTGCGCAAGCAGGTCAATGACCTTCTCCGCTCGGTCAGGATAAGGGGCATGTCTCAGTCATTGTTGCTTTGTCCTTATATGGGAGGGTTACCAGGTGTTGATGCTGCAAAGTCGAAGCCATCCATCTGGAGTAAATGGCTGCAGCCCTGGCATGGGCCATATGCTGGACACATCTGAGATGCACAATGGTCCAGAAGTGTGCCAACCATACACTTCAATGCCAATGGTCCCAGAGGCAGGGATGAGCGGGTGCTCCTTCAAGTCAAGTAATTGAACTGATTGTCATGTGTCTGCACAGGAAAAGAGGGCCCAGACAGCCCGTGAGAGAGCACGGCCCGATGGCGGTTTTGCCAATCTAGCTTTTCTCACAAGTGTGGAGGAGGATTTGTTGTTGCTTGCTGGGGAGGACGGAGGATGCTCAGTTGCTGATGGTGAGGCTGGAGCACCTGGCCAGGTGGGTGAGTTCCCCAGAGTGTGGGCAGGGTGGGGGTGGGGGGCTGTTGGCTCAAGCAATGAAGGTTTCTCGCCAGTTCAAGCTCACACACATGTGGCCACATTGTAGAATATGACACGTCCTTCAGTCCGGACTCATACCTGATCATTCTGTTTTCACCTGCAGGTGAAGCACAGCAGCCGCCAGGCGACGTCTCCGGGGCTCATCCATCCACCTCTGAGGAGGAGGAGGGGACCTCAGAGGGTGCAGCGTCACATCCGTTTGCCACACCAAGTACCAGCTGAGAGACAGTTACCTCGGTTGGACTGGTTGCATCTTCGGATTCGTGGTCACAACCTTGTGCCAGCACCGCACAAGTGCCAGACCAGCTGCCAGAGGCTATCTCAGCCAATGCCTCTGACACTCGGAGGACTGTGGGAGTCCAGGCCAGGGCTGAGCCCCATGCTGATGATGAGCCTCTGAGGACATCCATTCGGCAGGAGATGCTGCAGGTACAGTGTGAGGTGCCTGGAGATCTGGCGGAGTTACCAGAGACAATGAATGCTCTGGCTCGGACTTTGGAGGTTGCCATCCAGGCCATGAGTTCGGCACAGTCCCTGTCATCTGAGCAAACGGCTGCCTCCATTGACAGATTGGTGGCTGCAGTGGAGGGCCCACTCCAGCAGGTCCTGCAAACCTTCACAGAGACAGTGAGCTCTATGGAACAGTGTCTCAGCAAGCAGTCGACAAGGCTCCTACAACATCCAACAGCTGCACATCCCTCTGAGGTCAGCAGGGAGGACCAATTGAGCCTCATGAGGGCACAGGATCAACAGCTGCATGTATCTGGGATCTCCTCTCAGGGCACTCCTGATGCATTCAGAGGCTCCTTGTCCCCTCTGCCAGTGACACTAGCACCTCAGAATCCCAGGATAATCCAGACTGCTCAGGGTCACCTCAACATGCCAGGGCCCTCATGGCCTCAGGCAACCAGAGGACACCCGACAAGGTCATCCCAAACCACCGGGCATCCTGAACAGCCACCTGCCTCTGCTGTGGCTGGAGACGAGGGGGCGTCGACGTGTGAGCACTCGCAAACATTTTAAGAAATCACATTAACTGCACTTAAGGTCACTGGTGCGATTTGGGATGATGTTAATTTATGTTGTACTGTCTACAAAACTTATTAAATTTCTCACTTGGCTTATTTATCTGTCTCAAGTCAATGATGATGTATAAGGTGATCTTTTTCTTCTGCATGAGATGGAGACTTGGGGCAGGTGCCACATTGGGCCATGTTGTGGTTGATGGAAAGGTGGACCATTGCAGCTGAGATTAGCACCTACAGGTGAGTGCCTTTGCATTTCCAGCTGATGTGAATGCCTGAATTCAGATTGACATGTCAGTCATTGGCATATTACATGGGTCATGAGGAGAAACGCCCAGGTATTAGAGCCTCCCTTGCACCCAATTCCTGCAACCCCCCAACTGCTTCCCCCTGCCATTCAGGTGGCTGCATCTCCTCCTTCTCCTCAACCCCTTCACCCTCCTCGTCTCAGGATGCCTCATACTGAACAATGTCCTCAGCATTCAGGGCCTCCCCCTCTGCAGTACCAGGTTATGTAAGGTGCAGCAGAAGACAGCAATGCGAGATACCCTTGCTGGCGAGTACTGCAGGGCACCACCTGAGCGATCCAGCAACCTAAATCTCATCTTCAGAAGACCGATGTCTGTTCAGTGGTGACTCAGGTGGTTGCATGGCTCATATTGTACCGTTCCTCTGCTTCATTCTGTGGGTTACTCACAGGTGTTATCAGCCATATCTTCAGTGGATAACCCTGTCGCCAAGTATCCATCCTTGCAGGCACTTGGAGAAGGTGGGGTCTGAGTAGTGCTGGCACCTGGGAGTTCTGGAGAATGAATGCGTTGTGACTGCTTCCTGGATAAGGAGCACAGACCTGCAATATACTGTTGCAGTGGTCACAGACAAGTCACACATTCATTCAGTGAAACCCCTTTCGATTAATGAAGGCCCCTGACAGACCTGCAGGTGCTCTAATGGCCACATGTACAGTCAATCACGCCTTGGGCCATGGGAACCCAGCGATGGTGCTGAAGCCTCTGGCTCTCTCGGCCTGAGTCTGTCTGGAACTTGATGAACTGGTTGGCACACCTGAATATGGCATCAGTTACCACCTTAATGCAGTGCTGCGCTGATGACTGAGAGATTCCGCACATGTCTCCTGTGGAAACCTGGAATGAGCCTGATGCGTAGAAGTTCAGAGTGACTGTGACCTTTAGTGCCACCGGCATTGGATCGCCACCCATTTGTTTGGAGATGACCTCCACTGCCATCATCTCACACAGAGATGTGACAGTCCCTCTGGACAGGCACAGTTTTCTAAGGCACTGACGCTCCGACATCTGCAGAAAACTCAGCTGCTGCCGGTACACCCTGCCTACTGGGTCGACTCATCTCCTCACAGGTGTTTACTCCCGGCACACTCTGTGGCCTTCTGCCCCTCCCCCATTACCAGGCTGCAGTTGACTAGCAGGTTAGAGGCCTGCTTTAGGTCGGGAAAAAGAACTCGACCCGAACCCGATCGAACCACACCGGACCCAAGCCCGACCCGGCCCGAGTCCATCTGATTTTGCCCCAAGCCCGACCCGACTTGAACCCGCTACTACTCGACCCGACCCGAGCCCGACCCGACCATCACTTTACTTACCTTCCCACTGGGAAGCTCCACCGAACTGCAGTGCATGCGCAATGATGTCATAGTGACGTCATCGTGCATTGCGCAGACTCAATTTCGCCCGGACTCCCAGCTCAGGTAAGTTTTTTTAATTTCAATACTTACCAGCAGAGCACTTACCATGTGAGTCCGGCCCGACCCGACCTGACTCGACCTGGACTCGGCCCGACCCGACCCGAGCCCGAAAGCCGGCCCCGGAAGATGGGCCCAACCCGAACCCGACACATGTGTCGTCGGGTCCCATCGGGTTCGGGGCGGGTAGCAGGCCTCTACAGCAGGTCACTGATTTCCCTGGCCACCTGTCCTCCTGTGGCAGGCCTCTATGCCTTGTGGCGTTCTCTTCCTCGCCAGAGGAACTGCCTCCAGAGTAGAGGGGCTGCAATGTCCCGAATATGTAATGAGGACAGCTATATGCTGCCTGCTGCAAGGACAGGCACTCGCAATCCTCCTTCCCTACACAGAATATATCACTGATGCTGTGGCCCTACCAGGAGTTTAACTCACTCAGATGAACCCTGGAGAGCCAGCATATCAGCCCTGACCTTGCAATTAACTCAGAAATACAACAGAAAGAAATGAAAATTCAAGTACCTTCAACTCCTCCACTGACACAGCGGTTGCTGCTGTTTTACAGCTGCTGGATTTGAGACCCCCCACTTCGACCCACTTACAAATTGTTAAATCGAACGGGCAACATAAAATGGCTGTCAGTTGCCTTTTTGATGACTTTAATTGGCCCTTAATTGCCTTAAATCGGATGGTGAGCGGCGCCTCCATCTCGCCCGCCGTCTGACGAGTGTAAGATGGCAATTTGGCGTAATGATGTTGGGGACCTGAGCCGACCTCATTGTCAGCCATTTTTCGCTTAGGCCTCATCCAAGGAAGCCTGATTTGACCAGGTAAAATTCTAGCCAAAGTCTCTTACCGTCTCAGGGGAATGAGCCTTTGGATTATTGGTAGTATTCCTGACTCAGAGGTTTTGTGTTTCAGGTCGACTCCAGACAGATTCAGCAAGCATCTGGGCAGGACCGGGATCAATTTCCTCGGGGGTACGGGGATGGGGGGTGGGTGACTGTTTGCTAGTGCCGTCAGGGAGGGTTTAAAGTAGGGGGATGTGAATCTGAGCAGGGAGACAGAGGAGAGGGAAACAAGGACAGAAATGAAAGACAGAAAGGTAAGAAGCAAAAGTGGAAGGCAGAGAAAAGTAAGGACGAGAAACAAATGGGACCATCGTACAAAATAAAGCTAAGATGACTAACAATGTTAAAAAGACAAGTCTAAAGGCACAGTGTCTTAATGCACGGAGCATTCGCAATAAGGTAGATGAATTAACAGAACAAATAGATATAAACAGTTATGATATAGTTGCAGTTATGGAGACATGGCTGCAGGGTGACCAAGGATGGGAAGTGAACATCCAGGGGTATTCAACATTTAGGAAGGACAGGCAAAAATGGAAAAAAGGTGGAGTAGCGTTGTTAGTAAAGGAGGAAATCAATACAATGGTGAGGAAGGATATTGGTTTGGAAAATCATGATGTGGAATCTGTATAGGTGGAGCTAAGAAACACCAAGGGGCAGAAAACGTTGGTGGGGGTTGTCTATAGGCCCAAAAACAGTCGGGGAGATGTAAGGGATGGCATTAAACAGGAAATTAGAGATGCAATAAGGGTACAACTGTAATGATGGGTGACTTTAATCTACATATAGATTGGTCAAACCAAATTAGCAATAATACTGTGGAGGAGGATTCCCTGGAGTGTATCCGTGACGGTTTTTTAGACCAATACATTGAGGAACCAACTAGAGAACAGGCTATCCTAGACTGGGTATTGTGCAATGAGAAAGGATTAATTAACAATCTTGTTGTGCAGGGTCTCTTGGGGAGGAGCGACCATAACATGATAGAATTCTTCATTAAGATGGACAGTGAAGTAGTTGAAACCGAAACTAGAGTCCTGAATCTAAATAAAGGAAACTACGAAGGTATGAGGCGCGAGTTGGCTATGGTAGATTGGGGAACTTTACTAAAAGGGTTGGCGATGGATAGGCAATGGATAATATTTAAAGAACGTGTGCATGAATTACAACAATTATTAATTCCTGTCTGGCACAAAAATAAAACCGGAAAGGTGGCTCAACCGTGGCTTACGAAAGAAATTAGGGATAGTATTAGATCCAAAGCGGAGGTATATGAAATTGCCAAAAAAGCAGCAAGTCTGAGGATTGGGAGGATTTAGAATTCAGCACAGGAGGACAAAAAATAGAGTATGAGAGTAAACCATCGGTTAACACAAAAACTGACTGTAAAAGCTTCTATAAATATGTGAAGAGAAAAAGATTAGTGAAGACAAATGTAGGTCCCTTACAGTCAGAAACAGGAGAAATTATAATGGGGGAAAAAAGAAATAGCAAAACAATTAAACACATAATACTTTGGTTCTGTCTTCAAAAAGGAGGATACAAATAACCTCCCAGAAATGTTAGGGAACCAAGGGTCTAATGAAAGGGAGAAACTGAAGGAAATCAGTATTAGCAAAAAAAATAGTGCTAGGGAAATTAATGGGGTTAAAGGCTGACAAATTCCCAGGGCCTGATAATCTACATCCCAGAGTACTAAAGGAAGTGGCACTGGAAACAGTGGATGCATTGGTGGTCATCTTCCAAAATTCGAGACTCCAGAGCAGTTCCTACAGATTGGAGGGTGGCAAATGTAACCCACTATTTAAAAGAGGAGGGAGAGAAAAAACAGGGAATTACAGACCAATTAGCCTGACATCAGTAATGGGGAAAATGCTAGAGTCTATTATAAAGGATGTGTCAGCAGAACACCTAGAAAGCATAAACAGGATTGGACAAAGTCAGCATGGATTTACGAAAGGGAAATCATGCTTAACAAATCTGCTGGAGTTTTTTGACGATGTAACTAGCAGAATAGATAAGGGAGAACCAGTGGATGTGGTGTATTTGGCTTTTCAGAAGGCTCTTGATAAGGTTCCACATAAGAGGTTAGTGGGCAAAATTAAAGTACGTGGGATTGGGGTTAATATACTAATATAGATTGAGAACTGGTTGACAGACAGGAAACAGAGAGTAGGAATAAATGGGTGGCAGGCAGTGACTAGTGGGATACTGCAGGGATCAGTGCTTGAGCCCCAGATATTCACAATATATATTAATGACTTGGGTGAGGGAGCTAAATGTAACATTTCCAAGTTTGCAGACGACACAAAGCTGGGGAGGGAATGTGAACTGTGAGGATTGATGCAAAGAGGCTCCAATGTGATTTGGACAAGTTGAGTGAGTGAGCAAATGCATGGCAGATGCAGTATAACGTGGATAAATGTGAGGTCATCCACTTTGGTCATAAAAAAACAGAAAGGCCGATTATTATCTGAATGGTGATAGATTGGGAAAGGGGGAGGTGCAACGAGACCTGGGTGTCCTTTTACACCTGTTGCTGAAAGCAAGCATTCAGGTGCAGCAAGCAAAAAGAACAAAGAACAGTACAGCACAAGAACAGACCATTCGGCCCTCCAAGCCTGAGCCAATCTTGATGCCTATCTAAACTAAAACCTTCTGCACTTCCGGGGCCCATATCCCTCTATTCCCATCCTTTTCATATATTTATCAAGATGCCTCTTAAACGTCGCTATCGTACCTGCTTCCACCACCTCCCCCGGCAGCATGTTCCAGGCACTCACCACCCTCTGTGTAAAAAACTTGCCTCGCACATCCCCTCTAAACTTTGCCCCTCGCACCTTAAACTTATGTCGCCTAGTAACTGACTCTTCCACCCTAGGAAAAAGCAGTTAGGAAGTAGAATGGTATGTTGGCCTTCATTGCAAGAGGATTTGAGTACAGGAGCAAGGATGTCTTACTGCAGTTATACAGGGCCTTGGTGAGACCATATCTGGAGTATTGTGTACAGTTTTAGTGTCCTTATCTTAGGAAGGATGTTCTTGCCATGGAGGGAGTGCAAAGATGATTTACTAGATTCCTGGATGGCAGGATTGACGTATGAGGAGAGATTGGGTCGACTAAGTCTATATTCACTAGAGTTTAGAAGAATGAGAGGGGATCTCATAGAAACCTATAAAATTCTCACAGGACTAGACAGGCTAGATGCAGGGAGGATGTTCCCGATGTCTGGGGAGTCCAGAACCAGGGGTCACAGTCTCAGGATACAGGGTATGCCATTTAGAACTGAGATGAGGAGAAATTTCTTCACTCAGAGGGTGGTGAACCTGTGGAATTCTCTACCGCAGAAGGCAATGGAGGCCAAGTCATTAAATATATTCAAGAAGAAGATAGATATATTTCTTAATGCCAAAGGGATCGAAGGATATGGGGAGAAAGCGGGAACAGGGTACTGAATTAGATGATCAGCCATGATCTTTTTTGAATGGCGGAGCAGGCCCAAAGGGGCAAATGGCCTACTCCTGCTCCTATTTTCTATGTTTCTATATATATGGTCTGTAAACACCGTGTTGACATTCAGTGAGGATACTTGTTTCCAAAGGGTGTACTCCTCACCATTCTAAGGTCTGCCGTTAACATTTAACTGGTATTTGCTTTCTAAATAAAGTAAAGTAAGTTAATAAAGTAAAGTAAGTTGGTAAAGTAAAGTAAGTTTCTTCCCGCCTTAAGCAGGGATTAACAAACTCTCCTGCAAAGTAGCCGACTAGTTAAGTAGCAAACCAGTCCAATCTGGTTGACACAGTTTCAGCTTCAGATACAGTATAACTACTGGGTGCAGTTTGCAAACGGAGTACAGATTGTAAGCAGAGTGTGGAGATACGAGTTTGGTAAGTGGGGAGTTCAGTGAAGCGGGAGGAGGTGCTCCTTTTTCCTACTTTTTAACCCTCCAGTATTTGGTTCTTACTTCAGTGCAGTGGAAGGAGCTGGTTGGTGAGTAACTGGTAAGCTATTCTACTTATAATAAATAGTCTATAAAGTTAAGGTATGGCAGAGCAGTAGCATGTGGGAAGTCATGGATGCACCATGTGTCTTAGACAAACACATCTGCAGGAAGCGCCACTGGCTGCACAAGCTTGAGCTCCGGGTTTCGGAACTTCAGCGGCAGCTGGAGTTCAGAGAACTACGTGGATAGCACGCTTATGGAGGTGGTCACACTGCAGGATAGGAGCATGCAGGCAGATAGGGAATGGGAGACCACCAGGCAGTCTAAGACAACCAGGCAGGTAGTGCAGGAGTCCCCTGAGACAATCTCGCTCGCAAATCGGTTTTCCATTTTGGATACTGGTGAGGCTGATAGTTCCTCAGAGGAGTGCAGTCAGAGCCAAGTTTGTGGCATCACAGGTGGCTCAGCTGCACAAGAAGGGAGGAAGAAGAGTGGAAGAGCAGTAGTGATAGGGGATTCGATAGTTTAGGGAACAGACAGGCATTTCTGCGGCCATAGACATGACTCCAGGATGGGATGTTGCCTCCCTGGTGCCAGGGTTAAGGATGTCACGGAGCAGCTGCAGGACATTCTTCTGGAGGAGGGTGAATGTTGGCACCAACAAAATAAGTAGGAAGGGGGATGAGATCCTGAAAGCAGATTTTAGGGAACTAGGAAAGAAATTAAAAAGCAGGACCTCAAAAGCAGTAATCTCAGGATTACTCCCAGTCCCAAATGCGAGTGAGCATAAGAGTAGGAAAACTGAGTGACTGAACATACGGCTGGAGAATTGGTATAGATTTCTGAGACATTGGGACCAGTTCTGGGGCAGGTGGCACCTGTACAAGATGGACGGGTTGCATCTTAGCAGGACTGGGACTAATATCCTCGCAGGGAGTTTTGCTAGTGCTGTTGAGGAGGGTTTTAACTAAATTGTCAGGGGGGTGGGAATCTGAGAGGGAGCTCAGATTGGAGGGAAGCAAAACTGGTAACCTGTCAGGGGTGTGGGAATCAGGAGGAAATATCAGAGAGGAATATCGAGGTGCACAGAATATTGAGAGAGATAGATAGCATTGCAGTAGAGAATAGTAGTTTATTAAGTGGTGTTAGAGTAAGGAAGAAAGTAATAAAGTCTGAATCAGGGTTAATGTGCATGTATGTGAATGCATGGAGTGTGGTTAATAAGACTGGTGAGGTACATATGCAGATTGCCATGTGGAAATATGATGTTGTGGCTATAACAGAGACCTGGCTCACAGAAGGGCAGGACTGGGTGTTAAATATTCCTGGATACAAGGTATTCAGGAAAGATAGGAAAGGGAAAAAGGGGGAGGGATGGCTGTATTGATTAAGGAGAGCATTGCAGTGCTGGAGAAAAAGAATGTCGAGGACAGAATCAATTTGGCTAGAGCTATGGAACAAAAAAGGTGCAGTTACATTGTTCGGTGTTGCCTATAGGCCAGCCGCTAGTGGGAAGGACACGGAGGAACAAATTTTCAAGGAAATTACAGAGAGATGCAAAAATTATAGGGTAGTTATAATGGGGGACTTGAGTTATCCAGACATAAACTGCGATAATGGTGGTGTAAAGGGCAGCGAGGGGCAAGAGTTCCTACAGTGTGTTCATGAAAATTTTCTACAGCAGTATGTTTCTAGTCCAACAAGAAAGGAGGCACTGCTAGACCTGGTTCTTGGGAATGAAGTGGGCCAAGTGGATCAAGTATCAATAGGAGAGCATTTAGGAGACAGTGATCATTGTATCATAAGCTTTAGGCTGACAATGGAAAAGGACAAAGAACAATCCAGAGTAAGAATAATTAACTAAGCCAACTTCAATGGGTTAAGAATGGAGCCGGAGCGAATAAATTGGAATCAAAGTGGCAGGAAAGATGTAGCTGAACAATGGGCTGCCTTCAAAGAAGAGACAGTTCTAGAACAGTTCCCTCAAAGGGGAAAGGTAGGGTAAACAAATCCAGGGATCTCTAGGTGACAAAAGAGGTAGAGATTAAGATAAAGAAGCAAAAGTGTGCTTATGACAGATGCCTTGTAGAAAAAACTATTGAGAACCAGGCAGAATATAAGAGGTCCAGAGGGGAAGTGGAAAAACAAATAAGAGAAGCAAAGAAAGAGCATGAAAAGAGACTGGCAGCTAACATTAAAGGAAATCCCAATGTTTTTTAAGACATATATATAGTAAAAGGGTGGTCAAAGGAGGAGTGGGGCCGATTAGGGACAAACAAGGGGATTTACGCTTGGAGGCAGAGGGCATAGCTGAGGTATTAAATGAATACTTTGTATCTGTCTTTGCCAAGAAAGAAGATGCAACCTAGGCAATGTTGAAAGAGGAGGTAATTCAGAAACTAGAAGGGTTTAAAATTGATAAAGAGGACATATTAGATAGGCCGTCTGAACTTAAAGTGGATAAAACACCAGGTCCGGATGAGCTGCATCCAAGGATACTGAGGGAAGAGAAGGTAGAAATCGAAGAGGTACTGGCCATAATTTTTCAGTCTTCCTTAGACTCTGGGATGGTGCCAGAGGACTAGAGAATTGCAAACGTTACACCCTTGTTCAAGAAAGGGTGTAAAGATAAGCCCAGCAACTACAGGCCAGTCAGTTTAGCTTTGGTGGGAGGGAAACTTCTAGAAACAATAATTTGGGACAAAATTAATAGTCACATGGACAAATGCGGGTTAATTACAGAAAGCCAGCATGGATTTCTTAAGGGAAAATCACGTTTAACTAACTTGCTGGAGTTTTTAGAGGAGGTAACAGGGAGTTGATGAGGACAATGCAGCTGATGTGGTGTACATGGACTTTCAAAAGGCGTTTGATACAGTGTCACACAACAGACTTGTGAGCAAAGTTATAGCTCATGGAATGAAAGGGACAATAGCAACATTGATTCGGAATTGGCTGAGTGACAGGAAACAAAGAGTAGTGGTTAATGGATGTTTTTCAGGCTGGAGGAAGGTTTGTAGTGGAGTTCCCCAGGGGTCAGTGTTGGGACCCTTGCTTTTCCTGATATACATTAATGATTTAGACCCTGGTGTACAGGGCACAGTTACAAAGTTTGCAGATGATACGAAACTTGGAAGCATTGTGAACTGTGAGGAGGATAGCGTAGAACTTCAAAAGGACATAGACAAGTTGGTGAAATGGGCAGATAGGTGGCAGATAAATTTCAATGCAGAGAAATGTGAAGTGATACATTTTGGTAGGAAGAACATGGAGAGACAATAAAAAATAAAGGTTACAATTCTAAAGGAGGTACGGGAGCAGAGGGACCTGGGTGTATATGTGCATAAGTCATTGAAGGTGGCAGGACAGGTTGAGAGAGCGGTTAATAAAGCATACAGTGTTCCGAGCTTTATTAATAGGGGCATAGAGTACAAGAGCAAGGAAGTTATGTTGAACTTGTATAAGACACTAGTTCGGCCTCAGCTGGAGTATTGCATTCAGTTCTGGGTGCCACATTTGAGGAAAGATGTGCGATCATTGGAGAGAGTACAGAAGAGATTCATGAGAATGGTTCCAGGGATGAGGAACTTCTGTTATGAAGATAGATTGGAGAAGTTAGTCCAGATCTGATGAAAGGTCACAGACTTGAAACATTAACTGTGCTTCTCTCTCCACAGATGCTGCCTGACCTGCTGAGTATTTCCAGCACTTTTTGTTTTTATTGGAGAAGTTAGGACTGTTTTCCTTGAAGAGAAGGCTGAGAGGTGATTTGATAGAGGTGTTCAAAATCATGAGGGATCTGGACAGAATAGATAGAGAGAAACTGTTCCCACTCGTGAAAGGATCGAGAACATTGGGGCACAGATTTTACTTTAAGTAATTGGTAAGAGAAGCAAAAGTGACTTGAGGAAAAATGTTTTCACATAGAGAGCGGTTAAGTTCTGAAATGCACTACCTGAGAGCTTGATGGAACCAGGTTCAACTGAAGCATTCAAAAGGGAATTAGACTATTATCTGAGAAGAATGTGCAGGGTTAGAGGGAGAAGGCGGGGGAATGGAACTGAGTTTTTTGCTCTTTCGGAGAGCCGGTGTGGACACGATGGGCGAATGACCTCCTTCTGCACTCTAATAATTCTGTGATTCTGTAAGGTATAGGTGGGAGTTTTAACCTTGGTTGCAGCCCACCGAGGACAAGATAAAAGATAATGGGTAATGAAGATATAAACCATCAGGAAGACAACAGGAAATCATCGCAGCTACTCTTCCCCAATTAGTGGCTCAGAATCTGATGTGTGACTTGAATTTGGGCCTGCCCTAGGGTCAGAACACATCAGACTATAGACCTTCTCTCAGCATTAACTCGTTCAGTTGACCTGTTCCAGCACATTTGAGTGGAGTTATTTACATGGAACAATTTATGTTGAGAATAGCAGTTGGCAGTTGTGAGATATAACCTATTCACCACAATCTAATCAGACCCCAATGCCACCTTGGCTGGCTAACGACAATAATTCTATCTTACTGTCAACTAATCTGCTTATACTATGGATCTTCTTCCTCCCCAGTGAAAATTTATGATGATGGCGTTATAATCTTCTGTGGCCATTCTGCTCATCGAGTCCATGCCGGTCAATCAAGACGTAAAGCAAATACATGGCATGAAATATTACAGAATTTTGGGAGTAAATGAGTTGCATGCACATGTACAATACCCTTACATCACTTTCATCTTTTACGATCATCTATCAATCCCTCTGCCCTTACACAACTCTGCCTGTAATAATGGCACCTCCCTCAAGTTGCAGAGCTTTACAAACACGACTTTCCTGCAATTGTGCTTGCTTAGAGGCTCTTTTCAAACTACAGCCAAATGTTCAGGTGCTGCAGGATACAAAGTCATTATTCTGGTGTTTTACTGAAAATTGTTTACCATTCTCTAAATTAAAATTCACTGATACCCACACTGTATTTGCAGTTTCTTTCAATGTCTAAGGTTTTGCTGTGGATGGCGAAGGAGTGACTTACACTGTTCACCTCGTATACAGAAACCCAGAGACTTTTGGCAGGCCTGTCAGTGGAGATGTTCTCTCTTTTGGCATCAGTTTGAAATCACCGCCCTCTGCAGGGGTTCTCTGGCGTCTGTGAGCCAGGCAAGCAGAAGAGAAACTGCTCAACCAAATGGATTTAAGAATCTTCACTGACACACGCAAACAGCAAAGCAGGAATTAAGAAAACAGGTAGTATAAATTATATTTAAGTGATTGTACAGCAAGAAAAATAAAGATTGGAAAATATACATGGAATTAAGGGAAATATATAAAACAGCATAACAGGAAAACCATAACAAATTATTTTAATTTCTATTCAAAAAAACATCTGCAACATTAATGTTCTTCTGAGCGGATGAGACTCCACATTTGTCAAATTAATTTTTCAGGGTCAGAGAGGTTATTCATCAGTAATTATCACTTATTAAACTGTTAACAACTCAGTTTACTCCTGATTGGACAAGTCCAAACTTTTCAGCTGTTTTTCATGCGAGAATAGTGGGTAATTAGCCTAAGTTCATGCCACATGTGATCTCTGTGCAGATTCCATCTGTGGAGGCTGCAACAGCTCATCCTGTGGAGGAGTTGGGTATCACTGACTGCTAATTGTGGATTTCTGCATTTAATTGCACAAGTGTGGACAGCAGAAGTTGCTGTCAGTTTCACTGGGTAATGACAGGAAAGCTGACAGCCTTATCATTAGCAAAGTTCGGGCTACAGTATCTTAATGGTATCAATATAAGTCATATAAATAATAATTCATACAAAAAATTCAAAAGCTTCCCCAATGACAGGTTCTCAACATGTTGTGTCTGATATGCATGAATGATAATTAAATGAGTTGAAACTTTAATTTTCATACTTACAGAAAAAATACTTGGTGTGAGTTTAATGCTGTCCTTAAGCTCTGATTATTTATTCTGATTCCTGCTGATTTATGGCCCATGCATATTTGGGTGTATGCTAATGAGATTGGCAGATAATTTAAGTGTAACATTTCATCGGCACAGTGGGTGTGGGAATGGGTGTATTTTCAGATATAACTTCCAAAGAACAAAGATAATTACAGCACAGGAACAGGCCCTTCGGCCCTCCAAGCCTGCGCCGATCCAGATCCTCTCTCTAAACATGTCGCCTATTTTCTAAGGTTCTGTATCTCTTTTCTTCCTGCCCATTCATGTATCTGTCTAGATACATCTTAAAAGACTCCATCATGCCCGCATCTACCACCTCCGCTGGCAATGCGTTCCAGGTGCCCACCACCCTCTGCGTAAAGAACTTTCCACGCATATCCCCCCTAAACATTTCCCCTTTCACTTTGAACTCGTGTCCTCTAGTAATTGAAACCCCCACTCTGGGAAAAAGCCTCTTGCTATCCACCCTGTCTATACCTCTCATGATTTTGTACACCTCAATCAGGTCCCCCCTCAACCTCCGTCTTTCTAATGAAAATAATCCTAATCTACTCAACCTCTCTTCATAGCTAGCGCCCTCCATACCAGGCAACATCCTGGTGAACCTCCTCTGCACCCTCTCCAAAGCATCCACATCCTTTTGATAATGTGGCGACCAGAACTGTACGCAGTATTCCAAATGTGGCCGAACCAAAGTCCTATACAACTGTAACATGACCTGCCAACTCTTGTACTCAATGCCCCGTCCGATGAAGGAAAGCATGCCGTATGCCTTCTTGACCACTCTATTTACCTGCGTTGCCACCTTCAGGGAACAGTGGACCTGAACACCCAAATCTCTCTGGACATCAATTTTCCCCAGGACTTTTCCATTTACTGTATAGTTCACTCTTGAATTGGATCTTCCAAAATGCATCACCTCGCATTTGCCCTGATTGAACTCCATCTGCCATTTCTCTGCCCAACTCTCTAATCTATCTATATTCTGCTGTATTCTCTGACAGTCCCCTTCACTATCTGCTACTCCACCAATCTTAGTGTCGTCTGCAAACTTGCTAATCAGTCCACCTATACTTTCCTCCAAATCATTAATGTATATCACAAACAACAGTGGTCCCAGCACGGATCCCTGTGGAACACCACTGGTCACACGTCTCCATTTTGAGAAACTCCCTTCTACTGCTACTCTCTGTCTCCTGTTGCCCAGCCAGTTCTTTATCCATCTAGCTAGTACACCTTGGACCCCAAGCGCCTTCACTTTCTCCATCAGCCTGCCATGGGGAACCTTATCAAACGCCTTACTGAAGTCCATGTATATGACATCGACAGCCCTTCCCTCATCAATCAACTTTGTCACTTCCTCAAAGAATTCTATTAAGTTGGTAAGACATCTTCAAACTGTAACCCTCATACTTAAGGAAGTATATGTGGTGTGAGTTCTGCACTTTCCTCAGATCCTCATTTTTGTGCCCCAACGTATTCCATGAGATTGGCAGAAAATTTAGGTGTAAATTGACATAAACAGAAATGGGTTCACGAATAGGTGTAATTTCAGGCACAACCTCCCATTTACATCTTGATAGGAAATTCCACTCCATAGTGTATCATTTATCATTTTTCGTATCGATTTACAGTATACAGATTTATATTTTTAGCAAGCAGTTCAACAACAACAACTTGTATTTGTATAGTACCTTTAACATGGTAAAACATCCCAAGGTGCTTCACAGGAATGCTATCAAACAGAAGTTGACACTGTGCCAATAGGAGATATTAGGTCAAAAGCTTTGTCAAAGCGATAGGGTTTAAGGAGTGTCTTAAAGGAGGAAAGAGAGGTAGAGAGATACAGAGTTTTAGAGAGGGAACTCCAGAATTAGGGTCTTGGTAGCTGACGGCATGGCCACCAATTGAAATCAGTGCTATTCACATCATGGAGGCAGTTCCAAAATCAATGCAATACACTGGTGTCATTCAGCAATGGTAGCGCTCTGACCACTGAGTCAAAGGTTGTGGCTTCAAGTCTCGCTGCAGAGACTTGAGCACAAATTTCAGGCTGACACTCCAGTGCAGTACTGAGGGAGTGCTGTATTGTCGGAGGTGCTGTCTTTTGGATGCGTTGTTTAACCGAGGTCTTGTCAGCTCCCTCAGGTGGTAAAAGATTCCACAACACCATTCCAAAGAAGAGCAGAGGTGTTCTCCTGGTGTCCTGACCAATATTTATCCCTCAATCAGCATCATTAAAAACAGATTATCTGCTGATTTATCTCATTGCTGTTAGTGGGAGATTGCTGTGTGAAAATTGGCTGCCACGTTTCTTACATTGCAACAACAATTGCACTTCAAAAAAAGTCCTTTATTGGTTACAAAGTGATTTGAGACGTCCTGAGGTTGCGAACAGCGCTATATAAATGAAAGTTCATTCATTCGCCCATCTCCCCGGACCACACATTAATCACGATGGACTGCAGCGGTTCAAGAAGGCAGTTCGTCACCACCTTTTCAAGGGCAATTAGGGTTGGGCAAGAAATGCTGGCCTTGCCAGTGATGTTCACATCTCATGAAAGAATAAGACAATATTTGTAGTGATGTTGCAGTGCATTGCTCCATTGTTTCAAACACCACCTTTCCGCAGAACCAAATAGACACATTCAACTGGATAAAACTAAATAAAGAAATCTGCTACACATGAAACTGCTGACATGTTTCTGTGCCTTGTTGGATAAAAACAATAGTCAGGAGGACGTGATCTGACTTTCTCTTACTAGCAGCTTGACCAGAAGTAACACAGCTATACAAGAAGGTGGTCGATGGAGTGTGGGAAATGTGAGGTTATCCACTTTGGCAGGAAGAATAGAAAAATTGAATATTTTTAAAGTGGTGAAAACTTTAAATGTTGGTGTTCAGTGGGATTTGGGTGATCTTGTATACAAAACATAGAAAGTTAACATGCAGGTACAGCAAGCAATTAGAAAGACAAATGTTACATTAATCTACATTGCAAGGAGGTTGGATTACAAGAGCAGGGAAGGCTTGCTGCAATGGTACAGACTGTTTGCAATCCTAGTGTCCTATTTGATCTGGCCTGAAATTCCAACCACATATCCTCTCCATCAGCAAAAATGCCTATTTCCATCTCTATAATAGCGTCCGACTCTGCCTCTCATCCATGTCTTTGTTACCTCTAGACTCAACTCTTCCAATTCTCTCCTTGGCAGCCTCCTATCTTGCACCCTCCTTAAACTTGAGCTCATCCAAAACTCTGCTGCCTATATCCTAACTCCAACCAATCCTATACATCCATCAGCCCTGTGCCTTCTGACATACGTTGGTCCGGCAAAGTTTTGATTTTAAAATTCTCATCAATGTTTTCAAATCCTTCCATGGCCTGGTCCCACCCTATCACTGCAATCTCCTGCAGCTCCACGACCCTCCGAGATATCTGGACTCCTCTAGTTCTCGCCCACCAGAATTTAATTGCTCCATCATTTGTGGCCATGTCTTCAATTGCCTTGGCCCTAAGCTCTGGAATTCCCTCCCTAAAGTTTACTGCCTCTCTACCTCTCTCCTCCTTTAAGACACTCCTTAAAACCTATCTCTTTGACCAAGCTTTAGGTCATCTGTCCTAACATCTCCTTGGATGGCTTGATGCCATATTTAGTTTGATAATCACTCCTGTGAAGAGTCATGGAACATCTTCTATGTTAAAGCAGCTGTATAAATGAGAGTTAATGTTATTGTTGTCTGTTGCCATGATTAGTCAACAACTCCATTGTGGATGCATCATGTGACTACTAAGCCAGTGGAAAGTAATCTAAAAGGATCTTGGCCAATTTTTGTCTAGCAATTTCTAATTCAAAATTGCTTCATCCAAATGATGTGATGATTCAATTTTTTAGTGTAAAAAGATGACTTTGTGTTACCAGGTGTTGATTGCAATGACAATGGGCTGGATTTTATGAGCTTGCCTCCGATCTCGGCAGCGAGCTCCAAAAACGGCAGCCCACCCATGTGGGCTGCATGACAAAGAGCCACCACAATCTCAAGTGTGGCGGCTCATTTAAATATCCGGGACGGACCACCTCCCCCCCAATCGCGTGGAGGCGGTGGGCTGTCCGTCCCCAGCAATGGTGTCAACTGCCTGTGCGCAGGTGCTGATGCCATTTTTCAAGGGCAGTCAGCTTATTTAAATATTTAAAGACCCATGGCGTTAATTTGATCCCGTTCCCCCTCCCTCGTCCCGCACTGAGAGACTTACCTTCTCCACCCTCCCCACCAGTGTTGCACCTCATTTCCCCAGGTGGGGATCCGAGGGCATGGGAGTGCCGACCGCCGGGCCGAAGATCACGGTGGGCCATCAAGATTATCCGTAAGAATATGTAAATCTATTAATTTTATTAAGTTACATATGCTGATTGTGGTCCCATTGCTGAGTGGCGGGGGTGGTGGTGGTGGTGAGGTGGGGTGGTGGTGGTGATGGTGGTGGCGGGGTGACCGTCACGGTGCCTTGCTGCCACCGGGAGGATCGGGCTGGGACCTGCTGGCATCAAGGTCCGTAGCGGACCTCATCCGGAGCCATCTACAGAACCCGCCCCCGCCACGGATCCTGATGTCGAGGACTCCTTAAAATTCAGCCCCACGTTTGGGGGAGTGGGGAGGGGGTTCATTTTCGACATAACCCTGGAGCATCTGCCTTAATAGAAACTGATCATTATTCATTTCTATCGATTTCTTTCATGGGTCCCCAACCCACAATGCCAGTTTAACTCTCCAGTGGTCAATTGAAACTCCCTCCAGTATCAACCAAATAATGAGCTCTAGATTAGTGGAATGCTCGAAGGCAGAGTCTTCACAAATCTCGAGTGCAAGATCAAAGATCTGTGATTGTTGATAGCTTCAGACTAGTTAATAACCTCAGTGATTGATAGTGACACTACACAGACTATAATCTAGAACAGTTTAGGGGAGGTGGTGGCATAGTTGGTAATGTCACTAGACTAGTAATTCAGAGCCTAAACTAATACTCTGGGGACATGGGTTTGGATCCCAGCATAACAGATGGTGAACTTTGACTTCAATTAATCTGGAATTAAAAGCTAGTCGAACAGTGACAATGAAACCATTTTCCATTGTTTTAAAAACCCATCTGGTTCACGAATGTCTTTAGGGAAGGAAATTTGCCATCCTTACCTGGTCTGGCTGACATGTGACTCCAGACCCACTTAAAATGCCCTCTGAAATGTCCTAGCAAGCCACTCAGTTCAAAGACAATTAGGGATGGCCAATAACGTTGGCCCCTAGCCAGCAACACACACATCCCACAAAAAAAAAATTAAGTAGTTAGGGTCTGGAATGCACTGCCTGAGACTGTGGTGGAGGCAAGTTCAATCGAGGCATTCAAGCGGGAATTTGATTGTTATCTGAAAAGGAAAAATGTGTAGGGTTACAGGGAGCAGGCCGGGGAGTGGCACTAGGTAAAGTGCTCTTTTAGAGAGCCAGCTCAGACATGATGGGCTGAATGGCCTCCTTCTGTGCTGTAATAATTTTGTGATTCTGTGACGATATCTAACCCATGTACATATGTCTAGATTTACCAGGGTAAACCTATCATAGATTTTCCACAAAGTTCAGTCAAATTTCAAATGAATGAAAGATCATTACATAACAATAATTAGATGGTAGCTTTTATGAATATATAAACATTATACTTTGGAGATACGAAATTAAGTTTCCTTCAGAAACTGTTTTCAACTAGGGATAGGTGGGGATGTGATAGGAATATGGGATTAGTGTAGGATTAGTATAAATGGGTGGTTGATGGTCGGCACAGACTCGGTGGGCCGAAGGGCCTGTTTCAGTGCTGTTTCTTAAATAAAAATAAATAAAAATAAATAAAAACTGCTTAAAAAATTGGCAGCTTGACTTGGTTGTTTTGAACATCTGCAGGGACATTATAAAGAAGAACCGTATACAGATAATCTACTTTAGGAGGAATCACACAAAATGCTCATTCATCTGAGGAAGATTAGACATGGGTTTAGTCGTCCTGAAGTAAATTTTTCCATGTAACTTTCTAGTCATTAATTTATAAACTCCAGGACTAAGGACCGACTCCCAATTCTGCCATTTCCAGGATCTCACATTGAATGCACAATCGACTTCAGACTCAGGGAAATGTAACAAGCCAGAAGGACGTTCAGTGAAGCAAGCTCGGTTGCAGCATGGATAATCCTTTTGGAAGAGAATTCAATAACTGCTGAAATATTTATCAGTTCTAATCCATACTTTCTCACAAAGCAACATATAAAGTTTAAAGCAATGCCAATAATTGGGGAGGCGTTGAAAATGAACGATTTCAGACTGGGGACTGGTCAATGTTCAGTTGTTAAGTGACAGGCAGTTTGACAACAGTGTTTGAAAGGCCTGTATGGTTGGGCTGTCTGGCCGTGTTGTCTTTTGAATTCCTAGAATGATTAAGATAAACTGTAATTTCACTAATTATACCCAGCTTTGCATTTTTGAAAATGTATTTTCTTGCCTTCTTTTAGGGATCATATCCATTTAATACTGGATAAGATTAATAGTGAACTAAAAAAGTCATGGGCTCAAAAAAGGCAAGTTGTGCCTGACCAAGATGTCGTCTTTCAGATGAGACATTAAACAGAGGCCCGGTAAGATGGACATAAAAGATCCCATGGCACTAGTTGAAGAAGCGTAGCGGAGTTCTCCCTGGTGTCCCGATCAATATTGATTCTCCATCCAATATCACTAAAGGCAGATGATCTGAATATTTATCTGATTTCTGTTTGTGGGACCTTACTGTGAGCAAATTGACTACAGTTTTTCCTACATTACACTAGAGACTACACTATAAAGTACTTAATTGGCTGTAAAGCACTTTGGGGCTTCCTGAGGTTGTGAAAGGCTTTACATAATGCAACTGTTTCTCATAGTAGTGGATGAATGCTTAATCTGTTTTATGGAATTGCTGTCTCTGCTATTTTAATGGCTGTGTTAACCTGCTTATTTTCAATGGATTAATGTTCCCACTGAGATAGGAAGATGTTAAATGTTTGTTGTTACTGCAGGTATTCAGTTTTGGCCTATTGTTTGTTTTTAATTACAACTGTTCGATGTATTGATCAAATGCTCTTCCATTAATCAGAGGCTTGAAAAAAATTGAAGGCTATCAAAACTCTCCTGGAATAAAAGCAATTCGAAAGGTTTAAATATTGCTGAGAAGAGCATCGTGTGATTGAGTTGCTTTGGGGGTCATTGCTGAGTGTTGTTAACCAACACCAACAAATCTCCCCCTCGATACAAATAGGGAATATTTCATTCTTATGTACTGTCCCTAATAAGCAACATGCCTAAAAGACTAAAGTTATACAATACTTGTTTGGAAATGCACAAATCAGGTTTGCATCACAATGTTATTGTGGACAGCTGGAAAGGGGTGTCTATGGTTCCCACTGTTCACCTCCCAACTGACCACAATCTTGTTTTGTTAAATTGATGCGTTAGCCCCTGAGTGTCTTCAAAACAGACAAATGACAGGTTTTCTCATAGGTAAAAAAAATTTTTTACACAGTTCCTGAAATGGTCGCAACCTCACTCACTTACACATTCACTCACCCACACAGACACAAGAATAGATAGATAGAGAGAAAAGGGTAGGATGTAGTTCAAAGTGAGGTAGTGAGGGAAATCTCTTTTAAAGATGCAGGCCTGGGTGTTTGTAGTCTTGAACCTGTTGAGCTGTTGTAGATTTTGGGTGGTTAAGACTTCAGACTGGAGGTGATGGTCACTTTTAGTCCTCTACTGCAGCAAGTTGAAGTGTAGAATTAGCAGCAGGGCTTCTTCTTGCTTGACTGGATCTCTCCATAACCTCCAGCTGGACTGCTTTCTGAAGGTATTGGCTTGATCTCTCTCTCTCTCTGTATCTCTGGAGGGCTACCTTTTAAGGTCAAAACCCATCACTTAAAAGTTTCTGTTAGGTGACATATGGCCTTCTCTCCTGGTGTGACCACATAAGGGATCAGGATGTAGAATCCATGGCTATTTATTTTTTAAAATTTTTATTTAGAGATACAGCACTGAAACAGGCCCTTCGGCCCACCGAGTCTGTGCCGACCAACAACCACCCATTTATACTAACCCTACAGTAATCCCATATTCCCTATCACCTCCCTACACTAGGGGCAATTTACAACAGCCAATTTACCTATCACCTGCAAGTCTTTTGGATGTGAGAGGAAACCGGAGCACCCGGCGAAAACCCACGCAGACACAGGGAGAACTTGCAAACTCCGCACAGGCAGTACCCAGAATCGAACCTGGGTCCGTGGAGCTGTGAGGCTGCGGTGCTAACCACTGCGCCACTGTGCCGCCCATGCACCACTGTGCCTCCTATCTATTGATGCCTGGATGGATACCATTCTGTTATGATGTGGCTACTTCACACGTATTCATTTTTGTTTTGGGCTGTGAGTCCATCTGTCTCCAGAATCCTTTGTTAGTTAATTCATGTAGCTAGAAGTCATTAATATGCAATGTTGCTCCTTTCAATTTCAAAAGGGTTCTCCCCAGAGCAATTTCAGATGAGGTTAATGAGTTCCATCTTGGCAGACAAGTTTGTTTATTTCCAGTACTGGAGGGGTCATGTGACCGCTACTCCATTTTGACTGTTGTATAAGTGTCCATGTTCTTGTGATTTTGTTTAGCAGTTAGCTTTTTAAATTCATCATTCTTCCATTTCATTGTTTATTTCATCACGGCTCCTCCCGTGTATGGCAATGTAATTTTATAGATTATTCCAGTTTAATGATTGGGGTGGACCAGGGGACTATGTACAAGTAGGAATAGACTGGATATTAGGCAGTTCTTCTTTTCCCAGAGAGTAGTGTGGCCCTGGAATACATTGCTGTCTGGTTTGGTAGCTGCTGATTCTCTGTATACTTCAATAGGAAGTTTGACCGGTTCCTGCCGAGGGCAGAAATCACAATATGTGACCTTCTGGGCTGGTTTCAATTGCCTGAAGGGATCGAAGAGGAATTTTCCAGGGTATCTTTTACTCTTCTTGTCCCTGGTTTTTGTCTGTTTCTTTGTCTCCCATGACTGCGGGGTTGGGGATGGGAGTGGGGGGGGAAGTGTCTGGTCACAATACCCTGGCCATCTTGAGGTGTGAACCAGGCTTAGTGGACCAGCTGGTCATTCCCTTCCCATACATTTCGCATGTGCACACAGCTGATGAAGGAAAAGTAGGAGGGCCGCTTTTCTTGGCCCCTGTCTGTGCCGACCCTAGACTAGCATTAGTGCACCCAAAGTGAGTTGTACCTATCCAAGCAGGCTGCAGCTGAATCTGGTGAACCAGACTATTCCAAGTCATATCCTTGGTGCCGGCCTAGGCCCGTCAAGACCTCGTGCTGGCAGACAGGAGGAGGAAAGAGTCCAGCTCTAGGCCTCAGAGTTGCTGCTCAAAGCCCACAAGGAAACTATAATAAGGCAAAATTTTCTTCCTAGGCCTCTTCTGGTTCTGATGCTGTTTGCCGCCAGGTTTCTCTGATGCTGGTCGGGACTCATGCGACTGCGAGTTAAGATCGGGTCAGGGTCCTATTCCATCATAGGACCCCAGGTTTTGCATTTTTATAAGGACCCTCCCTCTGGTGAGCTCCTCTGACACCACCCAGATGCCAGAAGTTAAACTGACTGCAGCGAGAGTGAGGTGTTCTGCCCCTATTTTAAACCCCTCACCCTGCCCCGCATGGACTGTTATCAGGCCAGGGTGAGTGATGAAATTAAATATTCCCACCCTGTTTTGAGGTAGTTGACCTCTTTCTGCTAGGACCCCTCAGAACCCCAGACAACTCCCTATGCAAGAAACAGCTCCAGCTTACAGCCTGCAAATAGATGCGATTGAGGATGGAGGCTGAGAATGCCCCCTCCCACCTCATTAAAATAGATGCGATTGAGGATGGAGGCTGAGAATGTCCCCTCCCACCTCATTAAAATAGATGCGATTGAGGACGGAGGCTGAGAATGCCCCCTCCCACCTCATTAAAATAGATGCGATTGAGGATGGAGGCTGAGAATGCCCCCTCCCACCTCATTAACATCAGTACACCAGGCCTACGACTCCTGGGGAAAGGCCAGAAATCTCAGGGTAATGCAAAATGGGCAGGAACCTAGCATTAATGTGTCTCTGCTCTCATCCTGACCTTTGCACCCAGGGAACAGACATCCCCTGGGGACAAAGGTCAAGCAAAATGACCCCAGACAGTTTTTAACAAGAATAATCCTGAGGTTGCCAACAACCACTGCCTTAAGTATGACACCGCAACAGATGAAATACAACCCAGACACTGTTATTGATTCTATTTGAGGTTCAAAACAAGGTGGAAATATAAATGGAAATGTACGTAGCAACAATATTTCATGTTTGTCCTGAAGTATCTGAATTATCCAAGTACATTCGGGTCATTTAATTTGATGAATACCTTCACTAGAAATGTAAAGTTTGTGCAGTCAATAATTTTTTATTGCTAATATTTAATTGAAAAGTACAAGGGCTGAAATGACTATCATATTGTTGTTGTCCCAACGCTTGCTGCTTTTGTATCAGAGTCCTCCACACTCTATTTTAAAAGCAATGCTAACCCATCTGCTTACTCTAAATGGGTTTGCATCTCTCTTTCAAAAGCAGGCAGAGGACTTTTGATCCTAGGGGTTTAGGCATTCATAGATAACAGTGGCAACAGTAAACTCAAATTGAGTCACACTGTACCTCTGTATAATTTTACTGAGACATGGATTAACTGAAAAGGATTAGCAGTTTTTTAAAAGGGAAAGTTTTAAGCCATACTATTTTCTTTGACCTAGAGCAAACACATACAGGGACTTATAACAAAAGCTATTTATTAAAGGAAAATCTACTATCCAGATTAAATCCATATTTTTAAAGGAGAATCTACTATCCTGATTAACTCCAGATTTAGAAAAGGAGAATCTATTTCCCAGATTAAACCCAGATTTATTGAAGGAGAATTTACGATCCGAATACGTATATTGATTAAGCAGATACTTGAGATGATCTTGTCAGCAGTAAGTGCTATTTTTGAAAAAGAAAGAGTCTTGCACTTGTCACGCTCATGAGAAGTGTAACAATTAAATTACAGAACCAGAGGACAATGCACTGCAAAATGGCCACTCAAAGTTGGATGACTTGGCCTGTATATTCAAACTGTCTCACTGTTAAGGAAAAAAGGGATACATGCCAGGCTAAGATGTGTCAAGTACACCCATCCTGAAACCATCAAGAGACATTCCTGAATTGAATGGGCTCTTTTGAAACAAAGAAGGTGTGAAGTAGTCACATCCTGTCCATTGTGTAGTCACAGCGGGAAAGGGGTCATGCATCTCCTAACAGGCTAATGTGAGAAAATTTTATCTTAAAAGGAAGCTCTGTGGAGAGGGAGGGGGAGAGATCAAGAGAACATCACAGAAAAGCACTCCAGCCAAGGGCTGTGAAAAGAAGTCCAGCAGCAAAAAACAAGGAAGGAGCCCTGCTGCAGATTCTACACTTCAATTTGGTGCAGCAAAGAACAGAAAGTGACCACTGCCTCCAGTCTGAAGTCTTAACTACCAGAAAACTACAAACACCTAGGCCACAACTTTAAAAGAAACTGTCCTCCGAGAAGATTCAATGGGTTTACTGTGAACCCTGAACACCTACCTCATTTCAAACCTCTTACCCTTTTCCTCTCTACCTATTTATTCTTGTGTGCATGTGTGTGTGAGAGAATGTGTGTGTAGGTGCGGTTACAACCTATTTTGGGAATGAATATAGTTCAATAAATACTTATTCTTCTGTTTTAAATCTACAAGAAAACCTGTCACTGCCTGTTTATTTGGCGAGTAAGAGACTCAGGGGCTAACTCATCACTTTAAACAAAACATGATTGCAGACAGTTGGGAGGTGAACAGCGGGAACCACTCACACCCTTTAGCACCTGGCTGTAACACACCTTTTACAACCTCAGACAATTCCAGTGTGCTTTACAACCAATGAAGTACTTTTGAAATGTAGTCACTGTTGCAATCTAGGAAATTCAGCAGCCAATTTATGCACAGCAAGCTCCCACAAATGGCAAAATAATAATAACAACATAAAATGTTTTAGTGTTGTTGGTTGAATGCAAATGTCAAAAGAGCTCATAGCTGCAGAGGAAGCGCTGGAAATCAATGGAGTTTTGGTATCCTGGCTGTTGGAGATCAGAGGGCGGGGGGGTTTCCAGCCAGCTGGTGACACAATTAAATATCAGCCACCTATATGTCGTACAGCATTTTCATGATGATAACTGCAACATTTTCTTATCTTGCCAGAACTAATTCATGTTTTTTAATCTGCCACAGGGCCTTCATGTTGCAGTACGAGTTGATGGACGTGGTGGATAATGAGTCCTCGGAGGAGTTGCCCTGCAGATTACGGCACTTGAGGTGCATATCCAGACTCCTTTTGAATGAGTTGAGAGTTTCTGCCTCAACTCCCCTATTAGGCAGTGAGCTCCAGACCCCCAACACCTTCTGGGTGAAAAAAGATTTCCTCATCTCCCCTCTAATCTTTCTACCAATCACCTTAAATCTATGACCCCTCATCACTGACCTCTCTGCTAAGTCCTTTAGGATTCGGCCAGCTCTGTCAGTCGTGGTGCTACCGAGCCACTCTTGGTGATGGACATTGAAGTCCCCCACCCAGAGTACATTCTGTGCCCATGCCACCCTCAGTGCTTCTTCCAAGTGGTGTTCAACATGGAGGTGTACTGATTCATCAGCTGAGGGAGGGCAGTAGATGGTAATCAGCAGAGGGTTTCCTTGCCCATTATTGACCGAATGCCATGAGACTTTGCGGGATCCAGAGTCAATGGTTGAGGACTCTCAGGGCAACTCCCTCCCAACTCTATGCCGGTGTGCCACCACCTCTTGCGAGTCTGAACTGCAGGTGGGACAGGACATATCCAGGAACAGTGATGGTGGTGTCTCGGACATTGGATGTAAGGTATGATTCAATGACTATGACTATGTCAGGCTGTTGCTTGACTAGTCTGTGGGACAGCTCTCCAAATTTTAACACAAGCCCCCATAAGGTAGTAAGGAGGACTTTGCAGGTTCGACAGGGCTGGCTTTGCCGTTGCCGTTTCTGGTGCCTAGGTCGTGCCGAGTGTCCCGTCCAGTTTTATTCCTTTTCAACTTTTGTGTAGTGGTACAATTGAATGGCTTGCTAGGCCATTTTAGAGGGCAGTTAAGAGTCAACATTTGCGCCACACAAGTGCTGGGCAATGACCATCTCTAACAAGAGTGGATCCAACCATCTCCTTTAACATTCAACAGCATTACCATCGCTGAATCCCCCTCTATCAACATCCTTGGGGTTACCATTGACCAGAAACTTAACTGGATCAGCCATATAAGAGGCTGAGAATTCAGTGGCAAGTAACTCATCTCCTGACCAACACCACCCCCACCCGCACCCCCACCCCCCACCCCTCCCCACCAAACCCTGTCCACCATCTACAGGACACAAGTCAGGAGTGTGATGGAATACTCTCCACTTGCCTGGATGAGTGCAGCTCCAACACCGCACAAGGAGCTTGGCACATTCCAAATCTGTAATCTCTACCACCTAGAGGGACATGGGCAGCAGATGCATGGGAACACCACCACCTGCAAGTTCCCCTCCAAGCCACACACCATCCTGACTTGGAGCTATATAGCCATTCCCACACTGTTGCTGGGTAAAATTCCTGGAACACCCTTCCTAACAGCACTCTGGGTGTACCTACACCACATTGACTGCAGCGGTTCAAGAAGGTGTCTCATCGCCACCTTCTCAAGGGCAATTAGGGATGGGAAATAAATGTTGGCCTAGCCAGCGATGCTCACGTCCCATGAAAGGATAAAAAAAACACATTGCTGTGGGTCTGGAGTCACATGTAGGCCAGACCAGGTAAGGATGGCAGATTTCTTTCCCTAAAGGGAGAAAATAATGGCGCAAAAGAAGGACAATCCCCAGGACCAAATGGTTTCCATCCCAAGATTTTAAAGGAGGTAGGAACATTGCAGATATCCCAACAATGGTACGATGATATTCTTGTTTCACCTCTCCTCATTTTCAGAACATTTCCTCCATTTCCTGCTGAATGAATGAATCTAATTTGACCAATTTTGAGAAGAGAAACCTCTAATAAAGCAGAATCTGCACCACCACCACAACAACTTGCATTTATCTAGCACCTTTAACATCCCAGGATATCATGACGAAAGATTAAAAATGTGTCACAGTATTACTGGCAGCTAGAATTCCACTAGGTTTTCCACAGAAGAATTAATTATCAAAATTAAATTGTATATTTTTCAAGTAGCTCTAATTGAGTTAACTTTCTCTGGCATTTCCTCAAATCTCTGGCAGTTTTTTGAATAAAACTTTCAATGGTCCCATGATTAGAGGAAACAGAGTACAATTTTTTAAAAAGTCTAGGTATATGCCACATGCTAGCGAGAGTAGAACTAGGAAGCTAGGGAAGATCAATGCATGGCTTCAGGCATGGTGCAGGAGGGAAGGCTTCAGATTCTTGGGGCATTGGGACCAATTCTTGGGCAGGAGGCATCTATTCAAAAGGGTTGGGTTACACCTCAACAGGACTGGGACTAATGTCCTCACAGGGAGGTTCACGGGTGTATTAGGGAGGATTTAAACTAAATTGGCAGGGAGATGGGTACCAGCATATAGAAATAGAAAAGAGGAATAAGGTGCATATTGTGAGAGTATTGGATAGTACTAGAGAGGGAAGTAGTACCATATTAGATAGGGTCTTGAGGAATATGAGGACTATGAGGAATACAAGGACAGGTTTAGAATGCATGTATGTAAACACACAAAGCTTGGTGAATAATGTTGATGAGCTACAAGTGCAAAGAACCATCTGGGAATATAATATATTGGCAATAATGGTAAAGTGGCTTAAAAATGGTGAGAATTGGGTGTTTAATATTCAGCGATTAAAGCGTTCAGAAGGAAAAAATAGGGGTGGGGTGGCAGTACTGATTAGGGAAGACATGGTAGTGTTGCAAAAAGAGGATGTCCTTGAGGGGGCAAAGACAGAATCTATTCGGTTAGAGTTGAGAAGCAAAAGGGGGATGATTGCGCTACTGGCCCCTATTCTATGGGCCTCCATAGGATTGCAACAAGACATAGATAGGCTAGCAGACTGGGCAGACAGGCAGCTGGAATTTAATACAGAGACGTATGAAGTGATGCTTTTTTGACAAAGGGGATAGGTAGAGGCAATATAGACTTAATGGCACAGTTCTATAGAGTGTGCAAGGACACAGGGAATTTGGGGTCCACGTGCACAGATCCTTGAAGGTGGCAGGACATATTGAGAGAGTAGTTAGCAAAACATATGGGTTCTTGAGCTTCATAACAGGGTACAAAAGCAAAGAAGTTATGCTGAACCTTTATAAAGTCTGGTTAGGCCATAACTAGAGTATTGTGTCCAGTTCTGGTCACCATAGTTGAGGAAGGTCATAAGAGTCCTTGAAATGGTGCAGAGGAGATTTACCAGAATGTTTCCAGGGATGAGGCATTTTAGTTACAAGATTAGGGTGAAGAAGCTGGGATTGTTCTCCTTGGAGCAAAGGAGATTGAGGGGAGATTTGGTAGAGGTGTACAAGATTATGACAGGTTTAGATAAGGTAGACAAAGAAAAGTTGTCCCTATTAGCTGATGGTACAACGACTAGGGGATAAGGGATGGGGATTGGGGAAGAGATGCAGGGCAGAACTTTTTTACACAGCAAGTGGTAATGACCTGGAACTCACTGCCTATGAGGGTGGTGGAAGCAGAAACAATGAATGATTTGAAAAGGAAATTGGATGGGCATTTGTGGGAAATAAACTTGCAGGACTACAGGAATAAAGAGGGGAATGGGACTGACCGGATTACTCCACAGAGAGCTGGCATGGACTCGATGGGCTGAATGGCCTCCTTCTGTACTATAATGACTCTATTACTCTCTAACTCTACTTATTGTCCTCCCTTTGTTGCCCTGAGCTGGTGGTGGCCCTGCTCCTTGAACCACGGTAGTCCTTATGGCGATGGTACTGGAAAGTGTTTGTGATGGGTTAAGACATCCCAGGAAGAGATCAAATTATTGAATTCAAATGCATCTAATGCTCTTTTAAAATTTATGTTTGATGGGCCATTTGAGTTTGTGAGGTATATTTTTAATATTCTTTGTTCTAGCTAAACTTCAAACAATTTTGAAATTATCATCCATCTGAAGCCACCAGAGAGAGGGCTAGACAGAGGCTCCTTGGAAGGTTAGAACATCCACTTTGTAAAGTTACGGAGAGAGATCGTGTCTCCATCCAGTTTTACTGTGACGTTCAGCGTAGGAGATGCAATTTTCCATATACCAAGAAGGAATGATTAAGTTCGGTACGATAGAGTCTTTGTTATTGTTGACTTACCATTTTCTGCTGTTAAATTCATCCAGTAGTTCATTACCTAATCATAGTCTGATACACCACTTATTTTACTGCCTTCCTTATCGAAGGAAGGATATCCTTGCCATAGAGGGAGTGCAACAGAGGTTCACCAAACTAATCCCCGGGATGGCAGGATTGTCTTGTGAGGAGAGATTAAGGAAACTGGGCCTGTATTCTCTAAGTTTAAAGAATGAAAAGTGATCTCATCGAAACTTACAAAATTTCTACAGGGCGTGACAGGGTAGATGTGGATAGGATGTTTCCCCTGGCTGGTGAGTCTGGAACCAGGGGACATAGTCTCAATATAAGGGGTAGGCCATTTAAGACTGAGATGAGGAGGAATTTCTTCACTCAGAGGTTGGTGAATCTGTGGAATTCTCTACCCCAGAGGGCTGTGGAAGCTCAATCATTGAGCATGTTCAAGACAGAAATCGATAGATTTCTGAATACTAATGACATGAAGGGATATGGGATAACACAGGAAAGTGGCATTGAGGTAGATGATCTGCTACCCGACCTGAACCCGACAGAACCCGACATGCGTCGGGTTTGGGTCGTGTCGGGCCCCTCTTCTGGGTCCGGCTTTTGGGCTCAGGTCGGGTCAGGCCGGGGTCGGGTGGGGCTCAGCTCGGCTCGGGTTGGGCCAGACACACAGGCTAAGTGCTTTACTATTAAAAATAAAAAACTTACCTGAGCTGGGAGTCTGGGACGAAACTGAGTCTGCGCAGTGAGCGAGTGACGTCACTTTGACGTCATCGCGCATGCGCTGCAGCTTCGTGGAGTTTCCCAGTCGGAAGGTAAGTAATGGGACAGTCGGGTCAGGCTCGGGTCGGGTCGGGCTCGGGATGAAATTGGAGGGACTCGGGCAAGGTCGGGCTCGGGCCCGCTGTGGATCGGTCGGGTTCGGGTCGGGTTCTTTTTCCCGACCTGAGCAGGCCTTTAATCTGCCTGATCTAATTGAATGGCGGAGCAGTCTCAATGGGCTGAATGGCCTGCTCCTGCTCCTATGTTCCAAAACCAAGGTTTGTCCATGAGGGCAGTTCAGTGGCCAGAGGCAGGATTTTCCTGTGGGATTCAGGACCTTGTTGTCAGGCTCAAATGGGGGTCAGATGCCCACACTGTGTGGGTAACAGTCACGCACTTGTAATTTTTCCCAGAGCGTCCAATTGGTGGGCAGAGGGCGGGCTCGCCATCCAATCAAGGATGGTAGGCGGGTTCTTGAAGGAATAGAGTGAATAGGAGTCCTTCCAGCCTGAAAGCAGCAGCAGCATGCCATGGCAGGTAAGTAAGAGAGAGGGCACTTTAAAATGGAGGCACCCTCTCTCCAACTTTTTCAAATGTGAAGTAAAAAATAGATTCAGCAGCCTGGCTACCATTGTTGGGGGAGAACGCTTCCCCACGGCAGCCTGCGGCTGTAGCTGAACCCAGGCAAGCAGAGACGGCCTTTCCAGGAAAATCTGGAATTCCGCACCCTCACGCCTTCATTCCTGTCCTGGCAGGGGTTAAAAGTCCAGCCCTAGATTTCTGTCCAACTTATAGGTTCACAACAATTTTCCAGATATTGGAGTGCAAAGCCACATTCTGGTTCATAGGGAAAGAGGATTTGCTCATGGGAACAGGCATTGCAGTTTTTAAACTGCTATAATGTTAACCTGTCTTCTTTCATTTGCCAGTCATGTGCGCATTGTTTTTTGCTGTTGAACACAGGCCTGTGTTTTCTAAAATCGATCAGTTCATCCCTTCAGGATAGTACAGATGTAGGACACTGATAGAATGCCACTATTTTGTGGTCACGATCTACTGAGTATCCCCAGAAAACATTGCTCAATTCTTTTCTTAAGAATTCATTCAGAACTTGTTGAAAGGGGACGATTGTTTTTAATGTTATTGTTAAAATTCAGGCCTGCCACAGATTTTTTGGAAGCCTCCAATCCTCCCATAAAGTGAGTCAATAGCTTTGGATTTTGCTCTGGTAAAGACAGTGAAACTGTTAACATTCATTATTCCATGGAAACTGACAGCAAATTCGGGAGTCCACACAGGCACAGAATAACGTGAAAATCCAAAAGTTGCTGTCCTCCAAGGCGTGTACTTTCGAGATTCCCACAGACTGTGATCTCCCTTGCTATTATGAACTAATGAGAACTTCCACTCCAACATTGTTAATCTCACTGTAAAGGCCCTGGAAAGAAGTGCACCTTGTTGAATGAGGTGCAACCTGGTTTCTAACAGCCTACCATGTTTATAATTACTGATGAATACCTTCTCTAACCCTGAAAAAATAATTCTATGTTTGTGGAATGTCAAATTTCTCCACAATGATTAAACATATTTTTAAAAACACTTTTTTCTTTCTTCAGAAGTCTGTTCATCTTTGTTTTAACTTCTATCTTATTAGAGTCATAGCCATTTATTACACTATCTGAAAATTTAAATTAACAGTGAAAGATTTTATTGCTGGAAAAGGAGACATGCTGTTGAAGCTTTTCATCTTGCACCCATCAGGACAAACACAAGAATGCCAAATTCCAAAGGCAGCAGCAATTTATACTGCATGATAAAAGGGGTGCTGATTGGTTGGCAAGTTCTTAGCATACTCAGGATTGTTCAGTAAGTGCTATCCAATCGTGGAATCACATCTAACGTCAGTCATTATGTTTTGAGTTTTGCAGGTACGGGCTGGTTGAGTACGGTCAGTTCTCTGCCTATTGCGAACAGCTGAAAGGACTTGCTATTTGATATGATCCACCAGTTGTCGGGATGTACAGCTACGCACCTGACATCGCACCGGCACTGGAATTCATATACCACATAACTCATTTATGTGGTGGGCAGAAAGTCTTTTTGTTTGGATGGCAGTATCCTGTTAGTGAAAACTACCACTTGTATTGCTACTGCATAGTAACAGTGTGAAATGACTAGCTTCAGCTGTTGCTCAAACCTTTGAGCTACTTTACCCTTCCAGGGTAATTTACAAACAAACATGGGAATTAGGAGCAGAAGTAGGCTATTCGGCCCCTCAAGCCTGCTCCGCCATTCAATAAGATCATGGCTGACCTGTCTGTGTCTCGAATTCCACACTCCCATCTAGCCCCGATAACCTTTAATTTCCTTGCCTAACAAGAATCTATCTACCTTCATCTTAAAAATATTCAATGACTCCACCTCCTGAGGCAGAGAGTTCCAAAGTCGCATAACCCTCTGAGAGAAAAAAATTTCTCCTCATCTCTGTCTTAAAAGGGCAACCCCTAATTTTAAAACAGTGTTCCCTAGTTCTGGACTCCCCCACAAGAAGAAACATCCTTTCCACATACACCTTGTCAAGACCGTTCAGGATCTTATATACTTCAATCAAATCTCCCTCACACTTTTAAACTCCAGTGAAAACAAGCCCAGTCTGTCCAACCTTTCCTCATATGACAACCAGCTCATTCCAGGAATCAATCTAGTAAACCTCCTCTAAACAGCCGCCAACTCACTTACATCCTTCCTTAAATAAGGAGACCAAATCTGCACACATATTTGAGATATGGTCTCACCAATGCCCTGTATAACTGAAGCATAACATCAAGAAATGCTGGAACCACTCAGCAGGTCTGGCAACATCTGTGGAAAGAGAAGCAGAGTTAACGTTTCGGGTCAGTGACCCTTCTTCGGAAGAAGAAATTTCCGAAGAAGGGTCACTGACCCGAAACGTTGACTCTGCTTCTCTTTCCACAGATGCTGCCAGACCTGCTGAGTGGTTCCAGCATTTCTTGTTTTTATTTCAGATTTCCAGCATCTGCAGTATTTTGCTTTTATTGAAGCATAACATCCTTACTTTTATTTTCAATTCCTTTCGTAATAAAGGATAGCATTCCATTAGCCTTCGTTATGACTTGCTGTACCTGCGTACTAACTTTTTGTGACTCATGCAATAAAACACCTAGATCTCTCTGCACCCGGGAGGCACTTTTCAGGACGGAAAGAGGCGACCTTAGGCCCATTCGTGAGTATGTGCAATACACAACGAGCAATGATCTGATTGGGGTAGCCATTATCCCGCAGGATAGCTGTGATGTGCCCTATTTTGGCATCAAGCCTGAGATGTCCCAACAACAGGTGGATCATATCAAACAGCAGGTCCCTTCTTCTGTTTGCAATAGGCAGAATTCTGACTGTAATCAACCAGCCCATATTTGCAATATCTAACGTTAGATGTGATTCCACAATTGGACAGCACTTGCTGAACAATCCCGAGTGTGCTAAGAATTACACTAACAACCAATTTAGGATTGTGGCTCACTTATGCTTGTCAGAAGCTACATATATTCATACAAAGGGACCTGTCCTCTGCAGGGACATGTTCAGACATTGTGCCTTTTTGGAATTGAACAAAAGCTTGGGGACAATAGTTCCCTGGTGCATTCTCCATGGCAATGCCTTGACCAATCAGTCAACTTGCCAACCAATCAGCACCCTTTTATCATGCAGTATTAATTGTTGATCCCTTTGGAATTTGGCATTTTTGCGTCTCTCCTGATGAGTGCAAGACAAAAAGCTTCAACAGCATGTCTCTTTTTTCAGCAACACTCAAGTTCTATACTACCAAGTGACTATTTGAACAATTTTAAGTGCTTTTAACTTCCTGGTTTGCTGTATGTGAATACTTCAATTTGATTGGTAGCCTACCTGCTTGTGGACATCACTGCTGCTGCACACCAAGTCAACACTTGGCACCAGATTTAAACTGCCACACAGAAAGGGTAAATTTTTGCCACAGAGATTGCTAGATCTTTGTGGGCAGCTTTCATTGAGGTCAGCGGTGAGTACCCTTGTTTCATTGGTGACTGCAAAATAATGGCCGCTGTCTTACTGTCATAGAATTTGATTCACACTGCTCTAACTCTCTTTGGTCAATAGCAACCCAGGGCTGTAACAATAGCCCATTGTAATCTAAATGTATGCCTGTGTCCTTCCCACATGTATTTCTTCAATCTTTCTCATGATAGACTGAGTTACCACAAGTTGAAGCAAATCTTAACATGAATCATTAAGTTGCTTGAAAAAAATTGTATTTGTACAGCAATTTTCATGACCTCAAGACATCCCAAAGTGCCTTACAGCCAATTGAGTTCTTTTGAAGTGTAGTCACTGTTGTAATGTAGGAAACACAGCAGCTAATTTTCACACAGCAAGATCCCACAAACAGCAATGTGATAATGACTATATAATCTGATTTTATTTAGTGATGTATTAACCAGGAAACTATGAATAACTCCCTTGTTCTTCTTTGAAATAATACGATGGAATCTTTCATGTCCACCTGAGAGAGCAGACAGGGCGTTAGTTTAATATCTCAGCTGAAAGACAACACATGTGATAGTGCAGCACTCCCTCAGTAGTGCACTGGAGTGTCAGGCTGAGTTTTTTGTGCTCAAGTCTCTGGAGTGGGACTTAAACCCACAATCTTATAACTCAGAAGTAAGAGTGCGACCAACTGAGCCATGGATGACAAAGAGCAAAGATACAGAACAACAGTTACAATCATTTTCATTTATTTCCATCAAGTCAAGTTGTATAATAATATAAAAAAAGGAACATGCCATGCTTCCCCACTTCAGTGGGCCAACTTACTTAATTTAAAAAGAACAGCCTAGACATTTATCCATGCTGCACCTGTTTCTTGGGCACTACTTGGACTACCAAGGCCCCAATATGACGGGCAGGAAGCTTGTGAACAAATATGGCCAAAATTGTGCCACTTGCTATATTGAGTAGGGGCAAAAGGTATATGCCTTTTGCCCACACCTGAAATAGACATTAGGGCCCTTGTGGAAAAAGGAGCCTAGAGCTTGTTTGAGGCCCCTTCTCCAAGGTTGATTGTCTTGTTTATATGTGAACATCATCAACAAGCACTAATATCCTGTAACTCAAATTATGGGCAGAAAATGCAGAGGTCAGCGATGAACAGATGAAACGGAATCATGTAGAAACCTTCTTTGCCTCTCTATTGTGGAACTTAATACCAGTATAATTAGATGTGGGCACAAAAATTAATGGTCAGAAAAATTTGGCAGCTGGCCTCGCAAGAAGCTGTCTGGTTTTAATGATCCTGAAAGCATGAGAGATGATAAACAACATGGTGTTACCGTAAATTCACTCACAAAGCTTCAGGGTTTTGTGGTGGTCTTTGCAGGATATAACTAAATTCATCTGGAATAGCTTATGCCATTTAATGGGGTCTTGATAAGGGACAAAACCTTATTTACATTAACGTGGATATATATTAATTCTCAGTAGACTTAAAGTTAACTCAGTAGATTCTAAAGCTTAACACATTGACTGAAATTCCTCTCGATATCATCCAGGCCGGCCCTCCAGCGCAGTACCGATGGAGTGCTGCCCTGTTGAAAGTGCTATCTTTCAGATCAGATGTTAATCCCAAACCACATTTGCCAGTTCATAAAAGATCCCACAGCAGTATTTGAACAAAAGAGGATTTCTCCCAGTTTTCTGGACAATATTTTTTCCTCAATCAACATCATCAGAACAGGTTAACTGATCAATATTTTCCATTGGCTGTCTTTCCCCATGTTTCATGTTACCCACGTAACAACAGTGAATCCAATTCAAAGTGTAATTCATTGGTTTGGAAGTGCTCGGGGATGTCCAGAGGACATGAAAGGTGCTATATAAATGCAATCTTTTATTTCATATGAACATTTGTACACTAGTATCGAATGCTGTACTCTCAGCTCTATTGTAGTGTGCCTCAATTTTAAAATTCTCATCCTCAGGTTCAAATCCCTCCATGGCCTCGCTAGCTCTGTAATCTCACCCAGCCTACAGCCCTCTATCCCCACCTTTAAGATGCTCCTCCAAGCCTACTTACCCCAGTGGCTCCTGAGTACCACTCTTACCTCCCAGTTATAAAGATTGTGGGTTCAAGCCCTATTTCACAGACTTGTGCGCAAAATAAGGCTGATGTTTCAGTTCCGTTCTGCCCTGTCAGAGGTGCTGTCTTTTGCTTGAGTTGTTAAAGTGAGGCCCCTTCTGCCCTTTTAGTGCATGCCATTATTTGAAGAAGAGCAGGGGATTTCTCCTGGTGTCCTTGTCAATACTGATTGCTCAATCAGCATAATTAAAAACCAGATTATCTGGTCATTATCACATTAGTGCTTCTGGGACCTTGCTGTGTGCACATTCACTATATTACAACAGTGAATACACTTCAAAACTACTTCACTGGTTATAAAGTGCTTTGGGACATCCTCAGGTTGTGAAAGGTGCTATAGAAATGTTATCCAAGCTTTTAATCACATGTCCTAATGCCTCCTTCTTTGGCATACTTTCCTGGAAGGGTATTTAAGGAATATGGAGAAAGGACTGGGAATTGGAGCTGAAGAGATAAAGAGGTGCCAAAATGGCAGCACAGATTCAATGGGATGAATAGTCGACTCCTGTTTCTATGTTACTCTGGTGCAGTATAATTTCTAAAGAGAATTTCTATGAAGAATGTTCAGAGAACAATAAATGGATATTAAAATCAATGAGCATGCTCATGTTGGGGAAGGGGATCCATGAATCTGCTGACGTAATGATGTATTAGCCATATGTACTTACAGACATGGTAGAGATGCCCTAATGCATTAACTTCACATTTGTATTACGCGACTAATCATATAAAGGAACTCTACCAAATCTTGTATAGAGCTGCTATGAGAGGTCTGGTGGAGACAGCTTCCTGACCCCTGATGAGTTCCCTGTTAGTGAGTTAATTGGAACCAGTTTCATGAGCACTGCATGCAATGCATTGGATTAGTGTGTTTATCAATAAAGAGCATTAATCAGGCCTCACTTCATCTCTTGAATCCACATATCCGCATCATAAGGGAAGTAGAGTGACTATCCTAAACCTGAAAGGTATAATTCACATTGTGGGGAAATTTGGACACAAATAACATCTTGCAACTAACTCTGTGGGGTAATTTTGGCAGATGTAACATTCAATAGCATCAACAGGTTTTGCTTTTTCAGTTAAGATTGACAGTAATATGATTAGAAAACCATTTTACATTGTTCCTTGTTCAGTTCAGACGAGGGAGAGTGCCATCTGTGAATAAGATCCCCACTTTTACACTGCCAGAGCCCACTCTATTATCCTGGCAGTATCACTGATCCAGTTTTTTGTTAGGGTACAATCCTGAGGATAGGATCAGAGTGGTAAACAGAGTGCAGTGCAAAATATCAGTTTCCCATGTTTCAAACTAAACAGGTACCAATGTGAAAGCATCTATCAATTATTTGTCTGTTTATATGTTTTGAATGCTTGACTGAGGTTATCATTGTGTATCGTCCAGGAGTTCTTAACTTTATTCTGGCCTTCTAAGGTTGCATTAACACTACAATATAGTCACAGACCTGAAACATTAACTCTTCTCTCTCCACAGATTCTGCCTGACCTGCTGTGTATTTCCAGCACGGTTTTTATTTCAGATTTCCAGCATCTGCAGTATTTTCTTTTATTTTCGGGGTTAATTCCCAATCGTCCAACCAATGGGGTGAATTATGATCATGGAATGATTATAGCACAGAAGAAGGACATTCGGCCCATCGTGTCCATGCCGGCTGTCTGCAAGAGCTACCCAGCTAGTGCCACTTCCCTGTCCTTTTCCCATAGCCCTGCAATTTTTTTTTCTTTGGTTGCTTATCCAATTCCAATTTGAAAGGCACAATTGAATCTGCCTCCACCACACTCGCAGGCAGTGCATTCCAGATCCTAACCACTCGCTGCTTTAAAAAGTTATTGGCATGTTGCCGTTGCATCTTTTGCCAATCAACCTAATCAGTGTCTTCTCATTCTCAATCCTGCCAATGGGAACAGTTTCTCTCCATCTATTCTGTCTACCCCCTAGTGATTTTGAACACCTCTATCAAATCTCCTCTCAACTTCCCCTTCTCTAAGGAGAACAACCCCAGCTTCACCAATCTAGCCACATAACTGAAGTTGCTTATCCCTGGACCCATTCTCATGAATCTTTTCTGCACCCTCTCTCAAGCCTTCACATTCTTTCTAAACTGCAGTGCCCAAAATTGGACACAATACTCCAGTTGAGGTCGGACCAGTGTTTTATAAAGGTTCATGATAACTGCCTTGCTTTTTTACTCTCTGCCTCTATTTATAAAACCCAGGATCCCATATGCCTTTTCAACCAGTTTCTCAACTTGCCCTGCCACCTTCAATGATTTGTGCACATATACCCCCAGGTCCCTCTGCTCCTGCACCCCCCCCCCCCCCCCCTTTAGAAATGTACCTTTTATTTTGCCTCTCCTCATTCTTCCTACCAAAATGTATCACTTCAAACTTCCCTGCATTAAATTTCATCAGCTACATTCCCACCCAGTCCATCAGTCTGTCTATATCCTCTTGAAGTCTATCACTATCCTCCTCACAGCTCACAACACTTCCAAGTGTTGTGTTTTAATTCTGAATAGTCCAAGCAAAGGGATTGACTCCCAATAATCTATTCAAAGTGACTGATTCCCAATAGTCCCATCAAAGAGGGAAATTCATTCCCTTATGCTGTTATAATGTACAGAAGCAGGTGATAACAACCAAAGAAAGATTCTTCTTCTGAGGTTGAAGTGACATTGATTGTTGGATAAAAACTATGAACCAGCATTCTTGGGGCTGAAGTCATTGTTAAGGCATCTTTGTGACTGTTATCAGTACAGCGAGCAATCTTGCTAGAGGTCCCGAGCTACTACTTTCAAAGATTATCTTTGTACTGGGATGAACCTTAGTAAAACATCTCATCAACAAATGGATCATTGATTGGTCAAGTTGGTGAGATTTAATTATAGTAGGTTTATGTATTTTAAGTTAGACTCCAATCACCCAGGGTTGCAGTGTGGAGAGCCTGTCCGACTGAATAAGGTTAAAAATGCAATGTATTAACATTAGCTTCTAGGCATCAAGAAGAGCATTGTGTAACTATCAATAGTGAAAGTTAACAGTATATGGTAGTTGAGTTAAATTAAAGAGACAACTGAAAAAAGTAAAAGCTGATGACAACTCATTGCAGAGACAACCCTGAGGGAACATTAAGGCAGCATGAACTAAAGCACCACAGTGGGCCTAATGCTCAAGGAGAGGTGATATACCAACCTTACTAAGAGACAGCTTTCACACGAGAGGCTGACCAATGACTATTGACCGAGTTTAAAAACTCACTAAGCTTCTGCATAGTGCTGCTATGAAGCAAACCCAGAAACCTACAGTCCTGGCTCCTCCCACCAGTTCTAGGATTGATCTGGAGTGGGGAGGACCAGAAATCTGTGGACAGATGCAGGAAAATCTGATTAAATGAGGGAAACACAACCTCCGTCATTCTGCTATTTTCGTCATGTTAGAAATCAAGATCGAGAGCTAGTAAAGGAATCTATTTTGTACAAAAATAATCCTTCTATATTAAGCTGCATTTTATATTAAGCTGTATAGTTAAGAAAGCTGCAAATACAGCTGACCATGCACCATCTGTACAGTGGTCAGAGGAAGCCTGCTTTCTAGATCAGGCTACACATGTTTACATTAAGGCCTAACTCTATCACCCTAACTCTAGGCTTTACTAACCCTAAACACCAGTTTTTCAGTTAATAAAATGGATGTCAGATAGAGACAAATGTTTAGACAGCCTGGAACATCTTGACAATGTCTGATACGAGCTGGTAAAGTAAATGTCTGTAAAGGTCAAGGAGTGAAGAATGCTTTTGGATTAGTGCAGCTAGTAACAGTATAAAAGAGATGAGATTGTCGGCCTATGTTAAAAAATGCAGAAGGAGGAGAGAGAGAGAGAGAGAGAAAGAGAAGAGAAAGAAGAGAGGAGAACGAACTGAGCCCAGCCGACTACAACCTGCCTTCTTTTACTGAGAGGCATATTTTAGGGTAGGCTGTGAGTTGATGTTCATTTAAACCTTAATAAACATGCAACTCTTCAACTCTAAGCCTCAAACACATTTTTGGCACACAGACATAGGACTGCACCCTCTGACTACATAATTACTAAATATATCCTAACACCTGTTTGAATGCTGGGTGAGACTCTTGCATTCAGCCTTCAAATGGCAGCAGAGGGGGCCTCGGAAGATTTTGTGGAAGGGGCCTGTGCTGTCGCTCTTGGTGTTCAGGATATTAGTCTACCTGCCCTTCTTTCTTGTAATGTGTAACACCTTGTATCTGTACTGGTTTCCTCCTCTGTCTGAATCCTTCTGCAGGTCAGTGGTTGCTTCACCAGACTCGAGTGACATCCTGGGCTGACTTTTCGAATGCCGCTGGGAGCTGGTGCAGGCGCGATTTGAAAATCACATTCCCAGAGGGCGGGATTGTGTACCGCCACCTATGGAACGTGAAGCGATTTTGAAAAGGACTTCAAGGCCTCAGGAAACTCCGACAAGCAGGAACATATCTGCTTCTGGTTCTCTCCCAAGTCCTTCCTTGTTAGTGACTCCCAAAGCCCAGTATCCTCGCCCAGTGAAGCATCGCTGTGTCTGTCCCACAGGTGACTCTGCCTCACCCTCCTCCTCCTGCTCACACATGATGTGAGGTTCACCCAGTGCTCCCCTTTCTACACTGCTCTGGCACTTAGAGTGTGTCTGCGGTGGTGGAAGATGCCGAAGAAGGATGTGACACTGCTGGTTCCATGGAATCTCCCCGCGCCAAGGACACTGGCACTGATTGTGCTTGTGCACTCTGCTCCCCCTCTGTAACTGGCCCTGGGAAACACAAGAAAGTGATTGTGAGAACTCAGCCCACTCAGCAAGTGCCCCAGCACAACCAACCCCTGAGATGACAAAGGTCAAAGAGCCATAGCACGCATTGGGCAGGAATCTCCTCCATGCTTTTCACCTCAGCATAGAGCTATCAAATGATCCTGCTGTTCACAGCCTCCCTTCTCACCATTGCCCATGGACTGCCGCGTTGGCACCCTGGTTATTTCCAGCTCCGCCTCTCCATTGGGGTCAGAGTTTAGAGGTCAGCCACACCCCCACCCATCTGTGCCTTTTCCTGTGCACTGTGGGCTGTCTTTTACTACAGGATGAGGAGAGCATGATTCACGAGTAGGCTGCCATCCCTCATCTCTTCCAGCATGACATACACATGAACTGCTGTGTCCCTCAGTGATGTCCTCTTCTGAATAGTGCCCCATATGTGAGGATGGACAGAGAGAGAGATGATCTCAGTGACGCAACTGGACACTTGATCTGACAATGTTAGAGAGAACTATGGACATTCTGCGAGTTTAGCTCACCTGCTACTGTAAATAGAGTTGGCGGCCTGACACCTGGGTGCCACTTGGCACTCAGCTTTCCAGATCTTATCAGGTCATTGATTCTCTTTGAAAATTGCAGCTTCTGGCCACTACCCGGCTGCTGATCTCTGTCAGCACCTCCATCCAGTCCCTCTTTGTGTTTCTAAGAGCGTTCCTTTATCCAGATGCCTTGAGTAATAAATGTTGCCTGTCCCCAGCTGCCTCGATTAATGCCTCAAAGGAGGCATCAGAGAAGTGTGAGACTGCCCCTGGATGCCTGCCCGTGACAGGCTGTCCCTTTCAGTCCCTCGTGGATCTAACTCTTCAGTGAACGTCAAGCCCAACCATGGCTGCCATTCCCCTTTTCAAAGGGCCTGTGTTTTACAAGTCGTGCCTCCATGCCAGTCCCAGGGCCGCTAATGGAGCGCCACCCAGTTTAGCTCAATGATATAGATGAGAAACATCCCCAGTCACCAGCTCTTATACATTGCAAAATGTACATATTTTAAGAGTGAAGGAGAAATAAACAGAGAAGTCCAAGGCGTACTGGCCCTACAGTTCTTGGCATCAGTCTAAAACTGACCTCAAAGATATCTTGTGAATAAATGATGCCTTGTCAAAGTTAAAATATTTTAAAATAACGTTATAATAGAATGTTGCTGTAGTGACTTGAAGCCAAGTCTAAATCTGTGGAGAAATTATATTTGTTTATTTTCAAAAGCACACATTCGTTGCTGAAAATTTATAAATGTTTCAATCTTCTACAAGCCAAAGGTCTTTGCCTGAGGTTATTTGCAACCAAAGGAGGAGGATGAACATGCATTGCAGATTGATTTGGCAAAGGTAAATATTTAAATGAATGTTAGAGTCTTAAAATTCACGATGAGTTCAGCCATTAGGTTTCACAGCTACAATTACTTTAGTTATTATATCACTGTAACTCAGACGTGGCTGTCATTGATATGAGTGGATTGACAATTAATGTATTAACATGGGATCCCTCTGCCAATTATTTTAAATGGGATACGCCTACCCTGAAATTAAGCATATTAAGGGGTTTGCTCAATAATATTGCCAGTAGTATTTTCTAAACTTGCAAATTTAAAGTTCAACACACGTATAGAATGACTCTATGATCCAGTCCTCCCAACAGGGAGTGGCACTGCCAATGATGGAAATCTTGGGAACTTGTGGCTAAACAGCCTGTCATATTGTATCTGTTAAAGTTATCGGTGTAAAATCCGGTGCTGCATGCCTGCAATTTATAAACATGCTGAATCTCTCCACATCTACCTCCACCACCACCAAATCCAGATCATGGAATCGCTCCGCTCATTCAGCTTCTCAACTCAACTGAATTTTTGTCATGGATTGAAATAAAGAAATATGTACAATGGAACACAGGGTCATTATGTGGCAACACAAAGAAATAAACATCTCAAACAGTGAATTTCTATAGCTGTGACTATCAAAATGATTGGTTGACAGCAAACCAAAAACACAAGGTATGCATTGTGACTTAGCACAGTCCATGAAGAGGTTAATAACATGCATATAATCTTACAGAAGGGGTATTATTTCTCTGCTGTTTAGGCAGTTGCAATTTGGCACATGAATGCACTCATGTCTATATATGTGGAAAAGTAGGTGGGTAGGACATATCTTTATCCTTTCCCTTCAACTTAAATCCAAACCATGCAGAGACGAGGAGGTTGCTCATCAGTGGATGTTGACTGATATCTGAATTCCCCCCAGTTTCTTTTATTTTTAGTTCAATGAGATGTACTTTGCAGGCTAGTATTCTTCTCAAAAAACACCTTTATTTTTAAAAAAATTGTTTTTGCTTTCAGTGTTACAGAGTTCACAAAACAAGATTGCTTTGAAAGTTTGAGTTGGCCGCAATGCACTCTGCGAATCATTTAGTCCAACTAATGAGATTATTCTGACAACAAGGAGCGTGACTGTGCAGAGCTTATCAAATCAATGTGGTAACATTGTGTGGAACATTCAGAGCAAGTTTTTACAGTATAGCACCTCACAAAATCACTGAGAAAGCATTAAATAGGGGAAGTTTTTGATCTTCTATTTCGAAGCTCTGCATGATTAAAGAATTAGCTTCAGATACCTATAGCTGCAAAAAGACTTCATTTACAATTGGGAAGCGGGAAACTGACCTGATTAATCCAGAGCTTCCATAAGAACCTGCTGGCTTCCTTAGTTGGTGACACAATTTGTATTAAGGAACTAATTAGGTCATTATTGTAGGACTGGGCCACTATTTCCTTGAAATGTAAATGTATGCAAGGTAATAGCCTGGGGATAGTGGGCAATTTCATTATCTGTAATAGGTCACTCATCAGGCGATGTCAAGAGATAAAAATAGTTAACGTTTCAAGATTAACATGAAAGGCTTCTTTTGACATAAATAAGCCATCATGGCTACTCATCTTCCATTCAATGCTTAATATTTACTGCTAACTTGACATTTGGTCTCAGTGTCGCATCCAGGAATAGAAGAAGGGAGGGAGAGAGAAAACAGGGAACTACAGATCTGTTAGCCTTGTATCAGTCGTTGGGAAAATGCTAGAATCTATTCTAAAGGATGTGATAAATGAACACTCGGATAATAATGATCCAATTGGACATAGTCAACATGGATTTATGAATGGGAAATCATGTTTGATGAACCTGTTGGAGTTTTTTGAGGATGTTACTAACAGAATTGATAAAGGGGAGTCCATGGATGTAGTATACTTGGATTTTCAGAGGCTTTTGATAAAGTCCCCCACAGGAAGTTGGTTAGCAAAATTAAAGCACATGGGATAGGAGGTAATATACTGACATGGTTAAGGATTGGTTAACAGGCAGAAAACAGTAGGAATAAACAGGTCATTATCACGTTGGCTGTGACTAGTGGGGTTCCACAAGGATCAGTACTTTGGCCCCAGCTGCTCACAATATATGTCAGTGATTTGGATGTGGGGACCAAATGTAATATTTCCAAGTTCGCAGATGACCCAAAACTAGGTGGGAATGTGTGTTGTGAGGAAGATGCAAAGCAGCTTCAATGGGATTTAGACAGGCTGAGTGGGCAAGAACATGGCAGTTGGAATATAATGTGAAAAAATGTGAGGTTATCCACTTTGGTAGGAGGAATAGATGTGCAGAGTATTTCTTAAATGTTAAGAGATTAGAAAGTGTAGATGTACAAAGGGACCTGGATGTCCTCATCAATAAGTCACTGAAAGCTAACATGCAGGTGCAACAAGCAATTAGGAAGGCTAATGGTATGTTACCCTTTATTGCAAGAGGATTTGAGTACAGGAGTAATGAAATCTTGCTTCAATTGTATAGAACCTTGGTTAGACCTGTGAGAACAGAATTTTCGAGAACAGAATAATATGGGGACAATTAAGGTGAAATAATTAATCAATCATGTACTACTAATAAACTAACTTCGGAGCTGCAGAGAGGGACAGCTTATCAGAAATGACTTCATAGCTTCAGGGCTGCACAGACAGCTTATCAGTAGAAGTAGCCTAACAAGCAAAAACTAACAGGACAGCTGCAGGCTGTATAATAGTAGGCTGATTGTTATACAATAGCCTAACGGTCCAAGGAGATAGGGGGATGAGAAACTGCTAGAGTAAGGAGGTGCAACAAATTGACAAGGCAGGACCCCAATCAGGCCATGACACCAAGAAACTGCAGAGTTTGTAAACCAATTGGGATCATAAAGGGGGTGTCACTGATGTGTATGAAGAACTATAAGAAAGGCTTGATTTCCCTGCACCACCCCAGAGAAAGGTGGAGGCAAAGGTGTTGTTGTAATTTACTTTGCTGATGATGTAACCAAGAAGTACTGCAATAAAGTTTCTTAAAACTACAGACAGACTTCGTCTCTCTTTGTGCAACTAATGGGATCCAACAGACCGCACTTGGAGTACTGTGTGCAGTTTTGGTCCCCTTACATTAGGAAGGATATTATTGCCATAGAGGGAGTGCAATGAAGGTTCACCTGACTTGTTCTCAGGATGGCGGGACTGACCTATGAAGAGAGATTGGCGAAACTGGGCCTGTATTCTCTAGAGTTTTGAAGAATGAAAGGTGATCTCATTGAAATCTACAAAATACTTAAAGGGACAGACAGGGTAGATGCAGGTAAGATGTTTCCCCTGGTTGAGGAGTCTAGAACCAGGAGACACAATTTCAAAATAAGGGGGAAGCCACTTAGGACTGAGATGAGGAGAAATTTATTTACTCAGAGGTTTGTGAATCTTTAGAATTCTCTACCCCAGAGGGCTGTGGAAGCTCAGTCATTGAGTAAGTTTAAAGCAGAGCTTCACAGATTTCTAAACACCAATGACATAAAGGGATATGAGGATCAGGTGGGAAAAAGACATTGAAGTGGACGATCAGCCAAAGTCATATTGAATGGCAGAGCAGGCTCGATGGGCTGAATGGCCTACTCCTGCTCCTATGCTCCTATGACTATTGCCATGGACATGTACAAACACCACATCACAAAATCTCCAAAGTCTATTTCCTCAAAAAATCTTACAGATGATTGGGCTGTGTAAGAAATACATCTTGAAGAAGACATTGTGATCTTATGTGGTGTGATTCAAGCCTCATTTATTTAGCAAAAAGGTTGAGGTTGTGCTTCGGTATCTTGCTGTGCCTTTCTACTATGTCTAATCATGTAAATTATATAAATCTAACCATTAATTTTAGCCTGGATGTAATAATATTTCTTGATTTTTGGAGTAGACAGGCGGAATGTGGTGGGCACAGCACATGTGGTCCCCTGCATTGTAGTATAATTAAAGAAAAACCATCAACCACATGGCACATTACCCTATTCACAGCATGCACAGTTATGCTACAACCGCTCAAGACAAAGCCCCCAATCAATATATATATAATTCTGCTGCGGTGGGAGCAACGCACTGTCAATTCAGTCCCGCAGCTCCACAGGTCGCATCATACATATCTTAAAGCTTTCCAAATCAAAGAAATCCACAGCCGAACTGAAGCAATCTAGTAACCAATAGTCGTTTAGTAGTACAGAACTTGAGTATTGCTGAAAATAGAGACATGTTGTTGAAGTTTTTCACCTTGCACTCATCAGGACAATCGCAAGAATAACCAATGTAAGGGAAAACAACAACTTATATTGCATGAGAAGAGAGTATTGATTGGTTGGCAAGTGAACTCTGATTGGTAGAGGTGTTGCCATGGCGAATGCACCAGTTTACAGTGACTGACAGTTAACTGCCAAGCTTTGTTTAAAATTTAAACCAGGCAACTTGACTCTGATTGGTCAAGACATTGCCCTGAGGAATGAACCAACGAATGGCTGTCACTTAATGTTCAGCTGAAACAGGCACAATGTTTGTACATGTTCTTTCTGTCTGCAAAGAACAGGGCTCTGTGTATTAATATATGTAGCTTTCAGTACGCACAAATGCGCCAAACTGCGAGCCCTACGGACAATCTTAAATTGGTTGTCAGCGTTATTTTTAGCACACTGAGGATTATTTACCAAATGTTGTTCAATCGCAGAATCACATCTAATGTTGGACACTGTGTTTTGAGTTTTGCAAGCATGGGCTGGTTGGGTATGGCCTGTACTTTGCCCATTGCGAACAGCAGAAGGGATATGTTGTTTGATATGATCCGCCAGTCTTTGGGACTTCACTTGCCAACCAATCAGCAGTCTTTTCTCATGCAGTACAAGTTGTTGTTTTCCCTTACATTGGTTATTCTTGTGATTGTTCTGATGAGTGCAAGATGAAAAGCTTCGACAACATGTCTCTATTTTCAGCAATAATCTAGTAACCCCCGAATGAGGTGAAACAAACCTTTAGATATCAACAAATTAACTGTTTATTAAAAAAACTAAAAATCTTAAACACTACTAAGATAAACCAATATCTAAAGACCTGATAACTTATTTTAAAAAACTAACTCCCGCATTCACGTACATATACTCAAACTAACAGTATTTTTGTTATTTAATTAGCTGTCCAAAAAAATAGAAATAACAATAAAGTCTTTGCAGATTTATGTTCCTGACGAAATGGAATCTTTCAATGTTGAAACAGTCCAAGGTGGCTTGAAGTCTTCACAGTTGGCCAATGGGGAAAAAAACAGGTTCTTCAATGCAAGGAAATTCAGCAGTCCAGTTCAGCAGTTGTTGTATTACTCTTTTTCCAGCGATGAAAACAGCAGATCAACAATTTGCTATTATTTTTTAAGGAATTAATCTGGCTTGACTTTTCAGAATTTTGAGAGATAAATAAATAAACTAATTTCTCTTCCTTCAGTTTAAATTTGTCTGAGAGCTCTCCTTTTTCTCTTCAGGTCAGCTGTGTTTGTTTGTCTCTGACCAAAACCAGTTTCAAAGTCAAACAGCAACCCTGTATTTCATCTCTTCTTGATTTGTATGGTTGTTGCCAGGTAACCAGAATGCACTTTGGCTTACAGACCCTGTAGCTTATAGAACATAGAACATTAGAACATTACAGCGCAGTACAGGCCCTTCAGCCCTCGATGTTGCGCCGACCTGTGAAACCATCTGACCTACACTATTCCATTTTCATCCATATGTCTATCCAATGACCACTTAAATGCCCTTGTTGCCTTAAAGCAGTATTGATCTTTTTACAAACTTAAAGGCGCACTGCAATATTTCCCAAGGAGAAAGAAAAACAAGATCATTGAGATTTCAGTCCACAGGTGAATCACTCTGTCTATGGAAAGTGCCTTTCTGTAGTGAGCATAGATTACAAAGTCCAAATTATAACAATTGCATTAGTATTTTGTTAAATAATGTAATTTAACTGGCTGCCAAGTAAAAAACAATCTTTGACAGAATTAAGCATTCTGAAAAACAAGCTAATTGACAGGGTGGTGCTCTATGTGTTCTTACGGAGGCAATGCACTGTAGTAGTAGCTATAAATGCTCTGAACAGAAAGATACCCAGTGGGAACATAAGAACTAGGAGCAGGAGTAGGCAATTCAGCCCCTTGAGCCTGCTCCGCCATTCAAAACGATCATGGCTGATCTCATCTCGGCCTCAACTCCACTTTCCTGCCCATTCTCCACAACCCTTCAACCCCATTACTAATTAAAAATCTGTCTCTCTTCTCCTTAAATTTACTCAATGTCCCGGCATCCACTGCACTCTGGGTTAGTGAATTCCACAGATTCACAACCCTTTGAGAGAAGCAATTTCTCCTCATCTCTGTTTTAAATCTGCTACCCCTTATCCTAAAACTATGACTTCTCATTCTAGATTGCCCCAGAAGAGGAAACATCCTCTCTACATTTACTTTGTCAATCCCCTTAATCATCTTATATACCTCAATTAGATCTCCTCTCATTCTTCTAAACTCCAGAGAATAAAGGCCTAAACTGCTCAATGTCTCTTCATAAAACAAGCCCCTCATCTCTGGATTCAATCTAGTGAACCTCCTCTGAACTGCCTCCAATGCAAATACATCCTTTCTCAAGTATGCCTTGTACAGTTGCAGCAACACATCCCTACTTTTATACTCTATTCCTTTAGTGATAAATGCCAAAATTCCATTTGCCTTCCTTATCACCTGCTGTACCTGCAAACTAGTTTTCTGCAATTCATGCACGAGGACACCCAGATCCCTCTGCACTGAAGCACTCTAAAGTTTCTCTCCATTTAGATAATAATTTGCCTTTCTATTCTTCCAACCAAAATGGATAACCTCACACTTATCCACGTTAAAATATATCTGCCAAATTTTGGCCCATTTATCTAATCTATCCATATCCATTTGTAGATTTCTTATTTCTTTATTGCAACTTACTGTCCCACCTATTTTAGTGTCATCTGCAAATTTGGCTATAGTACCTTCTATCCCTGCATCCAAGTCATTTATATAGATTGTAAATAGTTGGGGCCCCAGGACCAAACCCTGTGGCACCCCACTAGTTGCATCTTGCCAACCAGAAAAAGACCCATTTATCCCGACTCTCTGTTTTCTGTTGGTTAGTCAAGCCTCTATCCATGCTAATAAATTTGCCCCTAACCCCATGTGAACTTATCTTGTGTATTAACCTTTTGTGCAGCACCTTATCAAATGCTTTCTGGAAGTCCAAATAAACGTCTTTAAACAAATTAAAGCATCCATTTTGTGTCTTAATGAGCTGTTTGTCCCTTTATAGCGCAGATTTTCCTTCTTTTATTTGTTCATGGGATGTGAGCGTCACTGCCCAGGCCAGTATCTATTGCCCATCCCTAATTACCTGTGAGAAAGTGGTGGTGAACCGCCATCTTGAACCGCTGCAGTCCTTGGGGTGTAGGTACACCCACAGTGCTGTTAGGGAGGGAGTTCCAGGATTTTGACCCAGCGACAGTGAAAGAACGGTGAAATAGTTCCAAGTCAGGATGGTGTGTGACTTGGAGGGAACTTGCAGGTGCTGGTGTTCCCATGTGCCTGCCCTTGTCATTCTAGGTGGTAGAGGTGGCAGATTTGGAAGGTGCTGTCTAAGGAGCTTTGACAAGTTGCTGCACTGTATTTTATAGATAGCACACACTGCTGTCACTGTGCACCAGTGATGGAGGAAGTGAATGTTTAAGCTGATCAAGCGGGTTGCTTTGGCCTGGATGGTGTTGAGCTTCTTGAGTGTTGTTGGAGCTGCACCCATCCAGGCAAGTGGAGAGTATTCCATCACACTCCTGACTTGTGCCTTGTAGATGGAGGACAGGCTTTGGGGAGTAAGGAGGTGAGTTACTCGCTGCAGGATTCCTAGCCTGTGACCTGCTCTTGTAGCCACGGTATTTATATGGCTACTCCAGTTCAGTTTCTGGTCAATGGTAGCCCCTAGGATGTTGATAGTGGGGAATTCAGCAATCATAATGCCATTGAATATCAAGGGGAGATGGTTAGATTCTCTCTTGTTAGAGATTGTCATTGCTTGGCACTTGTGTGGCGTGAATGTTACTTGCCCCTTATCAGCCCAAGCCTGGATATTGTCCAGGTCTTGCTGCATTTCTACACGGACTGCTTCAGTATCTGAGGAGTCGGAAATGGTGCTGAACATTGTGGAATCATCAGCGAACATCCCCACTTCTAACCTTATGATAAATAAGGTAGTCAAGAAGGCATACGGCATGCTTGCCTTCATCGGTCGGGGCATAGAGTATAAAAAATGGCAAGTCATGCTGTAGCTGTACAGAACCTTAGTTAGGCCACATTTAAAATATTGCTTGAAATTCTGGTCGCCACACTACCAGAAGGACGTGGAGGCTTTGGAGAGGGTACAGAAGAGGTTTACCAGGATGTTTCCTGGTCTGGAGGGTATTAGCTATGAGGAAAGGTTGGATAAACTCGAATTGTTTTCACTGGAACGACGGAGGTGGAGGGGCGACATGATAGAGGTTTACAAAGTTATGAGCGGCATGGACAGAGTGGATAGTCAGAAGCTTTTTCCCAGGGTGGAAGAGTCAGTTACTTGGGGACATAGGTTTAAGGTGCGAGGGGCAAAGTTTAGAGGGGATGTGCGAGGCAAGTTCTTTACAAAGAGGGTGGTGAGTGCCTGGAACTTGCTGCCAGGGGAGGTGTTGGAAGTAGGTACGATAGCGACATTTAAGAGGCATTTTGACAAATACATGAATAGGAAGGGAATAGAGGGATACGGTCCCCGGAAGTACAGAAGGTTTTAGTTTAGGCAGGTATCAAGATCGGCGCAGGCATGGAGGGCCGAATGGCCTGTTCCTGCGCTGTACTGTTCTTTGAAGGTCATTGATGAAGCAGCTGAAGATGGTTGAGCCTTGGACACTACCCTGAGGAATTCCTGCAGTGATGTCCTGGAGCTCAGATGATTGACCTCCAACAACCACAACCGTCTTTCTTTGAGCTAGGTATGACTCCAACCAGCAGATAGTTTTCCCCCTGATTCCCATTGACTCTGGTTTTGCTAGGGCTCCTTAATGCCATACATGCTGCCTTGATGTCAAGGGCAGTCACTCCCACCTCATCTCTTGAGTTCAGCTCTTTTGTCCATGTTTGAACCAAGGCTGTAATGAGGTCAGGAGCTGAGTGGCCCTGGCGGAACCCAAACTGAGCATCACTGAGCAGGTTATTGCTAAGCAAGTGCCCTTTGATAGCACTGTCGACGACACCTTCCATCATTTTATTGATGGTTGAGCGTAGACTGATGGGGCGGAAATTGGCCAGGTTGGACGTACCTGGGCAATTTTCCACATTGTCGGACAGATGCCAGTGTTGTAGCTGTACTGGAACAGCTTGGCTAAGGGTGCGGCAAGTTCTGGAGCACAGGTCTTCAGTACTATTGCTGGAATATTGTCAGGGCCCATAGCCTTTGCAGTATCCAGTGCCTTCAGTCCTTTATTGATATCACGCAGAGTGAATCGAATTGGCTGAAGACTGGCATCTGTGATGCTGGGGACTTCAGGAGGAGGCCAAGATGGATCATCAACTGGACACTTCTGGCTGAAGATCGTTGCAAATGCTTCAGCGTTATCTTTTACACTGATGGGCTGGGCTCGCCCATCATTGAGGATGACGATATTTGTGGAGCCACCTCCTCCAGTTAGTTGTTTGATTATCCACCACCATACATGGCTGGATGTGGCAGGACTGCAATCATCACAAACATCATCTTTGATGTATGATTCCAACCAGTGGAGAGTTTTCCCCCGATTCCCATTGACTCCAGTTTTGCTAGGGCTCCTTGATGCCATACTTGGTCAAATTCTGCCTTATTGTCAAGGGCAGTCAGTCACTCTCACCTCACCTCTGAGTTCAGCTCTTTTGTCCATGTTTGGACCAAGGCTGTAATGAAGTCTGTAGCTGAGAGGTCCTGGCGAAATTCAAACTGAGCGTCAGTGAGCAGGTTATTGCTGAGTAAATGCTGCTCGACAGCACTGTCGACGACCCCTTCCATCACTTTATTGATGATTGAGGTAGACTGATAGGCCAGTAATTGGCCAGATTGGATTTGTCCTGCTTTTTCTGGACAAGGCATACCTGGGCAATTTTCCACTTTGTTGGGTAGATGTCAGTGTTGAAGATGATGGGGACCTCAGGAGCAGGCCCAGATGAATCATCCACTTAGCACTTCTTGCTGATGTTTGCAAATGCTTCAGCGTTGTCTTTTGCACAGAAACCTCCTGCTGACTGCCACTTACTGCCCTCATTCAGCTGATGAATCAGTACTCCTCCATGTTGAACACTACTTGGAAGAAGCACTGAGGGTAGCAAGGGAACAGAATGTACACTGGGTGGGAGTCTTCAATGTCCACCACCAAGAGTGGCTCGGTAGCACCACGACTGGCCGAGCTGGGTGAGTCCTGAAAGACATATCTGCCATTCTGGACATGTGGCAGATGGTGAAGAAACCAACACAGGGAAAAACTAACTTGGCCTCGTCTTTACCAATCTATGTATGGCAGACACCTCTGTCCATGACGGTATTGGTAGGAGTAACCACTGCACAATTCTTATGGAGACAAAATTCTGACTTCACACTGAGGACACTTGTTGTGTGGCACTAGCACTATGCTAAATGGGATATATTCACCACCTTCTCAACCCCAGCTGAAAACCAGCATTGACATAGCGAGCAAGTCACCTGCCCACCATCTAAGGAAATTGTTTCTGGCACAGGACAAACTAAAGTAGGGGTGGGGTGGGCTTGAGAAGCTTGTGGTTGATAGATTTGGCCAATTTTCTCCTCTCTTCATTGCACTGATGTTTCCTGGGCTACAGTTTAATGGGCCTCTGTTGTGCTTTGTTAGCTTACTAAAATGTCCGTGTTTCAGATATATGAGCATTGATAGTAAGGGTTGGCAAATCTTCCACTATGGGGGCAATGCAGCAAACGCTGTTGTTATCCTCACATTGACATTTTGCAGCACAAATTGCTGACCAGGAATCTGTAGCAGGAACCCGAGCTGATTTTTCCTCCCTCCCGAGCTAAGGGCACTGATGACAGATACCTCTACAAAAGAAACAGTGAACCTGGGACCTTCTGCTCTGTTACGCATTGGCTTCACCAACTAAATCATTACGGCAAGTTTTTGGTTAAGCGTTGGGAGTAAGACTGGCACTTTCAGGAGAGTTTGCTGTGAGAATTGTAGTTAAACATAGAATTCTGTGCCTACACTTTGGGTTGCAAAATTTAAGTCGTAGAATCATAGGCCTGAATTTTACCGTGGCCTTTGGGATCCCCGCCATCAGGGGAAAAAGCAGATCCTGAATCCTTGGTGGCAGTGTGATCGACTCAGTGATTTTACCACAGGCAGCCTCATAATTGGCTGCCTGTGGGCCCACCATCTAATTAAGGACGGTGGGCAGGTTCCTGATGCTGCCAGCCCGGTTAGATAGCCGGCAGCTCTGAAGCCTCAGCAGCAGCACCGGGAGAGCTGGTCGCCTCCAGCAGGTAAGTTTAAAAAAATGGAAAATTTGCATGGCCAGGGATCGGAAGGGAAACCCCTCTTGGGAGATCGTTGGGGCTGCAGGAGGCTGCCTCCTCTGCCTACGCACCCCTCTTTGTGCCTTGGAGCCTCCATCTCCGATGCCCCGTCCCGGCCTGCCACAGGGAGGCCGCCTCTATTAAGCTGACTGCCTCCCCACGTGGTCGGTTGTCACCCTGCCATCTGCAAAATGCCTGCAGCCCCGTAAAATGACCCTTTATAGGGCTTTTAATTATGCCAGTCAGCTGCCGGCCTCTTTGGAGCGGACCACTGATCTGCATCCAGTTCCACCACTGGAAAAATGTCTGGACAGCGAGACTGCATTGGGAACCTGTCCCAACATGGCTACGTCACCAGTACCTCCACCCCGGCCTCCCAGCCGCCTGGGGCCTGGTAGAATTCTGTCCAGACAGCACAGAAGGTTGTCGTTCGGCCCATTGTGTCTGTGCCAGCTCTTTGAAAGAGCTACTCAATTAGTTGCACTCTTGCTGTTTCCCCATAGTCCTTTTCAAGTATATATCCAATTGAAAGTTACTGTTGAATCTGCTTCCACCCCCTTTCAGGCAGCGCATTCCAGAATCAACAACTTGCTGCATAACCTTCTTTTTCCTCATTGACCGCCCCCACCCCCCCCAACAACACTGCTCCACCCCACCCTCCTAGTTCTTCTGCCATTATCTCCAATCAGTGTCCTCTGATTACTGATCCTCACAGTATCAGAATCACAGAATTGTTAGAGCAGAAGGAGGCCATTCGGCCCATCATGTCTGCACTGACTCTCTAACAGAGCACTTCACCTAGTGCCACGCCCCTGCCTTCTCCCCGTAACCTTGCACATTCTTCCTTTTCATATAGCTGTCCAATTCCCTTTTGAATGCTTCAATTAAACCTGCCTCCACCACATTCTCAGGCAGAACATTCCGGACCTTAACCACTCGCTGTGCAAAAAAGTTTTTCTTCATGTCACATTTGCTTCTCTCACTAAATACTTTAAATCTGTGCCCTCTCGTTCTCGATCCTTTCACAAGTGGGACCAGTTTCTCTCTATCTACTCTGTCGAGACCCCTCATGATTGTGAGTACCTCTATCAAATCACCTCTCAGCCTTCTCTTCTCTAAGGAAAACAGTCCTAACTTCTCCAATCTATCTTCATAACTGAAATTCCTCATCCCTGGAACCATTCTCATGAATCTTTTCTGTACTCTCTCTAATGCCTTCATATCCTTCCTAAAGTATGGCGCCCAGTGGAAACAGTTTTAAGATCCACTATGCATTTGAGCACCTCTATTAAATCTCACTTTAACCGTCCTTTCTCTAAGGAGAATGATTCCAGATTCTTGAATCTCTCCACATTTCTGCAGTTCTTCATGCCTGTTAACATACTAATAAATATCTACTGCAGCCTGTCCAAGGTTGTGACATCCTTCCTAAAGTGCCCAGAATTGAAGACAATACTGCTGTCGAAACCAATGAATTAGCATAACTTCATTGCTTTATACTCTATACCTCTATTTATAAAGCCAAGGACCCGTATGCTTAATTAACTGCTTTTTTTTATTATTCATTCATGGGATGTGGGCGTCGCTGGCCAGGCCAGCATTTATTGCCCATCCCTAATTGCCCTTGAGAAGGTGGTGGTGAGCTGCCTTCTTAAACCGCTGCAGTCCATTTGGGGTAGGTACACACACAGTGCTGTTAGGAAGGGAGTTCCAGGATTTTGACCCAGCGACAGTGAGGGAACGGCGATATAGTTCCAAGTCAGGATGGTGTGTGACTTGGAGGGGAACTTGCAGGTGGTGGTGTTCCCATGCGTTTGCTGCCCTTGTCCTTCTAGTTGGTAGAGGTCACGAGTTTGGAAGGTGCTGTCTAAGGAGTCTTGGTGCATTGCTGCAGTGCATCTTGTAGATGGTACACACTGCTGCCACTGTGCGTCGGTGGTGGAGAGAGTGAATGTTGGTGGATGGGGTGCCAATCAAGCGGGCTGCTTTGTCCTGGATGGTGTCGAGCTTCTTGAGTGTTGTTCGAACTGCACCCATCAAGGCAAGTGGAGAGTATTCCATCAAACTCCTGATTTGTGCCTTGTAGATGGTGGACAGGCTTTGGGAGTCAGGAGGTGAGTTACTCGCCTCAGGATTCCTAGCCTCTGACCTGCTCTTGTAGCCACGGTATGTATATGGCTACTCCAGTTCAGTTTCTGGTCAATGGTAGCCCCTAGGATGTTGATTGCAGCTATGCATTCATTATCATACTATGGATACTCATTACCCTACACTTAGTCCAAATTAAATCCTACCTGCCAGATTAATTTAATGGCGAGTGGTATTCCCGTGCCATCCAGCTCACAATCATTTAAAGGTGGAGTACACCAGTCGGCTTTGTGCAGTTGTGTCTGACGTCAGTGTTTTTCTTTCTTGAATTCATCAGCACAAGGAACGCCAGCGTTGGAATGGATGTTTGGCTCCAGGCTGAAGGTATGGAGGGATGTGCATGGAGGAGCAGGGGAGGGTACTCGAGGAGGATAGGGTGGGTGATTGGGTGCATGGAGGAGCAGGGGAGGGTACTCGAGGAGGACAGGGTGGAGTGATCGGGTGCATGGAGGAGCAGGGGCGGGAGGAGGGGAGTGTCCAGGGTGTGTAGCGGTTGTTGTGCTGCTGAAGCTGGATGTGAGCAGTTGAGGGGATGGTGGGATCATGAGAGTTGTGGGGTGAAAGCAGGATACTGGCTGGCAGAGGGAATGGTCACAGTCAGTGGGGGAAAACGGATTCTGTAGCGGGGAAGGTTAAGGCTTAGGGTTGGGTACTCTATCGCATCGTAGGGAGGGGAATGGGATATGGCAGTAATATTCAGTTTGATTTCAGGAGGATCAACGGTCAGAGTCGGTATCTCAATGGGAGCAGGAGTTTGAACAAGGGGAGTGATGGCATGAATAAATTGATTGGTCACTGTGCACGGTAATGGTGGGAGGTTCAATTGTAATGGAGGGAAGGGTTAAGGTTACATTGGGTGGGTCAGGGTGATGGGTTCAGGCTGGATGGTGGCAGGAGGAGGTTGGAAGGTGCAGAGACTTGCCTTAAATTGTACGCACACCCTTTTCTCGAAAGATAATGAAAACTATTTGGCCACTGAAGGATTGCTAGGCAACTGGGAGGAGACAAATGATGGTGGGTCGGTACTCAACCTGGCTGCAATTTTAGGGCACAGAAAAGAGAACTGCACATTGCCTCAATGGTTCAGCTGACTGGCAGCAGAAGGCTGAATTGGAACATTCTGTTCGTTATTTGCAAAGCTGCAGCAACATGGGTCTCATACACCCAATTTATCTAGTACCATGGGAAGAAGAGCAGAGGAAGCTACTGAGGTGGGCTCTTTTCCCTCAATGCATGATGCCTGAACGCCAGCAACAGGCAGAACAAGAAGGTGAGGATGCTCAGAATGATAACATCCAGGAACAGCCTTATTGAAGACAGGTGCTGATACGTCATTGCATCCTCAGGACAAGGATAAATCACCTTCAGATGTCAGAGGGGTAATGACAGAGATGCCTAAGGATGTCACATGAAATGGTCACAGACATTTGCAGGATCCTGCGGCATGACCGGCAGCCGCTTGGGTTTGGTGGGAATCCCATGTCAGTTTCCCTCAAGGTTACGCTGCATTCAAGTTTTTGGCTAGCGGTGCCTTCCAGGGATCAACAGGCAACACATGTGGCATCTCACAGTCTGCGAACCATAAGTGTATCAAAGAGGTCACCTATGCCCTATTTCATTGTGCCAATGCATTCCTTTACTTCCCTGTAGATGAGGACAGCCAGGCAGCAAGGTCTGTGCCCTTGAGTACCATCACTGGTTTCCCAAGAGTGCAAGGGGTGATCAACTGTACTCATGTGGCCATTAGACCTCCCTGGGACCAGCCTGCTGCATTTGTGAATCGCAAAGGCTTCCACTCTTTGAACGTACAACTGGTTTACGACCACAGGAGAAGAATAATGCAGATTTTCACATGTTTCCCACTTACATTTTGAGGAAATCACTGCTGCCAGGAGTTTTCAAGGAACCAGCCAAAGTAGACGACTGGATCCTGGGTGACAAGGTTAACCCCTTTGGACATGGTTGATGACAACAGTGCATCATCCCCAAAGTGCTGCTTGAAAAGCAATACAATTCTGCTCATGCATTCACCAGAGGCAACATCGAACACACCACTGGCATTCTGAAAATGCAACTCTGCTGCCTTGACTGGTCTGGAGGGGCTCTTCAGTACGCCAGAGAAGGTCTCACGAATAATCATTGTCTGCTGTGCATTGCACAACCTGGCAAATAGATGCGGCAACATTCTGCAGGTAGAGGAACAGGAGGAACATCAGTCCACAGGTAAAGATGATCATGAAGAGGGTGAGGAGGAAGAGGACAACAATGCAAATAATGCCGTTATAGATATAACGGCCATGGAGAGACATGCAAGGGACATCAGGGAAAAACTCATATTTGCATAATTCGTTTCTAACCTTTGCCAGTTCTGATGAAAGTTCACAGACCTGACACGTTAACTCTGCATCTCTCTCCTGATGTTGCCTGATTTGCTGAACATTTCCAGTACTTTGTTTTTATTTCATATTCGCATGTTTCAGCCAACATTAAGCCACTTCATAAAGGAATGTTGGGAGGAGAAAATATGTTCCCATATGCCTGAGGTCTTAATCATTGCTGTAATCGAAAAGAAGGGCTCTTCTGACAACAGCACATGAACCTGCAGTGGAGATGTGCCTGATGGCCTGTATGCTATCAACTTCATTGAAAGCAACCTGCATCCCCATTGAAAATATTGTATTTCATCAAGGCATTAACCTGCACACATAGGAAGCTACAGCATTATAGCACGTTGATGTGACTGGCACATCTAATTTTTTCTGGGCTACGATGGAACACAGAACACAACAATGCAAGGAAAAAAAGGGTTTGACTGCAAAACCACGAATGGAAGGCATGCTAATAGTTTTACAATTGAAAAATATGCTAACGAGAAACATTGAGGATTGAAGGCTAGCATCAAAATAAAATTGGATACTGGACACTGTGTGAAATGCTTTGCAAGCATCAATGTGTTCCTGCCATTTTCCTCCAATAAACATTTTCCTTTTCAAGTGAAACAAAAGAAATGACTTACGAGACTCTATCAAATATTAAATATGTATTGAAAATTCAGAAAAATGTGCACAATATTTACAGCACCCGTGCCACCTTCGTGCTCAGAACTGTTTCTTCTTACGTTTCCTCCCACTATGTCTAGGTGCTACCCCGACATTAGCAGCTAAGGTCGAGGTAGGCTGCTCAATGCGCTGCCCTGATGCTGGGTATGACAATGGCAGGTGCCCTCTGCACTTACGGGGCCTTGATGGCTCCATCCTACTGGGGGTCTGCAGCAATGGGGATTGAGTATCCTTTGTGTGCTCACCTGCTGGAAGTAAGGGGGTCAATGTCAGGGGGTGGCAGTGGGGAGGGGCAATGAGTTGCCGCTTACCATAGGGGTGTCCTGAGAAGGCGGCCCCGGGGCAGCTGGCACGCGATTGCCCTCCATCTGGGTGCATGATGGCACTTGCCTGTCTCCCTGAGGGGAAGGTGCACCCGAAGAGAAATCCAGATTCTTCATTCCCCTCTCACTTAGACTCTGTTGCATGTAGCCCACGGCAACAACGATAGAGTGCAGGTCAGAGCGGATATGACTCGAGTGCTCAACCAGACTCGCCATGGAGCTCGCCAAACTCTCGACTGAGGAAGCCATGTGTTTATATGCCTGGGACATGGCAGATGCCATGGCTTGCATGGACTCCTCCATGGCACGCGCTAAGCCATGAATGACCTCAGGCATCTCCATATTTTCCACATGGCTTTGCTGCACATCCATTTGGCTTCTCATAGCAACAAACAGAGGATCATCATGAGCATGGATCTGAGCAGGGGCCTGGTCCCCAGCAGTCCTACAATTGTCAGGGGTCACGGCTGGGACATACTCCCACAGCTACTGGGATGTGTCTGTGTCGTGCACACCAGCTTGTGACCCTGATTCTAATCTTAAAACCCTCCCCCACAGACCGTGTGGATGTATCTGTCCTGGCGGAGGCGGAAGAAGAGGCAGGTGACGGTGCACCCTCTGGGGTATTGGCTTCTTCTTCGTCCTCAGAGGAGGAGTCTTGGGCCTCGTGGCATTCTGTGACTCGAGTGCAGGCACCTGCAGTGGAGACACAAACAGAGGCACTTTAAGCATCAGCTGAACATGAGGTCACACACTTTCCTTTGGGGTGCATATACAGCTGCAAGAGTGAAGATCACACCCATCCTTGAGGATCCTGCATCGTCATCTGCAATTGCTCAGCCTCCCTCCTCTTTCACAATTTCTGACACCTCCTCCTCAGCTGGTGTCGGCACCCTGACGTCTGGGACACCTCCACCTGTTTTTTCCCTGGTTGTGGGTGCGTTTATCCTGCAGGAGACAGTGCAGCTTTACTGGCATGTCAGAAAATGCATCACAACCATTGTAAACATACATCGACATCACTCATTCTGGACTGGCTTTTGCACAACATATCCAAGCACATAAACAACGCCAATCGTCATCTTGGCACACAATCATTTAGTGAATGGCACCAAGGCTGCTCATGCATTCCACTGCATTCCTTGTCTCCCCTCTGTCTTAAAGAGACGGAGCCAGGGAGGAAAACAATGGAACAGCTTCGCCAAGACCACTTACCCTCACCGACCTGAGTAAGTCATTGATCTGTGTGTGTCACTGAACCCAGGTTCTGCCCATCACCCCACGGTTCAAAACCTCCTCGGTATCTCCATCCAGGCCACCTTGGTCAGGCGGAAGGGGCTTTGGACTCCATCTACCGGACTCCATCTACCTGTCGCCTTTCCTTGACGGCCTGGAGGAGAACCTGCAGGGAGGCCTCACTGAACTGTGGGGGCAGGACATTGCCGGTTGGCTGATATCTGCTTTGCTTTTGCTGCAGGGGAAAATAAATAATGGGGAGTTGTTGCTGGGTTTGACAAATTAAGGAAGGAAAAGCCATTTACAAATAAGTAAAAGATTTAATTTTGTAACCGTGAAGGAACTTACATAATACAAAGGCTGCTGCTCCTTGAGGCTGGAAACACAGAATGCTTTATAGCAATGGTGACCATGGTGCTTGATCCAGTGATGGAGGTTTCCACCATGATAGGCCGTCTCCACTACATGTCTCCCGTGTCCCATCGCCGCTCCGTTCATTTACATATAGAACTGCATGGGATACGGGAAAATTGGTGGAAACGGAAGTTATGTCAACTTCCGGTCCTGCCATTGGCAACGCTGCGGGACTCATAAAATCCCAGCCAATATCTTCACCCGTTGTAATGAGCGGCAATGAGAGGGAAAAGGGCCCGGGGAGAAGTGACAAGTAAGTCAAGATCAGTCTTTTATTCACTCGACACAGGCTCCAGTGTAGTCTTAATCATGGGCTCAGACACCATCAACTGAAAAGAGAAAGTGTCGTATTTGGAGGCAGTAGTGATAAATTATGAATGCCATATTGCAGCCCAGCTCTAAAACAGTGCAACAGTATCAATATATTGATGTTTATGCAGTGTATTAAAGAAATGAAAGAGATGCCTGGTGATCAGGAAAGCTTATGTTTTCTCATTAGGAAAATAGTTGTGGATGGAGCAGGGAGGCAGGTGGATTGCTACTAACAGGTTTTAATTGCTTTTTGTCTTATTTGATACTGCACATGCCAGCTGTCTGAGCTAATTCCCCCTTAATCTCATTCATTCAGTCGTACCACTTTTGTCTGGAAGCCAGAAGATTGCAGCTTCAAATCCCACTGCATACACTTAAGCACGTATTCCAGGTTGGCACTTCAGTGCAGCACTGAGAGAATGCTGCATTGTCAGATGTGCTGCTCAAGTGGATGTAAAAGACCCCTAGCATTATTCAAATAAAGACTAGTGGAGATTTCCCAGTGTCCTGGCCAATATTTATCCCTCAACCAACATCACTAAAACAGATTAACTGGTCAATTGCTGTTTGTGAAACTTTACTGGGTTTCCTCCATTACAACAGTGACCATGACCACACTTCAATGGCTGTAAAGTGCTTTGAGATGTCCTGAGGTTTTTGAAAAGCTCTATACAAATGCAGGTGTTTCCTTGGCAGTGTTTATTGATTAATCGATCACTGTTTTGTTAGTGGATCTGAAGTTCACAATAGAATCATAGAATGGTTACTGCATAAAAGGCAGCCTTTCGGCCTGTCGTGTTTGTGCCAACTCTGCAAGAACTCAACCCGTCCCACTCTGCACCTTTTTGCCATAGTCTTGCAAATTTTTTCTCTTCAGATAATTATCCAATTCTCTTTTGAAGGCCTCAACTGAATCTGCCACTGCCAATAGCTGACACCCAGGACTTTGCTCCTTTGTAGTTCTATCCCTTGAAGCAGAGGTTCAGACAGTAGTAACTGTTCTCCACAATGGCCAATGGGACCAATCTCATAAAATGATTAATCATTGCCAAAGTGCTCTGATCAGACAGGCTACAGAGTGACAGAGAGCTTGTGATGGGGCCAGATGTTGGTCTTTACCAGCCTGGAGGATAAGCAACACCTAGGCGAAGCATAGAGGACAGAATCACGCAGCGAGGAAAACCTACAGGCAACAGAACCTGCTGGATTGTCACTCAGTGAATTGTCTTTGTGTTTAAATCCCTTCATGAACATGCCTGCTTCCTTCAGCCATAAACCCCCACCCCCCCCCACCCCCCCCCCCCCAGAGCTTTCCATTTCTCACTCTGGCCTCTTACGAAATCAGTGGAAGGAAAATCCAGTGTAAAGTGTTAGTGGCGAGCGGACCTCCCACCGCATTTAAAGATGAACATTATCCCATATAATTTTATGCCACAGTGCAAGACATTGGTAATTATCTAATATTTTAAAGAGAAATCATATATCCAATTTATTTTAGCTGCATCAATTTTCTTAATTTAATTTTACAAATTCTTCTGTAGACTATTGCTGTAATTTTGCTCTCGGACCCATTATAATCTTGTACTTATATCAAAGATTTACTGTTATTTATTACAAGTCGCTTCTTCTGACCTGAAGTTGAATAGGGTGTCAGCCTTACCTCAATGATTGCACTCTTGCCTCTGAGCCAGAAAGTTGTTCATTAAAATCCCACTCAAAAAGTCTTGAGCACATAACACAGGCTGACACTACTGTGGGGTACTAAGGGAGAGCTGTATTGATGGAGGTGCTGGTTATCATTTAAGACATTCGACTATGGTCTTGTCTACTTGCTCTGCTCGTTCAGGCAGGCACTAGACATTCCATGATACTGTTTAAATTATGGAGTTCTCCAGCATCCTGGTTATCTGCCTTGACCATCAAAAACAGATGAACTGATTTGTGTGGCCCTGTGCACACATTGGTTGAAGTGTTTTCCCTCATAACAGTGACTGGCACAGTAATTCATTGGATGTGATGTGTTTTTGGAATGTTACTGGGAGTGGTAAGACCTTATTTACTTTGTACTTCCCAAATGCATAACAGCATGTTTACAAGCATTACATTTTGGAAAGCGTCATAAATTAATGAATGCTCCCTTAGTGCTGAAACACAATGACTACAAGTAGGAGGGCCAGCGCAATGACCAGATGGTTGATGGCGTGGCTGGTTTCCACTGTCCACCTCCCAAATGACCACAATGTTTATCTTTAGTGATTCAGCCATTGCTTTGCTTCCAATATCCACCCATCTCTCACTTTTACATGGTCGATTTCCAACACTACTCTTCTCTTCCTCGACTTCTCTGTCTCCATCTCTGGAGATAGGCCATCTACTAATATTCATTAGAAGCCCACTGACTCCCACTATCCTGACTATGCCTCTTCGCACCCTATTTCCTGTAAGGACTCCATCCTATTCTTCCAGTTTCTCCGTCTCCGACGCATCTGCTCTGATGATGCAACCTTCCACAACAGCGCTTCTGATATGTCTTCCTTTTTCCTCATCCGAGGATTCCCCCACACTGTGGTTGACAGGGCCCTCAACTACGTCCGACGCATTTCCCGCACTTCTGCCATCACCCCTTCCACTCCCTCCCAGAACGACGACAGGGTTCCCCTTGTCCTCACTTTCCACACCAGCCTCCACATCTAAAGGATCATCCTCCACCATTTCCGCCACCTCCAAACAAAAGAACAAAGAACAGTACAATGCAGGAACAGGCCATTCGGCCCTCCAAGCCTGCGCCGATCTTGATGCCTGCCGAAACTAACACCTTCTGCACTTCCGGGGCCCATATCCCTCTATTCCCTTCCTATTCATGTATTTGTCAAGATGTCTCTTAAACGTCGCTATCGTATCTGCTTCCACCACCTCCCCTGGCAGCAAGTTACAGACACTCACCACCCTCTGTGTAAAAAACTTGCCTCGCACATCCCCTCTAAACTTTGCCCCTCGCACCTTAAACCTATGTCCCCTAGTAACTGACTCTTCCACCCTGGGAAAAAGCTTCTGACTATCCACTCTGTCCATGCCGCTCATAACTTTGTAAACCTCTATCATGTCGCCCCTCCACCTCTGTCGTTCCAATGAAAACAATCCGAGTTTTTCCAGCCTCTCCTCATAGCTAATGTCCACCAGACCAGGCAACATGCTGGTAAACCTCTTCTGTACCCTCTCCAAAGCCTCCACGTCTTCTGGTAGTGTGGCGACAAGAATTGCACGCAATATTCTAAGTGTGGCCTAACTAAGGTTCTGTGCAGCTGCAACATGACTTGCCAATTTTTATACTCTATGCCCCGACCGATGAAGGCAAGCATGCTGTATGCCTTCTTGACTACCTTATCCACCTGCGTTGCCACTTTCAGTGACCTGTGGACCTGTACGCCCAGATCTCTCTGCCTGTCAATACTCCTAAGGGTTCTGCCATTTTCTGTATACCTCCCACCTGCATTAGACCTTCCAAAATGCATTACCTCACATTTGTCCGGATTAAACTCCATCTGCCATTTCTCCGCCCAAGTCTCCAACCGATCTATATCCTGCTGTATCCTCTGACAATCCTCATCATTATCCGCAACTCCACCAACCTTTGTGTCGTCCGCAAACTTACTAATCAGACCAGCTACATTTTCCTCCAAATCATTTATATATCCTACAAACAGCAAAGGTCCCAGCACTGATCCCTGCGGAACACCACTAGTCACATCCCTCCATTCAGAAAAACACCCATCTACTGTTACCCTCTGTCTTCTGTGACCGAGCCAGTTCTGTATCCATCTTGCCAGCTCACCTCTGATCCTGTGTGACTTCACCTTTTGCACCAGTCTGCCATGCGAGACCTTGTCAAAGGCTTTACTAAAGTCCATTTAGACAACATCCACTGCCCTTCCCTCATCAATCATCTTCATCACTACCTCAAAAATCTCAATCAAATTAGTAAGACACGACCTCCCCTTCACAAAACCATGCTGTCTCTCGCTAATAAGTTTGTTTCTTTCCAAATGGGAGTAAATCCTGTCCCGAAGAATCCTCTCTCATAATTTCCCTACCACTGACGTAATGCTCACCGGCCTATAATTTCCTGGATTATCCTTGCTACCCTTCTTAAACAAAGGCACAACATTGTCTATTCTCCAGTCCTCTGGGACCTCACCTGTAGCCAATGAGGATGCAAAGATTTCTGTCAAGGCCCCAGCAATTTCTTCCCTTGCCTCCCTCAGTGTTCTAGGGTAGATCCCATCAGGCCCTGGGGACTTATCTACCTTAATGCTTTGCATGACACCCAACACCTCCTCCTTTTTGATGATGAGATGACTGAGACTATCTGCAGTCCCTTCCCTAGGCTCATCATCCACCAAGTCCTTCTCCTTGGTGAATACTGATGCAAAGTACTCATTTAGCACCTTGCCCATTTCCTCTGGCTCCACGCATAGATTCCCATCTCTGTCCTTGAGTGGGACAACCCTTTCCCTGGTTACCCTCTTGCTCTTTATATATGTATAAAAAGCCTTGGGATTTTCCTTAATCGTCTTTGCCAATGACTTTTCATGACCCCTTTTAGCCCTCCTAACTCCTTGCTTAAGTTCCTTCCTACTGTCTTTATATTCCTCAAGTGCTTCATCTGTTCCTAGCCTTCCAGCCCTCACAAATGCTTCCTTTTCCTTTTTGACTAGGCTCACAATATCCCGTGTTATCTCAGCTTCCCGAAACTTGCCAAACTTGTCTTTCTTCCTCACAGGAACATGCTGGTCCTGGATTCTAATCATCTGACGTTTGAAAGACTCCCACATGTCAGATGTTGATTTACCCTCAAACAGCCACCCCCAATCTAAATTCTTCAGTTCCTGCCTAATATTGTTATAATTAGCCTTCCCCCAATTTAGCACCTTCACCCGAGGATTACTCTTATCCTTATCCACAAGTACCTTAAAACTTATGGAATTATGGTCACTGCTCCCGAAATGCTCCCCCACTGAAACTTCGACCACCTGGCCGGGCTCATTCCCCAATACCAGGTCCAGAATGGCCCCATCCCTAGTTGGACTATCTACATACTGTTTCAAGAAGCCCTCCTGGATGCTCCTCACAAATTCTGCCCCATCCAAGCCCTGAGCACTAAACATTCCGAAGGGATCATTCCTTCCGTGACACCCTGGTCCATTCCTCCATCACCCCGACACCTCGTCCCCTTCCCATGGCACCTTCCCATGCAATCGCAGGAGGTGTAATACCTGGTGAGAAAGGGGTCCCTCTTAGCCTTCACCTGGTCTTAGTGTAACAGGGTTTAATTTTAAACAAACTGTTTTAGCTCCCCCTTGGTGAATCCTTGTTCACTGCTTTCCAATTATAAGGCAAAGAAACCAGCACAAACAGGTTTCTTAGGTTTAAAGAAGAAAAGTTTAAATTTATTAAATTTAAACCCTAATTTGGTTGACGCCTATGGATACAAGACATGCCCACGCTAGCATGCATACGCGATACACACATGCAGATAGTGACAGAACAGAGCAGAAGAAATAAAGTGGAAAAGTTTGATGCAATATCTGAAGAGTTTTTGTTACTGTGCTTTGAGCTCACTGTAGAGTCCTTGATTGTCGGTAGATCTTGCTTTTAGTTGGGGCCCAGTATTCTTCTTGAGCATTGTTTGCTGTAGGAGACTTTTCTCTCTTGGGGCTCGTGTGTCTTCAGTGGATTCAGAGACTTGTGAGAAAGAGGTGGGAGCAGACAGGAGAGATCCTAGTCCAGGAGCAAACAGTTTTTCTGAGTTCAAACTCTCTGTGGCTAGTTCAAAAAACTCTGGAACAGCCAACCAGTCCTGGCCCCTGTGGATTGCATCACCCCAGCAGGCCCTGGAATGCGCTTCCTCACCCCCTCACTATCCGGTGATCAACATCCATTGTGGGTTGAATCAGTCAGGGAATGGTCCTTTGTCCACACAAGCACTGTCTGTTAGTATGCAAATGTTTTTCCAGCCACAGCTGATCTGTTCAACAAGTCATTTCCTCACTCCAGCAACAGTTCAAAATCAATGTTCATATGACCAAACCAATGTACCTCATTCTTGGCAGGTGGAGGCCTGCATGACACCTGCCCTTTTACCTCCTCTCTCCTCACCATCCAAGGCCCCAAACACTCTTTCCAGGTGAAGCAGCAATTTACTTGTACTTCTTTCAATTTAGTATACTGTATTTGCTGTTCACAATGTGGTCGCCTCAATATTGGGGAGACAAAACGCAGATTGGGTGACTGCTTTGCAGAACACCTCCGTTCAGTCCGAAAGTATGACCACGAGCTTCCGGTCACTTGCCATTTCAACACACCCCCCTACTCTCATGCCCACATTTCTGTCCTTGACCTGCTGCAGTATTCCAGCAACATCAACGCAAGCTCAAAGAGCAGCACCTGTTCTTTCGATTAGGCACTCTGCAGCCTTGTGGACTGAACATTGAGTTCAATAACTTCAGACAATGACTGGCCTTTTTAAAATATTTTTATATTTTATTTTGTTTTATTTTATTTTTTAACCATGTGTCTGTTTTTCATGTAGACAGAGCTGCTCATTATTCCGCTATTAACACTCCCTCTGGACTAATGCTTTGTCTTTCACAAGCATTAACACACTCTTTGCCTTTGTCCCAGGACAGTTTTGTTATTTAGTCTCTCCTGCCCTCTGCCCAATCAAACTTTCCCTTTTTATTCTCTTCCCCACTCCCACCGCACCCTCCCGCCCCCAAAACCCCTTCACTTGCTTAAATCCCAATTATTTTCTACCCTTTGCCAGTTCTGATGAGAAGTCACAGACCTGATATGTTAACTCTGTTTCTCTTTCCACAGATGCTGCCTGACCTGCTGAGTATTTCCATCACTTTCTGTTTTTATTTCAGCCACTGCGTTTTGTTGGCCAAATAAACAGCCAATGACATGCTTTCTCATAGGTTTAAAACAGAAGATTAAATATTTATTGAACAATATCATCACCCAAAATGATCACACCACCACCCATGCACACATTCACCCTCACAGGGACACACAAAAGATAGCAGGGAAAGGGTAAGAGGAGTTAAGCGTTCGAGGTGTAAAAGTCTGTTGTTTTAGGAAAACCTGTGGAATCCTCTCAGGTGAGTTTTAAATTTGCAGGCCTGATTTCTGGTAGTTGAAGACAGAGTCTGGGACTGTCTTTGTTTTAGCTTGTTTTAACTCATCCACGTGTGATAAGCTGTCTCATTTCCATGTAGACGGGGTTAATTGGCTTTCATTCTTGTAGATATGGATTTGTATTGTGCAGGAGGTGGTATGTCATGTGACTGTGTCCTACATCTTGTTGAAAGCAAATGTACAAGTCTTTTAAAATTATTCTAATTTTATCGCTGCACTTTTCGTGAGCATGACAGTCTTTCAAAAATGAACTCCTAAGATATCAGTGCATACTACATTCATCTGAAATCCTCTTTACTTTTATCTTGGCTGACACCCCAGCACAGCATGAGGGAAGTGCTGCACTGTCATCTTTTGGGCGAGACATCGAATCGAGACCCTTCCATTTCAGATTGCTATAAAAGATTCGACGACACTATTCAGAGAAGAGCATGGAAGCTCTTCCTGATGGCCTGGTCAATATTTGTCCCTCAATATCACAGATTATCCAGTCATTTATCTCATTGCTGTTTGCATATGTTGGTGTGCATAGTTTCACTGCTGCAATAACATAAGAAGTGCCTTCAGACTTCCAAAAGATTAGGACCCTGAAATTACCCAGTGGGGTTGCAGTGCACAAATACTTAACGCGCTTGTGTGAAATTTCTCTTTCCTGTTTTAGTGGAGGAGTTAAACCCTTTAAACTAATTAGAATTGTCTGCTGACATGGTCAAAAGAAAATTCCAGATGAACTTCTTGTTCAGCACTATCCCAGCCAACTGTATAATTTCGAAGCCCACATTTTGGGTTTGGAACTAAAATTCTGGCTTCAAAAATCTACATTTTGCATAAAGCTGTCACCAAAGAAACTCTGGAGATTTCTGCAATGTTTCACACAGATTTGAACTGGCCTTGGTAATTAGTAATCATCAGAAGTAACAAGAAAGTATGTATTTCAGTACCGGTGGGAGGAATGCAAACAGCATTAGAACAAGCAATTTATCAGCAGCAGCATTGGAAAATGCGCACGTAGATCTCATTCGTTAAGCCCAGAGGCTTAAGGTAAACCTTGCCTGCAACCAGAAACTCAAAGCACCAGTAGACTTACCCCAAATGGATTTCATGAATTAAAAAAAAATATTTGTTGCTGGACTTACCAAACAAAAGCATTCAATATTTTATGCACCTAATACATATTTTAACCATTTATAAAACAACAATTTAAAATCAAACACACTAGGTTATGATTTAATGCCCTCTCCTCTTTGGATGGCAGTTATATCGCAATTCCCCAAATATAGTCTTAGCCACCAGCAAAAATAGAAAATGCTGGACTCAAGTTAGGCACAGCATCTGTAGAGAGAAGTAACCAGTTTGTATTTCAAGTATAATGGCTTCATCAGACCTTGAAGCTATTCAGGAGAGGAAAGGGGCAGGGGAATATATAAACAGAAGGAATGGTAAGGTGGGTGTGTGAAACCATGACATTATAAACCTTTAGTATGACATCTGTTGTGGGAAAGTTATTGGAATGTATAATTGAGGACAAAGTCACTGAGCACCTAGAGAAACTTGAACTGATTACAGAGAGCCAATATGGATTTGTAAAGAGTAGGTCAGGCTTAACAAACGGAACTGAACTTTTTGAGGAAGTAACAAAAGTAATGGACAGGGGAATGTCGATGGATGTAGTTTATATGGGCTTCCAGAGGCAAATTATTGACCTGGTCAGGAGATTGGTTAGGTGGTAGATAGAGAGTAGGGTCTGTACTAGAGTTGGAAGTGACTAGTGGTATACTACAAGGATCTGTGCTGGGTCCTCAACTATTCACTATATTATTAATGACTTAGATAACACGATTGTGTCAATGACAAATTTGGATATACAGCTAAGATTGGCAGTATAAGAGGCTGAATTTTGTCAGGGCAGGTTAGAAAGCTGGGGCAATCCCACCTCAGCCATTTTCAGCAGACCTGACCCAATACTGTGGTCATCAGTCAATTAACTGCCTGGTATCAGGGCTCCCATCCCTTTAAGATCCCAATCAGAGAGCCAGCAGCTCTTCAATCCCAGCAGTGCTACTGGGAGTGGTTGCCTCTACTGGGATTGCATCGCGCATGCTGCCCTGGAACCAAGGTAAGTGGGATCTAAGTTGTTGGGACCAGTCAGGCAGGCCCTGGTGAGGTGGGAGCAGGGGTTATTGGTGAGGAAAGAGGGCGTATTTCTGCAGAGGCAGTGCTTGCCTCTGGTAAAATGCCAGTGGTGGCAGGAAGAGGCCCTCAACTGGCCACTTTAGGGCCTCATTGGCCTCTGGGTGGGAAGGCCCTCCTCCACCTTCCCCGCCACTGATAAAATACATGGCATCTGGAAAGCGACAGGCACTCCAGCCCCATGCCTTCCCTCATCATTTTACGGCCCCACCGTGCTTTCCAGCCTGCCATGAGATGGATAGTAAAATTCAGCCCAGTAAGTGGAAAGGGAGCATAAAATTACTAAAAAAATTAAGACTTACATTTATATAAAAACAGAAAATGCTGGAAATACTCAGCAGGTCTGGCAACATCTGTGGAGACAGAAGCAAAGTTAACGTTACAGGTCTGTGACCTTTCACCAGAGAGAGTAGGGACAATGGGTCTGTACTGATGAAAGATCACAGACCTGAAACAATGTTGTTTCTCTCTCCATAGATGCTGCCAGACCTGCTGCGTATTTCCAGCATTTCCTGTTCTTATTTCAGATTTCCAGCATCTGCAGTATCTTGCTTTTACTTACATTTATATAGTGCCTTTCATGACCTCCAAACATCCCAAAGTGCTTTACAGCCAATGAAGTACTTTTGAAGTGTAGTCACTGGGGTAATGTAGGAAACACAACAAACAATTTGTGCACAGCAAACCCCAGAAACAGCAATGTTATAATGACCAAATAATCTGCTTTTGTGATGTAGATTGAAGGATAAATATTGGCCAGGACACCAGGTATCACTCCCCTGGACTTCTTCGAAATAGTGCCATGGGATCTTTCATATCCACCAGAGCAAGCTGATGGGGTCTTGGTTTAACGTCTCATCCAAAAGACAGCACCTCCAACTGTGCAGCACTCCCTCAGTACTGCACTAGAGTGTCAACCTTGATTTTTTAAAAATTATTTAATTATTTAAATGGTGAAATCTAGGAACAGTGAAGGTCCATGTACACAATCACTAACATGTAGTAGTGAGGCACAAAAAATAATCAAAAAGGCTAATATAATGGTAGCCTTTATAACTAGAGGGTTAGAAGATAAAGGGGAGAAAGTTTTGCTACAGCTATAGAAAGCCACATCTGGTGTACTGCGCATAGTTCTGGACACACCTTAGAAAGGATATATTGGCCTCGAAAGGAGTACAAATTCACCAGAATGTTAACAGGGCTCCGAGGATTGGATTATGAGCATGAACTAAGCTTTTATTCTGATGAATGCAGAAGGTTAAGGGGTGATTTTATTGAGGTGTTTTAGGATTTTGCAAGGAATTGATAGGGAAGATAGGGAAAAACTTTTCCATGGGTGGGGGAATCTAGAAAAAGAGGAAAAGCTGAGTTAGACAGAAGCATGAAAACCTGGCAAAGTATTTAATTGTAATAAAAACAAGAAATGCTGGAAATACTCAGCAGGTCTGGCAGCATCTGTAGAGAGAGAAGCAGAGTTAACGTTTCAGGTCAGTGACCCTTCATCAGAAGCCTGAAACGTTAACTCTGCTTCTCTCTCCACAGATGCTGCCAGACCTGCTGAGTATTTCCAGCATTTCTTGTTTTTATTTCAGATTTCCAGCATTTGCAGTATTTTGCTTTTATTAAAATGTTTAATTGTGTTGGATTCCCATCCAGAAATGCTAGCACACTAGTTCTACATTGCCAGCACCTACTGCCCAAGAGAAAATAGGAGCTATTGTTAGGGTCTACAGTTGTTACGAGTCAATAATAAAGCCAGGTGTAGCTCACCAAATGATTAGCTGCTGTTCCTGGAGTGTGGGAGTGGGATGGATATTTAAAATGACAAGCGACTGGAAGCTCAGGGTCAAACTTATGGTCAAAATAGAGGTGATGAGCAAAGTGATCACCTGCTCTGTGTTTGGCCTCCCTGATGTAGAGACCATATCGTAAGTAACGAATAAAGTATACTCAGTTGGGGGCAGCACAGTGGCGAGCACTGCAGCCTCACAGCTCCAGGGACCTGGGTTCAGTTCTGGGTACTGCCTGTGCGGAGTTTGCAAGTTCTCCCTGTGACCGTGTGGGTTTTCGCCGGGTGCTCCGGTTTCCTCCCATCGCCAAAGACTTACAGGTGATAGGTAAATTGGCCATTGTAAATTGCCCCTAGTGTAGATAGGTGGTAGGGAATATGGGATTACTGTAGGGTTAGTATAAATGGGTGGTTCTTGGTCGGCGCAGACTCGGTGGGCCGAAGGGCCTGTTTCAGTGCTGTATCTCTAAATAAATAAATAAATCACTCACTATCGGAAGGAGTGTTTTGCGCCCTGGACAGTCATGTGCAAAGTGATGAATAGACAGGAGTTTTATTTGCTGTACTTGCATGGAAATAGGGCTCGGGAAAAAGACACGGGTGTTAAGAGTAATGGAAGAGTGAGTCAGGGTGTCACAGAGGAATCAGACCAGATCTGAATGCTGAAAGGGGAAGTTGTGTTTGGTGGTGGCATTACACTGTAGGTGGAGAAATGGTGGAAGATAATCTGTCGAGTGCAGAGGCTAGTGAGGTGGATGTTAAGGACAAGGAAAACCAATCACATTTTCTTTGGGGGGCGGGTGGTGTAAAAAGGGACGAGAACATAAGTGAAGGAAATGGAATTGACTCGGTCGAGGATTCTATCAATTATAGTGGATGGGAGTCCTTGGCTCAGGAAACATCAGAACATTTCAGAAGCTCTGATGTGGAAGGTGGCATTAGCAGAAATGTGACAGAAACAGAGAAACTGGGAGATAGGAATAGAGTCCTTACAGGAAGCAGGGTGGGAAGAACGATAATTTAGGTAGTTGGGGGAATCAGTGGGCCTACAATTGATGCCTATAGACAGCCTGAGAGAGAGAGAGAGAAAGAAGTTCAGGAAGTGAGTCAGAGAAGGGAGATATTTTTCAATTATTTTTACAGAGGCAGTTGCATCATGGATGAGGGCCATTTGGCCCATAATGTCTGTGCCAGCTTTTTGAAACAGCTATCCAGTTAGTCCCATTCCCTTGCTCTTTCCTCATGGCCCTGCAAATTTCTCCTTTTCAAGTATTTATTCAATTCCCTTTTGAAAGTTGATACTGAATCTGTTTCCATCACCTTTTCAGGCAGTGCATTCCAGATCGTTAACAAATCAGTGTAAAAACTGTCTCTCTTGCCAGTAGGAACAGTTTCCTACTCTATTTGGTAAGGGTATCAACAGCTAAGGCAAGTAAATGGAGTAGAGACACAGGTTATCCAGGATCTAACTGAATAGACCGTATCTCCAACACAGAAGTCATCGAGGTGGCCAACATCCCCAGCTTATACATCCTACTGAGTCAGCGGCGCTTGAGATGGCTTGGCTATGTGAGCCGCATGGAAGATGGCAGGATCCCCAAGGACGCATTGTACAGCGAGCTAGTCACTGATATCAGACTCACCGGCCGCCCATGTCTCCGCTTTAAAGACGTCTGCAAACGCGACATGAAGTCCTGTGACATTGATCACAAGTCGTGGGAGTCAGTTGCCAGCGTTTGCCAGAGCTGGCGGGCAGCCATAAAGGCGGGGCTAAAGTGTGGCGAGTCGAAGAGACTTAGCAGTTGGCAGGAAAAAAGACAGAAACGCAAGGGGAGAGCCAACTGCGAAACAGCCCTGACAACCAATTTTATCTGCAGCACCTGTGGAGGAGTCGGTCACTCCAGTATTGGCCTTTATAGCCACTCCAGGCGCTGCTCCACAAACCACTGACCACCTCCAGGCGCTTACCCATTGTCTCCCGAGACAAGGAGGCCAAAGAAGAACTGAATAGAACAGGCTAGAATGTTAAAGAAATCAGAGGCATCAATTTAATAATGGAACAATAATTTTCACATTGTTCTAAAATTAGCGATCGCTATCTTATTGTAATAGGTCACTGTCCTAAATACGTAAAACCAAATTAAAAAAATTATGCTAATGAATATTATATCCTACCATTACTTGTGATCCCTGTCCACTAGCCCATATTATGACATCATTTTCATGCCATCATACCAGCAACACTCCCCTTTCTCCATCACCCTGCTTCTGCTTCAGTGCAATTGCAGGATCCCACCCCACCCCCTCTACAACATCTACCTGTAAACTATACGCCCTCATCCCTAGGCTCCAACTGCTACAATCCTGGTTTCAGGGTATCAGCCTGAGTCAAGAGTTTTGAAGTACTTCAAGTCCCAAATTAATTTCTTCAAAGTTTACAAATAGAGACTTCACTTTTTCCAGCAAGCTTGTTCAGATAAAAATAAACCAAAATAACCAGTCCCCTAAGCCACACTTTCACTGTAAGACAATGAAACAAAGACTGAAATAAAGAGAATCCTCCAGGGCAAACTATAGGCAATACAGACAGTATTAAAACAGTAAAATACCCATTTATTTCTCTTTCAGGGCCTAACACTCATAACTTTATTATACATGAGTTATGAGAGTTCTTTAAAGGTCCTTCATATTGCTTTGTTACTCATTGTGTTCCCATCGATTACTATACAGGAAAAAAATTAAACCACAACAGCCCAAAGTGGGCAGATGATAGCCTGGAAACTACATAAATCAGCATTTTCCAAACTTGTTTGTGTGGTAACTCCGTGCAATACTGACACACTCCCAGAGACCCCTGTAAGTACTGACTGTCTCAGGGACACTCAGCAAACACTGGCATACCTCCAGGAACCCTCTTGAAATACTGACACAATCTTAGGGATTCTCTGCAAATAATGGCACACTCTTAGCAAATACTGCTAGATTCCTAGAGACCCCCTGCAAATATTGATGCACTCCCAGACATACTTGCAAAACTTGGTGAACTCCCAGAGACTCCCTGGAAATATTGACGCACTCCCAAACAACATTCCCTCTCAATTTTTTTGGTGTGCAAGGCCTATTCATTTAAGTGCGTGGGCCGTTTCAATTCTTTTGTGCGGCTGCATGCACAAGGTAACTTAAAAAGGCCGACTTGTGCTCGACTGGGAACATTGCTCCCAGGGACTCCCTGTAAATACTGACGCACTCTGGGGACCCCCAACAAATACAGACGGATCCCCGACAAATACCGATGCACTCCCGGGGACCCCGACAAATACAGACGCACTCCTGGGGACACCCTGCAAATACCGACGCACTCCCGGGGGCCTCCTGCAAATACCGACGCACTCCCAGGGAGCCCCGGCAAATACCGATGCACTCCCGGAGAGCCCCGGCAAATACCGACGCACTCCCAGGGAGCCCCGGCAAATACCGATGCACTCCCGGAGAGCCCCGGCAAATACCGACGCACTCCCGGGGACCCCCTGCAAACACCGACGCACTCTGGGGACACCCTGCAAATACCGACACACTCTGGGGACCCCCTGCAAATACCAATACACTTCCGGGGACCCCCCTCCATGTACTGACGCAAGCCCGGGGACCCTGGAGGAGGTGACTAGATGTGTACATGAGGGTAAAGCAGTTGATGTAGTCTACATGGACCTCAGTAAGGCTTTTGATAAGGTCCCGCATGGGAGATTGGTTAAGAAGGTAAGAGCCCATGGGATCCAGGGCAATTTGGCAAATTGGATCCAAAATTGGCTTAGTGGCAGGAGGCAGAGGGTGATGGATGAGGGTTGTTTTTGCGAATGGAGGCCTGTGACCAGTAGGGCACCACAGGGATCGGTGCTGGGACCCTTGCTGTTTGTAGTGTATATTAATAATTTAGACGTGAATATAGGAGGTAGGATCAGTAAGTTCGCAGATGACACGAAAATTGGTGGTGTCGTAGTCAGGAGGAATGCCTTAGATTACAGGACGATATAGATGGGCTGGTAAGATGGGCGGAGCAGTGGCAAATGGAATCTAATCCTGAAAAGTTGTGAGGTGATGCATTTTGGGAGGACTAACAAGGCAAGGGAATATACAATGGATGGTAGGACACTAGGAAGTACAGAGGGTCAGAGAGATAAAAGCAAAATACTGGGGATGCTGGAAATCTGAAATAAAAACAAGAAATGCTGGAACCACTCAGCAGGTCTGGCAGCATCTGTGGAAAGAGAAGCAGAGTTAATGTTTCGGGTCAGTGACCCTTCTTCGGAACTAGCAAATATTAGAAATGTCAAAGGTTATAAGCAAGTGAGTCAGGGGTGGGGCAAGAGATAACAAAGGAGGTGTAGATTGGACAAGGCCACATAGCTGACCAAAAGGTCATGGAGCAAAGGCAAACAATATGTTAATGGTGTGTTGAAAGACAAAGCATTAGTACAGATAGGGTGTTAACGGACTGAAGATTGAACAGCAGCAAGTACAAACATGAAAAAAAAGTTGGTAAGCAAACTGAACAAACAAAGATGAAATGAAATAAACACAAAAAAAGGATTGTAAAAAATGTAAAAAAGAAAAAAAAAGAGAAAAAAAGAGATGCTGTTCCTCGAGCTTGCGTTGATGTTCACTGGAACATTGCAGCAATCCCAGGACAGAGATGTGAGCATGAGAGCAGGGGGAGTGTTGAAATGGCAAGCAACCGGAAGCTCAGGGTCCTGTTTGCGGACTGAGCGGAGGTGTTCCGCAAAGCGGTCACCCAGTCGGCGTTTGGTCTCCCCAATGTAGAGGTAACCTGCCCATTTACCTCCTCTCTCCTCACTATCCCAGGCCTCAAACACTCCTTTCAGGTGAAGCAGCGATTTACTTATACTTCTTTCAATGTAGTATACTGTATTCGCTGCTCACAATGTGGTCTCCTCAACATTGGACATCAACACAAGCTCGAGGAACAGCATCGCATTTACCGATTAGGCACACTACAGCCTGCCGGACTGAACATTGAGTTCAATCATTTCAGAGCATGACGGGCCCCCCATTTTACTTTTATTTTTAGTTATCTTTTCTCTTTTTTACATTTTTTTTTGTGTTTTTTTAATTTCATCTTAGTTTGTCCAGTTTGCTTACCCACTGTTTTTTTTTCATGTTTGTACTTGCTGCTGTTCCATCTTCAGTCCGTTAACACCCTATTCTGTACTAATGCTTTGTCTTTCAACACACCATTAACATATTGTTTGCCTTTGCTCCATGACCTTTTCGTCAGCTATGTGGCCTTGTCCAATCTACACCTTCTCCTTTGTTATCTCTTGCCCCACCCCCGCCTCACTTGCGAATAACCTTTGACATTTCTAATATTTGCTAGTTCCGAAGAAGGGTCACTGACCCGAAACGTTAACTCTGCTTCTCTTTCCACAGATGCTGCCAGACCTGCTGAGAAGGTCAGAGGGACCTTGGTGTACTAGTCCATAGATCATTGAAGGCAGTAGTACAAGTAGATAAGGTGGTTAGGAAGGCATATGTGATATTTGCCTTTACTGGCCGAGGCATAGAATATAAGAGCAGGGAGGTTATGATGGAGCTGTATAAAATGCTAGTTAGGCCGCAGTTGGAGTACTGTGTACAGTTCTGGTCACCACGCTATAGGAAGGATGTGATTGCACTGGAGAGGGTGCAGAGGAGATTCACCAGGATGTTGCCTGGGCTGGAGTGTTTTAGCTATGAAGAGAGACTGAAAGGCTAGGGTTCCGAAGAAGGGTCACTGACCCGAAACATTAACTCTGCTTCTCATTCCACAGATGCTGCCAGACCTGCTGAGTGGTTCCAGCATTTCTTGTTTTTATTTCAGATTTCCAGCATCCGCAGTATTTTACTTTTACTGAAAGGCTAGGGTTTTTTTTTTAGATTAGAGATACAGCACTGAAACAGGCCCTTCGGCCCACCGAGTCTGTGCCGAACATCAACCACCCATTTATACTAATCCTACACTAATCCCATATTCCTACCAAACATCCCCACCTGTCCCTATATTTCCCTACCACCTACCTATACTAGTGACAATTTATAATGGCCAATTTACCTATCAACCTGCAAGTCTTTTTGGCTTGTGGGAGGAAACCGGAGCACCCGGAGGAAACCCACGCAGACACAGGGAGAACTTGCAAACTCCACACAGGCAGTACCCGGAATCGAACCCGGGTCCCTGGAGCTGTGAGGCTGCGGTGCTAACCACTGCGCCACTGTGCGGTTGTTTTCCTTAGAGCAAAGAAGGCAGAAGGGGGACATGATTGAGGTATACAAAATTATGAGGGGCATTGATAGATAGGAAGAAACTTTTTCCTTTTGTGGGGGGGTCAATAACCAGGGGCATAGACTTAAGGTAAGGGGCAGAAAGTTTAGAGGAGATTTGAGGAAAACATTTTTCACCCAGGTGGTTGGAATCTGGAACACACTGCCTGAGGGGTGGTAGAGGCAGGAACCACAACAACATTTAAGAAGTATATAGATGAGCACTTGAAATGTTATAGCATACAAGGCTAGGGGCCAAGTGCTGGAAAATGGGATTAGGATAGTTAGGTGCTTGATGACCGGTACAGACACCATGGGCTTGTTTCGGTGCTGTATAACTCTATGAACCCCGGCAAATCCTGACAAACTCCCGGGGAGCCCCTGCAAATACTGACGCACTCCCGGGGAGCCCCTGCAAATACTGACGCACTCCCGAGGAGCCCCTGCAAATACTGACGCACTCCCAGGGACCTCCTGCAAATACTGACGCACTCCCGGGGAGCCCCTGCAAATACTGACGCACTCCCGGGGACCTCCTGCAAACACTGATGCACTCCTGGGGGCCTCCTGCAAATACTGACGCACTCCTGGGGAGCCCCTGCAAATACTGACGCACTCCCTGGACCCCCTGGAAATACTGATGCACACCCGGGGAGCCCCTGCAAATACTGACGCACTCCCCGGACCCCCTGGAAATACTGACGCACTCCCGGGGACCTCCTGCAAATACTGATGCACTCCCGGGGACCTCCTGCAAATACTGATGCACTCCCAGGGACCCCCTGCAAATATTGACGCACTCCCAGACTGCCCCTGCAAATACTCATTCACTCCCAGAGTGCCCCTGCAAATACTGATGCACTCCCAGGGACCTCCTGCTAATACTGATGCACTCCTGGGGACCTCCTGCAAATACTGACGCACCCCTTGCAAATACTGATGCACTCCCAGGGACCTCCTGCTAATACTGATGCAGTCCTGGGGACCTCCTGCAAATACTGATGCAGTCCTGGGGACCTCCTGCAAATACTGACGCACTCCCGGGGACCTCCTGCAAACACTGATGCACTCCTGGGGGCCTCCTGCAAATACTGACGCACTCCCGGGGAGTCCCTGCAAATACTGACGCACTCCTGGGGAGCCTCTGCAAATACTGATGCACTCCTGGGGACCTCCTGCAAATACTGATGCACTCCCAGGGACCTCCTGCTAATACTGACGCACTCTCAGGGACCTCCTGCAAATACTGATGCACTCCTGGGGATCTCCTGCAAATACTGACGCACCCCCTGCAAATACTGATGCACTCCCAGGGACCTCCTGCAAATACTGATGCACTCCTGGGGATCTCCTGCAAATACTGACGCACCTCCTGCAAATACTGATGCACTCCTGGGGATCTCCTGCAAATACTGACGCACCCCCTGCAAATACTGATGCACTCCCAGGGACCTCCTGCTAATACTGATGCAGTCCTGGGGACCTCCTGCAAATACTGACGCACCCCCTGCAAATACTGATGCACTCCCAGAGTGCCCCTGCAAATACTGATGCACTCCCAGGGACCTCCTGCTAATACTGATGCACTCCTGGGGAGTTCCTGCAAATACTGACGCACCCCCTGCAAATACTGATGCACTCCCGGGGAGCGCTTGCAAATACTGACACACCCCCAGACTGCCCCTGCAAATACTGATGCACTCCCAGTCTGCCCCTGCAAATACTGATGCACTCCCAGGGACCTCCTGCTAATACTGATGCACTCCTGGGGACCTCCTGCAAATACTGATGCACTCCTGGGGACCTCCTGCAAATACTGATGCACTCCTGGGGACCTCCTGCAAATACTGATGCACTCCTGGGGACCTCCTGCAAGTACTGATGCACTCCTGGGGACCTCCTGCAAGTACTGATGCACTCCTAGGGACCTCCTGCTAATACTGATGCACTCCTGGGGACCTCCTGCAAATACTGATGCACTCCTGGGGACCTCCTGCAAATACTGACGCACCCCCTGCAAATACTGATGCACTCCCAGAGTGCCCCTGCAAATACTGATGCACTCCCAGGGACCTCCTGCTAATACTGATGCACTCCTGGGGACCTCCTGCAAATACTGACGCACCCCCTGCAAATACTGATGCACTCCCGGGGAGCGCTTGCAAATACTGACACACTCCCAGACTGCCCCTGCAAATACTGATGCACTCCCGGGGAGCCCCTCCAAATACTGACACACTCCCAGACTGCCCCTGCAAATACTGATGCACTCCCAGACTGCCCCTGCAAATACTGATGCACTCCCGGGGAGCCTCTGCAAATACTGACGCACTCCCGGGGAGCCCCTCCAAATACTGATGCACTCCCAGAATGCCCCTTCAAATACTGATTCACTCCGGGGAGCCCTTGTAAATACTGACACACTCCTGGGGAGCCCCTGCAAATACTGACACACTCCCAGAGTGCCCTTGCAAATACTGACGCACTCCTGGGGAGCCCCTGCAAATACTGATGCACTCCCGGTAAGCCCCTGCAAATAGTGACACTCTCTCAGGGTCCCCCTGTAAATAGTGACACTCCCAGGGTCCCCCTGTATATTTTGACACATTCCTGGGGTCTGCCTGTAAATACTGACACACCAACTGGAACCCCCTGTAAATGCTGGCACACTCCCTGGAACCCCATGTAAATACTGGCAGAACTCCCTGTAAATACTGATACACTCACCATTACTGAGACATGGTTACCTGGTGATCAAGGCTGTGAAACAAATATTCTAGGGTACACAATATTTTGGAAAGACAGACAGAGCAAGGTAGAGGGGTAGGCCCGATGGTAAAGGATGACATAAAGGCTTTAGTGAGAAAGGATCTGGCCTCAGAAGATCATGAAAGTAGTATCAGTATGGGTAGAAATAAGGAACATCAAGAATCAGGAAACATTGGTGGGAGTAGTTTATAGGCCCCCTATTAGTAGTTATACCGTTGGACAAAGCATTAAACAAGAAATTATTGGAGCTTGTAACAAAGGCAATGTAACAATCTTCATATAGACTGTGACAATGAAATTGGCAGCAGTGGTCTAGAAGATGCGTTTGTAGAATGTTTTTGTGACAGTTTCTTGAAGCAACACATTGTGGAGCCACCTAGGGATAAAGCCTCTTAGATCTAGTATTGTGTAATGAAGCAGGGTTAATTAGCAAAGTCATAGTAAAAGATCCACTGGGAAACAGTGATCCTAATGCCATCTTATTCCATGTTAAGTTTGAAAGTTACATGCTCCAATCACAAACAAGGATCTTAAACTTAAACAAAGCCAATTAGGTAGGAATGAGGGGAGAAGTGCCTAAGATAATTTGGGTAAATAGACTAAAAGGTATGGCGGTAAATGAACAATGGGAAATGTTTAAAGAAAAAATTCAAAATGTTCAACAAAAATACATTCCTTTGAAAAACAAAAACTCAGCCAGAAAGAGCCATCCGTGGCTCACTCAGGCAGTTAAGGATAGAATTAGATTAAAAGAAAAAGCTTACAATGTTGCAAAAAAATGTAGCAAGTCTGAGGATTGAAAGTGTTTTAGAAACCAGCAAAGGGCCACCAAAAAGTTTATAAAAAGGGAAAAATAGAATGAGCGTAAACTAGCCAGTAATATAAAAAGATTGTCAGAGCTTTTCTAGGTATAGAAAAAGAGTAGCTAAAGTAAAGGTTGGTCCCTTAGAAGCAGCGACAGGAGAAATTATCATGGGGAATAAAGAAATGGCAGAGGCATTGAACAAATATTTTGTGTCTGGCTCTACATTAGAAGACACAAATTCCATACCAGAAACAGACAGTAACCTAGGGGCTAAAAAGAGTGAGAAATTAAGCAAATTCATATCAGCAGAGAAAAAGTTTTGGAGAAGCTTAAGGAACTGAAATCTGACAAATCTCCAGGACCTGATGGCCTACACCCTAGGGTTCTGAAAGAGATAGCTACAGATGTAGTGGATGCACTAAGCTATGATTTTCCAAAATTCCTTACCTTCAGGAATGGTCCCATCAGATTGGAAGTTGGCAAATGTTACACCGCTTTTCAAGAAAGGAGGGAGAGAGAAAACAGAAAACTACAGGCCAGTTAGTCTAAAATCAGTCGTCATTGGGAAAATGCTGGAATCTATTATTAAGGAAATCTTAATAATGCACTTAGAAAAGCACAGTATGATTAGAACATGTCAGCATGGTTTTATGAAAGAGAAATCCTGTTTGACAAATTTATTAGAGTTTTTGAGGATGTAACTAGTAGGGTAGATAAAGGGGAACCAGTAGATATAGTATACCTGGATTTCCAAAAGGCATTTGATAAGGTGCCAAACAAAAGGTTAATAGGCAAGATAAGCGCTCATGGAGTTGGGGTAATGGCATGGATAGATGAACGGTTAACAGATAGACAGGCAGAACTCCCTGTAAATATTTGCAGAACATCCTGCAAATACTGACACACTCGCAAGTATCCCCTGTAAATACTGAGAGACTCCCAGGAACCCCCTGTAAATACTGGCACGCTCGCAGGGATGCCCTGTAAATATGGACACACTCAAAGGACACCATGTAAACACTGACACTACCAGGAAGCCCCTGCAAATACTGACACACTCCTGTAGATTCCCTTTAAACACTGACACACCTCCTATCCTATCAATGACAACAGATAGAACTGTTCTATTAAGTCAAATAGGAAAGAAAAGCAGAAAGCTGATTATAGACTGACAGAAGTCTGATAAACTTGCAAATGCCCTGGTCTCTCCTCAACGAACAGTAGGAGGACCCCAAGTTAGAAAATTGGTGTTATAAAACCTTTTATAATGGGCTTAAAAAGCTTCTCCAGCATTTCTCAAGCAGAAAACAAATTGGATCAACTGATTCTTAGCAGGTGCATCACTGGGAACTATGAGTTGGGGCTTGTTTACATCTGATTCTGGGCTGACTTGATTTAGCGTAGTTAGACAAAATGAAGAAGGGAAGGGTCAGGAAAAGTATTTTCATTGAAAACAAAAGCACAAATATTAGCTTCCTTTGAACAGCAGAATGTCAGGGGAACACGTGGTACCACGCATAATATTGCGAGCAGAAGATACCTGAAGTCTCTCAGGTTGAAATAAAACAAAGACAAAGCTTTTATGAAGGATCTACAGTCTAAACATTAGCACGATCCTTTTTCTTTACAGCTATTGTCTGCCCTGCTGTGTCAGCTCTGACATTTTCTGTTTATTCTTTCAGATTAGTCCTTCAAAAACAAATTAAAGTTAAATTCCATTAATCAGCTTAAAGGCAAAAAACTGCCAATAGATAAAAGTAAGTAGATTTTGTAATTTGCATCAAGCATGTTTTGGGAAGAATGCAAGTTAGGAATTATGTAGGCCTGGTGATTTCAGTTAAACCTTTATTGAACAAAAAAATGTTGAGTGCCATAGTTCACGTTCACTGAGCTGCAGCAACGCTCCTACTGTCGCCACATGGTGTGCTAAATAATCTCATCAACCAAGATGTGCAGAGGAGAGATGCAGCACAGTAGTGACCTGTACAACAAACAAAGGAGAAGGCTAAAACTGACCAGGACAAAATTAAACTGATCAGCTCTTTGAATTCAGCAGAAGTGAAATGATGTTAGCACAAATACTGCGTACTGGAATCCAAACCATCAGCGCTGCATTTAACTTAAGATATCAAAAGACAAATGTGTCCTGTAATTTCAAATAGGTGGGACAACTGATTAACTTGGGTCAAGATTTTAATGTAAAACAGCCATGTGATAGACTGTTTTCCAACATCTATATGTACTGTATTAAACTATTTTTGAAATCTTGAAGCCCGTGGTAATGAAGATGCACCCATAGGTTAGTTAATGAACTGTTTTAAATGAATCATAGTGAGAGAGCCTCAGCACTGCACTGTCCAAAAAAAAAACACACTGTATAACAGTAAAATTGCTAAACTTTTTCAGACAGAGTTCAATCTTGGACATATATATATTATGTCTCTCTTGTAACAGGCAGACAACCGATGTCAACAGTACTGCACAAATAACTCGATCCACTGTTTCTGTAATTATATTCGTGTCACTGCCTACAATAGTTACTACCGAGCAAAATAGGCAGAAAATCTTTGATATTAATTATGATGCTGTGCAAATGAGTTCTTTGTAAGAGCTGAAGTTAGAGTGGTCATGTTCTTTCTCTAAGGGGCAGAGAGAGGCGATTCTCGGGAAGGTGACCCAGTATTTTCGTCTGGTGGAAAGACTGTAAGAGTGCATGCTCGGATTCCTCCCAGTGACTCGGGGAGATCAAAGACTTTCTGCCATTCGTCTTTCTCTGGGTCGTATTTCTGAACTATCTCCACCATGCAGCGGTTATTCCAAGAATACCCGCCAACCACGTAGATTTTGTTTTCAAAGACTGCCACGCCTACATCACTCTGCCCACGCAACATGGCTGCGATTGGGGTCCAGTGGTCCAGGGCAGGCGTGTAGAATTCACAGCTCAAGACATCATCATAATCGCTCGTTCCTCTGAAGTGGTTCCCTCCGATGACGTAAAGTCGATCTCCAACGGTGCACATGCAATGGAGGCCCCGAACAGTGGTCATTGGAGCTTTCTGAGTCCATTTGTCTGTGTCGGGGTCAAAGCACATGAGTTCTTTCTGGAAGGTATCATGTGTAATTCCACCTATGGAACAAGAAGAAATCCAGACCAGTTAGGAAAAGTTGGTTTTGTAAAGTTTATTTTATCCAAGAAAACAAAAGTGGCAATGAGTTAAGTTCCTTTACCATTAGGAGTAGAAAGTCTGCACCCATTTAAGAATATGGCCCGTAGGAACAAGAGCAGGCCATTCAGCCTCTCAAGTCTGTTCTGCCATTCGATTAGATCATGACTGATCTGTATCTTAACTCCACTTACCTGCCTTGCTTCTGTAACCCTTAACACCCTTGCTGAACAAAAACCTATCAATCTCAGTTTTAAAATTTTCAATTGATCTCCAGCCTTAACAGCTTTTAGAGGAGAGTTTTCCAGATTTCCACTACCCTTCATGTGAAGGGGTGCTTCCTGACATCACCTCTGAATGGCTTAGTTCTAATTTTATTCTGCCCCTTCGCTCTGGACTCCCCCACAGAGGAAATGTGTCTCTTTGTCTACTCTATCAAATCCTTTAATCGCCTTAAACACCTGAATCTGATCAAACCATAACCTTCAACATTCAAGGGATTATAAACTTAATCTATGCAAAGTGCCCTCATAATTTAGCCCTTTTATCCATTATACTAATTCTTATGATCTGAGGGCTCAACTTACAAACAGAAGACCTGACCCTGAAATTGCGCTGCAGAATACTTGAGTAACAGTATGCTCAGCTAAAATTCCCCTCACATCCCTCCTTTAGTGCTGGTATTACTCCATTTGAAATAAAAACACTGAGGTTATGATTAAGGAGGAACATAACACAATAGCAATAACAGAGATATGGCTCAAGTAAGGATGGTACAGGTTGTGACATTTGCAGAAGATATAGGGAAGTTAAAAAAAGATGTGGGTAGCATTATTTGTAAAGGATTCTATCCATATGGATATATCTTAATTCATAAGAATGGAAATAGTTCAATTCTCACTGTGACTTACAGGCCACCAAAAAGTGGAGTTGAAATAGAGGTGGTTATTTGGAGACAATTCAAAGGGACTTACCAACAACAATATTGAGTGAATTTAGCTATCTGAAGATAGACTGGAATAAAGATAATGCATGTGATCAAAGTGGGAAAGAAGGAACAAAAGAAAGACTTGCATTTATATAGCACCTTTCACAACCCAAAGCACTTCACAGCGAAAGGAGTACTTTCGAAGTATAGTCACTGTTGTAATCTAGGAAATGCAGCAGACAATTTGCGCAGAGCAAGCTCCTATGAACAGCAATGTGATAATGACCAGATAATCTGTTTCAGAAACCTTGGTTGAGAGATACATGTTGGCCAGGACACGGGTGTAGACAATTGGGACCAGGAAAGGACAGCCATTGTGGCGGGGGGAGGGGGGGGGGTGGCAAGGCTGATCAGACATTGAGTCGGGGGGGAAAGGAGGGCCGAGAAGGCGTCGCGGCGGCGGGGGATGGCCGAGTAGGCGTCGCGGTGGAGAGAAGGTTGTTGATTGGAGCCAGAGAGAGAGAGGCCACAATTGGGGTGGCACTCCTGCTCCTCCTCTCCCAAAAGGAATGCTGGAAAAGGCACTTATATTGTGGGAGCTGGTAGCTCCCACCACCCTTTCACTGCTGAATTTCCTGACTTCACAACAGCAATTAAAATTAACTGCACTATACTAATTTGATGATTTAAACCACTGCCCTTCTGCACCTGTCCGTTGTGGGGGGTTAACATGGAGGCCTTAGAATCTATAGTTTGAATAAAGTGAATGAGCATTTAGCCATGTATGGGTTAACGCAGGATAACCTGTGTAGTTTTTTGTGAAGAAGTGACTGGATAGGTAAAGGAATGCAGTAGATGTGATGTCTATAGATGTTCAGAGGCATTCGATAAACTGCCTCACAAAATGTTTGTTAGATACATTTGTGCGTTTGGTATAAAAGGAAGTACAACAGCAGGGATAGAAAGGTGGACAATGTACAGGAAACAAAAGGTCAGGATTAATGGGTGCTGCTCAGTTGGGAAAGTGATGTGACTCAGGGGCGGTGCTGGGTCACTTTTGTTCCCTGTATATACACAATTTGGACTTGGCCACATCAAGAACATGAAATTTGCTGAAAACACAAAAGAAGGAACGTTGGAAAATATCAAGAAGCAATGTGATAACGATCAGATAATCTGCTTCTCTTGTGATGCTGATTGAGGGACAAATATTGGCCAGGACACCAGAGAGAGAGCTCCCCTGCTCTTTATCGAAATAGTGCTTAGGATCTTCTACAACCACCTGAGAGGTGGGCCTCCAACAATGCAGCACTCCTCAGTACTGCACTGGTGTGTCGACCTTAATTTTTGTGCTCAAGTTCTGGAGTGGGACTTGAATCTGGAATCTTCTCTCCCTACTCTGCAAGCATTTGAATTTATAACTTGGAAGACGGCTCTGAGTAGGTGTGTCCAAGGCATGTGCAGAGCTCTTTCCTGAATAGAACAGTTAAAGTCCCTGCCAAGCAGGAGCCAAACTGTGCAAACAGGTTTCTACCTGGCTGGCACATCAAGGAGTTTAGAAACTAACAGCACTTGCGTAGAAGCTGATCAGGACAGAGAAAATCACCTAGTGCTAACTGACAGTGCAACTAATATTGCTAGTTCCGAAGAAGGGTCACTGACCCGAAACGTTAACTCTGCTTCTCTTTCCACAGATGCTGCCAGACCTGCTGAGTGATTCCAGCATTTCTTGTTTTTATTTAATATTGCTAGTAAGAGGTCGAAGAGATCAGGCTTGAGAAAACTGTTCTCATATTGCTGTGCTAGGAGAAGAGGGAGCTTCAATCATGGTATGTCTTTAGAATAACCAGTAACAACCTGCTTAAAATCTAACATATTAGCTCACTGACTGCAAGCCAAACAATCATAAAGCACAAAGGAGGTCATTCAGCCCATCATGCCTCTGCCATCTCTTTGAAAGAGCTATCCAATTTGTTCCATTCCTTTCTCTTTCTCCAAAGCATTGCAAAAACTTTCCTTTCAAGTCTTCATTCAATTCTCTTTTAAAAGTTATTACAGCATCTACTTCCACCATCCTGCCAGACAGCACATTCCAGAACAACTTCTTGTACAAAAACAGTCTCCTCTCTGGTTCTTTTGTCAATTACCTTAAAACTGTCATCTGGTTACTGGCCATCCTTAACTGGAAACAGTTTCTCCATATTTGCTCTATCAAAATCCTTCATGATTTTGAACACCTCTATCATATCTCCTCTTAACTTGCTATGCTCTAAGGAGAACAACCCCAGCTTCTCTAGTCTATCCATGTTACTGAAGTCCCACATCCCTGGTATCATTCTAGTAAATCTACACCCTCTACAAGGCCTCAACTTCCTTCCTAAAGTTCGGTGCCCAGCACTGGCCACAATACTCCAACTCAGGTCTAGCCAGTGTTTGAAAAAGGTTTAGCATGATCTCCTTGTTTTTGTACTCCATGCCTCTATTAATAATGCCAAGTATACGTTCTTAAAGCTCTCTCAACTTGTCCTGCCACCTTCAAAGATTTGTGTATGCAAACTTCCCCCACCACCCAGGTGTCTCAGTTCCTGTGCTGCCTTTAAAAGTAGACCATGTGTTTATATTGCCTCTCCTCATTCTTCCTTTCAAATTGCAAATTCTGCATCTGGTGTCATGCAAACTTTTAAAATGCAAGCCCTGCCTGCTTTGTTTTTCACTGAAAGATAAAGTTCCAGTGGAAAGTACAATGATATTACACATTACACTGAGATTCCTTATGCCAACCTATGGAAATACTATATTCTGCAAGACAGTTTACTAGGTGACAATGCCCTTTAATACAAACAGTACATGCTAGCTAAAAGTGGCAGTCATTGAAAAAGGATAATAGATTCATGTATTTATCCACTGAATCAAAACCTTTTTTGAAATACTAAATGGCCCAAACCTAGCCAGTGTACTTAAACTGTGATAAAAGCAAAATATTGCAGATGCTGGAAATCTGAAATAAAAACAAAGTGCTGGAAACACTCAGCAGGTTTGGCCACATCTGTGGAGAGAGAAACACAGTTAACATTTCAGATCTGCGACCTTTCAACAGAACTCAGTTCACCACCACCTTCTCAAGGGCAATTAGGGGTGGGCAATAAATGCTGGCCTAGCCAGCAATGGCCACTTCCCAATGAACTACTATAAAAAAAGCAAAGGACAGGTTACATTCGAAGCTCGTGTTCAATAATGGTGTAGTTTATAGAAACTTAAAAACATTCAAGATTTATGATTATGTTTTGCTTCAAAGGCTTTGAGCTGAATTTACTGGAACACTGTTCAAATGGTAGCTGGAGCCAAGAATTACCTGAAATGTACATAAACCCGCCGTAAACAGTTCCAGCATGTCCGTAGTGAGGTTCATTCATTTTAGCCACATAGTTCCACTCATTGGTTCTTGGATTGTAGCACTCCACAGTGGCTGTTGTAAAGAAATGAGAAATGATTATGAAATACATTAAATGCTACCGAACATGGGAAGAACTATTCATTGTAAAGGTTCACTGAGCACTGCTGTGCCATTATTAGGACTAATTAAGGAGCTATTCTTAGTTTCCACAAACTAATGATTATACAGAAATACCTTACCATTAATATCAATACTAATATTACAGTGATATATGTGCCCATTAATCTTCACAAAAGAAAACTGTATTGCATGCACTGAGGATTGGTATTGGTTCCTACATCAATTATGTATTTCTCGAGGCTATGAGGGCACGTTACACTACAGCCATTCACATCGATTACAGCTACGGTTGTTTCACCTTGTGCACATTTGATCCTTTATTACACCTGGGCCTTGAAATTACAAAGTGAGATACAAATGTTCAAACATTTAGCATGCTCGTCTGAAATTCTAATAATATGGTAGCCCCTAACAGGCCAGAACATAGATGTATGCTTTGCTCAATTTAGTTTTTTTTTAGATCTTACTGTTAGACGAATATTTGTCAAACAACTCGGAAAAAAACTTATGGAAAAATGTTCACTGGTGGAGGATTCCATCTAATATTTGATCCAATAAATTCAGTATGCTACATGTTTTCTTCTAAACACCCAAAGTAATACAGAACTTGGTGGGTTTAAGTGGGGCTGAGGAGGGGGGGGGGGCGAAGAAAGGGGGGGCGAGGAAGCGAGAGGGGGGGAGGAAGGGGGAAGAGAGGATGGAGGGAGGGAGGGGGCGAGAAGGGAGGGAGGGAGAGGAGCGAGGGAGGGAGAGGAGCGATGAGGGAGGGAGGGAGAGGAGCGAGAAGGGAGGGAGGGAGAGGAGCGAAGAGGGAGGGAGAGGAGCATGAGGGTGGGAGGAACAGGGACGAGGAGGGAGGAAGGGAGCGAGCAACAGAGGGGCAGTGAGGGGCGGGAGGGGAGAGTGAGGGGCGGGAGCGGAGAGTGAGGCGGGGGGGGGAAGAGAGAGGGGCGGGAGGGGGGAAGAGAGAGGGGCGGGAGGGGGGAAGAGAGAGGGGGAGAGGGGCGGGAGGGGGTAAGAGAGAAGGGCGGGAGGGGGGAAGAGAGGGGGGCGGGAGGGGAAAGAGAGAGGGGTGGAAGGGGGGGAGAGAGGGGCGTGAGGGGGGAAGAGAGAGGGGCGTGAGGGGGGGAGAGAGAGGGGCGTGAGGGGGGAAGAGAGAGGGGCGGGAGGGGGGAAGAGAGAGGGGCGGGAGGGGGGAAGAGAGAGGGGCGGGAGGGGGGGGAAGAGAGAGGGGCGGGAGGGGGGGGAAGAGAGAGGGGCGGGAGGGGGGGCAAGAGAGAGGGGTGGGGGGGGCAAGAGAGAGGGGCGGGAGTGGGGGGGAAGAGAGAGGGGCGGTGGGGGGGGGAAGAGAGAGGGGCGTGAGGGGGAAGAGAGAGGGGCGTGAGGGGGGGGAGAGAGAGGGGCGTGAGGGGGGAAGAGAGAGGGGCGGGAGGGGGGAAGAGAGAGGGGCGGGAGGGGGGGGGAAGAGAGAGGGGCGGGGGGGGGGGAAGAGAGAGGGGCGGGGGGAAGAGAGAGGGGCGGGAGGGGGGGGAAGAGAGAGGGGTGGGGGGGGCAAGAGAGAGGGGCGGGAGTGGGGGGGAAGAGAGAGGGGCGGGGGGGGGAAGAGAGAGGGGCGGGGGGGGAAGAGAGAGGGGCGGGGGGGGGAAGAGAGAGGGGCGGGGGGGGGAAGAGAGAGGAGCGGGAGGAGGGGGAAGAGAGAGGGGCGGGAGGGGGGGGGAAGAGAGAGGGGCGGGAGGGGGCAAGAGAGAGGGGCGGGAGGGGGGAAGAGAGAGGGGCGGGAGGGGGGAAGAGAGAGGGGAGGGAGGGGGGGAAGAGAGAGGGGCGGGAGGGGGAAAAGAGGCGCATGAGAAGTGGGAGAGATGGAGGGAGGCAGACAGAAGTGAAGAAAGCAATAACAAGCCATTTTGAATTGATTGCCAGCTATTAGCAATTAACTGAAGCAGCTGTTTCCACAAGTCAACAAGGACCCTGTATTTTAAGAAGCCCAAATTAAGTTCCATTAAGATTTACTGTTAAATGCAGGAAAGAGGAAATTTTACAAATTTAGAACGCTACATAGATTGGTAGTTTTCAAAGATCAATGCCACTAGGTTTCTACGACCACAGGTTACAATGTGTGAAGGGAAAATAATTTATAGTGTCCTACTGTTCTTAAGACAGCTTAATAATTAGTCTGTGAAAATGATATTGTGCTACTTGTTATGCAGATGTTTCTTTTTAAACATTTTTTTTTTGAGGATTCACATTTAAATTGTGGAAATTGATTCATTTTTTGGAAGGATGAAGATTTCTGAAGATGCTGGACTTGGTTTTGTCGAAAAGACAGTGCACTCCTTCCATCTCAGTTGCAACATATAATTGGGAGCTCTGTGCGGGATAACCCAAAGCTGACGACGTGCAATTGTAAGTGGGGTAATAATAATTCAAAAAGGGAAAAGGAAAATAGGTTTCTTGTGCATTTGAGTAAAATTTACACTACCGGAATGCCTTTGTCAGTTGCTACGACCTTTCTGGAGAAGCAGGACCTATCACTGAGTGATTTGAAAAACTTAACCAAGGTTAAGCTAATAGAATTAGCAGCAAAATTGGAGTTAGAGTTAAAACCAGCAGCTAAGAAAGCAAACATAATGGAAGTAATAGCACAGCAGTTGAAATTGGAAGAAGAGAAAGGCGTTCCAGATGGTAGTTCAGTTGAATTAGCTAGGATTCAGTTGCAATTGGAAATGAAAAAAACTTGAGCTGGAAAGAGAAAGAGAAGGGAATTCAAATTAAAAATGCTGGAATTTAGACAAAAGAGTGGCCTTGACTCCAAGAAAAATTCTGACAAGGGAAGATCTGACTCCAGCCCAGCACTCAGTGAAGAACTGTTTAAATATGTGCAAGCCCTCCCGAAGTTTGCGGAAAGGGGCATGGAGGCATTTTTCATTTCTTCTGAAAGGATAGCCAGCCTGATGAAGTGGCCGAAGGAAAACTGGACACTGCTTATGCAAAGCAGGTTAATGGGCAGAGCTCATGAGGTTTATGCCATGCTTTCTGAGGAGGCTTCTGGACATTATGAGATGGCAAAAAAGGCTATTCTCGCTTCTTATGAGTTAGTCCCTGAAGTTTACCAGCAGAAATTTTGGAACCTCCGGAAACAGCCTGGACAGACTTGTATTGAATTTGAGAGGGTAAAGCAAATTAACTTTAATCATTGGATGCAGGCATTAAAGGTAGAGACCACGTATGAGAACCGTAGGGAAATAGTTCTCCTGAAGAATTTAAAAATTCACTTCCTCCGTTGGTAAGAACCCATGTAGAGAACCAGAAGGTTTCAACAGCCAAACAGGCAGCTGAGATTACTGATGATTATTTACAGGACCAAACCCTTTGTCTGTCATCGCCACAAACCCGAGAAGGATAGAAGGTGGGAGGGTGAAAGGAAGGCAAGTAGCCGGGGACAAGAAGGGACAGCTGGGAATGCCCCAGAATCTACTCCTCAGGCCAGAAAGGAAGGTGCTGAGGGTGGAAGCGAGATCTGAAATCCGAAGTGTTTCCATTGCCACAAGGTGGGACACCTTCGTGCAGAATGCTGAAGTTGCAGGGTACACCCATGGGACTCACCGAGGTGCACAAGGCCAATGCAGAGAAAGGGGCCCTGACCGAGAGTACGACAGATCAGGCTGTAGCTTTGACTGCAGCTGTAAGGCCAAGTATAAAAACCCCTGTGAGTACGGGGGACGTGAACAAGATACCTAAGAGTTGTAGGGAATTCTTGTCAAAAGGAAAAGTAACTCCTTATCCCTCAAGTGAGACAGGTAAACCTATAGTTATACTTAGGGATATAGGAGCCACACAAACTCTTTTGCTGGGGAAAGGCATAACTTTTCCACCAGAGAGCGCATTGAATGCCAAGATTTTAGTGAATGGTATCAGCGGGGAGTTTATACCTGTAACTTTGTATCGGGTGTACCTGGAGAGTGACTTCATGCCTGGAACGGTAAGGGTAGGGGTTGTCCATTGTTTGCCTATAGATGGAGTTGACCTACTCCTGGGGAATGATTTGGCCGCAGCAAAGGAAGTAGCTTCTCCAGCAGTCACGGAAAGACCAAGCGAAGTCAAAGAGACAGAAGTTACAGGAAAAGGTTCCAGAAATTTTTCCTTCATGTGCAATGACCCGAGCAATGGCTAAACAAGTTCCATTTTTGGAGGTAAAATTGGCACCACAGACAGATAGCTGAATATCTGAAACTTTCTTTGGGAATTTGGATAATCCAAAGGAAATATTCAACAAGTCTTCTCTGCTCAAGGCTCAGCAAGTCGATCCAGAGTTACATAAAGTGGCACAATCAACTCTAACGGAAGCTGAGGCAAAGGAAGTTCCAGAAGGCCACTATATTAAAAATGTGATTCTGATGAGGAAGTGGACACCTCTTCACAGACCTCTGGATGAAGACTGGACAGTAGTTCACCAGATAGCAGTACCGCCCAAGTATCACCAGGAAATATTAAGGATAACCCATGAAATTCCGATGGCGGGTATGTGGAGATCCAGAAGATCCCATCACATCTAAGTCGATATTTTTACTGGCCAGGTCTTTCCAAGGACGTAGTACAGTTTTGTAAAACATGCCACACATGCCAGATTGTGGGAAAACTGCAACCTACCATAAAACCATCACCTCTAATTCCCATACCAATTTTTGGAGAACCATTCAGTAGGATGTTGGTAAACTGCATAGGACACTTACCAAAAATAAGAATGGGACATCAATATATGCTCATTATGGATATGACTACTCTGTTCCCAGAGGCCATTCCCTTGAGAACAATTTCTGCTAAGGTAGTGGTAGTGAAGTTAATCCAGTTCTTCACTAGATATGGATTACCGATTGAGATTTGGACGGATCAAGGTTCCAATTTTATGTCTAAAATTTTTCATTAAGTTATGAGCAATTTGCGTATAACACCGTTAAAGTCTTCAGTATACCAGCCACAGACACATGGGCTCTAGAACGGTGCCATCAGACCCTCAAAATGATGATCAGGGCATACTGTCATGAATATCCCATGATTGGGATAAAGGACTAGAATTTCTTTTGTTTGCCACTAGGGATTCACCGAATGAGTCTACCGGTTGTAGTCCTTTTGCATTAGTTTATGGACCTGAGATAAGAGGTCCTCTAAAACTAATTAAAGAAAGGTTTTTAGAACAGAGGGACGAATCTAGATTAGATTATGTATCTGTGCTCTGGGAGAGGCTCATGAGAGCCTGCAAAGTGGCTCAGGAACACCTGAAAGCTTCCCAAACAACCATGAAGGAATGGGCAAACAAGCATGCCAAGACTCGAACATTTCAACCAGGTGAAGAGGTGATAGTATTACTGCCTTTAAAGGGTGAACTGCTGAAAGCACAGTTCATGGTCCATATAAAGTGGTCAAAAGAATTGGTAAATTATTTGATTGACACCCCAGATTAAAGGCCTGCTTAGGTCACGAAAAAACCCCGACCCGAACCCGACAGAACCACACTGGACCCGAGTCCGACACGGCCAGAGTCCCTCCATTTTCTCCCGCGCTCGACCCGACCCGAGCCCGACCCAATCACCAGAATGTTCCCTTTACCTACCTTGCGCCTCCTAATCTGCAGAAAGCTGCAGCATGAGCGTGATGACATCATAGAGACGCTCACTGCGCAGACTCAGTTTCCCTCCTTGATGTCCCGGACTCCCAGCTCAGGTAGGTTTTTTACTTTCAACACTTACCAACGGAGCAAAATGCAATTTTTGCTGTATGTGTCCAACTAGGACCCAGCCCGAGCCCGAAGGCCGAACCTGGAAGAGCGACCGACCCGAACCAGACACATGTCAGATCCCGTCGGGTTCGGGTTGGGTAGCAGGCCTTTACCCCAGATCGCCGGAAAAAGAATCAGCTGTGGCATTTCAATATGTTAAAACAATATCATCGCTGGGAGGAGGATAAGCAAGCACAGGTATGTTAGGTAGTAGGGACAGTGAAGGATGACAGGGATAATGAGGTTGAGGCAGAAGGAGGCCTAGGCAATTCTCAAATTGAACTCCTACTATCCGGTTAACTAATACTGAATTGTTAGGGAGATTGGACACTATGTTTTCATATTTAGATGCAGAAAAATGAAGAATTAACAAGGCTAATCACCGCATTTAAAGGGGTCTGTAGGGGCAAACCAGGAGGTACAACCTTAGCCGTGCATGATGTGGATGGAGGGGAATCCTTTCCTATAAAACAGCATAAGTCCAGAGAAACAGGCCCAAGTAAAAACAGAAATCCAATACATGCTGAAAAACCACCTAATCGAACCCAGTTAAAGCAGCTGAGTTCCCCAGTCGTGTTACTGGCTAAACCTGATGGCTCAACGAGATTCTGCATAGACAACAGAAAGGTTAATGCAGTCTGAAAGGCAGCCTCTTACCCAATTCCTCGCTTGGAAGACTATTGACAGAGTGGGCAGTGCCACGTTTCTGACAAAAATAGATTTGTTAAAGAAATACTGGCAAGTTCCTTTACATCCCGAGCTAGAGAAATATCGGCCTTTGACACACCAGATGGTCTTTTCCAATGCTGACTGATGCCATTCGGCCTAAAAAATGCCCCAGTCACTTTTCAAAGACCAACGAACAAGTGGTAACCAGTGTTCCCAACTGTGTGGTTTACCTTGATGATGTGCTGGTATACAGTCCCTCATCAGAGCCCTTTCCTATCCTGAGTGGTGTGAAACAGGGCTGTGTTCTCGCACCCACACTTTTTGGGATTTTCTTCTCCCTGCTGCTTTCACATGCGTTCAAATCCTCTGAAGAAGGAATCTTCCTCCACACAAGATCAGGGGGCAGGTTGTTCAACCTTGCCCGTCTAAGAGCGAAGTCTAAAGTACGGAAAGTCCTCATCAGCGAACTCCTCTTTGCTGACGATGCTGCTTTAACATCTCACACTGAAGAGTGCCTGCAGAGTCTCATCGACAGGTTTGCGTCTGCCTGCAATGAATTTGGCCTAACCATCAGCCTCAAGAAAACGAACATCATGGGGCAGGACGTCAGAAATGCTCCATCCATCAATATTGGCGACCACGCTCTGGAAGTGGTTCAAGAGTTCACCTACCTAGGCTCAACTATCACCAGTAACCTGTCTCTAGATGCAGAAATCAACAAGCGCATGGGTAAGGCTTCCACTGCTATGTCCAGACTGGCCAAGAGAGTGTGGGAAAATGGCGCACTGACACGGAACACAAAAGTCCGAGTGTATCAGGCCTGTGTCCTCAGTACCTTGCTCTACGGCAGCGAGGCCTGGACAACGTATGCCAGCCAAGAGCGACGTCTCAATTCATTCCATCTTCGCTGCCTTCGGAGAATACTTGGCATCAGGTGGCAGGACTATATCTCCAACACAGAAGTCCTTGAAGCGGCCAACACCCCCAGCTTATACACACTACTGAGTCAGCGGCGCTTGAGATGGCTTGGCCATGTGAGCCGCATGGAAGATGGCAGGATCCCCAAAGACACATTGTACAGCGAGCTCGCCACTGGTATCAGACCCACCGGCCGTCCATGTCTCCGCTATAAAGACGTCTGCAAACGCGACATGAAATCGTGTGACATTGTTCACAAGTCGTGGGAGTCAGCTGCCAGCATTCGCCAGAGCTGGCGGGCAGCCATAAAGACAGGGCTAAATTGTGGCGAGTCGAAGAGACTTAGTAATTGGCAGGAAAAAAGACAGAGGCGCAAGGGGAGAGCCAACTGTGCAACAGCCCCGACAAACAAATTTCTCTGCAGCACCTGTGGAAGAGCCTGTCACTCCAGAATTGGCCTTTATAGCCACTCCAGGCGCTGCTTCACAAACCACTGACCACCTCCAGGCGCGTATCCATTGTCTCTCGAGATAAGGAGGCCCAAAGAACAGTACCACTTGGAACAACTAGAAGCTCTGTTTAGGAAATTACAATCGGCTGATTTAGTGATAAACCTTGCCAATAGTGAATTTGCAAAAGTGAGGGTAACCTACCTCGGGCATATAGTAGGGCAAGGACAAGTGTTGCCAAGAACAGCAAAAGTACAAGCATTGATGGAGTTCCCTACCCCTAAGACTAAGCGAGAAATTATAAAGTTTTCTGTGTGGTTTCCACTGCAAGTTTGTACCAAATTTTTGTACCATAGCTGCTCCACTGGCAGATTTGCTGCAAAATAAGAAAACCAAGGTAGTATGGTCAGGGGAATGCCAAACATCTTTTGAGAGGCTGAAAGCCATTTTGATTAATGAACCAGTGTTAACTGCCACAAATTTCACTAAGGCCTACAAGGTAGCAATTGATGCTAGTGACCTGGGGGTCGATTCAGTCCTGTTACAAGGCGATGAACCAGGCATAGAAAAGCCAGTGGGATACTTTTCCAAAAAGCTAAATCGACACCAAAAGAAATATTCAACAGTGGAAAATGAAACCCTGGGCTTATTACTAGCTCTTAAACATTTTGAAGTATATGTCTGCCACAGAGAGACACTGGTATATACTGATCACAACCACCTTGCCTTTGTGGAAAAATTCAAAAACCAGAATGCCAGACTATTCCGATGGAGTTTACTACTGCAACCTTACCACTTAAAGATTATCCACATTGTGGGGCAACACAATGTAATTGCGGATGCTTTGTCTAGGATTTAAATCTGCTTTGAGTTAACTGAGCGCAAAGATGGTACAAAGCAGCACTGTATTAGCTATAGGTAAAGAGTGAATGAGAATGAGTGTGTAAATGTGTTCTAATTCTTTTTCATCTTCTATTCTTCCATACTTTTTAATCAAATGCATTTAAAAATGGTGTTTCATTCCTCCAAGGATGGAGGCGTTATGAAGGTGCTTCCATTTTATTAAATTTTTTGAGGATTCATATTCAAATTGTGGAAATGGATTCATTTTTTGGAAGGTTGAAAATTTCATAGCTGCTGGACCTTGTTTGGTAGAAAAGACAGTGCACTCCTCCCACCTCGGTCGTACCATACTCCAGATGACTTAACAAATGTAGAAACGGAACTGCACATCCATTCATTTACTTGTTGACGCCTTATATTCTATAAGTTCATGTTTTATGTAATTATGCTGGCAGCACACGTGCACTCGAGTTATGTTGTGTAACAGCTCTTGGCTTGCAGTATGTTAAGAAACAATATGGCAGATCACTGCCTGCACAATCAGTGATGTTTATGGCATTATGCCTCCTGACTCCCCCTTTCAGTTCCTCCAACATACTGAAATTCTTTTCTTGGTCTTGTATGAACTGAAAAAGTGAAAATAAAATAAAAAGAACTTTCAAAATAACTGACAAGCTTTCATATTTGTTTGAATCAGTATCATGCAATGAGTTTTTTTTTTAAAAGGAGTATTCCAATAAATATTCTACAGCACTGAATGCTTTTGGTAAGGCAAAATTCGATTTGAGCAGGGCAAATATATTTCAAGTGTTTTGTTCTGCCACTTGTGAATTTAACTAGCTGATGAATAAAACTGCAAGTATGCTTTTATGATAGCTATTTTGCACCACATTGTCATTCTTCCTCAGAAATGGCTCTTTGTCCTGTTCTGATAAACTGCAGACGCATATGTCAGGCGAATTCTTCAAGAGAGAAGGTTGAGGCGGTGGCGCAATGGTCATGTCACTGAACTAGTAATCCAGAGGTCCAGTCCTTGCTTACCCTTTACTCTAAAATTATTCCAATCGATATTTGGGTATTAAAGCCCCCTGTAGTACCACTCTATAGTTTTTGCACATCTCTGTGATTTCCATTATGGACAAAGAGGGTGATATGAACTTAGAGGTACAGGGCCAGGCTAGAATACTTAATAAGTACTTTGTAGCAATGTTTATTAGGGAAGAGGAATAGGGAAGAGGCTGACAAAATATCAGTAGAAGCGGAGATGGTAGGGGTGAATATTGATAGGCAGTATGACTGGAAAGGCTGGCTGTGCTTAGAATGGATAAGTCCCTGGTCCGGATGGCTTGTATCCCAGGTTGCTAAAGGCAGTGGAAGCGGAGATAGATGAAGGGATTGCCATAACCTTCCAATCTTACCTGGATATGGGGAAGGTGCCAGAGGGTTACAGAGTGGCAAATGTGACACCCTTATTAAAGAATGGGTGTAAGGACATTCCTAGCAACTACAGGCCAATTAGTTTAACAATAGTGGTGGGTAAAGTTTTAGAAACAACAATCAGAGCGGGAAAAAATCAACAAGCACTTAGACACGTTTGAGTAAATTAAGGACAGCCAGTATGATTTGTAAAAATCAGATCATGCTTGACTAATTGAATTTTTTTGATGAAGTAACAGAGAAGGTTGATGAAGCGAATTCGGTGGATGTTGTCTATATGGATTTTAAGAAAGTGCAGATAAAGTATCACATAAAAGACTGGTTAACAAAATTGTGACCCATGGAATAGCAGGGTCAGTGTCAGCTTAAGTAAAAAAAATTAGCTTCAGGCCAGGAAACAGCGAGTCATGGTAAATGGTTGTTTTTCAGACTGAAGGATGGGAGACAGTAGTGTTCCCCAAGATTCAGTGCTCGGACCACTGCTTTTTAAGATATACAAATGACTTGGATATTGGAATAAGAGTAAAATTTCAAAAAGAGAGAGAAATGTGAGGTGATGCATTTTGGCAAAAGGGATAGGGAGAGGTAATATAAATTAAGTTGCACAGTTCTATAGAGCATGCAGGAACAGAGGCACCTGAGGGGTTCATGTACATCGATCTTTAAAAGCAGCAGGGTATACTGACAGAGTAGTTCGTGAAGCACATCGGGTCTTGGGCTGCATAAACAGAGATATTAAGTAAAAAGCAGGGAAATTATATTAAATCCTTATAAAGCTCTGGTTAGGCCACAAATGGAGTACTGCATCCAGTTCTGGTCGCCATACTTTAAGGATGTGAGGATCCTTGACAGGGTGCAGAGGAGATTTACCAGAACGGTTCCAGTGATAAGGGATTTTAGCTACAAGGTTAGGTTGGAGAAGGAAATTGAGGGGGGATTTGATAGAGGTGTACAAGATTATGACAAGTTTAGATAGGGTAGACAAAGAAAAGTTGCTCCCATTAGCTGACGGTACAAGGACTAGTGGAGACAGATTTAAGGTTTTGGGCAAAAGATGCGGGGTGGGGATGTGAGGAAGAACTTTTTTTGTACACAGAGAGCAGTAGCGACCTGGAACTTGCTGCCTATGAGGGTGGCGGAAGCAGAGATCATGAATGATTTCGAAAGGAAATTGGATGGGCACTTGAGGGAAATAAACTTGCAGGGCAACGGGGATAGAGGAGGGAACGGGACTGATTAAATTGCTCTACAGAGAGCTTGCACAAATTCGATTGGCTGAATGGCCTTCTTCTGTGTTGTTATAACTCTCTAATAAATCCTAACAGGAATGCTGTAGCTGTACCTGAAGACTTATACTTCAAATGTAACCAAGATTAATGTCTTGCTCTCTTGGAATCTATATGTGCTTTCATTATTTGGCAATTTTACATGAAAACACTGCCGATGTTATATCCAAATCCCATTCACTGTGGCAGGTTTATCCATTTGTTAATGGATGACAAAGTTTCGTTAACTGGACATGGAAGTCCTGTACAATCTAGAGATGATTCCAGTCCCCAAACCCCAGCGGGAAGCCGAGCTTGGTGGAAGTTGCAGAATCTGATCTAGAACGCTACAGCCTTGCCACACAGTATTAGTGCCATGCACATTCATTTCAGCTCTAAAGTATCAGTGTACTTTATTAAGTGTCACCCATTAAAGTCAATTAAAACTGTAAATTAATTTGTTTTTACACAATTTAATAACAAGATTGTTTCCAAGAGCTGCATTATGGGAAAATAAATCCACTAAAAGCATCTACTACTGTTACTGATTAGCACTGTGTGGTAACCTTGGTGCAATGAATAAAAGGTTTATTTTCTAAACTAAATGACATTGTTATCACATACTGGTTAGTCTAAAAGAGACATTGTAGCCACATACAGTATTTAAGTAAAAACACTGGTATAGCAATGATTAGAAAAATCCCTCCTGTGCTCAGGACAGGTAGTACAATTTCTCCCTTCCCCACTTGGCCTTTCTAACTGTATTTAACTGCAGTTTGGGGACCACTTCACCAATTACTAATGTGCTGAAATATAACCTATAGCTGTCACATAATAAATCAATTATTACAATCTGCTATTATAACCATGCATGCATGTTAGTTCTGAAAATTTTGACAAGGTACAAATAAAATCTTGGTTATTCCAAATGTAAATTAACACAAAAACAAACTATTGTTGCATTTTATACAGGTCTTCAGGTCTTCCTGAATTGTTGGACAAAAATAGACCATGGTCCATCTAATTCATATGCTACTGCCCTGGCAGTTGCATGGTACAATGATAATGAAGTTGTTGACTTATGGCAATCAATCTCTATCGATTAGTTTAAACAGACCCAGACATGATAGAAGGAAAACCCCGAGTGGAGGAGAGTTTTGGGCATCATATATCCAAAGCCACCTATGCCTCCCAAGCCTGCTACACTTATACGTTGGGTCTGAAATTACTCATAAAATATCTGCAAAAATGTTGCTGTTTATTTAATTTGTATTTGAGTGAATCAGTACTAACTGCTTCCACCATCTTCCTAGGGAACCTGTTCTATAGACTGACCACTCGCTCACTGAAATACTGTTTCCAAAGATTAGTTTTGAATTTACCCCCATGCAGGCCATGTTCTCCTGTTCGGGAGAAGATGGAACAGCTTGTCATGGTCAACGTAACCTAGTCCCTTTAGAATCCTAAAAACAGCAATCATATCACCTCTGAACCTTCCCTTTTCCAGTGAGTGCATGACCAATTGACATAATCGCTCATTATCCAATCCCTCCATCCCCTGAATAATTCTGATTGCTCTCTCTGTATCCTTTCAAGTTTCTTTTTTGCACCTCTTACATTTCCTGTTCCTCAAATTACAAGTTTCTGACAGTGGCTAGTCAACCTTAGGAAATGGCATAAATTGTCCTCAAACTTTCCTTCCCTCTGAAGCAGGGCTTTGCATTCCCTTGTTGGCTGATTCCCACAACTTAGCTGGAAATTATGATTGGAGGAAAAGCAGAAATACTACCAAAACTAGACCAATGGGCATGGTGAGATCTTTAAGAACAACTGCGCTACTGCTTGTAAGCTCATGGAGATGAACAGAGAAGAGTCACAGCTTTTCACAAAAAACAAAAACATGGTGGGGGGGGAGGGGGGGGGGGGGTGGGGAATTCCTGAAATACCCTGTTTAAAAGAGGGGGGGGGGGATGTGTCCTGAAATCACCCATTTAAAAGCGGCGCCCTGAAATCACCTATTTAAAGGTGGGGGGGATGTGTCTCGGATCTTCTGTAGTCAACCATGGTAGCCTGGTTTGTACTATCAAGCTATTGCCACAGTCAGGGTTCTGACAGCTGCATCACTGCATGGTAAATGCAACATTACAGCTTTAAGACGGGAAATGCTCTGGACCTTCTTTAAACCTCTGCAAGATTCAAGTGTTCTTTTGAAAGTAGGATGTTCCATAGTATAAACACAAGTATTTGCAGCAGGCAGTGGTGCCTACAGGAAGCTTGGGAAATCATGGGCCTTCGCCCCGTGTATTTATATCCATTAGAAGTAATCGGCTGGAATATCATTGTCTGCGCTCCCACAATTTCCCCGAGGAACGCTCCCTGCAATCACTGCTTCTCAGCAGGACTGCCCAATAGTTCAATTGTGGCCATCCTAATAGCATTTTTAAGGTGATGACATGCACATTATGCTCAAATGCCTGCACTTCGTACCAGCACACAAATTCCACGCAGTGGGTAATATTGAAGGAGCAACCAGTACATGTAATCAAATAATACGCCATCAAATAGAAAAAGCAAATAGTGATGAAATTAAAAGCCCTGTTTGTTAGTTTAATTTGCAATCATGTAACATGACAACTATTTTATTGCATGTTGTGTATCAAATCAAAGTTACAAAATAAACATGAATGTTTGATTGGGTTCTACATTCTGCAATGAATATTCCCAAGAAAATGATCTTACCTTTAACAATTTTTCTGAAGGATTTTAAAGATAAGGGTCTACATATGAAAATTGCTGTGATTAGGAATGCTAATGGGAATGGCCCGCTTATATAAATTCATTAAAGGAACTCCAGTTCATGCAATGAAACCAGAAAACGACATCTAAAATATGTTTCTTGGCAACTGCGCTGAGCTAATGGAGAAGCCACTATTTTTATCTGAGCTACCGTTATAATTAAATTCAATTGCGGCAGCAAATATCAGCCAAGAAGGAAAGGCACCTTCCAAAAAAAACAAAAAAAATTAACTATGGATGTGCTTGTACTACAAGTATTTGGTTTCAAACCAATACAGTGTAAATCAGATGTCAACACCCAAACTGATTCCAGAGCAAAGCACTTCACACAGATAGTACAACTATTGTATAAATACACCCCGAAGGAGCAGTAAATATAAAGTTACTTTTTTAAGCTGAAGACTTTATGCTGAAACTTGTTTTTAAACAAACAAACAGATTCATTATCCTGGCTTAACTATGTAGAATAATCTCTAGTCTCCAAACATGGATAAGCAAGGAAGAGGTCAAAACAGCAGCCAAATGAGGCTCAATTATGTTTCTACGCTAATAGCTGTCAGAGTGATGTGGTTAAGACTGGACCACACATGGGATTTTCATTGTGCTTATCTTGCAAAGGAGCCTAAGATAAGTGAGATGACACTCTAGTAAAACATATTCCCAATGTATTTCTGGCTGACTTTTTCAAGGAAAGTTAAAGTAAAGGAACCAAGTAAATGGAGTAGCCAACAGTAGCTTGCAGCTTATGAAACATCCTGGACAGTCTCCCATCAATATTATGCAAACCACAAAACAAAACTAAGCAGAGACATCAGTTGTGAATCTCCGTAAAAGGCAATTCACATCGATTTCTGAACTAATAATTATCACAGAACAAAATCTTTTAAGTACATTTCAGGGAGGAAAACTGTTCAAAGGTGGAGAGAGGACTAACACCAAAGTTTTCTTACTGACCTAAGGATAATACAAGAGTATGATGACTGGCAATGGTGGGAGAATGCAACCAAGCAGGAAACAACCAATGTTATTCACAGGGTGACAGAATGTGCTCTTACAGGGCATGGAAAACCTTTAGGGGATAACCTTATTTTAGTAAATAGCCACACACAAACTAAACAGGAAATGAAAATAGTAGATTGAAGAATAAGTTTTCCAAGGAAAAACATTCCTTGAAAAGCAAAAATACTTTGATAGCATTTCAAATTGTCACTATGCGCAAGTATCATTGCTTTTTTAACTTTTGACATTGTGGTAAGTAGAATCATAGAATGGTTACAGCAAAGAAGGAGGCCATTCAGCCAGTCATGTCTGTGCCAACCCTCTGCAACAGCAAATCAGCTAGTCCCACCTTCCCACCCATTCCCCTAGCCCTGCAAATTTTCTCTCTTCAGGTGCTTATCCAATTCCCTTTTGAAAGCCAACATTGAATCTGCCTCCACCACACTCTCAGGCATTCCAGATCCTAACTACTCATAGTGTAAAATGTTTTTCCTCAAGTCATCATTGGTTCTTTTGCCAATCACCTTAAATCTGTGTCCTCTTCTTCTCAACCCTTCCAGCAGTGAGAAAAATTTATCTTTATCTACTCCTAAAATCTTCTCTCAACCCCAGCTTCTTCAATCTATCCACGTGACTGAAGTCCCTGGAACCATTCTCCCAAGTCTTTTCTGCACCCTCTCTAAAGCCTTCACATCCTTCTTAAAGTGCGGTGTCCAGAATTAGACAATACTTCAGTTAAGGTCAAAGCAGTGTTTAATAAAGGTTTGTCATAACTTCCTTGCTTTTGTACTCTAAGCCTCTATTTATAAAACCCAGGACCTTGTATGCCTTTTTAACCACTTTCTCAACCTGTCCTGCCACCTTTAACAATTTATGCACATATAACCCCAGGTCTCCCTGTTCCTGCACCCCTTTTAGAATTTTATCCTTTATTTTATATTGCCTCTCTTTGTTTTTCCTGTCAAAACGTATCACTCCAGATTTCTTTGTATTAAATTTAATCTGCTACGTGTCGCCCATTCCACCAGCCTGTCTATGTTCTTTCGAAGTGTATCATTATCCTCCTCATATGTCACTATACATCCAAGTTTGGCGTCATCTGAAAATTTTCAAATTGTGCCATGTACACCAGTATCCAAGTCATTAATATAAAGAAAAGTAGTGGTCCTAGTACTGAATCCTGTGGAACACCACTGTATACATTCCTCCAGTCCGAAAAACAACCGTTCACTACGACACTTTGTTTCCTGTCACTCAGCTAACTTCTTATCCAAGCTGCCACTGTCTCTTTTATTCCATTATTACATGGCAGTTTATCAAATGCCTTTTAGAAATCCATTTGCATCACATCAACCCTCTCTGTTATCTCATCAGAAAACTCAATCAAGTTGGTTAAACCCAATTTGCCTTTAACAAAACCATACTGGTTTTCCTTAATTAATCTACACTTGTCCAAGTGACTATTAATGTTGTCCCAGATTATCATATCTAAAAGCGTTCCCAGCACTGAGGACAAATTGACTGGCCTGAAGTTGCTGGGTTTATCCTTAATAGCCTTTTTTGAACAAGGGTGTTACATTTGCAATTCTCCATATCTAAGGAGGATTTGAAGATTATGGCCAGTACCTCTGCAATTTCCACCCTTACTTCCCTCAGCATCCTCGGATGCATCCCATCTGGTCCTGGTGACTTATCAACTTTTAAGTACAACCGGCTTTTCTAATATTTCCTCTTTATCAATTTTTAACTCATCAGTATCTCAACTACCTCCTCATTCACTATGACTTTGGCGGCATCTCCTTCCTTGGTAAAGAAAGATGTAAAGTATTCATTTAACCCATCAGCAATGCCCTCTGCCTCCATGCGTAGATTTCGTTTTTAATTCCTAACTATGCCTACTCTTACTACCCTAAGATCACAAAGCACATATCGATGAGAAGGCCATTTGGCCCATCATAATTTCATCTAGAAAGGCCCCACAGTCTCTCATTGCTGCATCTAATTGCGTCTTAAATAAACCCATGGTTTTTCGACTCGATCATGCACTCTCAGTACCGTTCTGGACCCAAACCTATTAATTCTCTCTTTTTTGAGGTCTTGAGTCCTTCTCCTGTCTCCCAATGTTTCCCTACCCTCACCCATCACTACCCAGCCTTCCTACTATCCTAATATAAAAGCAAAATACTGCGGATGCTGGAAATCTGAAACAAAAACAAGAAATGCTGGAATCACTCAGCAGGTCTGGCAGCATCTGTGGAAAGAGAAGCAGAGTTAACGTTTCGGGTCAGTGACCCTTCTTCGGAACTCGGACCCGAAACGTTAACTCTGCTTCTCTTTCCACAGATGCTGCCAGACCTGCTGAGTGATTCCAGCATTTCTTGTTTTTGCTTCCTACTATCCTACCATTGTCCCAGGCTGGAATCCCTCTTGGATAAATTCACAGCTATTCTCCAGAGAGCCAACTGAGGCAACAGTCACTGCCTCCTTACGAGCAGCAATCTCAAGTGTCCTATTCTACTCTCACGTTGACCTTGCTGCCCAGTGCACCCATTGAGGGCTAATTTCACCAACCTCCTTCCCATCCTGCTCATTCCACCCTGCACTTACCCATGGACCCCGTTAGCAGATCTCCATCAACCCCCTGCCATCCCTGCAATTCCCTCCAGAACGGCCATTTACTTCCGAACAAGTCTGCCCGTTAATGAAGCCTTTCCACTTAGCTAACATTTCCACCACTGGCTCTGCACTAACCACTGTGGTGGCGGTGGTGAGACCCTTATTACCCTCCATGCTTGCCAACTATGACCCCATCCAAAGTCCTTGAATATGTTACCGGCTCCCAAATCCAAGCTCATTTTCACCACAACTCCAAAGCTATCATTTTTGGCCCGGTCCACAAACTCTGTATCCTTATCACTTATTCCATCCCCCTCCTTCAGCCATGTTGAACCACTGCTCGCACCCTTTATAACCTATTTGACTCTGAACTTACTTTACAATGCCATATCCTGTCCATCACAAAGAACAACTATCTTCCACTCCTAACAATGCCTAGCCCTGCCCTTGCCTTAGCCCACCTGCTGCTGAAACTCTCCTCCATGCTTTTGTTACCTCTAGACTTTACTATTGCAATGCCTAATCCCTCCCTCACCTCTCCGTAAACTTTAACTTACTTCAACTCTGCTGCCCAGATTTTATCCCATACTAAGTCCCATCAACTGTGTGCTCCCTGACCTACATTGGCTCTCAATCCCCTAACAAAAGTTCACAATTTTCATCCTTGTGCTTAAATCTCTGTGGCCACACTCTTCTCCATCTCTGAAACCTTCTCCATCTCTACAACCCTCCTAGAATTCAGTGCTCCCCCAACTCTGGCTTCTTGTGCATCCATCACTTCTTTCACTCCATCATTTGTGGCCATGCCATCAAATGTCTGGGCCCCATGCACTGGAATTTACTTCCTAAACCCCTCTGCCCCTCCAGCTCCCTCTCCAACTTTAAAATCCTACTTAAAACTCACCTATTTACCAAGCTTTTAGTCACTTCTCCCAAATATGTCCTCCTTTGAATTGGTGTCCATAGCTGTCTGATTACACTTTTGTGAAGACCCTGGGCTGTTTTTCTGCATTAAAGGTGCTTTATAAATGCAAGTTGCTTCTGCTGTTGTTAATCACTCTTTGAATTTCCTGCTATTAGTCCTAAATAGACCATTTACTAGCTTGAACCTGTAACCCTTTGTTGTAAGTCCATAGTTTAATTTAAAGCAGTATTCTGGATTTACTATTTTCATACAGCTTACTACCTTTTATACCTCTACATCATTTCTCAGACATCTTCTTTCAAGATTCCAATTTTCTCCAGTCTTTCCTCATATTCCCAGTGTCATGGGTCTGAGTTAAGTTTAGTGGTTCTTCTCTTCACTGCCTCCAATGCTTGAATTTTGTGCCTCAGTGACCAGAACTTGACACAATTCTCAAGGATTGGTCTGATCAGAGCACAGTACAGTTTGATCAGGACTTCCCCTAACTCCTACTCCACTGGTTTGGCAATGTAGTTCAACATTCTATTGGCTTTGTTGATTGCTCCTCTACAGTGGGTGGATGTGTTGAGCATCAAGCTAATTCATTCTATTAAATAAATCTCATAATACTGTACAGTGTATTCAGCTAAACTTCTCACCATGTTTAGGGCCACTGGGAATACTGGTGGATCGTAATAAACCATCCAACCGGTTTGTGAGTGTAAACCGTGCCAAAATGGTACCTTTTCTATCCCTGAAAGGACTGTGGGGCAATTTATCTATAGGGTGTGCAGTAATGTGCAGGTTCTATTCTGAAAAGGGCTTGAACAAGTTAGTGCTGCACAGAACCATTACACTGAAACACAATGGGGCATAGTTTCCTGTTCCTGGGAGTACTGGATAAGACTTTTGGTGCTTTGCTAACTAAACCCAATATAGTCCCCATGGCAGGCACCCTATTTGGGCAAATGACATCAATCATTTGCTATTAATAATGAATTCACTTTCAGAGGCGCCACTTATAATACATTAAACATTCTGACTATTTCAGGCCATCAATAAGCTTTTCGCATCTCATTAAAGTGCAACAAAGTTAACTATTTACCTGAGGAGCTGAGTGCCTTTGGGTGCTGCCCAACCCTTTCATCTGCTTTTAATGCCCCAGGAACAGCTGATGAGGCATCTGAAGTGTCCACTTTCTCACTGCCATAGTTGTTAGCATAGTTTGAGCAGCTGATGGAGACTTTAGCCAGTTTCAATTGGCTGTTCACAAAATACAGACCTGCTGTCTATTTCCATTTAAATAAATTATCTGATTTTGGATCAATTTAGCATCATACAATTCAATTCCCACCACTTTGTAACTAGATTAAGGATTAACACCCACCCTGTATATTGGGCAAATCGTCCTAGTAAGAATGAGGCCTCTATATGTGGTGGGAACTGCACCTGTATAACATGGTTTTCTATCTTCTGTTTCAAAAGGGCAGGTGATAATCAGATACTTCATACAGAAATTCCTATCTATTTGGTTGCGAAAATCCTGATTAAGATTATAAATAAGAAAAAATACCTACCCAATTCTCCAGCTGCATTTCTACCACCAACTGCATAAAGATGGCCTTTCAGGGCACTTAGGTGGAAGAAAGTACGCTTTTCATTTAAAGATGCTACTTGCATCCATTTGTTGTACCGAGGGTCATATCTGAACACGGTGTCAACGGCAGTTTTTCCTTTTGTATCGTAATTGCTCTGCCCACCTACAACATAAAGGAAGTTTCCAATCACTGCAATGCCGTGCTGGTACCGTGGTGCATCCATTGGAGCGAGTGATTTCCATTCGTGGGCCTTTTCATCATATAATCTTAGCTCTTTGCTCACAACCAGCTGCTGCCTTAGCACTCCGCCTAAGGTTACTAAGTGTGTGTTATCTGAACGGATACAGGTTCTTTCAGACTGCATAACAGGCTGCATGTAGGGCATCATCTGATAATTACTGGCTTCCAGTAACAGATTGACACAAACGTTGTCTGTTCTCATGAAGTCCACGGTTTGAACATGATTGATTAATTCCTGTGGTGACATCAGTGGAAACCTAATGTTCTTCATTATCTTTGAGGCAAAATCCATCCTTGAGTCCTCATATCTCAACCAACGACAGGCAGACTTGAAAAGTTCAAGTTCTGTACAGTTTTTGAGGCTGTTGCTTGAAAGCACAAAGGCAAGACGCTCAAATGGGAGTTTCACAAACTCACCAGTACTTAGCAGTGCAGGGAAATTCTTCAGAATGAAATTATTTACATATTTATCAACTTCTGTCAGGTTGTAAGTATTAGCGATTCGTCCAACCTCAACACAGTTTTCAAGAGAAACCTAAAAAGTGTGAGAAATAACAGATTTAATACTAAGCCTCTGATTCAAAAGTAGTCTTCCTTCCTTCAATGCTTATCGAGGTGAGGGATGTTGGCACTGAGGAATGGAAAGCTTTTCCCAGGGTAGGAAAGGTAAAGCATTCTCTACTTTTCTGTAAAACACGCTTCAGTCTCAACCGCAAAAGAACCATTTTTCTCACTTTCCCACATCAAACCTGCTTAATCATGCCTGACTGAGTGAGATCCCTAATTAGTGACAGTTTTGTGCTGTAGCCCCAGTAAGTGGAGTGAGACTGCCGACCTCATTTCACACTAGGAGTCTTTCCACCCTGTAGATAGGAGAGACTTGCATACCAACAGTCTGGAGTGGATATGAACTCAAATCTTGGAGGTAAAAGGCCAATGCAAATGAATTATGAATTTGAGTAAATAAAATTGCAGTTATTGTTAATTAATATCAATAAATCTAATAAAAACAAAAAGATTGACAGCAAATCAAATTACTTTTTAAAAATGATGCTTAAAAATCATTAGGATTCTGTACAGAATATATATCTAATTTGCCAAAACTAACTGTGACAAAGTGCTTGTGCTTGCAAAATACAAATGCTGACAGCAAAAGGTGAACATTAATGTCTATTTTTCTAACCTAACAAAGTCACAATGCAACTGCTGGAAAAAACTTGGGAATTAATCTTGTTACCAATATTCAATACTAAATATTATAGAAATCTATATATACATACATGCTGCAAGAGTTAATGTGGAAAAAGTGCAAAAAGAAATCGTACCCCAGATATAAGAAATACTTTACAGAAGTCCAGGACAGGTAAAATCTGCAGAAAGCTGGCTGCTTCCAAGGTATCTTGAAGGTTGTCCATGTTCAGGGAAAGCTTTGCAGTATAAATGAAATCAATTATTTTCTTAAGTCCTATTCGGTTCACCCCATGAAGTTTAATGCACATTAGGTCCTGCTCCTTCATTCCACCTGATCACAAGAAAGAAAGTGACTGTTTCATTTTGTGGCAGCATGGAAATTAACATTGGCATTAATTAAGGACAAAAATGAACAAGTAGAGATGTCTTAGTAATCTACAGGTCAGAAACTGACGATTAGTCCATTTTAAACATTGCGTGAAACATTAGAATATTGAAAAATTATTACCTTTTAAGTTAAATTATGAAGAAAGCCATTAACAATAGACACATTAATTACAGTCTGTAAATTCTCAGTGTTTGACTATATTTGGTATTATAGATAAGGAAATATTTTGATACAGTGAAAGAGGTGCAGTTAAATACAGATTTCTCCAGTGGATACAATGCACTACCTACAATAGCAACAACCTTATTTTACATAGCACTTTCAAAGCTAGAGAATGTCTCCAGAAACTATACAGAGGGGGGGGGAAATAAAAACAATTACACTGAGCCCATGTTGGGGGAATTAGAAGAGGCAACCGAAAGCTTTCCTGAAAACAAGGATATTTAAGGGTTCTTTCTATGGTAGTTTTGTGGAGGGGAGTTGGTGGGAGGGGTGAGGAGTTGCAGACAGTAAGGTGGAGGTGGTTGAAGGCTTCAGCATCAATTTGCAGTCCTCCATGATCTCGGGCAGAAGGGGCCAGGTTTGATCCTCAGTCTGTGCTGTTCACCGATTTCAGATGAGGTAACTGTAGAGGCCCTACAGGTGGCCTCTTTTCCTGGCTTAGGTAGGGCAAAAATCAGCCAAGGTCCCCAAGCCCAATTGCTATTCAGTAGCCGTAACCCCTTCGAGAAAGTTTTTTGCTTATATAGTCATGGGATGTGGGCAACTCTGGCAAGACCAGCAATTATTTCCCATCCTTAATCGCCTTTGAGAAGGTGGTGGTGGTGAGCCACTTACTTGAACTGGTGCAGTCCACGTGGTGAAGGTCCTTCCACGGTGCTGTTAAGTAGGGAATTTCAGGATTTCAACCCAATGACATCGAAGGAACAGCAATATATGGAGTAACTTGGGGCCAGATGGCTTGCAACCCAGATTGCTAAAGGAAATCAGGGTGGAGACAGTGGAAGGGCTTGCCATAATCATCCAATCTTACAAGGATTAGGGGACACAGAGAAGGTTGATGAAGGGAATTCGGTGGATGTTGTCCATATGGATCTTAAGATAAAATACCACATAAAAGGCTAGTTAACAAAACTGAGGCTCCTGGAATAGGACAGTCAGTGTCCAACTGGATAAAAATTGGCTTAAGAACAGAAAACAGTGAGTCGAGGTAAATGCTTTTCCGACTGCCGGTTGGTAGACAGTGGTGTTTCACAAGGGTCAGTACAAGGACGACTGTTTTTTTCATATAGACTTGGACGTTGGAATACAGAGTAAAATTTCACAACTTCAAAGTTACAGAGAAATGTGAGGTGTTGCATTTTGGCAAAAGGGATACAGAGAGGCAATATAAACTAAATGGCACAGTTCTAAACAGTGTGCAGTGAGATTTACCAGAATGGTTCCAGGGATGGGGGATTTTAGTTACAAGGTTAGGTTGGAAAAGCTGGGGTTGTTCTCCTTGGAGCAAAGGAGATTGAGGGGCGATTTGATAGAGCTGCACAAGATTACGACAAAATAAGTTAGAAAAGGGAAAATTGTTCCCTGCACATTCTTCCTTTTCAGATAACAATCCAATTCCCCTTGAATGTCTCGATTAAACATGCTTCTATCACCTTCTCAAGCAGTGCATTCCAGATCCTAACTGCTCGCTGCGTGAAAATGTTTTTACTCATGGCGCCATTGCTTCTTTTGCCATTACCTTAAATCTGTGACCTCTTGTTCTCGATCCTTCCACCAATGGGAAGAGTTTTTTCCTATCTACTCTGCCTGGACACCTCATGATTTTGGATATCTCTCACAAATCTCCTCTCAACCTTTTCTTCTCCAAGGAAAGCAGTCCCAACTTCTCCAATCTATCCACGTAACTGATGTTCCTCATCTTTGGAACCATTCTCATGAATCTTTTCTGCATATTCTCTAATGCCTTCATATCTTTCCTAAAGTGTGGAGCCCAGAACTGGATGCATTACTCCAGAAATATTAGCGCCACACCATTGCCTAGCAATGGCATCACCATCGCTGAAATTCCCAACATTAACATCCTGGGGTTACCATTGACCAGAAACCGAACTGGACCAACCACATAAATGTTGTGGCTACAAGAGCAGGTCAGGGACTGGGAATTCTGTGGCGAGTAACTAACCTCCTGTCTCCCCAGTGCCTGTCCACCATCTACAAGGCACAAGTCAGGAGTGAGATGGAATATGCTCCACTTGCCTAGATGGATGCAGCTCCAACAACACTCAAAAAGATGCACTGCAGCTTCCAAACCCACAACCCCTACCACCTAGAAGGACAAGGGCAACAGATTCATGGGAACACCACTACCTGCAAGCTCCCCTCCAAGCCACGCACCATCCTGACTTGGAACTACATCACCGTTCCTTCAATGTTGCTTGGTGAAAATCCTGGAACTCCCTTCCTAACAGCACTGTGGGTATATCTACACCCCAAGGACTGCAGCAATTTAAGAAGTCAGTTCACCAAGGGCAATTAGGGATGGGCTATAAATGTTGGCCTAGCCAGTGACACCCACATCTAATGAACAAATAAAAAAAAAGTTGAGACTGTACCTGTGTTCTATGCAAGTTTAAGTTTGTACTCTGTGCCCCTATTAATAAAGCCTGGGATGCTGTATGCTTTATTAACTGCTCTCTCAATCTATCCTGCCACCTTCAATGATTTATGCACATATACACCGAGGTCCCTCTGCTCCAGCACCCCCTTTAGAATTGTGCCCTTTAGTTTATATTGTCTCTTGCGCTCTACCTACCAAAATGAATCAATTCACACCTCTCTGCATTAAATTTCATCTGCCACTTATCCACCTAATCCACCAGCCTGTCTATGTCCTTTTTAAGTTCTATATGATCCTCCTCACAGTTCTCAATGCTTTCAAGTTTCGTATCATCTGAAAATTTTGAAATTGTGCCCTATTCTCCAAGGTCTGGGTCATAAATATCAGGAAGAGCAAGAGTCCTAACACTGACTGGGGCACTCCACGACAAACCTTCCTCCAGTCCAAAAAACATCCATTAACCTCTACTCTCTCCTTCCTGTCACTCAACCAATTTCGCATCCATGTTGCTACTGTCCCTCTTATTCCATGAGCTATAACTTTGCTCATATGTCTGTTGTGTGTCATTTCATCAATGCCTTTTGGAAATCCATGTACACTACATCAACAGTATTACCCTCATCAACCCTCTCTGTTACCTCATCAAAACACTCCAACAAGTTAGTTAGAAGACCCAGCATTGACCGGTTCTTGTGTGGCAGATCCAGTTAAGTTCTTGGGCAACAGTGACAACCCCCCCACTTCCCAGGATGTTCATGGAGGGGATTCGACCATGGTAATGCCATTGAATGCAATGAGATGATGTTTAGACTCACTCTTGATGGAGATGCTCATTGCCTGTGGCATGAATGCTTCTTGCCATTCATCAGCCCATGCTTGTATGTTGCCCAGATATTGCTGCATACAGGCTCAAACTGTATCTGAGGAGCTGCGAATGGTACTGAACACTCTGCAATTATCAGTGAAGATCCCCATTTCTGAACTTATGATGGAGGGAAGGCCATTGATGTTGCAGCTGAAGATAGTTGGACCTAGCATACTGCCCTGAAGAACTCCTGCAAAAAGATGATCGGCCACCAACAACCACAACCACCTTCCTTTGAACTAAGTATGACTCCAGCCAGTGAAACGTTTTCCTGTTCTGATGAAGGGTCACAGACCAGAAACGTTAACTCTGTTTCTCTCTACCCAGATGTTGCCAGACCTGCTGAGTATTTCTGTCACTTTCTGTTCTCAGTTCAGAGTTCCAGCATCTGTAGTATTTTGCTCATTTAAGAGCTTTCATGTGATTCCCAGCAAGTTCAATTTTACTGGGGCTCCTTGATGCCACAGCCAAATAGGTCAGAGTCAAAATAAAATGTTATGAGGTTTAAAAATCAAATCACATAAACCACCTTTCCACCATTCATTGACCATGGAGCAAACAAACTCTGGCTTTCATATGCATTTGTTAATGTCATTATGAAGAAGACACGTCCACTGGAAAAATTTATACCTGTTGCTAGTGTCCTTAGGCATTGCTTCAGTCAAATGCTGTCTTGGTGTCAAGGGCAATCAATGTCACCTCACCTCTGGAATTCAGCTCTTTTATCCATCGTTGGACCAAGGCTGTAATGAGGAGCTGAGTCATTCTGACAGAACCCAAACTGAGCATTGGTGAGCCATTTAAAAAAAAAATTATTTTCACGGGCTGTGAGTGTCACTGTCAAGGCCAGCATTTGCCATCCATGAGTGGCGGTGAACTGCCTTCTTGAACCGCTGCAGTCCATCTAGTATAGGTACACCCACAGTGCTGTTAGGAACGGAATTCCAGGGTTTTGTTCCAGGGACACTGAAGGATCGGCAATATAGTGCCAAGTTAGGATGGTGTGTGGCTTGGAGGGGAACTTGCAGGCGGTGGTGTTCCCATGCGACTGCTGCCCTTGTCCTTCTAGCTGGTAGAGGTTGTGGCTTTGGAAGGTTCGGTTGAAGGAGCCCTTGAGCGTTGCTGCAGTGCATTTTGCACATAGAAACATAGAAAATAGGAGCAGTAGTAGGCCATTCGGCCCATCGGGCCTGCTCCGCCATTCAACAAAGATCATGGCGGATCGTCTAATTCAGTACCCTATTCCCCCTTTCTCCCCATATCCCTTGATCCCTTTGGCATTAAGAAATATATCTATCTCCTTCTTGAATATATTTAATGACTTGGCCTCCATTGCCTTCTGCGGTAGAGAATTCCACAGGTTCACCACCCTCTGAGTGAAGAAATATCTCCTCATCTCGGTTCTAAATGGCATACCCTGTATCCTGAGACTGTGACCCATGGTTCTGGACTACCCAGCCATCGGGAACATCCTCCCTGCATCTAGGCTGTCTAGTCCTGTTAGAATTTTATAGGTTTCTATGAGATCCCCTCTCATTCTTCTAAACTCTAGTGAATATAGGCCTAGTTACCCCAATCTCTCCTCATACGTTAATCCTGCCATCCCAAGAATCAGTCTAGTAAATCTTCTTTGCACTCCCTCCAAGGCAAGAACATCCTTCCTCAGATAGGGAGACCAAAACTGCACACAATACTCCAGATGTAGTCTCACCAAGGTCCTGTATAACTGCAGTAAGACATCCTTGCTCCTGTACTCAAATTCTCTTGCAATGAAGGCCAACATACCATTCGTCTTCCTAATTGCTTCCTGCACCAGAATGCTTGCTTTCAGCGACTGGTGTACAAGGACGCCCAGGTCTCGTTGCACCTCCCCCTTTCCCAATCTATCACCATTCAGATAATAATCTGCCTTTCTGTTTTTACAACCAAAGTGGATAACCTCACATTTATCCACGCTATACTACATCTGCTGTGTATTTGCCCACTCACCCAACTCGTCCAAATCACATTGGAGCCTCTTTGCACCCTCCTCATAGCTCACATTCACCCCCAGCTTTGTGTTGTCTGCAAACTTGGAAATGTTACATTTAGTTCCCTCATCCAAGTCATTAAGATATATTGCGAATAACTGAGGCCCAAGCACTGATCCCTGCGGTACCCCACTAGTCACAGCCTGTCACCCAGAAAAAGACACGTTTATTCCTACTCTCTGTTTCCTGTCTGTCAATCAACTCTCAATCCATGCCAGTATATTAACCCCAATCCCATGTGTTCCAATTTTGCACACCAACTTCTTATGTGGAACCTTATCAAAAGCCCTCTGAAAATCCAAATACACCACATCCACTGGTTCTCCCTTATCTATTCTACTGGTTACATCCTCAAAAAACTCCAGTCGATTTGTTAAGCATGATTTCCCTTTCGTAAACCCATGCTGACTTTGTCCAATCCCATTTATGCCTTCCAGGTGCTCTGCTATCACATCCTTTATAATAGACTCTAGCATTTTCCCCACTACTGATGTAAGGCTAATTGGTCTGTAATTCCCTGTTTTTTCTCTCCCTCCTTTTTTAAATAGTGGGGTTACATTTGCCACCCTCCAATCTGTAGGAACTGCTCCAGAGTCTACAGAATTTTGGAAGATGACCACCAGTGCATCCACTATTTCCAGGGCCACTTCCTTTAGTACTCTGGGATGTAGATTAGCAGCCCTGGGAATGTCAGCCTTTAACCCCATTAATTTCCCTAGCACTATTTTTTCTTTACTCATACTGATTTTCTTCAGTTCCTCCCTCTCATTAGACCCTTGGTTCCCTTACATTCCTGGGAGGTCATTTGTGTCCTCCTTTTTGAAGACAGAACCAAAGTATGTGTTTAATTGTTCCACCCTTTCTTTGTTTCCCTGTTTCTGACTGTAAGGGACCTACATTTGTCTTCACTAATCTTTTTCTCTTCACATATTTATAGAAGCTTTTACAGTCAGTTTCTATGTTCCCTGCAAGTTTACTCTCATACTCTATTTTCCCCTGCTTACTTAACCTCTTTGTCCTCCTTTGCTGAATTCTAAACTGCTCCCAATCCTCAGACTTGCTGTTTTTTCTGGCAATTTTATATGCTTCCTCTTTAGATCTAATACTATCCCTAATATCTTTTGTAAGCCACGGTTGAGCCATCTTTCCGGTTTTATTTTTGCACCAGACAGGAATGAATAATTGTTGTAATTCATGCACACAATATGGTACACACTGTTGCCACTGGGTGCTGGTGCTGCAGGGTGTGAAGATTTAAGCTGGTGGTTAGGGTGCCAATCAAGTGGGTTGCTTTGCCCTGGATAGTGTTGAGTTTCTTGCGTGTTGTTGCAGCTGCTCTCATCCAGGCAAGTGGAGAGTATTCCATCACACACCTGACTTCTGCGTTGTAGATGGTAGACAGGCTTTGGGCAGTCAGGAGGTGAGTTACCTCCCACAGAATTCCCAGTCTCTGACCTGCTCTTGTAGCCACAGTATTTAGAAGGTTGGTCCAGTTAAGTTTCTGGTCAATGGTAACCCCCAGGATGTTGATGGTGAGTTATTGGTTACTGGTGAATGAGAACCACTTGATAGAATGCTGATGATATTTCGCTGATGACTGACAGTAGGCTGATGGGGCAGTAAATGGCCGGATTGGCTTTTTCTCGCTTTTTGTGTACAGGACATACCTGGGCAATTTTCCACTTCGTCGGATAGGTGCCAGTGTTGTAGCTGTACTGAACAGCTTTGCTAGAAACACAGCTAGAACAGAGTTTCTGGAGCACAAGCCTTTAACACTTTGGCCAGGATATTGTCTAGACCCATAGGTTTTGCTGTATCCAGTGCACTCAGCCATTTCTTGATACCATGTAGAGTGAATCGACTTGGCTAAAGACTGGCTTCTGTAATGATGGTGGGCCTCAGGAGGAGCAGAGATGGATCATCCAATTGGCACTTCTGACTGAGGATGGTTACAAGTACTTCAGCCTCATGTGCTGGGCTCTACAATCATTGAGGATGGGAATGTTCATTGCATCTCCTCCTCCCATTGTTTATTTATCCACCACCATTCACAACTGGAGGTGGCAGGATTGCAGAGCCTTGGTCTGATCTGTCAATTGTGGGGTTGCTTACATGTGTCGATAGCATGCATGCAAGTCCTGTCTTATAGCTTTACCAGGTTGGCACCTCATTTTTTAAAATATACCTGATGATGCTCCTAGCATGCTCTTCTACACCATTCACTGAACCAGGGTTGATCCCCTGGCTTGATGATAATTTAGATTTTTTTTTAGATTTAGATATTCTTTCTTTTGGGCCTCCTTATCTCGAGAGACAATGGATACGCGCCTGGAGGTGGTCAGTGGTTTGTGAAGCAGCGCCTGGAGTGGCTATAAAGGCCAATTCTGGAGTGACAGGCTCTTCCACAGGTGCTGCAGAGAAATTTGTTTGTTGGGGCTGTTGCACAGTTGGCTCTCCCCTTGCGCCTCTGTCTTTTTTCCTGCCAACTACTAAGTCTCTTCGACTCGCCACAATTTAGCCCTGTCTTTATGGCTGCCCGCCAGCTCTGGCGAATGCTGGCAACTGACTCCCACGACTTGTGATCAATGTCACACGATTTCATGTCGCGTTTGCAGACGTCTTTATAACGGAGACATGGACGGCCGGTGGGTCTGATACCAGTGGCGAGCTCGCTGTACAATGTGTCTTTGGGGATCCTGCCATCTTCCATGCGGCTCACATGGCCAAGCCATCTCAAGCGCCGCTGACTCAGTAGTGTGTATAAGCTGGGGGTGTTGGCCGCTTCAAGGACTTCTGTGTTGGAGATATAGTCCTGCCACCTGATGCCAAGTATTCTCCGAAGGCAGCGAAGATGGAATGAATTGAGACGTCGCTCTTGGCTGGCATACGTTGTCCAGGCCTCGCTGCCGTAGAGCAAGGTACTGAGGACACAGGCCTGATACACTCGGACTTTTGTGTTCCGTGTCAGTGCGCCATTTTCCCACACTCTCTTGGCCAGTCTGGACATAGCAGTGGAAGCCTTACCCATGTAATTTAGATATACAGCACTGAAACAGGCCCTTCAGCCCACCGAGTCTGTGCTGACCATTAACCACCCATTTATACTAATCCTACACTAATCCCATATTCCTACCACATCCTCACCTGTCCCTATATTTCCCTACCACCTACCTATACTAGGGGCAATTTATAATGACCAATTTACCTATCAACCTGCAAGTCTTTTGGCTGTGGGAGGAAACCGGAGCACCCGGAGGAAACCCACGCAGACATAGGGAGAACTTGCAAACTCTACACAGGCAGTACCTAGAATTGAACCTGGGTCACTGGAGCTGTGAGGCTGCGGTGCTAACCACTGCGCCACTGTGCCGCCCGATAATGGTAGAGTGAGGGGTAGGCTGGTCCATGAGGTTATAGATTGTGGTGGAATACAATTCTGTAGCTGCTGATGGCCCATAGTACCTCATAAAGTCCCAGTTTTGAGCTGCTAGATCTGTTTTGAACTATCCCATTTACCACTGTGGTCGTGCTACACAACATGACGGAAGATTTCCTCAGCATGAAGAAGGAACTTTTGTCTCCTCAAAGACTATGCAGCAGTCACTCCTACCAATACCATCATGGACAGATGCATCTGCAACAGGTAGATTGGTGAGGCCGAGGTAAAGTAGGTTTTCCCTTCTTGTTGGTTCTCCCACCACCTGCTGCAGGTCCAGTTTTGCAGATATGTCCTTCAGGACTCAGTCAGCTCAGTAAAGGACATTCAAGTCTCCCACCTAGAGTACATTCTGTGCCCTTGCTATCCTCAATGCTTCTTCCAAATGGTGTTCAATATGGAGGAATGTTGATTTATCGGTTGAGGGAGGGCGGTAGGTGGTAATCAGCAGAAAGTTTCTTTGCCCATGTTTGACCTGATGCCTTGAAACTTCATGGGGTCAGGAGTCAATGTTGAAGACTCCTAGGGTCTCTCCTTCCTAACAGTATACCTTTATGCCAAAGCCCATCCCTAATAACCCTTGACAACTGAGTGGCTTGCTAGGCCATTTCAAAAGGCAGTTAAGAGTCAACCACATTGCTGTGGATCTGAACTCACATAAAGGCCAGACCGTGTAAGGATGGCAATTTCCTTCCCTAAAGCACATGACTAAATCCGATGGGTTTTCATGACAATTGGTAGTTTTGTGTCCACATTTCTGATATGAGGTTTTTAGTTCCCGTTTTATTTAATTAATTGAATTTAAATTCCCCCAGCTGCTGTTGAGAGATTTAAACGCATGTCTCAGAATCATTGGTCCAGGCCTCTGGATTATTAGTGCATTAACAAAACCACTATGCTATCGCACCACAGTACACATGTGGGTATCATGTGAATTTTTCGATGCTCTCCATAGTTAAACAGTTCACTGACAAACCAGGCTCGCACATGAAGACTGGTCACTTGGCAGGGATACTGGAGGACAATCCTTGGAGTTGTACCCTGGGTCCTGATTGAGATTGTATTCAGACAAATGCACTTGATTTATTTATATGATGATAGAAGGACAGTTTAAAATGAGATCTGCACTGCACACTTGGGGAACCAGCCCCCCTGGAGACGGTCACACACCTCAGAGCACCCAATGGGCTTGAGCTATCTTACAGTGATGGGTACCAAGAAAAACTATGGTGCCTGTTTGGAGGAAATGGCACTCGTGATTCAGCTCATTTTAGCAATAATGATTATGTTCAGCAGCTTGTTTAACAATGGCTTTTATTTCTGTGATCTAACAAAAATTAAATCTGAACTTGTTGAAAATCATGAAAATTACACCAGAATCCATGCTCAGTTCCAGAATGGATAGGTTGAATTAATCCTGTAAAATGTTACAACATTTGAAATAACTTTTGGTGTGTGCTTGCATGAACTGATTTTAAGGTTCATAAATAGGAGCATAGAGTACAAGAGTACAGAAGTAATGATACATATATACAAGGTAATGGTTAGGCTGCAGCTGAAGTACTGTCTGCTTTTTTGGGGACCCCATTATACAATGGGCAATAAAGCACTTGAGTGCACACAGCACAGGTTCATCAGGATGACGTCAGTGATGGGAAACTATAATTGAGAAGAGGCTTGAGACATAATTTTCACAGAAGCAAGGAAGGCCAAGGGGACATTTATGAATGGTTTTGATAGTTACAAGGGAAAAGCTTTCCTCAGGCTGCGTAATCAGTGATGAGAGGACAGCAATGTAAAATTGTCACTAAGCCGGCAGATCAGGTGGGTTTTTTTTTTCGTGTTTGTATTTGCTGCTGTTCAATTTTCAGTCCGTTAACACCCTAGCTTAACTAATGCTTTGTCTTTCAACACACCACTAACATATTGTTTGCCTTTGCTCCATGACCTTTTGGTCAGCTATGTGGCCTTGTCCAATCTACACCTTCTCCTTTGTTATCTCTTGCCAAACCCCCGCCTCACTTGCTTATAACCTTTGACATTTCTAATATTTGTCAGTTCCGAAGAAGGGTCACTGACCCGAAACGTTAACTCTGCTTCTCTTTCCACAGATGCTGCCAGACCTGCTGAGTATTTCCAGCATTTCTTGTTTTTAAGATCAGGTGGGCTTCCAGGTTCAGTTCATGAGTCAGCCAATCTCAGATGTGTGGGGGGTACAATGGGCAGTTGGCGCTGGCCTCAGTGCTCCTGAACCAAGCCTGTCCTCACTGCCCACTAACTTCATAAACTAATTGAGAAGCTAACAGGCTCTTCATTACCCTGATTGATTGATTCTCAACTTCAATCAAACAGCCCTTTTTCCAACTCCAATGTTTTTTATAATCAATAATTGAAAATCTTCAAAAGAAGATTTGAAGAATACACAATTTTGTTTTTAAATGTCCCAATGATTTTCTCCAAGATTTGCTTGCAGCAGTGCCCTGGAGATCAATCTTCAATTCCTGGAGACTCCAGAACCAACTCCTGGTAGGTTGATAACTATGCAGGTGGTAGTGCTTTACATTCAATGCTTGAAGAGAACAGTGCACACTGCAACATCTCCATCTAGGTCATAATTGCACCTGCCTGTTGTAAAAGTTACCATGGAGGCAAATACAAGAGTGGAGATTCTGACAACATTCATCAAAGCAGGAGGCAGTCCGAGCACCGGCACAGTTGCCATCTGATTATACAATTCCTTACATTTCAGAGCTATGACATGTTTTGTATCTTACCTGTGAACATAGCCTTAAAATAGTCACTAGCTGAGGCCATCATTGCTCTATGGACCGGAAATACTTCTTCACCGTCTCCTGGCACCAGGGTGACATCACAAAGTAACCCTTCAATTCGGAGCTGGTCAAACCCCTACAAAATTTAGATATTTCAAGATCAGGTTACAACTGTGAAATTTAAGTTTAAAAACACTTTCTTCATCACCATCTGCTGCATACATCTACGTGGTGTACAATCACTCCATAATGAGTATTATAAACATACAAACCAGCTTGCTCAGCTTGTAACAAACTCACCTCTAAGCAGAAGGTTGTGGGCTTAAATTTCACACCAGGACTTGAGCACATAATCTGCTCTGACACTTCAGTGCAGTACAGAGGGAATGCTGCACTATCAGATGTTAAACGCGAGTCCCTGCTGCCTGTTCAGATGGACGCAGGAACATGGCACCACTTGAACAGGAACTATTAGTTTTCCTGGTGTTATGGCCAACAATCTCCTTCAACTAGCGCCAAAAGATTAACTGATCTTTCATCTCATTTGCTATTTTGTGGGATCTTGCAATGTGTACATTGGCTGCTGCATTTGCTTACGTAACTAAATTATAATTAATCGTATGTGAATCATTTCAGATCTCCTGAGGGCATGATGATGGTTCAAAAATCAAAATCAAAGTTCCTTCTTTCTTATAACACACGTCCCTCACTCTTCCAACAGCATCAAGCCGGGAAATCAACCCTAGTCAATGACAAAAGTAGAAGGAAGCACCAGGCATGTCTTGGAATGAGGCACCAAACTCATGAGGCTACAACATTGGGTTAACTGCATGCAGAACACCAAAAGCAGTGGGGTACAGAAAAATCAAGGGGTTCCAAAATCAGCGAAGTTCTATAGTCCTGACACATCCAGTCAAGAATGGTCGTGATCAATCAGGCAAATGATAGGAGGAGCTGGCTCCATGAATATCCCCATCTACAACCATGATAGGAGCTCAGCATATGAGTGCAAGAACAAGGTTGAAATGTTTGCAACTGCTTCCAGCCAAAGGTATCGATGGATTCATGAGGTGAAGGCAAGAGAGATGATGAGTTTCCCACAACATCAACACGGCATTCACTAAGTACGGCACCAAGAAACCCGAGCAAAACTGAACTCAATAGAGGTGGTGGAGAGCAAGAGGAAAACCCTCCAGTAGCTGGAATCATGCCTGACAAAATAGAAGATGGCTGTCGTTTTCTGAGGCCAATCAGCATAGGCCAAGGACATTGCTGCAGAAGTTCTATTGCTGTTCCATCAATGACCTTCCCTGTATGAACTGCAGCAACTCACCAAGCTCACTTCAGTAGCACCTCCAAGCTCAATGAAACGCTGTCACACTCAAGTTCCCCTTTAAGTCACATACTGCCCTGATTTGGACATACACCACCATTCCTTCATTCCTAACTAGCACCTGTGTGGGAGGAGCATCAGGACTAACACTGCAGCGGTTCAAGGAAAAGGTTCACCACACCCAGTTTCAGGGCAATTTGCCAGCCAGCATCGCCCACATCCCAAGAACAATTAAAAACATTTTCCATGCAGAGACTTATTTTGTATTAAAGTGGAGTACTGAATTCAATGTAGCTGTCACACAATAGATTAAATGCTGTAATCTTCATACTTGCAATGTTAAAAACGCAATCGAATTTTAATGTGACATCAAAATTAACAATTTTTGAATGAAAGATAAAACCTATTCAGGTTCATTCTTAATGGACATATATTGTTTTAGTTGTCTTGGTGAGGCACTCTTTAAAAAAAAAATTGCCAGTTTTATTTCCCAATGCAAAAGCTTTCATAGAAACATAGAAAATAGGAGTAGGCCATTTGGCCCTTCGAGCCTGCTCCGCCATTCATTACGATCGTGGCTGATCATCCAACTCAGTAACCTGTTCCCGCTTTCTCCCCATACCCTTTGACCCAAAAGCCATGAAAAAGAAAATATATCGTTCTCATTCTGATGGCCATAGTCTTTCATCTTAAATTGTAAAATGTGTCTGAAACTAGGCAGACGTTTTAAGCAAGCAGGCATCAAATTCAATTTGTTTTCTGCATTACCAGGCCTCAAAGTGATACAATGACCACCCCACCCCTCATGACATCGCCTGCAACAGGAATATATCAAGTTTATAATCTGCAGCAAGGTAAGAAAATTCACAAGAAAGGCAGGAAAACAAATCTGTCACTGCAGGAGTGGAGCGAATTAGAAGGACATAGAAGGAACTAATTTGTTGCCTTTAAGGGTGATAAACGAAACTAAACGCTGAGTAGAAAAGGAAAAGTTTGGTGCAAATGAGATCAGTGCCCAGGACAGGCGAAAGGACAAGAAATAGATTTCTCTTAACTTGTGATCAGGCTAAATGTCATCCCAAAGTACACTGCCAGATTGTTACATTCATGCTAGAACTAACAGATTTCTTTATAAACAAGAAAATTACACAGAAGCATAGGTGACATACAAGTTCATAGTACAGAAACAGGCCATTCACCCCAACAGGTCTATGTCAGCTTTAATGCTCCACACAAGCCTCCTCCCGCTGTACTTCATTCATTTCATCCGATCAGCATATCCTTCTAAGCCTTTCTCACTCGTATTTATCTAGCTTCATTTTAAATGCATATAAACTATTCATTTCAACCACTTCATGATGCTGAGAGTAAGAGTGAGACCTGGAGACCTGTGTGCTTCCATTGTAATAAAGTGGGGCATTTAAAAGCTGAATACTGGAAACTAAAAGTAGAAAACTGGTAGGGTTAATTAGGGCACACCTACTCAGTGAAGACAGGACCCTGATGGAAAGCACAGCAGAGCAAGTTGTGGCTTTAACTGCAGGAAGAATGCAACCCAGGAAGCTTACTATTGCATGTGCAGGAAAATTTAATAGGATTCCTGAGGGTTATCAAGGTTTTGTGTCTGAAGGGAAAGTAACCCTCGAGTGGGGCAAGCAAGCCCATAGTGATTCTCCGGGACACAGGTGCCACTAGATTCCTTTTACTGGGAAAAGGCCTGACCTTTCCCCCAGAGAGTGCAGTGAACAACAAAATGATGGTGAATGGTATTGGTGCACCTGAAGTGCGACCTAGCTTCGGGACCAGTGACCGTAGGGATTGTCCCTAGTTTGCCTGTGGACGGGGGTGACCAGCTCCTTGGTATCGATCTGGCAGGGTTGAAGGTGATAACCACCCCCTCAGTAGTGAAAGAAAGACCACAGGAGGTCAGAGAGACAGGGAAATGGCAGGAGACGGTCCCCTGCAGTTTCCCTGAATTTGTAGAAGATCAGGCAATGATTAAACCAGCTCCCCCAGAGGAGACTGCATTGATATTGAAGGCAAATGACCATGAGATCTGCCTGGCTGAGACTTTCTTTGGGAATTTAGGAGACCTAGCGAATGAATTAAATGGATTTCCCTAGCTGAGGCTCAGCAAGCCGATCCAGTACTGCGAGTTAGCACAGGCTGCCCAGTCTGAAAGTGAAGCAGAGGGAGTCCCTGATTGCTACTTATTTAAAGAATGAGGTACTGATGAGGAAATGGAGGTCTCCTCACAGACCTGAGAGCAAGGAGTGGACAGTAGTTCACCAGTTAGTGGTGCAACAGAGGTATTAAGGGGCCACGAGACTACAGTGGCTGTACATGGCCAGTATACGAAAGACCAAAGCCCGCATAACACAGCAGGTTGACTGGCCAAAACTCCACAAAGATGTAGTGGAGTACTGCAGGAGTTGCCACATTGCCAGGTTGAGAGGAACCCCAACCTACAGTGAAACCTACACCCCTAAGTCCTATACCGGTGTTAGGAGAGCCCTCCAGCAGAGGGCTGGTGAACTGTAAGGGACTCCTGCCGAGAACAAAATGGGGCAGGTAGGCACACGGCTAGCAAAAGGATAGACAGAGAAGGGGAAAAAGTGACCAAGAGGGCAGGTTAAAGGAAGTCCGGGAAGAATCCCAGATGAAAAACCCTACAGAACGGTCAGCCAACCCCGAAAAATTTGAAAGGTTAGACCCCATATCCTCCTACATAAATGCAGACACAAGAAGCACCCCACCAGAGTTGCTAACAGCATTTACAGGAGCCTGCAAAGACAAATAAAGACCTCTAGGGGGCAGAGAAACCATGAGGGTGATGCCTCACCTAGTCAAATGTCACAGGGAAGTGCAGTAGGGTCTGTACACATACCTGCAGACAGGGATGTCCCAGAGAACAAAGGGGAGATTAACAAAGAATCCTTCCCCACAGTCAGAGGACAAGGGAACCACCCATCCCCTGAAGTCAAAAACCTTTGCGTGATTCAGCAAGGCACTCAAAGAGTGTTCAGGATAGACCCGCCCACTACTGGCTCCTTTAAAAAAAGACCTCAACGGGAACAAAGACCCTAGGCAGTCAATGCAATGGGCAAACTGAAGAAAAACTGACCAAAGAACCACATGTTTACTGGGATGCCAAAAAGGGGGAAATTAAAGCAGCACTGGCACCAAGAAAAGACCGTTTTAGTAATTTTTAGGATTCATGAGTGGAAATGAATGAGAGAAATGCATGGTTTTTCTTTCTGTATCCTATAATTTTCTCTCGATCTTTTAATGAAATGCGCTTCTCAAATTGCATTTCATTTTCCTGGGTGTGGAGGGGTCATGCAGGCTCCCACCTGCCAATAATGAGGCACATTAATTTCACCATATGAACACTGATTTTAAACTGTTCTTGGAGTAAAGAAAGAACTTGCTTTTAACAAAAAAAACACCATACCCTTGATTGGATAAACATTTGAATATTTACAGACAGTGATTAAAAGGGACAAAAGACCATTCCCTGACACATTCAATCCACAATGGACTTTTGATTATTAGACGTTGAAGGTGGAGGAGCTAGCATTCAAGGTTGACTGCTAAGATGGCCGAATACACAAACGGACATGGTCACACCAGCTAGTCACATGACTAACCTACTGGGCCACCTGAGGTTTTTGAATTTGAACTTGCCACAGAGCTTTGAACTGGCAGAAAGCAGTTTGCTCCTGGACTGAGAAGACCTCTCTTCTGCCTGCTCCCATCTCTTTCTCATGGAACGGAAAACCACTGAAGATATATGAACCCCAAGAGAGAAAAGTCTCCTACATTGAACAAGGTTTAAGAAGAATACTGGGCCCCAATGAAAAGCAAGATCAACCTACAAAAGGACTCTACAGTGAGCTCGAAAAACCGTAACAAAACCCTTCAGAGATTGCTTCAAACGTTTTCACTATTTTTCTTCTGCTCTTTTCTGTCCCTATTTGCATGTATCACGTGTGCATGCTAGTGAGGGCATGTCGTGTATCCGTAGACATTAACCGAATTAGAGTTTAAATTTAAGTTTAATGAATTTCACTTTTCTTCTTTAAACCTAAGAAAGCTCATTTCCTTGCCTCTCATTGGAAAGCAGTCAACAAGGATTCACCAAGGGGGAGCTCAAAACACTGCATTTAAAATCAAACCCTGTTACAATAAGAGCAGGCAAAGGCTGAGAGGGACCCTCCAGACACCTTTCTCACCTGGTCTTAGCAGCTTCTTTAGAACATAGTTGTAAGATTTTTTGTCGGAATCAGTCTTTTGTACACTTCCTGAAATAATGGTTTTGTGTGGGGGTGTGTGCGGGGGGAGAAAGACAATATCCTGCTCATTGCATGCAGTTCAACTTTCAATTTCAGAAACTACACCACAGTGATAGTATTGTGAAAAGCTGGCAGTATATATATCGGCCTTTAAAAACAGTACTGTATCCTGTGAATAGAATTTAAGGAGCAGCAGCTCATGCCTAAACTAGGCCTGATGTGTCTATTAATGGACCAAGTATAATTTAGATTAGCACCCACCAACAAAGCTTTACTTGTTCACCCATAGATCTAAAATCTGGAGTTCCGAAGGTTGCATTGCCAGCTTGGTATTACGGCTAAAGGCATCTCCTCACAGCTGGATAGGAACTTAGAGCAGCAGTGAGAGGATCCAGTTGTTATGGTCCATATAGGAACCAACAACATAGGTGGAATGAGGAATGAAGTTCTGCTGAGGGAGCTAGGATCCAAATTAAATAGCAGAACCTCAGAGGTAATGCTCTCTGGATTACTACTTGAACCACATGCAAATTGGCATAGAAAGAAAAAAAAGTTTTGTATTTACATAGCGCTTTTTACGATCACAGGACGTCCCAAAGTGCTTTACAACCAATGAAGCACTTCTGAAGTGTGGTCATTGTTATAATATAGGAAATGTGACAGCCAATTTGAGCACAGCAAGCTCCCACAAACAGCACTGTGATAATGACCAGATAATCTATTTTTGTGATGTAGGTTGAGGGATAACTCTCCTGCTCTTCTTCAAAATAGTGCCATGGGATCTTTTACGTCCACCTTAGAGGGCAGACTGAGGCTTAATGCCTCAGCCGAAAGACAGCAACTCAGATAATGAAGTACTCCCTCAGCACTGCACTGGAGTGTGGGCCTTGATTTTTGTGCTGAAGTCCTGGAGTGGGAATTGAACCCACAACCGTCTGACTCAGAAGTGAGAATATTACCAACTGAGCCATAGCTGACATCATACCAGGTCAAAGAATTGAACACACGATTCAAAGAGTGGTGTGCAAGGTAGGAGTTTCGATCGATGGGGCCCTGGCACCACTACTGGGGACAGAGGGAGCTGTTCCACTGGGACTGGTTCTATTGGGTTGTGACCGGTGCCTTGTCAAATTGAATAACTAGGGCTATAGACAGGGCTTTAAAATAAAAAGCAAAATGGGTGAGGAAAACGGTTCAAGTGAGGGGAAATTTATAAATCTAAAAAGACAAGGTCACACAGCAGAGTTGCATTTTGTGCAAAGATAAGCAGAGGGTGACAGGAAGGGACAAAAAGAATAGGGTCAAATAGGAAAAAAAAGCAACAAGTTAAAATTAAAGACGCTTATCTAAATGCACAATGCATTTGTAATAAGATCGACAAATTAATGGCACAAATAGAGACAAATGGGTTTGATTTAACGGCCATTACAGGGATGTGGCTGCATTGTGACCAAGGTTGGGACTATATAGTCCAGTGTACCTGGCATTTTGAAAAGACCGACAAAATGGAAAAGGAGGGTGGTGGTGGGGAGTAGGGGATGGGATAGCCCTGCTAATAAAGGGTAACATAAGGACAATAACAAGGAAAGATTGTGGCGCGGATGAGCAGCAAGTAGAATCATTATGGGTCAGAAAAGGCTGGTGGGATTAGTATACAGGCTATACAGTTACAAAATCAAAACACTGTGGATGTTGGACATGTGAAATAAAAACAAAAAATTGTGGAAATATTCAGCAGGTCTGGCAGCATCTGTGGAGAGAGAAATAGTTAATGTTCCAGGTCAGTGACCTTTCATCAGAAGCTTACCTGAAAGGTTAACTGTTTCTCTCTCCACAAATGCAGCCAGACTTGCTGAGTATTTCCAGCATTTTCTATGATAGTAGCTATACTATGTTGGACAGAGTATTGATCAAGAAATTTAGCAGCTGGCAAAAAAAGCAGTGCAGAACTGATGAAAGGTTCTGATGAAAGGTCAGACCTGAAACATTAACTCTGCTTCTCTCTCCACAGGTGCTGCCGGACCCGAGTATTTCCAAAACTTTTTTTATTTCAGATTTCCAGCATCTGCAGTATTTTGCTTTTACTCTAATAAGGAACTTTCAGTAATTAATATTAAGAAAAAGTACAGGAGGAATTAATGGGACTGAAAGATGAAAAATCTCCAGGACCTGATGGTCTACATTACTTTTTATTCATTTTATTTATTTTTATTTTATTTAGAGATAGAGCACTGAAACAGGCCCTTTGGCCCACCAAGTCTGTGCCACCCATCAACCACCCATTTATACTAATCCTACATTAATCCCATATTCCCACCTTCCCTCAATTCACCTACCTATACTAGGGGCAATTTATAATGGCCAATTCACCTATCAACCTGCAAGTCTTTTGGCTGTGGGAGGAAACCGGAGCACCCGGAGGTGTAGCATGTGGAGAGAATTGGTTAAAGGACAGAAAATAGTGAGTAGATTTACACAGGACATTTTCTTATTTGCAGACTGTTACTCGTGGGGTGTTGCAAGGATCAATACAGGGGCCTCAGCTATTTACAATCTATCTTAATAACCTAGATGAAGGTTTAACGTATACACGTTTGCTGACAACACAAGGCTGGGCGGGAAAACACGCTCTGAGAAGGACACAAAGAGTCTGCAAAGGGATATAGATAGGTTAAGTGAGTGGTCAAGAAGGTGACAGATGGAGTATAATGTGGAGTAATGTGAAGTTATTTCCTTTGTTAGGAAGAATAGAAAAACAATGTTTTTAAATGGAGAGAATGTATTCAGAGGCATTTGTATGTCCTTGTACAAGAAACACAAAGTTAACGTACAGGTACAACAAGCAATTAGGAAGGCAAATGGACTTTACTGCAAGGGGGTTGGAGTACAAGAGTAAGAAAGGCTTGCTGCAAATGTACAGAGCTTCGTTAAGAACACACCCAGAGCACTATGTACAGTTTTGATCTCCGTACCTAAGGAAGTACCCTAAGGGGTACACCAAAGGTTCACTAGATTGATTCCTGCATTGAAAGGGCTGTCCAATGAGGAGAGATGGAGTTGAATGGCCCGAAACTCTCTGGAGTTTAGAAGAATGAGAGGTGATCTCACTGAAACATATGATTCCAAGGGATCTTGACAAGGCAGGTGCTGAGAGGATGCTTCCCTGGCTGGAGTGTTTAGAACTCAGGAACATGGTCTCAGGATAAGTGGGTGGCCATTTAGGACTGAGATTAGGTCACATTTCTTCACTCAGAGGGCTGTGAATCTTTGGAAATCTCTAAGGCTGTAGATGTTCAGTAATTGTGTCTTCAAGGCCAAGATCGACAGATTTTTGGGATAGCACTCGTGCCTCTGAGTCGAAAGGTTTTGGGTTTAAGTCCCACTCCAGGGCCTGAGCACTAAACTCAAGGCTGACATTCCAGTGTAGTACCAAGGGAGTGCTGTATTGTTGAAGCTGCTGTCTTTCGGATGAGATGTTAAGACAAGGCTCCATCTGCCTGCTCGGATGGATGTAACATTTCCCATGACACTATATTGAAGAACAACAGGGGAGTTATCCCCTGTGTCCTGACCAATATTTATCCCTCAATCAGGGATCAGGCAGGAAAGTGGAGTTGAGGTCGAAGATCAACCATAATCTTACTAAATGACGAAGCAGGTTCAAGGGGCTGTGTGGCCTATTCCTGCTCCTATTTCTTATATGTTCTCACAGAAACTGAACTCTGGGCTCCATTTCATACTGCAGTAAGGAACACCAGCTTCCAACTCAACTCTGTTTTAAAAGATATTTACATTGTATATCTAAGGTCATAGCTCTTGAAAAAAAGCACAGATGTTGTCCTTATTTGGAGCAACTTTGCTTTTGCCACAGCTTGTATCAAACCATAGAGAAATTATAGCACAGAAGGAGGCCATTCAGCCTGTCGTGTCCGTGCCGGCCGGAAAAAAAAACTTTTCACCACAGGCTTTAGGACAAAAGTCAGTACAGATGAAATGTAAAGGGGGTGGATAATGCTTGGGACTTAGAAAGCATGAAATCTGCTACATGTTCATGAATTGCACCAAGAATGTTGTTGCCTCTTCAATAAAATTAAGAGGATCTTTTGAGGAGGATTATATATAGTAGCTGCCTGCTCCATTCAGAAAGCGATCAAGAAAAGTTCCTTTGCTGAGGCCTTGATGAAATGTGTGCCTTAAAAAGATTTGTATTTACATCGTGCCTTTCATGACCACCAGACATTTCAAAGCACTTTACAACCAATGAAGTATTTTTGAAGCAAAAACAAGAAATGCTGGATTCACTCAGCAGGTCTGGCAGCATCTGTGGAAAGAGAAGCAGAGTTAACGTTTCGGAAGTATTTTTGAAGTGTGGTCATTGTTGTAATGTCGGCAAAGTGGCAGCCAATTTGCACACAGCAAGCTTCCTCAAACAACGTGATAATGACCAGTTAGAGTCATAGAGAGATACAGCACCGAAACAGGCCCTTCAGCTCACTGAGTCCGTGCTGACCATCAACCACCCATTTATACTAATCTTACATTAATCCCATTTTTCCCTCTCACATCCCCACCTTCCCTCAATTCTCCTACCACCTACTTACACTAGGGGCAATTTTTACAATGGCAAATTTACCTACCAAACCACAAGTCTTTGGCATGTGGGAGGAAACCGGAGCACCCGGAGGAAATCCAGGCAGTCACAGGGAGAACCTGCAAACTCCGCACAGGCAGTACCCAGAACCGAACCCGGGTCGCTGCAGCTCTGAGGCTGCGGTGCTAACCACTTTGCCTCCGTCTGTTTTTCTTGTGATGTTGATTGAGGGATAAATATTGGTCAGGACACCGGGGATAACTCCTCTGTTGTTCTTTAATATAGTGTCATGGGAGATTTTACAGCCACCGAGCGGGCAGATGGTGCCTTGTTTTAACGTCTCATCCGAAAGACAGCACCTCCAACAGTGCAGCACTCCCTTAGTACTGCACTGGAATGTCAGCATTGAATTTAGTGCTCAGGCCCTGGAGTGGGACTTAAACCTAGAACCTTATGACTCAGAGACAAGAGTGCTATTAACTGAATGAGGGCTGACATATTAACATTCATCACCTACTGTGGATGTTCGTTTTGCTACTGCATTATACTTGTTTTTATAATTGATTGTAATGGCTTTCTTTTCTTTTTATTTTCATTCAATCCCGTCGTTGGCAAGGCCAGCATTTATTGCGCATCTCTCACCTCCTTTGAGACGGTGACGGTGAACCGCTTTCTTGAACTGCTCCAGTCCATGTGGAGAAGTAGTCCCACAATACAGTTAGGGAGAGTGTTCAAGGATGTTGACCCAGCAAAGATGAAGGAACGATGATATATTTCCAAGTAAGGATTACATGTGACTTTAGGAGAATTTGCAGGTGGTGGTGTTCCAATGCACCTGCTGCCCTTGTCCTTTCAGTTTGGGATGTGCTGTAAAAGAATCCTTGACAAGTTGCTGCATGGCATCTTTGAGATGGTACACACTGCAGCCACGATGCAACGGTGGTGGAAAGAGTGAATGTATAAAGTGGGGCAACGATCAAGCGCACAGCTTTATCCTGGATGGTATCAAGCTTCTTGAATGTCATTAGTGCTCCACACATACAGACAAAGTGGGGAGTATTGCATCACACCCTTGACTTGTGCTTGGCTTTGGGGAGTCAGAAGACAAGTTGCTCGCAAGAGAAAACCCAGCCTCTAACCTGCTCTTATACCCACAGTATTTATATGGCTGGTCCAGTTCAGTTTCTGGTCAATGGTAACCGTCAGGATGTTGAAGGTGGGGGATTCAGCATTGGTAATGCCGTTGAATGTCATGGTGAAATGGTTAGATGCTCTCTTGTTGGAGATGATCATTGCCTGGCACTTATGTGGCGTGAATGTTTCTTGCCACATATCAGTGCAAGCCTGAATGTTGTCCAGGGCTTGCTGCATATGGACATGGGCTACTTCAGTATCTGAGGAGTTGTGAATGGTACTTATCATGGTGCAGTCATCAGTGAACACCGCCACTTCTGAACTTATGATGGAAGGAATGTCAATCATGACAATAGTTTGGCCTAGGACACTGCCCTGAAGAACTCCTGCAGCAATGTCCTGGGGCTGAGATTATCAGCCTCCAACAGCCACAACCATTTTCCTTTGTGCTAAATATGACTCCAACTAGTGGAGAGTTTTCCCCAATTCCATTGACTTCAATTCTACTAGGGCTCCTTGATGTCACACTCAGTCAAATGCTGCCTTGGTGTCAAGTGCAGTCACTCTTAACTCACCAGGTGAGTCACATGTCACAGAATATTCAGCCAAACATGTTAATCTGTTAATTGTGTATCAATTGTTTGATTATATGCAGGTGGAGCATATTAATTGGGGTCTTACTTGAGCACTTATAAGCAGACACTTACTAAGACTGGTGGAGGGTTTTGAGTGAGGATTTACATGTTTGTAATCCTTTTCTTCTCTACAATAAATGTGAAACTAAGTAAAGATAGGATCCAGCACTATCCTTCTATGACAAGCTTTCTGGAGTTGAACATGGTAGCAAAGGATGGTTGCCTACAGTTGAAGGTTGGAAACTATGATTTTTTTTTTTTAAACATAGAAAACTAAAATCTCATGGGCTATTGTGGAAAATATGGCAGAAAGCAAGTGTAAATTGTCAGGGTATGATTACCTGCTGATGTTCTCAGAGTCTGAACCATATGACCAGTGGAAGAATTAAGTGGATATGTGGACAAGGTTACATCTCTACCAAACAGGAAACAAAGTATGGCCTTGGCATTGTCATGTCCCACCAAAAGTAAAATCAGAAGTCAAGTGTTTAGTGAACTGGATGCTTGTCAGTTGGATACTGATGAAGGATTGGATCTTCTGTTGTAAATTTCATTCAAGAATTCTAAGAAAGATGACCTATTGAATGCATATGAGGCATGGTCAGACTTTGATAGATTTTGGAAAACAGATGGTTATTCAATGGAGGAATATATCATGGACTTTAACAGACTCTAAAGAAGATAGAGGAAATTTAATTTGGAGATCCATGGTTGGCTGCTTGCATTTAAATTGCTAGATTGTGCTAGTGTGTTGCATATGGACAGGCTCCTGGTTCTAATGGGGTTTGGTTCTTGGACAAAGACTTCCTGTTGGATCAAATGTCTACTGCCTTAAATTCCTGGGGAAAGTCATTTCCTGCAGCCCTGGTAGAACAAACAGGGAATTCTGCAGTGACACAAAGAAGGGAGGACTCAACATTTACTAGATTTTGAAATGGTCCAGATACTGGAAGCAGGCATAAGTACTTTGGAAGAGTTAAAGACAGGAGAAATGAGGATGAAAGCACCTTTTGCAGGAAGACAGAATTTGAACAGGAATCATAGGTGAATGAATCCCAGGAATGCCTAAGGAACAGTTAATAGGTGCTTCAGATGTGGCTCAAAGTATCATTATGCAACGAGATGCCCTAAGCGGTGGGGCGGAGTCCTCAAAATAACACACGACACAGAATTCTGAGGCAGAAGAGCAAGATATTGATGAATCTGAATGCACTGTACCGGTCACAAGGAGCTTTAGCCCTGTGATGAATGTGCTATATTGAATAGTGCTTGCACGTCGACAGAATGTGGAACTGATTGGTTACAATGTTATCTAGATTAGCTTAGGAGTGAGGGTCGACGCAAGGGTATGGAGTATAAAAGAACTACCCGCTTTAGGTTTGGTGGTGACAACACATTGAAGTCACTGAAAAGAGTAGTAATTTCATGTAAAATAGCTGGAGCAAGCCACTCTATCAGTACTGATATAGTCTCTAGTGAGATACCTTTACTGTTGAGTGAACCTTCTCTGATTCTTAACAGCTGGTGCTATGAATACTTCTCTAACACTCTATAGATATATCAGATTTTGTTAAGGGTATACAATAATGCCCTGACTGGGTAAACTGCAAATTCACTAACTTTCTAAAAACAGTTGCCTTATCATGCTCCAGATCCAGTTTCATTTGTGCCTTCTTCATTGAAGGTTCTTCTTTGGCCTCCTTATCTCGAGAGACAATGGGTAAGCGCCTGGAGGTGGTCAGTGGTGTGTGGAGCAGTGCCTAGAATTGGCCTTTATAGCCTTCATTCTAGCAACAAGATTTAGTCTTTCTACAATAATAAATAGCAAGGACAAAACGGTGATTATAGACAACATTATGAAGAAATGGATATGGACTGGACCAGCTAAGTTTCAGACTGATAATGGAGGGAATTTGTCAATGACCAGTTCAGAGATATGTGTGAAAACATGAACATTATGGTTATGAATACTGCAGCTGAAAGTCCTTTCAGCAATGGGCTCTGTGAAAGGAATCACGCAGTGGTTGATGAAATGTTGCATAAAATCTTAGCTGACCAGCCAAATTACAAGTTGACAACTGCCCTGGCATAGGTGGCTCATGCACAAAATTCGCTTCTGATGGTTGGAGGAAATAGTCCCTATCAATTGGTCTATGGTCAGAATCCCATATTGCCTTCTGTAGAGTGCAACAATCCTCCTGCTCTAGAAGCTTACTACAATTAATTCCTTTTTTTTTTTTTGCACATTTGAATGCTTTACATGCAAAGAGATGGGCTTTCATCAAGTCTGAGGTCTCTGAGAAAATTTGGAGAGCTCTGAGGCATCGTATAAGGCCATCTGAGGCGGAATTTAGTTCAGGAGATTTGCTGCATTATTGTTACGACCAAGTGAGAAAGGTGTCATGAGGTTCTGTTCAACCCGTCACCTGGTCTTACTGTAACCGGGTTTTATTTTTAAACACGCTGTTTTTAGCTCCCCTTGGTGAATCCTTGTTCACTGCTTTCCAATTATAAGGCAAAGAAACTAGCACAAACAGGTTTTCTTAGGTTTAAAGAAGAAAAGTTTGAAATTTATTAAACTTAAACTCTAATTCCGTTAACGCCTACGGATACACGATGCGTCCATGCGAGCATGCATATGTGATACACACATGCAAATAGAGACAGAAAAGAGAAGAAAAATAAAGTGCAAAAGCTTGAGGCAATCTCCGAAGAGTTTTTGTTACGGTTCTTCAAGCTCACTGTAGAGTCCTTGATGGTAAGTAGATCTTGCTTTTTGTTGGGGCCCAGTATTATTCTTAAACCTGTAGACTTTTCCCTCTTGGGGTTCATGTGTCTTCAGCGGATTCAGAGGCTTGTGGGAAAGAGATGGGAGCAGACAGGAGAGATCTTCTCAGTCCAGGAGCAAACAGACACTGAGTTCAAACTCTCTGTGGCCAGTTCAAAAGAAAACCCTGGAACAGCCAGATAGTCATGTGACCAGCTGGTCTAACCAGTCCTGGCCCTCGTGGATTGTATCCTTCTTAGCAGGCCCTGGAATGCACTTCCTCACCTTTGATGTCTGTTGTATGTAAATGTTCTTTTCCAGCCACGGTTGATCTGTTTAACAAGTCCTTTCTTCACTCCAGTAACAGTTTAAAATCAATGTTCATGACAAAATTAACGTGCCTCATTCTTGGCAGGTGGGGGCCTAGCATTATAAAAAGAGGGTCATGGGGAATGGAAGGGCTCTGGTAAGGTAATCGGTCATGATAAAACAGTAGTTTTCAAGCATGGAAATCAAACTGTTGAGGTTCATTCGTCGCGATTGATCGGGGTTGATTACTAAAATCTCAGCAGCTGACAGAGGGAAACGATGCACCTTGTACCTCAAATACTCGTGTTTTGTGATGAAGGACCTGAGGAACAGAATGAGGTAGATCAAGGGTTGGATAGTAATGTGAGGGATCATGACGCTCGGGAACGTGCTATCACATCCAAAGGCCAATTGCCCCGAGTAGGTACTCTGGTGACATATATTCCAGAGAGGTCTAATATACGGAGGGATGAAACAATTGTTGGACGTGCAGGAAAATCTACAGGCAAGTTTAAATATTGGTTAAGTGTTCAACATGATGGCCAAGAAGCAAGGTCCATGGACTGACAGAATGGGGTGAAAGAGCGGAGGGTAAGAAAGCGCAGTGCAAGTTCTAATAGTGGGTCTGGAACTGACTCTTGCATAAGGAAGTGATCGCGTACTGGAGAAAGAGCCTCCGATAATATGTGAGGGAGATCCTCTAGCAGTAGTCTCAAAAGACATCAAAGTGCTAATAGAGACCATAGTTTGAGCAGATTCCACAATGAAAAGAAGGCCAATGAGCAGTCTTGGAATAGAACTAGAAGCAGAAGTTCTTATGACAGTGACATTTTAGTGGCTGCCAACTGACGAGGATAAACTAAGAGAAGCAAAATATAAGGAATTAGAGAATTGGAGAGAGTTGGGAAATTATTCTGAGGTACCAGATAGGGGACAGCCAGTCTTGTCACATAGGTTTGTATGGAAAAAAATCCTTCCTGATGGAACTTATAAGGCTAAAGCAAGGTTAGTTGCGAGGGGTTTTGAAGAGAGACTGGGTGATACCAATGTTAGAGTGGACTCTCCAACAGCTGGAAAAGTAATCTTGAAAATCATTTTAGCTCTTTTGGCCACATATTCATGGGAGTGTAGATCCATTGACATAAGAGCCGCATTTCTGCAGGATGATACTTCTCACAGAAATGTATCTGAAACCACCCAAAGAGGCAACAGATACAGAAGGAAAATTATGGAACCTGAACAAATGCGTCTATGGTCTTTAATGATGCTTCCAGGGTGTGGTATTTCTCGGTGAGATCTGTTTTGTTGAAAATTGGTTGTGTTCAACTAAAAGCAGATCCTGCAATGTTTTATTGGTATCATAAAGGGAAGCATTCAGGCATCTTCATGATGCATGTTGATGATTTCTAATGGGGTGGTACAGTGGATTTTGAGAAATATATATATATATATATATATATATTATATATATATATATATATATACGATTAAGGCAGAATTTAAGATTGGGAGTCAGGCTTGTGGGGCCTTTAAATATATTGGTTTAGATATTAAGCAGACTAAGTCCGGAATAGCTTTAAATCAACAATCCTATTTAGAGAGTCATAGATCATCAAAGAAAGATGATATATATAAAGCAGAGTTGAACAATTGCGAAGCTTGACTGGCCAATTAAACTGGTTGTGCTCTCAGACTAGGCCTAATGCTAGCTTTGATGTGCTGGAGTTGAGCACGATGATGAAACATCTGAAAGTTGATGATGTTTTAAGGGCAAATAAAACATTAAAAAAAAACAAATCTGGAGAAATGTGTACTGAGGTTCCCATCCTTAGGTAACCCAAAGAGCATGAAGCTAATAATTTTTAGTGATGCTTCACATGCTAATCTTGCTGATGGGTATTCGAGTGTAGCTGATTTCATAATATTTCTGATCAGTGAAAATGGGAAATATCATTTAGCTTTGGAGGCTCAGAAAATAAAACTGTTAAACACTTTAGCTGCGGAGACACTTCGTCTTGTGGAGGCAGTGGATATGGGGTTCTATTTGTCAAATATTTTGGGTGAAATTCTGAACAAGGGACACACTGAAGATAGAATACCCATTGAATGTTATGTGGATAATCATTCTTTGTGGGACAATGTACACTCTACAAAAAGTGAGTGAGAAAATCTATGTATTGACCTTGCTGGATTGGAACAAATGCTGGAGAGAAAGAAATCTCCCAACTTATTAGCTATCTGACTGTTTATTAAAAAGAAGTGCTGGTACAAAGAAATTGTTCGGGGTGCTGGAGGAGGGGTGTCTCACAATGTAATACTTTGTACCCAATATGGAATTTATTTTGATTTATTTTGAAGTGTTCTTTAAGCATGTTAATAATTTGTACATGAAATTTATCTTAAAATGTTTGAGCATATTATTCCATGTTGTATTATAAAAGGGAACCTGTTAATTTTGTATCAATTGTTTGATTATATGCAGATGGAGGGTGTTAATTGGGGTCTTACCTGAGCACTTATAAGCAGTCACTTATTGTAACTGGTGGAGGGTTTTGAGTGAGGAGCTAGATGTTTTTACTCGCTACATGTGAAACTCAGTAAAGATAAGCACCAGCATTATCCTTTCATAACAAGCTCTCTGGAGTTTAACGTAACATGGCATTCATGCCATATACCAAGAAGGAATCTTTTGGCAATAGTGTGCTTATTGTATTGGAAAAGTGTTGCTGAGAGTTTGTGCGAGAGGGAAGTGAATCACTCTGGGTTGTTCTTCAAACATTATGGTGTTTGCCATATAATTTTTCTGCAGTGATCACAGTAACATAAAAGGCTTGTCAGCAAAGGTAGAGCCCAATAATAAAAGGGACAGCAGCAGCATGGATACAAAATTGGTTGAGTGACAAGAAACAGACAGTAGTTGTGAAGGTATATACTGAGGTTAGCCAGGAGTCAATGTTAAGACCCCCGCTTTTCCATATATATAGATTAATGACTTAGACCTGGGCGTACAGGGCATAATTTCAAAATTTGCGAATGACACAAAACTTGGAAATATTGTGAACTATGAGGAGAATAATGACAAACTTCAAGAGGACATTGACAGGCTGGTGGAATGGGCGAACAAGTGGCAGATGAAGTGCGAAGTGATTCATTTTGGTAGGAAGAATGAGGAGAGGCAACATAAAATAGAGTACAATTCTAAAGGGGGGTGCAGGAGCAGAGAGACCTGGCAGGATATGTGCACAAATCAATGAAGGTGGCAGGGCAGGTTGAGAAAGCGGTTAATAAAGCTTCCAGGATCCTGGGTTTTATAAGTGTGGGCAAAGAGCACCAAAGCAAGGAGGTGATGATAAATCTATAGATACCTAAAAAGGGGATTTACGCATGGAGGCAGGGGGCAAAGCTGAAGTATTAAATACTTTGTATCTGTCTTTATTGTTAAGATCACCTGGTTCATGGTCTGTAGTAATTTTCTAGAGGTAACTTTTAATTTGGAAATTGAATTTATTAATGTAAGACAAATTAAAACACCTGGTTTGAGAAGCTGGCAAACAAACCTAGGGTGGTTACAAATCAAAGGGTGGTCCATGTTTATTTAGTAAAGTCATAATGGGAAATGTGAAAACCCTACACAATGGAGACCTCTCTGAACTTCATAATGGAGACGGTGTGTCTGTAGCTGCCCAAGTGAGGGAATTAAATTATATAATTTCCCAGAACAAAAGATTTGCAGCTGGCAATAATTAGTTTGAATTGCTATCTGGGGCATTCCACGTGTACAAATAGGAGCATTCTGTTGAGATTGAGCTTGAAGTATATGTCTTCATGTTCTGTTAAGATTTTATTAAAATACAAGTGTTTCCAAACTGTAGTGTTAAGTTAGTAGTATATTACTTTAACTCATGTGCAGTAAAGTTTTTTTTTTTAAATGTGAAAACGTGGTGTATTTCTTTCAATAATAACTGGGAATTTGACTTCCTCTTTTTAAAAAAATTAACAGTCCCTAATGGGATCATAACATTACCAAGGAAGATGCTGCCGTACAGGTCCTGGTGAAACGGGGTAATTCAGACATTTAAAGAGTTTAAAATTGATAAGGAGGAGGGATTCAATAGGCTGTCTGTGCTTAAAATTGATTAGGCACCAGGACTGGATGAAATGCATCCGAGGATATTGAAGGAAGTGAGTGGAAATTGCAGAGGCACCGGCCATAATTTTTCAGTCTTCCTTAGACTCAGGAGTGGTGCCAGAGGACTGGAGAATTGCAAACGTGACACCCTTGTTCAAAAAAATGGTGTAAAGATAGGCCCTGCAAATACAGGCCAGGCAGTTTAACTTCGGTGGTGGGGAAGCTTCTTGAAACGATAATTCGGGACAAAATTAATAGTCACTTGGGGAATGTGGGCTAATTAAGGAAAGCCCACATGGATTTATTAAGAGAAAATCATGTTTAACTAACTTGCTAGACTTTTTTTGATGTAAAAGAGAGGGTTGATGAGGGTCATGTTGATGTGGCATGCATGCACTTCCAAAAGACCTTTGATTAAGAGCCGCACAACCGGCTTGTGAGCAAAGTTATAGCTCATGGCACAAAAGGGACAATAACAACATGGATATGAAATTGGCTGAGTGACAGGAAACAGGGTGGAACTTTAAGTTCCCTGCCGCGAGTTTGGAGGTGAGGAGAGCAGAAAATTGGGTGGGATGGTGGCAGGGGAACCCATCACCATCCCACCTCCACTGAAATTGAGCCCAGGGCAGGAAGGCCTGTGAACGACCTTCCCACCCCACTGCCAATTGAGACCCTTAAATGGGTAATTAATCCCTAATTAAGGGCCATGTTGCCGCACAGGAAGGGCCTGCTGAGGGCCATCCCTCGTCCTTGCTGCTGACACCACGCCAGCCCCTCCCCTGCGAGACCCCTCCCACCTGGCCTACTTTAAGTCTGGTTCAAGCACCAGTGGTGTCTGGTCACTGCAGCTATAGCAGCAGCCACCACCTCCATGGCACGCTGCAGCTGCTAGCCTTATTGACCGGAGGCTCTGCAAGGCCGGGTCTTCTGGTGACGGGGTCCTAAATCTTCCAGAAGGCCCGCTGCTGTCAAGTTAAGTGCTTGATTAGCACTAAATTCAGCGGACCTTCTGTACAAGCGGCAACACTGGGATCTCGGCACTGGTTTCCCCCGATGTCAAGACCTCTGCCAGCAGCATAAAATTCCACCGAGGGTAGTGATTAATGAATGTTCTTTTGACTGGAAGATGATTTGTAGTGCAGTTCCCCAGGGGTCAGTATTGGGACCCTTGGTCTTGATATAGATTAATGACCTAGACCTCTCTGTACAGGCACATTTTAAAAATCATGTGGATGAAACAAAACTTGGAAGCATTGTAAACAGAGAAGAGGATAGTGTAGAACTTCAAAAGGACATAGGCAGGTTGATGAAATGGGCAGACAAGTGACAAATGAAACTTAATGCAGAGAATTGTGAAGTTATTTATTTTGGTAGGAAGGATGTGGAGAGACAATATAAAATAAAGGGTACGATTCTAAAGTGGGTGCAAAAGCAGAGGGACCTGGGGCTATATGTGCATAAGTCATTGAAGGTGGCAGGACAGTTTGAGAGCGGTTAATAAAACACAGCATCCTAGGCTTGATTAGAAGGGGCATAAAGTACAAAAGCAAGAAAGCTATGTTGAACTTGTATAAAACACTGGTTTGGCCTCAACTGCAGTATTGTGTCCAGTTCTGGGTGCCGCATTGTTTGGAAGGATGTGATGGCATTGTAGTGCAGAAAAGATTCATGAGTGGTTCGAGGGATCAGGAATTTCAGTTACATGGATAGATTGAAAAAGTTGGGACTGTTTTCTGTGGAGAAAGTTGAGAGGAGATTTGATGGAGGCATTCAAAATCTGGAGGAGTCTGGACAGAATTGATAAGGAAAAACTGTTCCCACTGGTGGAAGGATCGAAAGCAAGAGGGCACAGATTTAGGGTAATTGTCAAAGAATCAATGGAGACATGAGGAAAAACTTCTTCACGCAGCGAGTGGTTAGGATCGAGAATACAATGCCTGAGAGTGTGGTGGAGGCAGGTTCAATGGAGACATTCAAAAGGGAATTGGATTATCAGAAATGCAAGAATATGCAGGGCTAGGGGAGGCAGCGGGGGAGTGACACTAGGTGATTTGCTTCTTAGGAGAGCCAGCACAGACATGATGGGCTGAATGGCCTCTTTCTGTGTTATGACAATTCTGTGGTTCTGTAATAAAACACTGCTTCAGTCTCAAATGGAGTATTGTGTTCAGTTTTGGGCACCACACTTTAGGAAGGGTATGAAGGCATTAGAGAGTGCACAGAAAAGATTAACAAGAATGGTTCCAGGGACAAGGAGCTTCAGTTATGTGGATAGATTGGAGAAGCCGGGGCTGTTCTCCTTGAAGAGAAGGTTGAGAGGAGATTTCATAGAGGTATTCAAATAATGAGAGGTCTGAATACAGTAGATAGGGAGAAACTGTTCCCACTGACGGAAGGATCAAGAACCAGAGGGCACTGATTTAAGATGACTGGCAAAAGAAACAATGGCGACCTGAGGAAAAACTTTTTTGATGCACCTAGTGGTTAGGATCTGGACTGCACTGCCTGAGTGTGTGTGTGGAGGCAGATCCAATTGTGGGTTTCAAAAGATTATCTGAAGAGAAAAAAATTTGCAGGTCTAATGGGGAAAAGGCGGGGGAATGGGACTAGGTGAGTTGCTCTGGCAGAGAGCTGGCACAGACAAGACGGGCTGATTGGCCTCCTTCTGTGCTGTAGCTAATCTAATTCTAAGTCATACCCCCACCATTGTTCTGATGTGCACTGTGCTCCAAAGTGATAGTTGTGCACTAAATGTGGAAAATTATAGCATGCCAGCTTGAAGTTAAATCCAGGATTTAGTTCTGTACAATAGTAAACATATGTGTTTGTAACATGTATAATTAACAGTGGAATATCGACTACAATGTACTAATTGTGTGATAAAGAATGCGGCGCAGTGGTTAGCACCGCAACCTCACAGCTCCAGCGACCCAGGTTCAGTTCTGGGTACTGCCTGGGCGGAGTTTGCAAGTTCTCCCTGTGACCGCGTGGGTTTCTGCCGGGTGCTCCGGTTTCCTCCCATAGCCAGGTTGATAGGCAAATTGGCCATTGTAAATTGTCCCTAGTGTAGGTAGGTGGTAGGAGAATGGTGGGGATGTAGTAGGGAATATGGGATTAATGTGGGATTTGTATAAATGGGTGGTTGTTGGTCGGCACAGACTCGGTGGGCCAAAGGGCCTGTTTCAGTGCTGTATCTCGAAATAAAAAATAAAATGAATCGTTTGAGGCTGTGCTATTACCATTTCAACATGGCTGCCCAGTCACACAAGTGGTTCATGTAATTAAGGTGCTCCAGAATTGACCTTTTTTTTTCAACACAGCAACAACACACTGTAAAATGCACTGGTTTTGATACACTATATTCAAAGCAAAAAAAACAACAGATGCTTCTCTCTACATTTAGGCAAAAAAAAACACTAACACAAGGGGAATTGTTTTTTTGTCCTGCTGTGGTCTGACATAGGGCCTGCATTTGGAATATGATTTCACAAAGACCAAACAATCCTGACTCAAACCTGCATTACCTGAAGCAGTTTCACAATTTGTGGCAATGGTACTGCTTTCAAAATGCAACTTCGCATTCCAATAAAAATCATTCTGCACGCGTTCAGGTGGCTGCATCAATTATCTCATTATCTTCCCGTATCATAACGTTTAATAAATGCAACCAAACTTTAGGAGAGATGAGACATTTTTTTCTTCCCCCTAAATTAAAAGCATTCCCTTAAGTGTCATCTCATAGTAGTAATTCGCATTTAGTAAGAAATTAGGGGAGGCGGTGGCATAATGGCGTTGTCACTGGACTAGAAACCCAGAGACCCAGGGTATTGCTCTGGGGACAGGGGCTCGAATCGCACCACAGCCGAAGGGGGAATTTGAATTCAATTAATAAATCTGGAATTAAAAGCTAGTCTAATGATGGCCATGACCATTGTCGATTGTTATAAAAACCCATCTGGTTCACTAATGTCCTTTAAGGAACAAAATCTGCTCTCCTTACCTGGTCTGGCCTACATGTGACTCCAGATCCACAGCAATGTGGCTAACTCTTACATGCCCTCTGAAATAGCCGAGCAAGCCACTCAGTTGTACCTAACCGCTAGGAAGTCAATAAAAAAGGAATGAAACCGGATGGACCACCCGGCATCGACCTAGGCACCGGAAACGACAACTGCAAACCCTGTCGACCCTGCAAAGTCCTCCTTACTAACATCTGGAGGCTTGTGCCAAAGTTGGGAGAACTGTCCCACAGACTAGTCAAGTAACAGCCTGACATAATCATACTCACGGAATCATACCTTACAGACAATGTCCCAGACACCGCCATCACCATGCCCGGGTATGTCCTGTCTCAAGGACAGGACAGACCCAGCAGAGGTGGCGGCACAGAGGTATACAGTCAGGAGGGAGTTGCTTTGGGAGGTCTCAACATTGACTCCGGACAGGTCAAACATGGGCCAGGAACCCTCCTGCTGATTACCACCTACTGCCCTCCCTCAGCTGATCAGTCAGTACTCCCCCATGTTGAATAGCACTTGGAGGAAGCACGGAGGGTGGCAAGGGCGCAGAATGTACTCTGGGTGGGGGACTTCAATGTCCATCACCAAGAGTGGCATGTAGCACCACTACTGACCCAAGCTGGCCGAGCCCTAAATGGCATAGCTGCTAGACTGGATCTGCGGCAGGTGGTGAGGGAACCAAGAGAAGGGAAAAACATACTTGTCCTCACCAATCTACCTACCGCAGATGCAGCTGTCCATGACTGCGGTGGTCACTCCCACCAACACTGAGTCCCTGTGGAGACAAAGTCCCGCCTTCACATTGAGGAGACCGTCCATCGTGTTGTATGACACTATCACCATGCTAAACGGGATAGATTTCAAACAGATCTAGCAATGCAAAACTGGGCATCCATGAGGCGCTGTGGACCATCAGCAGCAGAATTGTACTCAACCACTATCTATAACCTCATGGCCCAGCATATCCCCCACTCTACCATTACCATCAAGCCAGGAGACCAAGCCTGGTTCAATGAAGAGTGCAGGAGGGCATGCCAGGACCAGCATCAGGCATACATAAAAATGAGGTGTCAACCTGGTGAAGCTACAACACAGGACTATTTGCATGCCAAACTGCGTAAGCAGCATACAATAGACAGAGCTAAGTGATCCCATAACCAAAGGATCAGATCTAAGCTCTGCAGTCCTGCCACATCCAGCCATGAATGGTGGTGGACAATTAAACAACTAACTGGAGCAGGTGGCTCCACTAATATCGTCATCCTCAATGATGGGGGAACCCAGCACATCAGTGTGAAAGATAAGGCTGAAGCATTTGCAACAATCTTCAGCCAAAAATGCCGAGTTGATGATCCATCTTGGCCTCCTCCTGAAGTCGCCAGCATCACAGATCCAAGACTTCAGCCAATTCAATTCACTCCGCGTGATATCAAGAAACGACTGAAGGCACTGGATACTGCAAAAGCTATGGGCCCTGACAATATTCCAGCAATAGTACTGAAGACCTGTGCTCCAGAACTTGCCGCGCCCCTAGCCAAGCTGTTCCAGCACAGCTACAACACTGGCATCTACCCGGCAATGTGGAAAATTGCTCAGGCATGTCCTGTACATAAAAAGCAGGACAAGTGCAACCCGGCCAATTACCACCCCATCAGTCTACTCTCAATCAGTAAAGCAATGGAAGGTGTCATCAACAGTGCCATCAAGCAGCACATGCTTAGCAATAACCTGCTCAGTGACGCTCAATTTGGGTTCTGCCAGGGCCACTCAGCTCCTGACCTCATCACAGCCTTGGTTCCAACATGGACAAAAGAGCTGCACTCAAGAGGTGAGGTGAGAGTGACTGCCCTTGGCATCAAGGCAGCATTTGACTGAGTATGGCATCTAGGAGCCCTCGCAAAACTGGAGTCAATGGAAATCAGGGGGAAAACTCTCCGCTGGCTGGAGTCATATCTAACGCAAAGCAAGATGGTTGTGGTTGTTGGAGGTCAATCATCTCAGCTCCAGGACATCACTGCAGGAGTTCCTCAGGGTAGTATCCTAGGCCCAACCATCTTCAGCTGCTTCATTAATGACCTCCTTTCAATCATAAGGTCAGAAGTGGGGATGTTCGCTGATGATTGCACGATGTTCAGCACCATTCGTGACCCCTCAGATACTGAAGCAGTCTGTGTAGAAATGCAGCAAGACCTGGACAATATCCAGGCTTGGGCTGATAAGTGGCAAGTAACATTCGCGCCACACAAGTGCCAGGCAATGACCATCTCCAACAAGAGAGAATCTAACCATCTCACCTTGACATTCAATGGCGTTACCATCACTGAATCCCCCACTATCAACATCCTAGGGGTTACCATTGACCAGAAACTGAACTGGAGTAGCCATATAAATACCGTGGCTACAAGAGCAGGTCAGAGGCTAGGAATCCTGCAGCAAGTAACTCATCTCCTGACTCCCCAAAGCCAGTACACCATCTACAAGGCACAAGTCAGGAGTGTGATGTAATACTCTCCATTGCCTGGATGGGTGCAGTTCGAACAACACTCAAGAAGCTCGACATCATCCAGGACAAAGCAGCCCGCTTGATTGGCACCCCATCTACAAACATTCATTACCTCCACCTCCGACGCACAGTGGCAGCAGTGTGTACCATCTACAAGATGCACTGCAGCAACGCACCGAGGCTCCTTAGACAGTACCTTCCAAACCCGCAACCTCAACCAACTAGAAGGACAAGGACAGCAAATGCATTGGAACACCACCACCTGCAAGTTCCCCTCAAAGTCATACACCATCCTGACTTGGAACTGTATCGCCGTTCCTTCACTGTCACTGGGTCAAAATCCTGGAACTTCCTTCGTAACAGCACTGTGGGTGCACCTACCCCACATGAACTGCAGCGGTTCAAGGCGGCAGTTCACCACCACCTTCTCAAAGGCAATTAGGGATGGGCAATAAATGGTGGCCTAGCCAGCAACGCCCACATCCCATGAGTGAGTTTTAAAAAAAAAAGCACACAAACCAATATGAAGAAACAGGATGGCAGTCACATGTCACCCTGACCTCCCTAAAAACATGAAGCCTAATTTACAAGGCCCAGCAACTTGCAAAGAGTAAACTGACTATTCTAGACCACACTGCAGCGAAAACAGTAAACAACAATCTAAACAACACTTCAGAGAGATTCAAGAACTGAGAAGGGTATTCACTGGGGCATTAGTCTGAAACAAGGACCATTAATAATGGCAACATATTAAATAACTAAAAGTGGATTTTTCTGAATGATCTAGTGTGGACAGTTTGGTAACATGTGCACACTCTTCGCTGTCCACAATCTGGTTAAGCAGTAGTCGTGTTATCTAACTAAGCAGATGAGCAGTGATGAATAAGTTGTACATCTGCAAGGTGAATAAATACAAATAGCAACCATTAGGCTGCCATTGGTATGAACTATAAACAAACAGCATACCTGTAACACTGCAGAACTATGGGTGTTGCTAGTGAAGAAGCGAGTGTTGCCTGTCTTTGAAGACTGCAAATGGGTTGTCACACCCATGTCGCCACTTGCCAAGGACACTTTCAGATGAGGATCGTCCTCTTCGACCAACGATCTGCAGAAATTATAAGGGAGAAATTAATGCATTTCAGGCAGAATGAAAGCAGTGCTCTACACCACAGACTAAATTTAGAAAGCAGTAAAACAGCCTGGCATGTTAACCTTTCAATAGCTCGGCACTTTCATATTATTCCATGATGCAACTCCACAAAAGTTATTACAGCTAAAGTGTACATTAAACAAAAGTCACTCCAAACTATTATTGTAAAAATGTGTGCTAGCTGGAGTAACTCCGATTTTTAATAACTGATTGGTACTGAAGTATTTTATGTAATCAGCAAAAAACTGCTGAATATATAGAATCTTAAACTGAAAGGGACTGTAAAAGCGAAAGCAAAATATATTGCTAAAATCCATTGTGTTCGATTACTGGAAGCTCCCCGTGTTTCCCTCTGAGAAACTGTAACGTTAATAATAAAAGCAAAATATTGCAAATGCTGGAAACCTGAAATAGAAACAAGAAATGCTGGAAATACTCAGCAGGTCTGGCAGCATCTGTGGAGAGAGAAGCAGAGTTAACGTTTCAGGTCAGTGACGTTGAGGACAGGAAACTACAGTCGAAGATCTGCTTGCAGTGTGAGAGACCTGGTAATCTGAGCAACAAAGTCCTGCAATAAATATCTGCACTTTTTTTTACAGGTTTATCCTGTTTCAGTTTAGTGGGCCTCATGGCTTGAAAAGCACCATTCTCAGGGCTGCTATCTCATTGATGGCCAAGTCCAAAATCATAACACCAAGATTTTGCAGCTTGGGATGTATAGAAATCAACAAGAACACAGATTTAAACTTTATACATGCCTTGCAAGGCTCCACCGCAATCACTGAAAACAGCCCACAGAAACAAAAAGCTTGGACACTCCTGCTCAAGGTGGTACAATATTATCTAAAAAGTTAGAATTACTATTCCATACCTTTTGGAAACACTGCACACAGAGGCCAAAGTAAAAGCACAATAAACCAGATTCACCCGAGAAAAGACATGTAAGGAAAAAGTACTTGAATTTATATAGGAACATAGGACCATCGGAGCAGGTGCAGGCCATTCAGCCCATCGAGTCTGCTTTACGATTCAATATGACCATGGCTGATCATCCCCCTCAATGCCTTTTTCCCATACTATCCCCATATCCCTTTGTCATTGGTATTTAGAAATCTGTCAATCTGTGCTTGAAACACTCAATGACTGAGCTTCCACAGCCCTCTGGGATAGAGAATTCCAAAGATTCACAACCCTCTAAGTAAAGAAATTTCTCCTCATCTCGATCCTTAGTGGCTTCCCGCTCATTCTGAAATTGTGTCCCCTGGTTCTAGACTCCCCAACCAGGGGAAATATCTTACCTGCATCTACCCTGTCTATCCTTTAAATATTTTGTAGGTTTCAATGAGATCGCCCCTCATTCTTCAAAACTCTAGAGAATACAGGCCCAGTTTCTCCAATCTCTCTTCATAGGACAGTCCCGCCAACCCGGGAACAAGCCTGGTGAACCTTCGTTGCAATCCCCTATGGCAATAATATCCTTAACATAAGGGGACCAAAAATGCACACAGTACTCCAGGTGCGGCCTGACCAAGGTTCTATACAATTGAAACAAGACTTCAGTACTCCTGTACTTAAATCCTCTTGCGATAAAGGCTAACATTACCATTAACCTTCCTGATTGCTTGCTTTACCTGCATGTTAGTTTTCAGTGACTTATTGATGAGGACACACAGGTCCCTTTGTACATCTACACTTTCTTCTTACCATTTAAGAAATACTCTGCACATCTATTCCTCCTACCAAAGTGGATAACCTCACATTTTTCCACATTATATTCCATCTGCCATGTTCTTTCCGGCTCACTAAGTATGTCTAAATCCCCTTGAAGCCGCTTTGCAGCTTCCTCACAACACATATTCCCACCTAGTTTTGGGTCATCTGCGAACTTGGAAATATTACATTTGGTCCCCACATCCAAATCACTGACATATATTGTGAGCAGCTGGGGCCCAAGTACTGATCCTTGAGGTACCAGACTAGTCACAGCCTGCCAACGTGAGAATGACCCGTTTATTCCAACTCCGTTTTCTGCCTGTTAACTAATCCTTAATCCATGCCAGTATATTACTCCCTATTCCACGTGCTTCAATTTTGCTAACCAACCTCCTGTGGGGTACTTTATCGAAAGCCTTCTGAAAATCCAAGTATACCACGTCGACCAACTCCTTTACCAATTCTGTTATTAACATCCTCAAAGAGCTCCAACAGGTTCGTCAAACATGATTTCCCATTCATAAATCCATGTTGACTATGCCCAATCAAATCATTATTAAAGTGGCCATTTATCACATCCTTTAGAAGATTCTAGCATTTTCCCTACTACTGATGTGAGGTCAACAGGTCTGTAGTTTCCTACTTTCTTTCTCCCTCCCTTCTTAAATAGTGGGGTGACATCTGCTACCTTCCAATCTGCAGGAATCATTCCAGAATCTATAGCATTTGGAACATGATCACCAGTGCATCCACTATCTCAATAGCTACCTCTTTCAACACTCTGGGATGTAGAATATCAGGTCCTGGGGACTTATCAACTTTCAGCCCCATTACTTTCTCCAATACAACCTTCTTACTAATACCAATTTCCTTCAATTCCTCACTCTCCCTCGTCCCTTGGATCTCTGGGATCTCTAATTCTGGGAGATTACTTGTATCTTCCTCAGTGAAGACAGACACAAAGTAATCATTTAGCTTCGCTGCCATTTCTCTATTCCCCATTATAAATTCTCCTGACTGCATGTAATGGACCCACATTTTTCTTAGCCAAACGTTTCCTTTTTACGTAACTATGGAAGCTTTTGCAATCCGTTTTTATGTTTTTTTGCTAGTTTACATTCATATTCTATTCTCCCTTTATCAGTTTTTTGGTCCTCCTATGCTGTATTCTAAAATCCTCCCAATCCTCAGGTTTACTTCTATTTCTGGCAACTTTGTAGGCCTTTTAATCTTATACAATCCTCAACTTCCTTTGTTATCCACGGTCGACTGCCTTTACTTTTGGGGTTTTTGTGCCTTGAAGGAATGTGTAGTTGCTGTAGAAAATGTAATAATTATTTAAAAACTAACCATTGCCCATGCACTGTCATACCTTTTAATGTATTTTCCCAATCCACCTCAGCCAATTTGCCCCTCATACCTTCATAATTTCCTTTGTTCAAATTTAACACCCTGACTTCAGACTGAACTACCTCACTTTCAAACATAATGTAAAATTCTATCATATTATGGTCACTCATCCCTAAAGGTTCTTTTACAACAAGATTATTAGTTAAACCTTTTTCATTACATAATACTAGATATAAAATAGCGTGTTCTCTAGTCAGTTCCTCAACAAACTGCTCGAGCTCCTTTCATGTTCCCTGGACGTCCCAAACAACTTAACAGTCTATTAAGTACTTTTAGGTGTATGTCACTGTTGTAATGTAGGTAAACATGACAGCCTATCCACGTACAGCAAGGTCCCACGAACAGGCAATGAGATAAATGACCAGTTAATCTGTTTTGCTGGTGTTCGTTGAATCATTGAATGATACAGGAGGCCATCTGGCCCATTTCGCTGTTGTCGGTAAAGCTATCCAGTTAAGTTCACTCCCCTGCTCTTTCCCTATAGCCCTGCGAATATTTCCCTTTCGAGTATTTAACCAATTCCCTTTTGAAAGTTACGACTGAATCTCCTTCAACCACCTTTCAGGCAGTACACTGCAGATCACAACAACCATCTGTGCAAAAAAAAGGTCTCCCCATCTTGAGTTCTTTTGTCAATCACCTTAGGGCGGCGCAGTGGTTAGCACCGCAGCCTCACAGCTCCAGTGACCCGGGTTCAATTCCGGGTACTGCCTGTGTGGAGTTTGCAAGTTCTCCCTGTGTCTGCGTGGGTTTCCTCCCATAGCCAAAAGACTTGCAGGTTGATAGGTAAATTGGCCATTATAAATTGCCCCTAGTATAGGTAGGTGGTAGGGGAATATAGGGACAGGTGAGGATGTGGTAGGAATATGGGATTAGTGTCGGATTAGTATAAATGGGTGGTTCATGGTCGGCACAGACTCGGTGGGCCGAAGGGCCTGTTTCAGTGCTGTATATCTAAATCTAAAAAATCTAAATCTGTGCCCTCTGGTTAGCGACTCTTCTGCCACTGGAAACAGTTTACTCTATCAAAACTCATTATGATTTTAAACACCTTGATTAAATCTGTTCTTAATCGTCTCTGCTCTAAGGATCAACTTCTCTAGTCTCTCCACATAAACAAAGTGCCTCATCTCTGGTACAGTCTAGTAAATCTCCTCTGCATCCTCTTCAATGTCTTGACATCCTTCCTAAAGTCAGATGCCTAGAATTGAATACAATGGGCTGAATTTTATCTTAGGCGGAAGGGAATTCACCACTGACGTGACTTCTTTGCATTAAATTTCATCTGCCATGTGTCTGCCCATTTCACCAGTCTATGTTCTCCTTAAATCTGTTACCATCATCTTCATTGTTTGCTACATTTCTGAGTTTCATGTGATCTGCAAACTTTAAGATTAGGCCAGGTTATTAAAGATATCAAGAGGATCAATGGTTCTAATACTGACCCCTGAGAAACACCACTGTACAGTTCCCTCCAGTGTAAAAAAACAACAGTTTACCACTACTCTCTGCTTTATCGTGGGATGCCAGAGAGATCAGTGCTGGGGTCTCAACTATTTACAATCTAAGTTAATGAAGAGACATAGTGTATTTCAGCCAAATTTGCTGACAATGCAAAGATAGGTGGGAAAGCAAGTTGTGAGGAGGACACAAAGAGTCTGCAAAGGGATATACATTGGTTAAGCGAGTGGGCAAAAATTTGGCAGATGCAGCAGAATGTGGGAAAATGTGAGGTTGTCCACTTTGGTAGGAAGAATAGAAAAGCAGATTATTTATGACCGAGGCAGAAGGAGTTGCACCGTTTATTCTAGTCCCACTTCACAGGTCACAACATATATTTAAATTTTCCCACTTATCGATAGGGTCAATCATATACTCTATTTTTCCTAGAAAAAAACTCACCAACCAGGTTTCTTTAACAAACAACAAAATTATCATTTTATTACAAATCTTAACCAGTAATGAAGTAAAGCATAAACACAGATTGAAATTTTACAGTTCCCTTTTTACCTTGGCCTCTCACACTCACACACCTGTTAACCGCAAAATAAAAGGGATTGTTGTTTAGGGCTCTGTTACAAAAAAAAAAAGACAAAAAGAAACACTGGCTGAATACTTGCTCATTCTTGAAGAAAAACAGATGAGATATGTTGTGTTTCAAAACTGGTATACAGTCTGGCCTCTGACTACACGTAGACGAGTCACTGGGATCTTTTAGAACAGTTCTTTTCAGGCAGTGTTGAGTATTAATTTAGTAGGCTTTTCTTCAAAGACAGATGAGATGAGTTGACACAGTGGACATCTCAGGGTCTCTTAAAGAGGTGCTGAAAAGCTGAGCTGGGCTGTGATCTTCTCTCCTCCTTCTGCGGGCTTTTTAAAGTGATGGAATAGGCTGGGTTGAGCTGGGGGTTCTGTCCTTCAGTTTTATTTTTTAAACTCCAAACGCTTTTAAACAGTTCATTCCCAACTCCAAACAATTCAGAAGTGCAACCGGGAACAGAAAGTCCACCTTCTGGCTTGTCACTTCTGTGTACACATCTTCCCTAATTATTAGGGTTTCTCTTCTATTTTTAACTTGAGTCATGTGACAACCAGTAAATGTGTTGCCGAACAAGTCCTTTCAGTGTCCTCTTGACGACCCTCTTGGAAAAAAAACCTGTCCAACATTTCTTCAGTTTAACTATGAATCCTTTAAAAATATGTTTTAACAAAAACAGAAGCATTTTCAAAACAATACACTACAGAATGCTGCAGTACAGAGGTATCTGGGTGTCCTTGAACATGAATCGCAAAAAGTTAGCATGCAGATACAGCAAATAATTTGGAAGGCAAATTTCAAGGAGAATGGACTATAAAAGTAGGGAAGTCTTGTCACAACTGTCCAGGGCATTGGTGAGAGCACACCTAGAGTACTGTGTACAGTTTTGGTTTCCTTATTTAAGAAGGGATATATCTACATCGGAGACAGTTCAGAGAAGGTCAATTCCTGGGATGAAGGGGTTGTCTTATTTGGAAAGGTTAAGCAGGTTGGGCCGATACTCATGGGAGTTTGGAAGGATGAGAGGTGATCTTATTGAAACATAGAAGATTTTGAGGGGACTTGGCAGGGTAGATGCTGAGAGGATGTTTCCCCTCGTGGGGAAATCTAGAACTAGGAGGCATAGTTTCAGAATAAGGGGTCTCCCATTTAAGACAGAGATGAGGAGTAATTTCGTCTCCAAGGGTTGTTAATCTTTGGAATTCTCTATACGAGAGCGCAGTGGAGACTGGGTCACTGAATATATTCAAGGCTGAGTTAGACAGATTTTTGATCTACAAGGGAGTCGAGGGTTATGGGGCGGGGGGGTAGGCAAGAAAGTGGAAGAAAGGCCACAATCAGATCATCCATGATCTTATTGAATGGCGGAGCAGGCTCAAGGAACAGAGTGGCCTACTCCTGCTCTTATTTTTAATGTTCTTTTTGTCCCTTTGCCAATTTTGTATCCACATTGCAACTTTAATCCCATGTGTTTTAATTTGCTTACAAGTCTAATATGTGCCACTTTGTCAAATGTTTTTTGGAAGTCCATATACACACCAACAACACTGCCCTCATCAAGCTACTCCATTGCTTCAGCAAAGAACTCAATCAAATTAGTAAAACACAAGTTGTCTTTAACAAATCTGTGATGGCTTTTATTCATCAGCCCATAATTTTCCAAGAGCCAATTAATTTTTTCCTGGATTATAATATCGTGTTTAGAATCGTCTCTAAAAGTTTCGCCACCACTGATATTCGGCTGGCTGGCCTTAATTGATGGTTTTAGCCCATTCTCCACCTTTAAACAGGGGTGTAACTTCTGCAATCTTCCAGTCCTCTGGCACCACATCCATAATAAGGGGGTTTGGAAAGATTGTGGCCATAGCCTTCAGCCTTACTTCCCTCAGTCACCAAGGATGCATCCCATCTGGACTTTCGTACTTTGAGTACTGCCAACCTTTTAAGTATCACCTCTTTATCTATTTGTATCCCATCTAATATCGCTACTTCCTCCTTCTTTACTGCTTAATTGGCAGCATCCTCTTCCCTAGAAGATAGATGCAATGTACCTTAGCTATGCCCTCTGCCTCCACAAGAATATCTCCTCTATGATTCCTAATTGGCCTCACCATTCATTTTACTACCCTTGTACTATTAATATATTTATAAAAGACTTTTGGGTTATATGTTAGCCACTAACCTATTTTCATACTCTCTCTCTCATCCCCTTCTTAGACCTCCCTTATACTTTCTATATTCAGCTTGGTTGTCTACCGTATTATGAAACTTAACCTATTGTAAACCTTATTTTCTGTCTCAGTTTAACCTTTATATCTTTAGTCATCCAGTGAACTCTAGCTTTGGATGCTGTTTCTTTCTCCCGCATGGGAACGTGTCTACTCTGTACCTGAATCATCTCCTCTTTGAAGGACGCCCACTGTTCAATTATTGCACTGTCTTTCAGTTTTCGAATCCTATTCGCCTGGGCCAGATCCCTTTACAACTCATTGAAATTACCCCACCTCCAGTTAAATATTTCTTCTCCTTGATTCTTCCTGCCCTTTCCTATATCTATTCTAAACACGATGATATCATAATCACTGTTCCCTAAATGCTTCTTGACAAACATGCCCCAATTCCTTCCCAAAACCTTCCTTCTTTGTTGGACTGGAAATACACTGATCGAGAAACTTTTCTTGTACACACTTCAAGAATTTCTTCCTACCATTTTGCCCTTTCCACTGTTACTATCCCAGTCCATATTAGGATTAAAGTTCCCCATTGTCACTTCTCTATAGTTCTTACACCTTCCTATAATTTGCCTGCAAATTTGCTCCTTATCTCCTTCCCACTATTTGGTAGCCTACAGTAAAATCCAACAGCATAATAGCTCCTTTACTGTTCCTTAGTTTAACCTAGACCCTTCAATTACATTATCCCTTTCCATTGTTATAATAGTATTGATCAAAGAAACTGTTACCCCCTCCTTTTTGTTCTTTCCTGATATTTCATGAATACCTTGTAGCCAGGAATATTAAGTTTCCAATCCTCCCCTGCTTTGAGCCAGGTCTTGATGAGGAACAGATGATAGCAAAAACACCAAGAGAACTTCTTTGAATAGTGCCATAGGTTCTTTTATATCCACCTGTACAGGTAGATAAGACCTTGGTTTTAAAATTTCACCTGTTAGATGACACCACCAGCAATGCAGCATTCTTTCAGTACTGTGTTAGTCTAAATTTAGTGTTGAAGTCCTGGAGTGGGACTTAACCCACAGGTGAAGTGACTCATAAACCATAAATAGGATCAGGATGGGATTTAGTTCATATTCTTCCTGTTTAACTGATCTGTACTCAAGTTTTAAAAATCCTGCATTCCCTTCCTCTTCCCATTATTCAGAATTCTTATAGATTGAGGATCATAGTCAGCATCCAGTCTCCTCTAACCTTTACGAATGAAAGTAAAAAAATCACAGAAATGCAGAATTAAATCAGCACAAATTCCCCAATTTTGTAATAAATAAAAAGTTAAAATGGGTACTTTTCAGCACTTTTCAACACTCCTGGGATTGGAGTCTACTTCCATTGGATTTTAAGTGATATTGTTTCATTATAGTGCAATACATAAAATTATACTGAAAACTGATCAGCAATCTGAACTGAAGATAGGAAGGTAAAAGGCAGCTATCCTAGTTTGAAATTTTATCAAAGAATGATAGAGGTTTACAACACAGAAGGAGATCAGTTGGCTCAATGCTGGCTCTTTGCTCGAGCAAAAAACTAATTCCACTGCCTCACACTCTCCCCACAGACCTGTATCTTTCTCTACTTCCAATATTTATCTCTGTCGCAAACACTCCTTGGGGTAAAGCATTTCATGCTCTGATAAACTGCTGTGTAAAGAAATTTCTCCTAACCTTGCCCCTTTCTGTCAGTGACAATTTAAAATCAAGAACCTTCATCAAATCTCCCCTCAGCATTCGCTGCTGCAGTGGAAAATGTCCCAATATCTCAAGTTTCTTCTCATCCCGACAGTTCCTCATCTTTGGCACCATCCTGGTGAATATGCACTTTAGATCTTTTCTACAATGTGTCCCCAAAAATATACAAGGTACTCAACTATGGTCTAATCGATATTTTATACAAATTTATCTGTACTTTTGTAGTCTTGTATTTTATGTTGCTATTTGTAGGTCTAAGCTCTGGAATTTCCTCCCTAACACACTCTCACTCCTCTTTTAAGATGCTCCTTAGAACCTACCTCTGATCTGTCCTAATATCTCTTTCTGTGGCTTGGTGTCAAATTTTGTTTGGTAATGCTCCTATGAAGTGCCATGGGATGTTTTATTATGTTAAAGGCACTATATTGTCATGCACAGAAGGAGCCGTGATGAAACAAAAAATAAAATGGAAGATTTATGCCTTAAAAAGTCAACTGTTAAACAAAACTACAAGAACATGGGACACTTACACCATAGTCAAAATGGAATTGCAGTCATCTGACTCCTCCTGTATTGGAAATCAACAAAACTGTCTGCAAAGATGAAACTTGTTAACGTTGTCTGAAATAGCTCTAGGGAGAACCGATTCGAAATTGAAAGGAGCCCAAACCAAAATGAACAAGTGTGAAGTAGCATTGTATAAACAGAATGGTCCCCATTCAGACATCAATCGCTAGCCATGGTTTCTACATGCTGGTCCATTGTGTGGTCACACCAGGGGACAGGGCCATGTGTCTCCTAACAGAAACTCTAATGTGATGGGTTTTTACCTTAAAATGGTAGCCCTCTGGAGAGAGCAAAGAATCAAGCCAACACCTTAGAAAGCCTGTCCAGCCACAGGCTGTGCAAGAGATCCAGCCAAGCAAGAACCCGCCTCAACAACAACTGGAACAGCCACTACAGCAGAGACATCACAAAGTGACTTTAAGATGCTCCTCTGTGAAGGTAACAAAACCCACATTACCAGCTTTGTGTTGAGTTGTAACCACGAGAACTCTACAACACCTCAACAATTTAAAGACTACAAACACCCAGGCCTGCACTTTTAAAAAGACTTTCCTCCTGAGAAAATTCAACATGTGAACCATGAACACTTACCTCACTTTGGACTTTGAACTCCATTCTACCCTTTTCTATCTATTCTTGGGTCTGTGCGTGTGGGCGAGTACATGTGGGGGTGTGTGTGTGTGAGCGAGGTTGTGACCACTTCAGGAATGGTGTAAAAATAAATAGTTAACCTACAAGAAAACCTGGCGTGTGTCTGTTTATTTGACCCGAAAGACACTCAGGGGTAACCATCATTTTAACAAAACATGATTGGGAAGTGAACATTCGGAACCATCCACACGCCTTTTCACCAGTCCGTGACAATATAATTGCAAGCTATTGTTGTAAAACTCAAAATGCTGTTGGCCTTTTTGATGGTTTTATCCACCTGTACTTAAATTTTCAAGGAATTATGTTTTTCAAATTGTAATTGTAGGCAATAAGGAACATGCAGGGCATATATATGTGCGTGTGATTCAGTTGACAGTTCTGTTGCCTTCCAATCAGAAGGTTGAGTGTTCAAGCCCCACTCCAGAACTTGAACACTGGACATGGACCAACACTCTAGCATAGCACTAAGGAAGTGCTATATTGTCAGGAGCATGGTCTTTTGAATGAGCAGTTAAACCAAAGCCCAATTAAAGGCAGAGCAGGCAATTTCTGGTCAACATTTCTCCCTCAAACACCATCAGCATAATTCTAAGTAACAGAGGATGCCATCTTTCCACAATATCCTGAATCATTTATGAGCAAAAAAGATTCCCCCCCCCCCCCCCACATCTCATTTCCATTGGTGAGATCTTATGGGCAAAATGATGGTTGCATATGCCTATTACACATCAAGATAGTATCTATGCAAGTACGTAGCACGCTATGTGTTGTATTAATGCAAATCTTTCTTCTTTTCATACAGCAGGAGTTTTAATTGAAGTACAGATAAGGTTCAATGACTATTTTGACACATGGCGAAGTTTTGTTAAATTAATCGCTGGTACTATGAAAAATCATGAAATCAGCACAGCTTGAATTTCATTCCTTCATGTTTTTTGTTACATTTTTAAAAAATAAACAAATTAGTTAACAATTGAAAACGACAGTTGAAGCAGCAGAAGGAGTGAGAGGCGTGAGGCAGGGCCTATTTGAATTACAAATGAACAATCTGATTATACCTTTTGATATTCTGAGATCCGCTCACAGCTGTGGCACTGCCTCAGCAGTGAATTGATGGAAATTAGTTTACTCACAAACAGTTTCCAAATGCTCTGAACCATATGTCCCTTCACGCAACGCGCTCTAGGAGGATTACATCAGTCAGCTCGCCCTCTGTGGTAGTGGCAATGAATGGAAAATTTCCAGACAATTTTGGCTTTGAACTAAGAGATTGTCCTTTCTCATTCTTTTTGAAAACACAGCAAGATTTTGCAAAAAGTTTCCATAATAAAGCTAGATTTTTTTTTAGCGAAGTCCATTCACAGTGAGTTCATCCTTTCCAGAATGCACAAATGAAGCAGGAATTAAGATTCGTGATGGGGAGAGAATGTTATGCCTCAAGCTGGAGTTCTCCATAACTCACAGAACAAGTGTGCAGAGAGCCATGTCAGTGAATGAATTATATATATATATATTTTTAAATAAAGAGGGCTAAAGTCTGAATGGTGGCTTATTTGTATGCAGGCCTTGGCCAGTTTTTGCAATAAGGTTTTTATCTGATGTCACCATAGAAACATGAATAGCAGAAAGTTTAAAAATAAGTAGATATGCCCAACCAGATACACCAAAACCTCCCAGGAATTGTATATAAGGAGCAAAACAAAGGGGGAAAAAGAACATGAATTGTTAGCAGCACCTTATCCCATCTCTCAGGACATCTCAAGGCACTTTAAATATAGTGAAATACTTTTTGAAGTGGTGGCTGCTGCTAGGCAATATTTTGTACACAGCAAGGCCCCACAATCAGTAATGAAATGAACTTACTTTTGATGCTTATGATTGAGGGAGGAATTCTGGTCAGGACATGGGATTAACAGCCAGCAGAACAGGGACACACTCATCTGAAGTTTGGGACCTCCAAAACATAGCAGTCCCATCATGAAGTAACAACAGAAATTATATGCTCAAGTCCTAGATAGACATCAGAAGAAAATTCAGTGGGATGCTGTGGCTAACTTTCACTCCACTTCTCCTCCCCCGTTTCTGACAGCTAATTCCTCCAATAACACCCCTCTGCCTACCTAAACTCACATTCACCACAAACTAGATCGTAGAACGGAGTCTGAGTGGTGGGTGGTAGGGCTGGGGCAGCGCAGGAGAGAGAGAAATTGTGACCAGCCCACTTAATTCCCTATTGCCTCAAAAAAATCAAGAGGATGGCTCAGTTCAGGGTGTACCACTAGAAACAACTCAGTATTTTATAATAAATGTGAAGACCAAAAAATTCTAGGAAGAATACGTCCCTAAACACTTAACAGCCAATTCAGTAATTCTGAAGTGCAGTCACTACTGTAATGTAGGGAAACACAGCAGCCAACTTGCACACAGCAAGCTGCCACAAATGGCAATGACCAGATAATTTGTTTTAGTAACATTGGTTGAGGGGTAAATATTGGCCAGGGCACTGGGAGAACATCTTCAAAATAGTGCTATTGAATTTTTTTACATTCAACTGAAAGGGCAGATGGGATCTCAGTTTGACATCTCATCAGAAGGACGACATCTCTGACAGTGCAGTACTGAGGGGATGGTGCATTCAAGTGTCAGCCTGGATTACAGGTTTAGGTCTCTGGAGGGAACACATGACATTCTGACTTAGAGGCAAATGTGCTACCAACTGAGCAATGGCTGACACCAAAAGTAGATGCAGCCTATTCTCATGATCAGGAATATTTTGCTTAAGAGAGTTTGGGTAAAAGAATTTGAGTACACTCCAGTCCAGCAGTGACAGAGTTACATTGTCAGACACTTGGATGAGACACCAAACCAAGACCTTGTCGGCCTATTCTGGCAGATGATAAAAAATCCACTATATTATTTTGAAGATCAGGAGTTTTCCAGTGTGCTACCCAAATTCTTGTTGCCAGTCAACATTTTCACTGACTAATTTGTAATTATCTGACTGCAGTTTGGTAGGATCCTGCTGTATGCAAAACGGCGACTGCATAAGAAGTGACTGCGCTTCAAACTAGTTCACGTGAAACATTATAGGACACTTTTATGAAACTTAATGAAATGCCTCAATTTTAATATTCACATCCATGTTTCCAAATCCCTCAATGGCCTTGCCCTTCCCTATCTTTGCAATCTCCTCCAGTTCTAGCCTCTTATGCATCCCCAATTTTCATCACTCCACCATTGGCAGCCATGGCTTCAGCTACCTAGGCCTATGCTCTGTAATTCCCTTCCAAAACCTCTCCACTTCTCTTCTTGAAGATGCTTCTTAAAACCTACTGCTGATTAAGATTTTAGGTCACCTGTCCTAATATCTCCTTATATGGCTTGATGTCAAATTTTGTTTGATAATCGTTCTTCTGAAGCGTCTTGAGATGTTTTACTATGTTAAAGGTGCTACATAAGTTTTTGTTTTTAAATGAATGCCTGCCTTTTGTAAACAGGGGAAAGTCTGATACTGAAGCAGAGCGCTCTTGGAGCGTGGATCAGTAAAAATGTTAAAAGGTTCTATTATCTTGCATCATGTGCACACAAGAACCAATAATTCCCATTTTGTCTCTAGATGTTTGGTAGCAGTTTTCTTTGAAAGTTTGCAGTGGATCAAGAGGGTCTGAGTTACGCGCATCCATTACTGCAAATCACAATTTATACTAAAGGCATTTCTATCTTTAACAAATCCCTTTATTAATGCAAGCTGTGCATGTGTAATTTTTGCATCACTTTCCAGCCATTTCCATACACATCTCTGACCAGGCAACTGCTTTAACACCTGGTTGACTACATTTATGTTCAGTGCTCACTCCGCAGAATCCTGCCCATATATTTTTCTTAAAAACTTAAATTCACCTATCCTCACAGTCTATTTAGGACATATACCTTCATTTTTTTCAAAAAGCTTTCACTGGCTTATAAAGACAATGAAAAATCTAGATTCCGCAAGCTAGCATTTTCACATGTATCTGTGATGCTAAAATAGTGTCAAAAGCACCAAATCCTTTGTCACTGGCTCTGTAAGGGTTAACACTGCTTAGGTACAAATTCTACTAATTAAAATCTGGTACTTTAAATAATATAGTGCTCATGATAGATCGACATATTTACAATGTGCATCTGGTAACATATGCTAGACATCTAATTGAGCACATCCAGAGAACATGACAATCTGATTGAATGGATAGATTATGTTTAACCATCTGATTGCTATTATTGTCTTAGAATGTTAATCTGCCATTATTTGGTTGTCCAGTGCTTTGAAGATCTCCTGCCGCATGATTTTAGGCATCCAACCTTTTAAGAGACAGCTTTGCATTTAAGGTTGCTGGAAAGTCACGCTGCAAAAGGTACCTGTTTTACTGAGGAAGATGAAATTTGCACTGCACAACAGCTCCAACAGTTGCTTATTACTACTGTCTTCTGTGAGCCAGATAATCACAAACTGTTCAAAGGACACCCATCACATGCAAACAACCCTCAACTGCTATTCAGTTGAACAACTTGCAACATTATATCCAACACCATCTGCAAAGACTTCCCAAGTATGTCCGTTCCCAATGTCATTGTGAACAGCCAGGCCTGCAGGACTTTCAAAATCGGTTGTTCATGGGAGGAAGTGCATGTACTTCTCATGCACATTTCAAAGTTGCTTTCCAACCTTGAGTTTTCAACACACAATCTTCTACTGAGTTCAGAGGCAGCAAAATTATTAAGTCGCCAAAATCATTGCTTCAGATGACTCAGTGAGGGACATTGGCCGATTTAGAAGAGATTCCATTGGTGCTGAGAGTTTTGTTCTCGACTTTCACTACATTGTGATAATGAGGTATTGTGTTGAGATGCCAACAGTCACTGTGTTTGTGTCATAAACCTTACTATACTCAGATACGGAAATTTCATGTGCTTCTGTAATAGGCCAGTGTGAATTTGCAGATTATCTTATGAGCACTGGTGGAGACAGAACAAAAAAAAAAATCACCACTGCTAAACTCAAATGACATTACCTATCTCAGGATAATATGTGCAGCAACAGCAGAAACTGAGATGATTAAATTATATTTGTCTACACATACGTAGCGAAGAATCACAATAACAAGGTGCATTGTTGGAAAGCCTAAATCCAAAGAATGATGACTTTGACATTATCAACAAGGTCATGCAGCAAATTTCTGTAGGAGACTGCAGCTAACCAGATTCAGATGGCTTTTCACCCTACAGAGTTCCTAAATACAACATTGTCTTGCAGGATACCAACTATTTCATATTTAAAGTGACTGTGCCAATCGTGTTCCTAAATAATTTGCAGTCTATATTTGTAACAGAATGTGCTCCATCTGCACAGATTTCATGCCCGTCTTATTGAGGCTGAGATCATTACTTGCACGCATTCAGGGAAGAATGTATTTATACAGCAAACAAATTCTACTAATTAAAATCTGATATTTAAAATAATATAGCGCTCAGGATAGGTTAACATATTTACAATGTGCATCTGGTAACATATGCTAGACATCTAATTGAGCACATCCAGAGAACATGACAATCTGATTGAATGGATAGATTATGTTCAACCATCTGATTGCTATTATTGTCTTAGAATGTTAATCTGCCATTATTTGTTTGTCCAGTGCTTTGAAGATCTCCTATCACATGATTTTAGACATCCAACCCATCTAGCTCACCCCTTCCATTAAATGGGAAATAGTGTCAGTTCCCTATCTAGCCCTTCTTTACCATGACAATCAGCATGCCACAGGGCGACTAACAATAGATCACACTGGACTGGATGCTTCATGCAGACACGTCATGCGTCCGTGATCAAACAATCAGCATTATAGCATTGATGATGACATCTATATAAAAAATATTCCCCAATTTATTTTTTGTTTGTGGGATGTGAGCATTGCTGGCTAGGCCAGCATTTATTGCCCACTCTTAATTGCCCTTGAGAAGGTGGTGGTGAGCTGCATTCTTGAATTGCTGCAGTCCTTGGGGTGTAGGTACACCAACAGTGCTGTTAGGAAGAGAGTTCCAGGATTTTGACCCGTGACAGTGAAGGAACAGCAGTATAGTTCCAAGTCAGGGGTGTGTGGTTTGGAGGGGAACTTGCAGTTGGTGGTGTACCAATGCATCTGCTGCCCTTGTCCTTCTAGTTAGTAGAGGTCACGGGTTTGGAAAGTGCTGTCGAAGGAGCCTTGGTGCGTTGCTACAGTGCACCTTGTAGATGGTACACGCTGCAGCCACTGTTCATTGGTGGTGGAGGGAACGAATGTTGAAGATGGGGAATGGGGTGCCAATCAAGTGGGCTGCTTTGTCCTGGATGGTGTCGAGCTTCTCAAGTATTGTTACAGCTGCACCCATCCAGGCAAGTGGAGAGTATTCCATCACACTCATGACTTGTGCCTTGTAGATGGTGGACAGGCTTTGGGGAGACAGGAGGTGAGTTATTCGCCGCAGAATTCCCAACTTCTGATCTGCTCTTGTAGCCAATGCATTTATGTGGCTGGTCCAATTCCGTTTCTGGTCAATGGTAACCCTCAGGATGTTGATAGTGGGGGATTCAGCGATGGTAACGCCATTGAATGTCAAGGGGAGATGCAAAGCCTTTAAACACTGGATAGAATGAATCAATTTAACTCCTGGGGGTGGAGGTTGAACATAAGAACAGAGGAAGATAGGAACAGGAGTAGGCCATTCAACCCTCGAGCCTGTCCCGCCATTCAATGAGATCATGGCTGATCCGCAGCCTAACTCCATATACCTTCCCTTTGGCCCATATCCCTTAATATCTTTGCTTAACAAAAGTCTATCTATCTCAGATTTAAAATTAACAACTGTTCTAGCTTCATCTGCTGTTTGTGGGAGAGAGTTCCAAACCTCTACCACCCTTTGTGTGAAGAAGTGCTTCGAAACATCTCTCCTGAATGGTCTGGTCCTAATTTTTAGACTATGCCCCCTAGTTTTAGAATCGCCAACCAGTGGAAATAGTTTATCTTTATCTAACCTGTCTTTTCCTGTTCAAGATATTAACTTCGATCAGATCACCCCTTAACCTTCTAAATTCTAGCAAAAACAGGCGGAATTTGAGTAATCTCTCCTCGTAACTTAACCCCTGTAGTCCAGGTATCATTCTTGTAAACCTACGTTGCACTCCCTCCAAGGCCTTCAAGTGGGTCGAGTGAGTGGAGGAGTGATCCAAGACAGGGCTACTATACTGCATTACAGATACTCTAGCTTGTGCTCCTTTTAAGGGTGGCTCCCTGCCACAAGTACAAGCTGGGTGAATTTATCCTAATGTTTCTGCCTATAGGGTTGGTGAAGATACCATTGCTACCTGTAGGGTCAGTGAATCGACCCTGAGATTTCTACCTGTAAATTTGGTGAATTCACCCTAATGTTTCCACCTGTAGGGTCTGTGCACTTACCCTGATGTTTCTACTGGTAGAGTCTGTGAGCTTACCCTGATGTTTCCACCTGTAGCATATGTAAATTTTCCCGGTTTCTACCTATAAGATCAATGAATTTACCCTGATATTCCTAAGGGTCTGAGAATTTCCCTGTCAGTAAATTTTCTCTGTTCTCTGAGGGTCTGAGTTTACCCTCATGTTTCTACCTGTATGGTCTGTGATTTTACCCTGATGTGGGTGAATTTACTGTGTCTACCTGTAAGTTATTACTACTACCAGAAATAACATCGACTTTGAAAAATACAGAAATATGGAAATGATACAGGTAAAGACTGAGACAGTGCAGTGCCGTCACCTACCCCCAACCCCCTGAATACTGCTACCCTAAAAAAAGGACCTGTTATCAATGTCAAGTCATGACATGCATGTTGTTCAGTTTCTTCATGTAAGCTTAGCCTTCAGCAAAATCAGAGACAAGCAGGCAGACACGGAAGAGCATACAGAAAGTCCTTCATGTCATAAAAGTATGGTGCCATATTAATGTCAACACTTGCAGAACTGATACTTGTTTTGCCCTCACCTCCTTTATTCAGACTCCAGAGCAGAACAGATTGGTGACCTGGGACTTGTCTTCTCACACACCTTTTTCCAAGTTTGACTGAACAGCGGAATGTAAATACTATGAGCTGAAATATTACACTGAGTTACTGTACAATTCCACACAGTTCATTTCCAAAATTGTGATCTCCATCACCCATCCCATTTTCTTCATTAAGGAAAATTAATCTGGTAGGTTCAAGTTAACAGCAGCAAGCAAACAACACAAGCTCACTTGCTTTTAAAGGAATAAAACATACACTCTATGTTCATCACAGAGGTAAAACTTCCCAAGTTGAAGCTGTCTCATGCCTTCCAAAGAAATCTTTATTCAACATGTGTACATCTAATTCTAATGGTCTACAGTATATCACAGTGACTCAAACTTTGTTCACATCTTATTCAAATAATGAAACATATTCTTTGTCACTTGTTCACACCAGACTAACAGACATGAGGTCATTATTTATGAGGAAAATCAGATAACACTCAGCAAACTGCACATGCACAAAGACAGAGAATACTACAATCATACAGACATCCTGTCCAGCTGTATGAGATTGCCAAGTAGCTGGATTTACATTATTTGTCATAAATTCTAGTTAAGTACATCCTTTGAAAAACAGTGCTTCAGCTTCCATAGTAACAATCCCTGTAAAAAGGAAGGATAAATACAACAATGCACACATATTGTTTATCTCACTTACATCAACGAATATTGCCAGCCGAGATCAAGATGTAGATAATACGTTCACTTTGCTAAAAAGACCTGAACTCTTTAATTCCAGCTACAAGAGTTAATCGGAAGATGTAATAATATTCTTGAATACAAAATGTGGGCAACAGAGACATTGAATTTAAACTCTAACTGTATTGTGACAAGACACAATTAAATTGCATTTATATAGCACTTTTCACGACCACCTAATGCCTCAAAGCACTTTACAGCCAATGAGGTACTTTTGAAGTGTAGCCACTGTTGTAACGTAGGAAATGCAATAACCAATTTGTACAGAACAAGATCCCACCAACAGTAATGTGATAATGACCAGATAATGTTTTTTTCTGTGATGTTGATTGAGGGATAAATGTTGGCCAAGACATTAGGGATAACGAACAAAAACAGAAAATGCTGGAAATACTCAGGCCAGACAGCATCTGTGGAGAGAAAAACAGAGTTAACGTTTCAGATTTGTGACCTTTCAGAGAGCGCGAGGAAACAGAAAGCAAGCTGGGGTGAGTATACCGATAAGCTTTCAAATTAATCTAAGTTAATCAAATATAAAATATGACTTGATCGACTCATTAGTACAAAACCTAAAAACTAAGGTAGAGTTTAAAATTTATCATATATAGATATATATATATACACACACACACAAATATAGGGCGGGCACTGGTTCAAATTAGGAGCTGGGTAATTAAACTTTTTTCAATTGTGGTAGTGTAACAGTGAGTGTTATAATAAGAGTATAAACACAGAGCAGGACTAGTAGTATTAATTACAATTGATTGTTTAAACAGGTACTTTTAATTTAATTTAAATCAAACATAACATCAAACATCCAAATATTTAACATCCAAATTAATTAATTAAATAGAATAGAGATGGTTGGGCAGGCAATGTATTGCAGCTGTAGTATGTGGGAGCTGGCGGACGCCTGTGTGATGCAGAGTTGGCGAGCTGGAATCCGAGCTGCAGACACTGCAACACATCAGGGAGGGGGAGAGTTACCTGGACACTGTTTCAGGACACAGTCACACCCCTTCGATTAATTAACTCAAATCTGGACCATGGTCAGGGACAGGAGGGTGTGATTGCGAGTGAGGCAGGTATGGGGATCCAGAATTTAGCTTTGGAGGAGCCTCAGCCTTTTATCCAATAGGTACGAGGTTCTTGCTCCCGGCGTGGACGTGGGTACAGACTGCAGGGAGGATGAGCAAACTGACCACAGCACCATGATTCAGAGTGCCATTCAAGTGCGGAGAGAAAAGAGAAATGTAGTAGTAGGGGGCAGCACAGTTAGGGGAATAGATACTGTTCTCTGCAGCAAAGACAGAGTCCAAAAGGATGTGTGGCCTACCTGGTGCCAAGTTTAAGGACATCTCTTCTGGGCTGGAGAGGAAATTGGAGTGGGAGGGGAATGATCCAGTTGTCGTGGTCCACGTAGGTACCAACGACATAGGTAGGACTAGGAAAGAGGTTCTGCTGAGGGACTATGAGCAGCTCGGGGCTAAATGAAAAAGCAGAATCTCAAAGGTAATAATCTCCGGATTACTACCAGAGCCACGTGCAAATTGGCGTTGGGGAAATAAGATTAGAGGGGTAAATGCGTGGCTCAAAGAGTGGTGTGGGAGAAATGGGTTCCGATTCATGGGGCACTGGCACCAGTACTGGGGAAGGAGAGAGCTGTTCAGTTGGGAAAGGCTTCATTTGAACCACAAAATGAAAGCAAAATACTGCGGATGCTGGAAATCTGAAATAAAAACAATAAATGCTGGAAATACTCAGCAGGTCTGGCAGCATCTGTGCAGAGAGAAGCAGAGTTAACGTTTCATGTCAGTGACCCTTCTTCAGAACTAGCAAATATTAGAAATGTTTCAAATGCTGCCAGACCTGCTGAGTATTTCCAGCATTTCTTCTTTTTATTTCATTTGAACCATGCTGGGACCAGTGTCTTGGCAAAGTGTATAACTAGGGTCGTAGATAGGACTTTAAACTAATTAGTGGGGCGGAGGCTCCAATTGAAGGGAAGTTTAAAAAATCAAAAAGAAATGAGAGAGCAGAGGTGCAGGGTAGTGAAGGGGTGAACGGTAATCAAAGTGTGACAGGAAGGGGCAGAAAATATAAGCAGAAGAGTGCAGCAGAAATTAGAACCAGAATGAGTAATAGTAAAAAGTCAAAGCTTAAGGCTCTTTATCTGAATGCACGCAGCATTTGTAACAAGATAGATGAGTTGGCAGCACAAATAGAAATAAATGAATATGACTTGATATCTATTACAGAGATGTGGTTGGAGGGTGGCCAAGACTGGGAACTCAATATTCAAGGATATTCAACATTCTGGAAAAATAGGCAAAAAGGAGAAGGAGGTGGGGTAGCTTTGTTATTAAAGGGAGGGATCAGTGTGGTGGTGAGTAGTGTATAGGTGCAATAGCTTGTGATGTGGAATCAGTTTGGGTGGAAATAAAGAATAGCAAGGGGAAGAAGTCACGGGTGGGAGTCGTCTATAGGCCCCCGGAGTTGCCTCACTGTAGGACAAAGTTATAAATTGGGAAATAATGGACATGTGTAAGAAGGGCTCTCCAAAGGTCAAGGGTGATTTTAATCTGCATATTGACTGGACAAATCAGATTGGCAGAGGTAACATGGAAGACGAATTTGTAGATTGCATCAGGGATTGTTACATTGCAGAACCTACCCAGGAACAGGCTATTTTCAATCTAGTAATGTGTAATGAGGTAGGATTAATAAGAGATATCGTAGTTAAGGATCCTCTAGGGGGTAGCGATCACAACATGGTAGAATTTCAAATTCAGTTTGAGGAGGAGCAATTCTGGTCTCAAACTAGTGTCCTCAACTTAAGCAAGGGCAATTACAGAGGTATGAAGAAAGAATTGTCTAAAGTGGGCTGGTAAAACAGACTAAAGGGAAGGTCAGTAGATGAGCAGTGGCAGACATTTAAGCAGATATTTCATAATGCTCAGCAAAAATTTATCCCGGTCAAAAAGAAGGATTCGATGCAAAGGATGAACCACCTGTGGATAACAAAGGCGGTCAAGGAGAGTATCCAATCAAAAACTAAGGCAAACAAAGCGGTGAAAACTAGTTGTAGGCCAGAGGATTGGGAATTCTTTTAGGAACCAGAAGCGGATGACTAAAAAGCTAATAAAGAGGGAGAAAACTGATTATGAAAGTAAATTGGCAAGAAATATAAAAACAAATAGCAAGAGCTTCTACAGGTATATAAAAAGGAAGAGTGCATCTAAAGTGAGCGTGGGACCCTTGGAGGATGCGACTGGAGAATTGATAACGGGGAACAGGGAAATGGCAGATAATTTTAACCAATATTTTGCATCGATCTTCATGGTGGAGGACACTATAAACATCCCACAGATATCAGATAAGCAAGGAGCTAATGGGAGGAAAGATCTTGTAACAGTCTCTATTGAGACAAGGGACAAAATATTTGACAAACTAATGGGACTAAAGGCAGACAAGTCGCTAGGACCTGAGGGCCTGCATAAAGGGTTTTAAAGGAAGTGGCTGCAGAAATAGGGGAGGCATTGGTTGAAATATTCCAGACCTCACTGGATTCCAGGAGGGTCCCAGGATTGGAAAACCGCTGATGTGACGCCCCTGTTCAAGAAGGGAGGGAGACAAAAAGCAGGAAACTATAGGCCAGTCAGCCTAACATCGGTCGTTGGGAAAATGCTAGAAAGTCCATTATTAAGGAAGAAATAGCAGGACATTTAGAAAAGCTTAACGCAATCAAACAGAGTCAACATGGTTTTGTGAAAGGGTAATCATGCTTAACAAATTTGCTAGAGTTCTGTGATGATATAACAAGCAGAATTGATAAAGGGGAACCGGTAGATGTAGTGTATTTGGATTTTCAGAAGGCGTTTGATAAGGTGCCACATAAAAGATTATTTCACAAGATAGGAGCTCATGGTATTGGGGGTAATGTATTAGCATGGATTGAGGATCGGTTAACACACAGAAGACAGAGAGTCGGGATTAATGGGTCTTTTTCAGGTTGGAAAGACGTAACTAGTGGAGTGCCACAAGGATCAGTCCTTGGGCCTCAATTATTACTATCGATATTAATGACTTGGAGGAGGGGGCAGAGTGCAATATATCCAAATTTGATGATACAAAAATAGTTGGGCGGGCCTGTTGTGATGAGGACATAAGGAATCTGCAAGGGGATTTTGATAGGTTGAGTGAGTGGGCAAAAACTTGGCAGATGGAGTTTAATGTAGGAAAGTGTGAGGTCATGCACTTTGGTAGGAAGAATCAAAAGGCAGACTATTATTTAAATTTATTTATTTTTATTTATTTAAAGATACAGCACTGAAACAGGCCCTTCGGCCCACCGAGTCTGTGCCGACCAACAACCATCCATTTATACTAATCCTACATTAACCCCATATTCCCTACCACATCCATACCTTTCTCCTACCACCTACCTACACTAGGGGCAATTTACAATGGCCAATTTACCTATCAACCTGCAAGTCTTTGGCTGTGGGAGGAAACCGGAGCACCTGGCAGAAACCCACACGGTCACAGGGAGAACTTGCAAACTCCGCACAGGCAGTACCCAGAACTGAACCCGGGTCGCTGGAGCTGTGAGGCTGCAGTGCTAATCACTGCGCCACTGTGGAGACAGACTCCAAAAAATTGCAGCACAGAGGGATTTGGGTGTTCTTGTGCATGAAACATAAAAAGTTAACATGCAGGTGCAGCAAGTAATTAAGGAGACAAATGGAATTTTGGCCTTTATTGCTAGGGGGTTGAAGTTTAAAAATAGGGACGTCTTGGTACAACTGTACAGGGCGTTGGTGAGGCCACACCTGGAGTACCGTGTACAGTTTTGATCCCCGTACTTAAGAAAGGATATACTGGCATTGGAGGCAGTTCAAAAGAAATTCACTAGGCTGATTCCTGGGATGAAGGGGTTGACTTATCAAGAATGGCCAAACAGGTTAGGCCTTTATTCATTAGAGTTTAGAAGAATGTGGGATGATCTTATTGAAACGTACAAGATTCTGAGGGGGCTTGACAGGGTAGATGTTGAGAAGATGTTTCCACCAGTGGGGGAATCTCAAACTAGGGGACATAGACACAGAATAAGGGGACACTCATTTAAAACTGAGATGCAAAGGAATTTCTTCTCTCAGAGGGTAATGAATGCCTGGAATTCTATACCCCAGAGAGTTGTGGATGCTAGATCACTGAAAGCATTTAAAGAGGAGGTCGACAGATTTTTTAACTATCGGGGAGTTGAGGGCTATGAGGAGCTGGCACGAAAGAGGAGTTGAGGTCTGGGGCAGATCAACCATGATCTTATTGAAGGTGGGGAAGGCTTGAGGGGCCGAATGGCCTCCTCCTGTTCCTATTTCTTATATCTGAACTGGGAAAAGTTGGAAATGTGATAGATTTTGAGCAAGTGAAAGGGGGTGGGGTGGGGAAGAATAATAAAAAGGGAAGGTCTGTGCTAAGAGATTAAGTGACAAAAGGTGTCCTGGCACAAAGCCAAAGGAAGTGGTAACAGGACAAGTGAAGAAACAAAAGGTTGTCTGGATGAGATGTGAATGTCAGGATAGCAGCCATCTGAACACACAGCACAGGGATTAAGAAAGAAACTTTGGAGGGGGGGGGGGGTGGGGGTGGAAAAGAGAGAAGAACCAGCTAAAAAGAGAAAAGAAAAAAAGGAGCAGAGATGATAATCTAAAATTATTGAACTCAATGTTGAGTCTGGAAGGCTGTCAAGTCCATCTCCAACTCGTCCCTTCCTCGACTTCTCTATCTCCATTTCTGGAGATAGGCTATCAATCAATATTCAGTCTCAGGCAACAGACTCTCACAGCTTCCTGTACTACGCTTCCTCACACCCCACTTCCTGTAAGGACTCTATTCCATTCTCCCAGTTTCTCCGTCACATCTGTTCGGACATTGCAAACTTCCACACTAGTGTTTCTGATGTGTCTTCCTTTTTCCTCAACTGAGCATTTCTACCCCCACCCCGCAACCCCCCACTGTGTTTGACAGGACCCTCCACCGTATCCGGTCTATTTCTCTCACTTCTGCTTTCACCCCTTCCCCACCCTCCCAGAACCAGGATAGGGTTCCCCTTGTCCTCACCTTTCACTCCACGAGCCTCTGTATTCAACGGACCATCCTCTACCATTTCTGCCACCTGATGCCATTGCCAAACAAATCTTCCTTGTCCCTCCCCTTTCAGTATTCCCAAGGGACTACTCCCTCTGCGAGACCCTGGTCCACTCCTCATTCATCCTGAACACTTACCCCACTTTCCTACGGCACCTTTCCATGCAAGCACAGGAGATGCAACATCTGTCCGTGTACCTCCTCCCTTCTCACTGTCCAAGGTCCCAAACACGCCTTCCAGGTGAAACAGCAATTTACTTGTATTTCTTTGAATTTAGAATACTGTATTTGCTGCTCACATCGTGATCTTCTCTACATAGGGGAGACCAAATGTAGACTGGGTGACTAGTTTGTGGAACACCTCCGTTCAGTCCGCAAAAGTGACCCCGAACTTCCCGTCGCTCAATTCTCCACCTTGCTCCCACTCTGACTTTTCTGTCCTTGGCCTGCTACAGATGTTCCAAAGAAGCTCAATACATGCTCCAGGAGCAGCAACTCATCCTTTGACTGGGCACGTTACAGCCTCCCAGACTCAACAATAAGTTTTTTTTCTGCTTTTTATTTTTCTCCCCTTCTGGTTCTTTCTTTATTCCTTTGTGTTTAGACACTTGCTCTCCTGCCATTCACACCTTATCCAGACACATCTTTTGTTTCTTTACTTGACCCATTAAGGCTCCCTTTGGCTTTGTACCATGAAACCTTTTGTCACTTAATCTCTCGTGCCCTCCACTGTATCACAGACCTTCCCTTTTTGGTCTTCTTCCTCACCCCCAGCCCGGTCCCCGAACCCACCCCCCATCGCTTCACTTGCTCAAAACCTATTAGTTTTAACTTTTTTCCAGTTCTAATGAATGGTCTCAGATTTGAAACATTAACTTGTTTTTTCTCTCCACAGACACTGCCTGACCTGCTGAGTATTTCCAGCATTTTCTGTTTTTGTTTGAGTTCCAGCTTACACAGTATCTTTCTTTTGCACGAGAGATAATTCCTTGCGTTTCTTCGAATAGTGCCATGGGATCTTCTACGTCCACCTGAGACAGCAGACAGGGCAACGATTTAACATCGCATCTGAAAGACGGCACCTCCAACAATGCAGCACTCCCTCAGTACTGCTCTGGTGTGTCAGTCTTGATTTTTTTGCTCAAGTCCTAGTGTGGGACTTGCACCGAGTACCTTGTGATTCAGAGATTAATTTAACCTGAAATGGACTTCTAAAACTATGGCTCACCTTGGTATTAACTCTGGAGTTTGGATAGTGGGGGAAATAAGTAAATCAGAGCCCCTAGGTTAGCTCAATAAGAATGGAGATCAACAATCTCCTTCTATATAAAAGAGGCACTTCAGATCTTTATACATTCTGCAAATTGGTAGAAACATACCGGGATAGTTCAGGATTGGCAAGAGTGCCTTGGGCACATCTGGGACAGTGGATGCAATGTGACCTACCAAAAGCTCCAATGCATTAAAAATTACATTCTGATATTAAAATGTACCTTCCCAACATACCCTCTGCACAAGATCACACTGAAATAACTGCCAATTCACTCTGGCTCCAACCGAGTTACAAAGCTCTCACATTCATCTGTTAATGTAGAGTTTGCTAAACCTATATCTAAATGTGTTGCATAAACTTCAAAATAAGCAGCACATTACATACCTACAAATATTAAATGACTGATCTTTTTGTTTTCGTAAAGAAAGGTGTGCAATATCCCAATTTTTGCTTCCATGTGGTTCCTCAGCAGAGATATTTGAGATATAGGGAAACTTGGTGTCAGCTTGGCTTAGTGTTAGCAGATTATAAATTGAAGTTCAACTTGACACTGGCAGTGCAGAGGAGAACTGAGTGAACTGCATTATTGTCCTTCCAACTGTTGAAGCGAGACCCTGAACTGGTGGCTAGTTGGATATAAAAAGCATAAGGTACCATTTGAACAAAGGCAGGGAGATATCCAGATGCTCAAACCAATGTTCCTCAGTTAAACAAACCAACAGGTTAATTGGGCATTGATAGTATGGCTGTGATGGGATCTTGCTGTGCGCAAAATGGCTGCTCTGTTGAACAAGATAACAGTTACTGTGCTCCAATGGAAGTTATTGCACAAAAGGTACATGGGTATGTTTGAGAAATATGATATGGCAATATTTAAGTGCAAGTGTTTCTTTCTTTCTAGCTCTCAACCTACCATTTCAGACTGCTAACTGCACACTCACAATGTATTCAAAAATGGGATTTTTTGCTGGGAGACTTTTAAATAAAAGAATGATGTACATTCTGTATAAATGCTTCTCTGAAACAATATCGAACATATAGAAAGAACAGAACCTCCATGTTGCCATCGTGATCTCAAAATAACCTGAAACAATTCCTGTCACATGACAGCATTTGTCTATGAACATGACGTTTATGGGTTACTTCAAGATAATTTGACAACTGCTGACTGATTTCAAACTCACTGACTTAATTTTATCATCTCTACTTCTGGCAGTCCAAACAAATTCTATCATTTAGATAGGTATAAAGCAAGTCCCATACAGCACATTGACAATGTTAATATGCATTGTGGACTCTGTGAAGATATATTCCTTTGTTGCACTTCGTGTGGGAGCATGCAGAAACTGCAAATGCCTTAAGTCTAAAACTGAAAGAGAACTGCATTAAATGATGGTCAGCAGTATTTAAAAAGACCTTTTATTCTTCCTCTTCTAAGCTGATCTATCCACTGTCTACTTCCAACATATTATTTTACCACTCCAGTTCTGTAAGTGGATAGTCAAGTAATGACAGTCTAGCTTCTCAGCAAAAGTGTACAGTTCTGAAAAAGTGGCTCACTGTAATCGAACCAATATGCAGCAGTAAAGCACTTAACACATTTACAGTATTGACTTTATTGCAGAGATGCAGTTGAGAATCTTGTCGCCCAGTCCAAATAACTTTACACTGTAGGTGTTGGTACCTTCGTTTGGTGATGTAGCCCAATATACTACTGGCTTTGATTGCTGCTGTGCATTGTATGGACATGCTGAGCATCAAATCTACTAATACTCCTAAATTTCCCTCTTAGCTATTTCAGCACCATTCAAAGTATTTAATATGCAACATGCTCATTCCCCATCTCCTCTAACGCACCCCCATTCGCGTAGCACTTAAATTTATCCGCATTAAATCTTATCTATCACTTTGCTACCTAGGTCTACATGATATGTCCAACTCTAACTGTAATTTCTCAGCTGCCTTCCTGGATTCCGCAGCTTCTCCTAGCTTGGTTTCATCTGCAAATTTAATCAATTTGCATTGGGTATCTGACTCCAAGTCATCGATGTAATTATTATACATTCTCAAGACTGAACTATATTCTTTCAGAGTTCCCTAGATTCAGGAGTGGTCCCTCTGGATTGGAAAGCTGCACATGTCACTTCACTTTTTAAGAAGGGTGAAAGGGGGAACCAAGGAAATTACAGACCAGTTAGCCTGACATCTGTATAATAAAAGCAAAATACTGCGGATGCTGGAAATCTGAAACAAAAACAAGAAATGCTGGAACCACTCAGCAGGTCTGGCAGTATCAGTGGAAAGAGAAGCAGAGTTAACGTTTCGGGTCAGTGACCCTTCTTCGGAACTGACAAATATTAGAAAAGTCACAGATTATAAACAAGTGAGGTGGGGGTTGGGCAAGAGATAACAAAGGAGAAGGTGCAGATTGGACCAGGCCACATAGCTGACCAAAAGGTCACGGGGCAAAGGCAAACAATATGTTAATGGTGTGTTGAAAGACAAAGCATTAGTACAGATTAGGTGTGAATATACTGAATATTGAACAGCAGCAAGTGCAAACCTGAAGAAAAACAACCTGAAAAGAACAGTGGGTAAGCAAACTGTGGTGGGCAAGTTGCTGGAGTCTATAGTCAAGGATAGGGTGACTGAACACCTTTAAAAATTTCAATTAATCAGGGACAGCAGCGTGGATTCATGACGTGAAGGTCATGCCTGACAAATCTCATTGAATTTTTTGAAGAGGTTACTAAGGTAGTGGACAGGGGAATGTCCATGGATGTTATTTATATTGTCTTCCAGAAGGCATCTGATAAAGTCCTACATAAGAGACTCTTAACTAAGGTAGAAGCCCATGGAGTTGAGGGCAAATTATTGACATGGTTAGGAAGTTGGTTGAGTGGTAGGCGACAGAGAGTGGGGATCCGATTGGCAGGATGTGACTAGTAGTGTCCCGCAGGGATCTGTGTTGGGGCCTCAATTATTCACATTATTCATTAACGACTTGGATGATGGCATAGTAAGTCATATATCCAAAGATGCTGATGATACAAAGTTAGGCGGCATTGTAGACAGTCTAGATGATAGCATAAAATCGCAAAGAGATATTGACAGACTAGGAGAGTGGGCAAAACTGTTGCAGATGGATTTCAATGCGGGCAAGTGTGATATTATCCATTTTGGACCAAAAAAGGATAGAGCAGGGTACTTTCTAAAGTACAGTGGATGTCCGAAAAGACTTGGGGGTTCAGGTGCATAGATCTTTAAAATGCCACGGGCAAGTGCAGAAAATAATCTGGCAAGTAACATTCGCGCCACACAAGGGCCGGGCAATGTCCATCTCCAACAACACAGAATCTAACCATCTCCCCTTGACATTCAATGGCATTACCATCGCTGAATCCCCCACTATTAACATCCTAGGGGCTACCATTGACCAGAAACTGAACTGGAGTAGCCATATACATACCGTGGCTACAAGAGCAGGTCAGAGGCTAGGAATCCTGAGGCGAGTAACTCACCTCCTGACTCCCCAAAGCCTATCCACCATCTACGAGGCACAAGTCAGGAGTGTGAAGGAGTACTCTCCGCTTGCCTGGATGGATGCAGCTCCAACAACACTCGAAGCTTGACACCATCCAGGACAAAGCAGCCCGCTTGATTGGCACCCCATCTACAAACATTCACTCCCTCCACCACCGACACACAGTGGCAGCAGTGTGTAGCATCTACAAGATGCACTGCAGCAATGCACCAATGCTCCTCAGACAGCACCTTTCAAACCCGCGACCTCTACCAGCCAGAAGGACAAGGGCAGCAAATGCGTGGGAACACCACCACCTGCAAGTTCCCCAAGTCACACACCATCCTGACTTGGAACTATATCGCCGTTCCTTCACTGTCGCTGGGTCAAAATCCTGGAACTCCCTTCCTAACAGCACTGTGGGTATACCTACCCCAAATGGACTGCAGCGGTTCAAGAAGGCAGCTCACCACCACCTTCTCAAGGGCAATTAGGGATGGGCAATAAATGCTGGCCCAGCCAGTGACACGCACATGCCATGAATGAATTTTTTAAAATGTAAATTTGGAGGTCTAAGCACATCACGTGGTAGAGTTTTCCACAGTCGATTTGGGTTGTCAATTCCTCAAAGACGCTGAGGATCCAGTCCAGACATTTTATTTTTAAATGGCCTGTTTTTCATCACTCAATAGGAAAAGGAGCATGATTAAAACAGACAGAGCTCAAACTCATTGGTAAGTATCACTTCTGGTTCACTTAGAAAAAACACTGGACTAAATATAACTCACTGGCATTTTGAAACCTGCAGATGTTATAGGCAATTGAAACACATGATACAGCACTGCAGAAAGCTCATAAAAGATAATTTGATATATTGAAGAACTGAAGCACACAAAACTGCTTATTAGTCACGCCCAAATTTAAGATGCATTTTTCACCACTTTTTTATTTGTTTGTGGGATGTGGGTGTCACTGGCCAGGCCAGCATTTATTGCCCATCCATAATTGCCTTTGAGAAGGTGATGGTGAGCTGCCTTCTTAAACCGCTGCAGTCCTTGGGGTATAGGTACACCAACAGTGCTGTAAGGAAGGGAGTTCCAGGATTTTGACCCCGGGACAGTGAAGGAACGGCGATATAGTTCCAAGTCAGTGTGCGACTTGGAGAGGAACTTGAACATGGTGGCGTTCTCATGCATCTTCTGCCCTTGTCCTTCCAGGTGGTAGAGGTCGTGGGTTTGGAAGGTGCTGTCAAAGGAGCATTGGTCAGTTGCTGCAGTGCATCTTGTTGATGGTACACACTGCTGCCACTATGCATCGGTGGTAAAGGTTGAAGGTTGAAGGTGGTGGATGAGGTGCCAATCAAGTGGGTTGCTTTGTCCTGGATGGTGTTGAGCTTCACCCATCCACGCAAGTGGAGAGTATTCCATCATACTCCTGACTTGTGTGTTGTAAACAGCGGACAGGCATTGGGGAGACAGGAGGTAAGTTACTCACTGCAGACTTCCCAGCTTCTGACCTGCTCTTGTAGCCACAGCATTTATGTGGCTGATCCAGTTCAGTTTCTGGTCAATGGTAACCCCCAGGATGTTGATAATGGGGGATTCAGCGATGGTAATACCATTGAATATCAAGTAGGGGTGGTTAGATTTTCTCTTGTTTGAGACAGTCATTACCTGGCACTTGTGTGGCGGGAATGTAACGTGCCACTTATTAGCCCAAGCCTGGATGCTATTCAGGTCTTGCTGCATCTGGACATGGGCTGCTTCAGTATCGGAGGAGCCGCAAATGGTGGTGAACATTGTGCAGTCATCAGCGAACATCCCCACTTCTGACCTTATGATGGAGGGAAGGTCATTGATGAAGCAGCTGAAGGTGGTTGGACCTAGGACACTACCCTGAGGAACTCCTCTGGGACTGAAATGATTGACCTCCACCAACCTCAACCATCTTCCTCTGTGCTAAGTATGACTCCAGCCAATGGAGAGTTTTCTCCCTGATTCCCATTGACTCGAGTTTTGTTAGGGCTCCTTGATGCCAAAGTCGGTCAAATGCTGCCGATGTCAAGTGCAATCACTCTCACCTCACCTCTGGAGTTCAGCTCTTTTGTCCATGTTTAGACCAAGGCTGTAATGAGGTCAGGAGCTGAGTGGTCCTAGTGGAACCCAAACTGAGCGTCACTGAGCAGGTTATTGCGAAGCAAGTGCTGCTTGATGGCACTGTCGACACTTCCATCACTTTGCTGATGATCGAAAGTAACTGATGGGACCGTAATTGGCCGGGTTGGATTTGTCCTGCTTTTTGTGAACAGGATATATTTGGGCAATTTTCCACATTGCCAGTTAGATGCCAGTATTGTAACTATACTGGAACAGCTTGGCTAGGGGCGCGGCAAGTTCTGGAGCACAGGTCTTCAGTACCATTGCCGGAATGTTGTCAGGGTCCATAGCCTTTGCAGCATGCAGTGCCTTCAGTCGTTTCTTGATATCATGTGGAGTGAATTGGACAGGCTGAAGACTGGCATCTGTGACGCTGGGGACCTCAGGAGGAGGCAGCGATGGATCATCCACTCGGCACTTCTGGCTGAAGATGGTTGCAAATGCTTCAGCCTTGTCTTTCGCACTGATGTGTGGGCTCCCCATCATTGAGGGTGGGGAGATTTGTGGAGCCTTCGCCTCCTGTCAGTTGTTTAATTATCCACCATCATTCACAACTGAATGTGACAGGACCGCAGAGCTTAGTACTGATCCGCTGGTTGTGGGATCGTTCAGCCCCGTCTATTGCATGCTGCTTCTGCTGTTTGGCATGTAAGTAGTTCTGTGTTGTAGCTTCACCAGGTTGACACCTCATTTTGAGGTATGCCTGGTGCTGCTCCTGGCATACCCTCCTGCACTGTTCATTGAACCAGGGTTGGTCTCCTGGATTGATGGTGATGGTAGAGTGGGGAATATGCCAGGCCATGAGGTTACAGTTATGGTTGAGTACAGCTGAGGGGGCTGGTAGGTGGTAATCGGCAGGAGGTTTCCTTGCCTGTGAGAGCTCATGGGGTGTGGAGTCAGTGTTAAGGACTCCCAGTGCAACCCCCGCCCTACTGCAGACCACTGTGCTGCCACCTCTGGTGGGCCTGTCCTGCCAGTGGGACAGGACATACCCAAGGGTGGCGATGGTGGTGTCTGGGACATTGTAATACAAAGCTGGGGGGCAAGTGAGCTATGAGGAGGATGCAAAGAGGCTCCAATATGATTTGGACAAGTTGGGTGAGTGGGCAAATGCATGGCAGATGCAGTATAATGTGATTAAATGCGAGGTTATCCACTTTGGTTGTAAAAACAGAAAGACAGAATATCTGAATGGTGATACATTGGGAAAGGGAGAGCTGCAATGAGACCTGGGTGTCCTTTTGTACCAGTCACTGAAAGCAAGCATTCAGGTGCAGCCAGCAATTAGGAAGGCAAATGGTATGTTGGCCTTCATTGCAAGAGGATTTGAGTACAGGAGCAAGGATGTCTTATTGCAGTTAAAGAGGGCCTTGGTGAGACCACATCTAGAGTATTATGTGCAGTTTTGGTCTCCTTATCTTAGGAAGAATGTTCTTGCCTTGGAGGGAGTGCAAAGAAGATTTACTAGACTGATTCCTGAGATGGCAGGATTGACGTATGAGGAGAGATTGGGTCAACTAGGCCTATATTCACTCGAGTTTAGAAGAATGAGAGGGGATCTCATAGAAACCTATAAAATTCTAACAGGACTAGACAGGCTAGATGCAGGGAGGATGTTCCCGATGGCTGGGGAGTTCAGAACCAGGGGTCACAGTCTCAGGATACGGGGTGTGCCATTTAGAACCGAGATGAGGAGAAATTTCTTCACTCAGAGGGTGGTGAACCTGTGGAATTCTCTAACGCAGAAGGCAGTGGAGGCCAAATCATTAAATATATTCAAGAAGGGGATAGATATATTTCTTAATGCCAAAGGGATCAAGAGATATGGGGAAAAGGCGGGAACAGGGTACTGAATTCGATGATCAGCCATGATCTTTTTTGATTGGCAGAGCAGGCCCGAAGAGCCAAATGGCCTACTCCTATTTTCTATGTCTCGATGGAACATATGATTCCCTAAGTATGACTATGTCAGGCTGTTGCTTGACTAGTCTGTGGGACAGCTCTTCCAATTTTGGCACAAGCCCCCAAATGTTTGTACGGAGGACTTTGTAGCGTCGATAGGGCTGGGTTTGCCATTGTCGTTTCCCGTGTCTAGGTCGATGCCGGGTGGCCCGTCCAGTTTCATTACTTTTCTTAGACTTTGGAGTGGTTTGATACAATTAAGTGGCTTGCCATTTCAGAGGGCATTTTAAAGGTCAACCACATTGCTCTCTGGAGTCACATGTAGCCCAGACCAGGTAAGGGCAGCAGATTTCCTTCCCTAAAGGACATTAGTGAACCAGATGGATTTTTACAACAATCGACAATGGTTTCATGGTCACCATTAGACTAGCTTTTTAATTCCAGATTAATTGAATTCAAATTTCCCCATCTGCCGTGGTGGGATTCGAACCCATGGCCCCTGGGGGTCTGGCTTACTAGCCCAGTGACATTACCACTACGCCACCGCCTCCCCAGTGCTCACACTTACTGAGAGAGATCTGCTGGCAGGCTAGGAGTCTTGTTATGATCAGGTGCTAACAGGTATAGGTGGTTTCCATTGTTCACCTCCCAACTGACCACAATTGTGTTTTGTTTAAAATGATGAATTAGCCCAAGTGTTTTACTTGCCATACAGACAGACAGATCTTCTTGTAGCTTTAAAACAGAAGATTAACTATTTATTGAACAATATTCTTTCCCTGAAATGTTCGCAACACCACTCATGCATGCATTCAATCTCACATGCACACTCAAGAGAAGATGATAGCAGGTAAAGGGTAAGAGTTCAAGGTGTGGTAGGTATTTGTGGTTTACTGTAAACCTGTTGAACCTTCAAAGTAGGACAGTCTTTTTAAAGATGCAGGCCTGGGTGTTTGTAGTCTTGAACGTGCGGTTTGTCGATTTCTGGTGATGAAGATTTCAGACAGGAGGTGGCATCACTTTCAGTTCTTTGCTGTAGCAAGTTGAATTGTAGAATTAGCAGCAAGGCTGCTGCTTCTTGTTTAGGCTGGATCTTTCCACAGCCCCTGGCTCGACTGCCTTCTGTGATCTCTCCCTCTCTCTACAGAGGATTACCTTTTAATGTCATAATTCATCATATTAGCATTTCTGATACCTGACACATGGTCTTCTCCCCTGGTGTGACCACACAATGGACCAGGATGTGGAATCCATAGCCATCTATCATTCAGTTATGATGCATCTAATTTTTTTTTTATTCATTCATGGGATGTGGGCATCGCTGGCTAGGACAGCATTTATTGCCCATCCCTAATTACCCTTGAGAAGATCGTGGTGAGCCGCCTTCTTGAACCGCTGCAGTCCATGTGGGGTTGGTACACCCACAGTACTGTTAGGAAGGGTGTTCTATTCTCACCTTCTTTGTCTCAGAAGAAATCCATTCAATTCAGGACTGTCTCTTGATAGTTTCAGGATGGATATAGTCAACAACTCAGTCTGGAATGCCTCTCACGCGTCCATCACTTAATTTATGCAAAGGTTAAGCCAGCAATATATGCAACCTTATGCAGAAAATACATCTTCCTAACTCATGACTTTAAAATTTAAAATATTGCTCAACTTTTTTTTTTCTGATTTAAATCCTAAAATCCAACCTATGCAGGATCAACGGCTACATGACTTTCATATATCTCTAAAGATGTTCTTTTTGAATTGACTGCCTCCATTGTTTTCAGCCTAGGACATATTCTGTTACATGAGCAGTACATGGTGACTAAATGAGCAGTAAATAGGTTAAAAAGGGGTAGTGTTGATAGGAGGTATCAAGACAGTACTACAAGGTACACAGTCCAAATGAGATGATGGTGCCCTTGGTTTTGGATGACTGCACAAACTGCAGGTCATGATCTTGTGCAGCAGCATCATTATCCTAACAGCCCTGAATCATGGTCTCAGACATCCATCATTTTCTACATTATCTGACATTAATAAGACTGGTTTATGTGGCAAAGTTGTAACAAACAGCAAAAGCACATATGCATACAGGGTTCCACTAGTGTTGTAACATGGTATAGAAACATAGAACACAGGAGGTGGTCATTTGGCCTGTTGTGTCGTTGAAAGAGCTATCCAATTATTTCCACTTCCCTGCTCTTTCCCCACAGTCCTGCAAAATTTTCCTTTTCAAGGAGATATTAAATTCTCTTTTGCAAGCAGCTTCTACCATCCTTTCAGGCAATGCAGACCAGATTATAATAACTCACTAGGTAAAACATTTCACCTCCCTCATTAACTACAGAGCAAGTTTATTTAATGCTTCATTAACAAAACACTGGCTTTACTTAAAAGCTTTCAGGTATTTTATTCCAAATCAAAATAAATGCTGCATTGGCATCAAGCAAAAGCATAAAGTCTGCAGCAACGCAGGCTCAAAGGGCCGAGTGGCCTACTCCTGCTCCTAATTCCTATGTTCGTACATATGTTCACACATAATATTGTGAAACTTTGTCCTTTCTTCAAACACTTGGTTATAACACTTGACAGATGCTCTTAGAATCAGTGACTGGTGAAACTCTCTTGAAACTGCAATGTAATATTTCAACATTTCTGCTTGATTGAATTTCAATTGGAAAGAAATTGCCACAGAGCTAGGATTGCTAGAATGTCAGATCACTAAATTCCTGTGTATCAAAGATCCTCATCACAAAGCAGTTCAGTATTTAACTCCCAGCCTCACATGCCAGCTTGCAAGTCCAAACTGCCATCTCTTTTGCACAGATTTTAGTTCCAGGTGATGAACAATAAGCGTCTAAATTATCACCTCACTTCAAGCCTATAGCGTAGTACACAAAAAAGCTTCACAATACCAACTAGAACTGCCAGAGTTAAAATACTGCAACAAAATAGACATTTTTTTAGAAATCAATTACTAGTGAATTTCTTGTGGTGTTGTTCAGAAGTGAGAGAAGCTGGATCTTGGGCCAGCTGAGCAAGGTGGTAGATCTGTCCTTTCCACGGAGATGTCAAGCATCAGCTGGGCATTTTACTGGATTTTTTTTTGTAAATCACAGAATTTTCTATTTATGGTGTCAAATCTAGATTCGAGACATACTGCACAGTTACACGTGGAGCCAAAAGTATGCAGCTCCACTCCCTAAGCCAGCTACTCTTGTCTCCCATTCCCAGCATCCGAGGCCTGGATCCTGCTGGCTCCTCTGAGCTCCAGCTCCAGTCACTCATCCATCACTTAGCAACAGTTCATAAATCTGGCAAATCCCTTCTCTTGTCAATCAAATCCAAAAGTAAGTCACAGGCCTATCGAGAATCAATAAGATTGCTAGAAAACAGCACAAACATTTCAACAGTCTTACGATCACTATTATCCAGTGAGATTCCTAGAAAGAGACACCAACATTTCTATTGCCCAATAAGATGCTTAGAATTACCTTGAACATTTAAAAGATTATATAACTATTTCCCAATAAAATTCCTAGGAAGTTGCACTAATTGCAAAGGCTACATGACTAGCTATGGCCATTTATACAGTAGCTCAGGACATGCCAAATCACTCCTTATTTAATGAATTACCTTTGAATTGCCATCACTGCACTGATCAATGCAGCAGCTAATTTGCACACTGCAAGATCCCACAAACAGCAAATAAAATGAATGAGCAGGTCATGTCTTTTTGGTAGTAACGGTTGGAGGCAGAATATTGGATCAACTCCGTGTTCTTCACACCTTAAGGTCTTTAACGTCCACTTGAACAGCCAAACATAATCTCAGTTTAACATCACATCCAATAGACTACTGTTATAATGAAGGTGCAATCTTTTTCACCTTATATTGTGTATTAATACGTTGTCACAAATGTGTATAAATATGCATTTCTGCTCTGCAACTGGTTTTAACACAAAATTGCATGCACCCCTATTTTCAATTTACAAAAGGAAAGAATTTCAGTTAAGTCATAAGCATCTTGGTTTTACTTGTTGCAGTGTAATGGAGACAATAACCGACCACTTTTTCCACAGATATTTTTACTGTAGCTTTGTAATTTGCAACATTAATGGGACAGCACAGCAAATATGAAGATTTTGAGTTTTATTTCTGACAGATATCTTATAATACGTCCAATGAGTGGGAATAAATATCTGATTCTCTGTTTTCTACAATGTATTCCAATACTCATGTGGTGTTAGAATTCATTTTAGAGATTACTTTGACTTGAGCTTTGATGAGGAATTTCACAAGAATAGAGAATGCTATAAGAAAAAAGCAGGCATTTATATAGTGTCTCATGACTTCCCTTTGAAATGTCAAATAACTTTATATGCAATGAACTGCTTTGAAGCACGTTGCTGCAAATGGAACAGCAAGATCTCACGAGCACACAGATATATGGCGAGTAATTCTGTTGAGAAGCTCATGCGGGAAGACAGTACTGCTCACTTGGTCTGGGTGGTCAGCACGTTGGCGCTCAATGTCACAGACTGGTGTAGACTGTGGGTTTGTGTCTACAATCCTACTCCTGTTGAGTTCCCGATCTTGCATCTAGGAAAGCGCAAAATGCTGATCAGGGGCTGCCCTGTGGAGGGGGAATAGAAATCTAAGGAGATTCCCTCCTCCCCAACCTCAGCTGTGGACTTCCGCGGGCACAAAGTCAGAAGAAGAGGCTACAATCTGCCTGTGCCGACTCAGCGGGGTGGGTACACGGTGCAGGGAGATAATCTCATTCAGTGGTTTAGAAAGTGCTCCCCACTTCATCTGAGCTGCTTGCCACCTTTTCCTAGAGATGAATGGAAGTCTCCCTCAATAGATATTGAGGGTTAAAATGGTAGAAACATTTGGTGCTCAATGCAACAAGTTTACTTTTTGCTCTGTGAAATGATAATATCCTAGAAAAGATCACCAGTTCAATTCTGTGCAGGCTGAGCTACTGCCACGCATAACTCTGATACAACCAACACAAAAGAGCTGTCCAGTATAGCACTGTGTGGAAGTAATGGGGAAACACTGACCGATAACATCTTCCAATGCTCCAAGCTATTACATACACCGGTGATAGTGCTTTTGCTACGAGCCCGGTCAGCAAAACAATAATAAAAGATAATTTTGGCTACTGCTGTTTAGCACTGTTTGTTCCAGTCAGGTAATATATTATGACCATTAGGTTGAGAGGCTTCAGTTTTGAAGACACTGTAGTCGTGCATCAGCTTTGGCTCAGTCCCACTCCAGAGATTTGAGCACATAATTCAGGCTGACACCCCAACACTATACTGAGGGAGCGCTGCACTGTTGGAGGTATTGTCTTTCGGATGGCACATTAAATCAAGGCCTCGTCTGCTCTCGCAGGTAGACATAAAAGTACTATTTCAAAGAAGAGATGGGGAACTCTTCTCGTGTCCTGGTCAATACTTATACCTCAGCCAAACCCTAAAACAGATTATCTGATCAATATTTCATTGCTGTTTGCTGTGTGCAAAATGGCTGCTGTATTTCCTACACTGCAACAGTGACTACATTTCAGAAGTACTTCATTGGCTATAAAGTGCTTTGGGACATCCTGAGGTCATGAAAGGCACTATATAAATAGAGGTCTTTTTTTTATCCCATTGGGCAGTTCTGATCAATTGAACTGAATTTTTACTTTTGCTTCGTGGTTTAAAACATTGACTGCAAAAATCAGCTCCTACGGGATTCTAGATGAGCTGATTAAATTTTCAGCGCAAATGATGCATGAATTTTGAAGATCAACTTTCCCTTAGTGAAAAGCATTTTTACGCTACACTAGTTGTATTGCTTATGATGTGGAAATAAAGGAGAGAAGACATCAACACAATTTGAAATGCAGCAATAAGCACTAAGAACACAGGATGTGAAGAACCAGAGGCAAGAATTTCAAAACAATTTAAAATAGTATTTTCTTCCTTTTTATTATTGCAAGTGTAAATGGGATTACTGTATTAGTGATCCTTGCTGCAGTGGTCACAGATCAATTTATTACTTGCAGCAGTGCTGTTACCCACTATAGTGTAGCACCAGCACTGTAGTATGGTTATGATACTGGACTAGTAATCCAGAGGTTGAGAGTACAATTGTGGCAAGTTGTAAATTCTATTCACTAAAGCTGGTCTTATGTGGACGAGCAACAGAAAAAAATGACCATAAAAGCTGACAGTTGTAAAAAACACAACCCAACTAGTTCAACTAATGTGCTTCAGGGAAGGGAATCAGCCACCCTTACCAGGCCTGGCCTACATGTGTGACTCCAGTCCCACCACTTGCTTGACTCTTTAGGCCCTCAAGTTAATTCGGAAATTGGAAGAAATATTGCCTTGTCAATGTTGCTCCAAAGGCAAATAATAAAAAATCCATAACAAGGGGCATAACCTTAAAATTAGAACTCAGCCTTTCAGGGGTGATGTCAGGAAGCATGTCTTCACATGAAGCGAAGTGGAAATCTGGAACTCTCCTAAAAAGCTAGTTCAATTTAAAATTTCAAAATTGAGATAGCTATGTTTTCATTAGGCAAGGGTATGAAGGGCCATGCAACAAAGGCAGATAGATGGAATTAGAAACAGACCAGTCATGATCTAATTGAATAGTTGAAGAGTGTGAACTAAGCACTTATTCAGGTCACTGCCTTTGTGGACCCCATGAACCCTATGATCAGGAGTAAAATCTTGCTGCCCAATGTCTATCTGCATGATAGAGTAACCTGGGGGCTATTAACAAGAAAACCCCTCATTCTGTGTACCGATTCTTCCCTATGTGTGTTTCGCTCCCCTTCAAGATTGCAGATCAATAAAAACTCTAGTGAAACAGGGACAAATGTAATCCACAACAAACTTGTTAATCTTATACAATGGTTTCTGTCTGTCCACACTTTTCTGATTGATTGGTAAGTTGAATTGGTGGCGGAGCCAACACAAAGCAGAGAGATCGGGCCTACAGTGAATATGTTCAAAGTTTTCACACGTACAGTGAGAGGTGAGTTTAAAACATACTCGCGAGTCTAGAATATGCCATTGAGAGAGGCAGGTAAAATTTAATCAATGTAATTTCAAACAGAAAGAGACTGAGATTAAATATAGCCAATCATAATATAAAATGGAGAGACTGAGGTTAAATATAAAACTGAGAGACTGTAGTAAAGTATAATCAATGTAATTGAGAGATTGCAGAGGGAGATATTTTAGATATAGGGCAACTTCTGTTGGGTTTGTAGGTCTTGGTTTGTGGAGTGTTTGTAAGGTCCAGTGAAGTTTTGCACCTGTAGGCTGACAGTTAGCTGCTCAAATATTGTAACATTTTGTTGTAACATTCAAGGACAGACTGTGTTGAGTGACAGTTTTTTGACGGATTCAATACAAGGTATCTGGTGAATGGGGAAGACATCTTAGGTGGGCGATGCCTGGTGTACGCAGAGGAAACTCCCCGGCCTCGCTTACCGGCGCCCAGCCTTCGCCCCTCACTGCTCCCTGGCCTTGCTTACTGGGTTCAGGCCCCCAGCACTCGCTGCTCCCTGGCCTCACTTACAAGGTTCCAAAACCCAGCATTTGCCACTCCCCAGCCTCAGTTACTGGGCTCTTGACAGCGATGGGGGCAACGACAAGGGAGGAGGGGGGGGGGGCGAAGTAGGGGGAGGGGAACAGCAAGAGGGGATAACGAGGGGGAGCAGTACAGCATGGGTGGGGAGGGCAGGACGGCATGGGGGGGGAATGGCATGAGACGGAAGGAGGGGAGAGGAAACAGCATGCGAGGGAGGCGGGTGGAGGAAAAACAGCTTGGGAGGGGAAGGAAGGTGGTCGTGGGAGAGGAGGAGGGCTGAAGGAGGATGGCATGGGAGGGGAGGAGAGCTGGAGTGGAGACAGCATGGGAGGGAAGGAAGACTGGAGGGGCCACGGCATGGGAGGGGAGGAAAGCGGGAGTGGGGATGGCATGGAAGGGATGGAATGGGGGATGGCATGGGGATGACATGAGAGGGAATAAAGGAATTGGATGGGTATGGCATGGAATGGGGATTTAAAGAAATACTGCTGCAATAAAGATACAAATTGCATTGCAAATCTCTGCTGGTATACAATATATTTGAATGATCAGAATGCAGTCTTGTAGAGAAATGCAATCTATTTCATGTCACTCTCAGTAGCATGGACAATAATGAAGATTTCTCTTCTACACTTAATGGGCTGAACGTACTTTGCAGGACAGCAATACCAGAAACAAGCCAGCGCTAATATTTCCTATTCTAAGTATCATGTTCATGCTTCAACCCGGAGTCTTTAACAGCCTTTCTCTGGCTGGAGAGCAAGTGGGGCCTCTCTGTCTCACTGTCTGCTTAAATTCCGACTGCAGACAATAATTTTGCAGGGGAGGGAAAATAAAAACATTATATCCCATTAGTATCGAGAATATTCCAACAGTCTTCTCCACTTTCTCGAGATGTTTGTTGAGATCAGACTGCAGGGCAAAACACTGGGAGAGCTCCCTATTCTGCCCTGAATAGTGCCATAGGATCTTTTACATTCCCCTTTACAAGTAGTTGGGGCTTCGGCTTAGCACCTCATGTGAATGGTTACCTCCAGAACCACAATGAAATGTCAACCTAGATTACATGCTCAAGTCCATGACATTTTGATTCAAAGCCAAGCCGAAGCACAGCGCAGGACAAGACTGTTCACAAATTAGAGCCAGTCATAAGCATCATACATCAGCATTCCAACAATTTAGTTTAGTTTAGAGATACAGCACTGAAACAGGCCCTTCGGCCCACCGAGTCTGTGCCGACCATCAACCACCCATTTATACTAACCCTACATCAGGTGGCAGGACTATATCTCCAACACAGAAGTCCTTGAAGCGGCCAACACCCCCAGCTTATACACACTACTGAGTCAGCGGCGCTTGAGATGGCTTGGCCATGTGAGCCGCATGGAAGATGGCAGGATCCCCAAAGACACATTGTACAGCGAGCTCGCCACTGGTATCAGACCCACCGGCCGTCCATGTCTCCGTTATAAAGACGTCTGCAAACGCGACATGAAATCGTGTGACATTGATCACAAGTCGTGGGAGTCAGTTGCCAGCATTAGCCAGAGCTGGCGGGCAGCCATAAAGACAGGGCTAAATTGTGGCGAGTCGAAGAGACTTAGTAGTTGGCAGGAAAAAAGACAGAGGCGAAAGGGGAGAGCCAACTGTGCAACAGCCCCAACAAACAAATTTCTCTGCAGCACCTGTGGAAGAGCCTGTCACTCCAGAATTGGCCTTTATAGCCACTCCAGGCGCTGCTTCACAAACCACTGACCACCTCCAGGCGCGTATCCATTGTCTCTCGAGATAAGGAGGCCCAAAAGAACACTAATTCCATATTCCTACCACATCCCCACCTGTCCCTATATTTCCCTGTCACCTACCTATACTAGGGGCAATTTATAATGGCCAATTGGACCTATCAATCTGCAAGTCTTTGGCATGTGGGAGGAAACCGGAGCACCCGGAGGAAACCCACGCAGACACAGGGAGAACTTGCAAACTCCACACAGGCAGTACCCAGAATTGAACCCAGGTCGCTGGAGCTGTGAGGCTGCGGTGCTAACCACTGCGCCACTGTGGGAATAGAAAATCAAAATAAAGCAGCTGCTGGAAATCTGAAATAAAAACAGAAGATGGTGGGAATACTCAGCAGGTCTGGCAGCATTTGTGGAGAGAGTAACAGAGTTAATGTTTCAGATCTGTGTTCATTCTAATGAAAGGTCACAGACCTTAAACGTTAACTCTGTTTCTCTCTCCACACATGCTGCCAGACCTGCTGCGTATTTCCAGAATTTTCTGTTTTTATTCCAACAATGGGATCAGCTTGCAGCAGCAAGAACTTCATTCCCACTAAACTCAATGGTAGATGGCCCAATACAGACCCCACAGTATCGTCATAAGTGGGCCTTTGTTTTTTTTCAGTAGGGAAACGACTTATCACAGGTCTGTACAAAGCTGCTTTCTGGATTGGAACAAATGGGTACAAATTGCTGTGTCAGCTGTGGCTCAGATGTAGCACTCTCACTTTTCACGTCAGAAGTTGTGGATTCCGAGACTTAAGCACAAAAACCTAGGCTGACACACGAGGGAGTGCTGCACTCAGAGGTGCCGGCTTTCAGATGAGATGTTAAACCAAGGGGCCCTGTCAGCTCTCTCAAGTGGACATAAAAGATCCTATTGCACGATTTTGTAAAAGAGCAGGTGAGCTAGCCCCAGAGTCCTGGCCAATATTTATAAATCACAAAAATAGATTATCTACTCATTATGACATTGCTGATTGTGGGAGCTAGCTGCGTGAAAATTGTCTGTCGTGTTTTCCAAATTACAACAGTGACTATATTTTAAAAGTACTTAATTGGCTATAAAGCACTTTGGAACATCCTGAAGTTGTGAAAGGTGTAATGAAAATGCAAGTTGTTCTTTTAATTTTTTTTTGTTCAAACATTTTCTGTGGGGACTATGTTATACTGAAAGCATTCCCCCTGGGGGATATCCATTTTAAAAGGTGCATTTGATATTTCAAGTTATTGTTTTCTGCAGCTACGTATTGTCTTTGCAGCATTAAATCACTTAACTTATTAATTGAGTGAATAAGTTTATAGTTGTGCCAAGGGGCCTTGTTACAAATACTCTATATTATTTTAACAAGTGATAGAATCAGCATCACATGGCGGTTTCATGTTCAACAGAATTCTAGAACACGTTCCTGACAATATAGCATATTTGGTTATCCAAAGTGTCTGCTTGTTTCAGTGATCAGCCCCTTTTAATATGGAAATCAGACTCTGGTCACCATTTTAGGTAGAAATTTCAGTGTTCAATCTGGTGTGCTGTGTCTGAATGCCTGATTGGCACCCTGCAGCTCACCTGATGTATTTACGTAGGGCAGAGCCTGTTCGCCACCAGAATGGGCAGCCAACAAAAAGTCAAAATCTATCTCACGACTCGTCATTTATTCAGATCAAAGAGAATCCTTCCATGTTTGCCAGTCTTTCACCTGCAGACTTGCACATTGTCTAATTCAGGGTTGTCCAACGTTTTCAGGCGGAGGGCTACATTAACCAAATATGCTATATTGTCAGTGGTAACAGGGCAGTAAGGCTATCAGCTCCATTTTAAGGCAGTTAGCATCCCATTAATGTTAGGCAAGCGCACTCAAAAGTCAATGCCCTGGACTTTAGAATAGGTGCGATAGACAGCATAACAAAAAAAATTCAAACATCGTCATAACTGCAATAACCCACACAGTAAACAAAGTCTGAGAGAAGCTCTTGTAAATCTCAATGAATGTAAGCATATCGTCCAAGATGATTTGTCCGATAGCTGCTGGCTAGACGACAAGCAACTGCATACCAAGTTCGAATAAAATGTGGGCCATCAGAGGGATTCCTCAACACATTATCTTTGGTGATGTCTAGTTGGGCATGGAATCCATAGAAGCAATAAAAGACATTGGAACTACTTTAGAGATCGTTCAAGACATCACACTGCCTGATGCACAGAGACTGCTGCTGCAGCATTCCTTAGCCCCAGCCTAGAAATTAGTATTCAACCTCGAGAAGTGGGAAATCAGTTCTAGGTTGCAAAGGGAAACTCATTATAGTATCAAGATTGAGCACACACATTTTATATACATGTAAGCTGCCACTTCATTTCTCAAAAAATGTGCATTATGCACAATAACATGAAATGCATGAAAACATCTCTCTACCACAATATTTATGTGGACATTGTATTTGTAGGATTACAACACTTGATAGTTATCGTATCCAACTCAAGTTGCAGTAGAAACTTAATCATCCACTTCAATAATGCAGGGAATCCCACTGGTGGATAATGGAAATTCGCAGATAATCCCATTTTAAAAGCTAGTTTGATAGCTGAAAATAGGCTGCCGTATTCACCTACAGAGCAACAGTTACCGAACGTGAAACATTTTGAATGCCCCGAAAATGTAGTAACGCTCTACAGAAAAGAAAGTTTCTTCTTTCTTTTTTGATGTTCTGCGGCTTTGCTCATTGGCAAAGATAAATAAACAGCACTCTTCCAGTAGCTGAACCCCTGAGCATCTCACTCTCATTCTGTTTGTTTCCATTACGTTTCTCTTTATCTTTCTGGCCCTCACACCTTTTTTACTGTCAACTATAAATCTCCCTGTTTTCCTCTCTTTCAGGCTCTTTCTTCCTCTGTATGACTTTGCTGTGATCTGGTTACAGTTGTTGTAGCAATGGCTGAGTTTTGCTCTGAAGTTCTTTTCAATAAATATCAACAAGTATTTATCTGATTTCACTCCTGATATCACCCAGACACTGGGGAGTTTGCTACCAACTCAGCAATCAGAGGAACTAACATTTTTATTTTGCTTGTCTACGAGAAAGAAATTTCCTCAGGGAAGAGGTAAGGAGCCATGTTTCCTTGTTTCACCAAGTGAGATAGATTGTTTCAGCTACTACCATGTACACCTGCTAGAAGCACTGTCTATTTTAAAAGAAAACAAATTATGAACATAGAAATTACTGTTGCCAATTGTTATGACCAGGTGAGAAAGAGGTCTAGGGTTTCCTTTCAGCCTTCACCTGATCTTACTGTAACAGGGTTTAATTTTAAACACACCGTGTTTTTAGCTCCCCCTTGGTGAATCCTTGTTCACCGCTTTAAAGAAGAAAGTAAAATTTATTAAACAAACTCTAATTCGGTTAACACCAATGGATACACAACGCGCCCAAGCTAGCATGCATACGCAGATAGGGACAGAAAGAGAAGAAAACTAAAGTGGAAAAGTTTGAGGCAATATCTTAAAGTTTTTGTTATGGTTCTTTGAGCTCACTGTAGAGTCCTTGCTTGTAGGTGGACCTTGCCTTTCGTTGGGGCCCAGTATTCTTCTTAAACCTTGCTCGCTGTGGGAGACTTTTCTCTCTTGGAGTTCATGTGTCTTCTTCAGTGGATTCAGTTCTGTGAGAAAGAGATGGGAGCAGGCAGACAGGAGCGAGGAGGTCTGCTTCAGTCCAGAAGCACTGTGCTTTCTGCCAGTTCAAACACTGTCTCTACAATCTAAAGCTCCCCAAGTTGGCCAGCAGGGTAGTCCTGTGACCGACTGGTATAACCACTTCTGGCTTTGTGTATTGTGTGTGTTAGGGAATGGTCCTTTGTCTACAAACACTGTCTGTTAATATGCAAAAATGTTTTTTCCGATCAGGGGCCTGGCAACCCCTTGTAACAGGCCTGCTCTTCTTCCCAGCAACAACTTGAAATTTAATGTCAATGTGGTGAAATTTATGTGCCTCATTCTTGGCAGGTGGGGGCCTGCATGACACCAATACTAATGCACAAACATTTAAGTCACTCATATGAAATTCCTCTATTTGAATATAACCTGAATGAATTTAGTAAGCATTTTGCCTAAATTAACTTCAAGTTTTTTCTCCTCATTGTGTTTGTTAATTGCTGATATTAAAATACTTAACCCATTTCAAATGATCACAATCTTCCACTCACCCACATCTCACAGCGTCTTACTTTATCCATGATACCACATGCCTGATGTACTAATATACTGTACTGCTGTAATCGCACATCTTCTCAGTATGCTACTTTACCAGGCTACCATGTCAGATATTGACATCATAATGAAAACGGAACTATGAGAGGGGTCACCCCGAGCAAACTATCTGGCAATACTGCTTTGAGAGATCTGGAAACTGGAAACAGGGATCTTTGTAGACTGAGAAAATCTGACAAGTGCATATATTTATACTTGTTTTATGCATAGCTAAACAAAGTAACACATGATGAAAAGTTCCTTCAGGAAAATAAGTGTAGCTTATGACTTGAACATTGACCTGTAGGTTGGAGGATAAACAATGAATTTGATTAGTGACATTTGCTTTAGATATGCCATTGTTTTAAATATAGATGTTTTTTCATCTGACTGCTGGCAGCCTGGACCCCCAATGATCCTCACAGGAAATGTCTGGGTTTTCTGCACAGAAGTTAAAAATACTCCAGTCATATGTTACCTTTAGAAGAATAAATGAAGATCCTCAGTAGCGAGGTGACTAAATGGTTCAAGCATGATACACCCATGAGGAAGCATTCACTATCAGTGGATTTACTTTACTGGCTTGCGTTCAGTGCAAGATTCTTTTCTCTGCCTGATCCTGACAGAGCTCCTATCCCTTGCAATACTGACCAGCATCTATAACTGTACCTGCTCTCCCAGCATGGTCCCAATTCCTGCAAAACACTCCATGCAGAATCAGGTACATAGTTAACTGGAACATGGATGATTGAAGGCATATTGCTTTCTGTCTCTCCACCTCTTTTAAGACCCCCCATAAAGCCCAGCCTTTTGATCATGCTTGTAGTCACCCCTCCAAACATCATCTTTGGCTTGGCATACATTTCAGTCCGATTACACCTCTGTGAAACACCTTGGGAATTTTTTTTTACATCAAAGGCACTATATAAATGCAAGTTGTTGTTGCAAACATACTATATTATAAACCAGTCCTTCGCTTTCACTAAATTTTGTAATTCCTCATGCTTATTCAATTTCAATCAGCTGGTCCTGAAAATTCCTAAGCACAGACAACTGGAAGATCCTCCATTGCATGCGTACATGCATCCTCATGGTGGTGTAGACCATTCCAGATTCTGTAAAGTTCAGGTCTTGCACACCTTTATAGAGCTGCGTTACAACACAGCCAGATCAATCCGGATGCCTACTTTTTTGTTTCAGAATCCTAAATACATACTCAACAGCTTCACCTTCTGTTATAAGGCTTGCTATATTCTACTTTTCCTTCATTTGTGATTTTTACACTCATGCCATCAGGCAAAGTTTCAAAATATCCTTGTAAACATTCCCCTCAAGTAATGCAGCAATACTCGAACTTTGTAGAACTGGAAGGTGAAATAGCAATAACAGAAATTTCAAAGAAGCAATCAGAAGCATACTCAATGTCCTGACAAAAATTCACAGTAATGTTTGAGAGGAGGGAAGCCTTGAATGGAAAAGGGACATGGTTCTAATGATGAAATAGTAGAACAATTAGCAAAATATTATAGCTGTGATGAAGAGAAGAAAATTAGGATTTGAATTACTTTGAAAAGTAAAAAACAGATGTGGAAAGCTCCACTTATTTAATGAATGAAGATAAAGTAATCTTAATGAAACTGACAATTTAGAAAGCAGGGTATGACCAATTTTAGCATCCTTGGTTTTCTAGATGTTCTAAGTAATAGACGCACACATCCTGGAGGACTTGTCACCAATCAAGACCCTTGCAACATAAATGCATGTCTTTGTGTCTAAATTACTGCACTATCAGACAATTTAGTAACAGGCAAATTACAAGAAGAGGGCAGAAGATGTAAGAATATAATGATTCTGGCAAAAAAATTGTCATTCCCCATAAAAGATCTGATGGGCTGTGCAACGCAACACAGATAAAGAAACAGAGATGATTCCTCAGCCCTTACTATGATTTGGCATCAGTCCAAATCATTCAAATTTAAAATTCACACTTGCCATTGTTTTTAGCATTTATGAAATATGCATTTAGTGGTGAATTTTATGCTATCTTAGTGAATTCATTAAAAAGGTTATGGAGCAATAGTAGAAGCAGAGAGTACGGACCTAAAGGTGTTGTTGTAATATGACAGGGAGACTATACTCTAAATGCAAGATTGGAGTATCTAGTTTACAGTTGGTTTATTGATCAAAGTGCCACATCTCTTACACGGAAACAGGAGGCCTTTCAGTCTCTCAGATCTCTACCGCCATTCAATAAGACCTTGGCTGATCTGTATCTGAAATCCATTTACCTGCTTTTGATCTAGATTTCTTGATACCCTTACACAACAAAGTTTGATTGATCTTGTTCTTGAAATTTTCAATTGGCCCAACATCTATAACCTTTTGGGGTAGCGACTTCCAGATTTCTACTACCCTTCGTGTGAAGAGGTGCTTCCTGATTACACTAATGAATAACCTAGCTTTAATTTTAAGATAGTACCTCCTTGTTCTGGATTTCCCCACCAGAGTATCTGCTCTACCAAACCCTTTTCTCATTTTAAAGGTCTTGATTAGATCACACCTCAACCTTCTAAACTGAAGACAATACAAGCCAAGTTTGCGAAACCTGTCCTCATAACTCAGCCTTTTAATCCACATCAATCTGGTGAATCTGCATGCAACCCCTTCAAGGCGAATATACTTTTCTTTTCCAAACTAAATGCAAAACTTGAGACGGGATCTTATCAAGCTCTCTGCAACTAAAGCATCACTTCCCCACTTTTGAATCCCAACCCTTTTGAGATAAAGGTCAACATTCTATTTGCCATTTTGATTACTTTTTGTACCTACCCACTATCACTTTATATGATTTGTTTACGTGGACAGTTAAATCCTCCAACACTCCTGGTCCGCCAATATTTAAAAAAAAATCACATTTCTAAAATCCAATGAGGTTGACCTCACAATTTCCCACACTGAAGTCCATCTGCCAAAGTCTCACCCACTCATTTATCCCTTTGTAACTCTCGGCTCCCATCTACACAACTTAGTGTGCAGATTGCCAATACATAGAGCAAAATAAAATATTCAATTTACTTAAGAGTCCCTTGTATAATATATCAACTTTGTATAGTTATATTTGAACTGCAACATTGCATTCAGTTATTGGCTTGTTTTGTTGTGCTCTGTTCTGCTTTTTCCCTCCAACATTCTTTCTCCTCAGGTTTCTTTTCCACATACCACAGATCTCAGTATTAAGGCCACACAGTCACTCCAGCACCAGTAGAAAAGCATATAAAAATAATGGAACCTCAATTACCTGTCATAATGGATGGCTTGCTCCCTCCATGGATAATAGTGAATAACAGAGTCCACAAATGTTGGCCTTATACATATGGTACAGTAATACATTGGCCATAAAGTACAGATCTAAAGAGCGAAGAGAGCAAACTGAACTCTTGGGCTTTGAATTATTCTAACACAATGCAACAGATTGCTGTAATCAAGTTATGTCTCAAGATTTTGTTCCACAAGTGCTTTCGTGGATAATCAGAAAAACAGATAATTGGAGCTTGATAATGGAAGTACCACTGTGAAAAAAAAAATGTGAAAGGATTTTGCTGCCATCTCCTTGGCTATTTCAATGGATAAGTACACGGCATAATGTGGTACTGAGACAGGCAGGCCAGGAGGTTTCGAAGTTTGAGAAAAATAAGACAGGGGTTTCTACTCCCTCGCTCCCAACTGTTACCTACAACTTGTCACATCCTGCCAATCAGAGAATCTTCCATTCATTCCTACTCTCTATCTTCTAGCTCGCAACCGATTACCAACCCATGTGACACCTCTCTTCCCCTTTAAGCCCTTCCTTAAAACCCACCTCTTTTGGATCACTCATCAAAATATTTCTTTAGCTCAGCCTCCATTTTTGCCCAATTATAATACTGTGACGTACCTAGGACGTGTTCCTATGTTAAAGGTGCTAAATAATTGGAAGTTTAGTTGTTGTTTGGGATGTTGGCTGAAGGAGGTTGCAGAGGTGAATCACAAGCATGGCGATGAAAGAATTTGTTGAAAAAGACAAAAATTTTGAATGAAATACAGCTGGTAACGGCCAATGAAGTATTCTTAATTACGCATCATTAAACAGATTTTTGAATCCTGCTAGTCTTATTGAAGAGAACAAGCATCAATGTGCGGTTAAACCGATATTCCCAGAATAAGATGAACATGGTTAGCTCAATAGTCATCTTATCTCAATCTCATTAAAGCGCTTGAAACTTCTAGACTATCATGACACACGGCAAATGCAGATGCCGGCCTCAGAAGATTGCTGCAAAGCTATAAATTTGGCTACTGAAACTATATTATGCATTTAAGAGTCATAATTTCAGTCTATTTCCTATTAAAATACTTCCATCTTTGAAAATAATTCTCTGTACAATTTTGCTTAAAAACAGATCCCTCTTTATTTGGTTTTCCCTCCACCTCCAACGTTGTTATCCTTTAGTTGAGGATGAAAGATGTACTCGAGGCCATGAATTTCTGTACAAGTTGACAAACACAAGCTGTCTATTGGCTCTCAAATTCTTAATCCCAAATCTTTAACATGGAAGTCCAGGAAATCTACCCCTAGAGTCAACGTCCACACTGAGCTGGCTTTTAGAAACTAACTAGTTTAGAATTTCCCATATGTACAGTACATTGAGCGCTTCAATAAAACTAGAACAGCTGAGGCAAGCTGAACCAGATTTCAGCATCATCTACACAATGTCAGCCTTGGCTCAGTTGGTACCACTCTCACCTGAGTCACAAGTTTCTGGTTTCAAGTCCTCCTACAGGATTTGAACACTAAAATCAAGGCTGGCCCTTCAGTGCAGTACTGAGGGGGTGCTGCACTGTTGAAAGTGCTGTCTTTTGGCGGAGACGTTAAATTGAGGCCCCATCTGCTCTCAGGTGGATATAAAGGATCCCATGGCACTATTTCGAAGAAGAACAGGGGAGCTATCCCTGATGTCCTGGCCAATATCTATCCCTCAATCAACAACACAAAAACAGATCTGATCATTATCACATTGCTGTTTGTGGGAGCTTACTGTGCGCAAATTGGCTGCCACATTTCCTTCATTACAACTTCACTTCAAAAGTACTTTGAGCCATCCGGTGGTCGTGGAAGGTACCACATGAATGCAAGTCTTTTTTTCATTTTACATGTTATTACATATATGCACACAAAGGTATCAGAAGAAAATTCACATATTAAACAGCATATTGCCTCTTCTGGTCTAACAGTAAAGTATGAAAATTAATTTAATTCCTAATAATTGCTGGTGAAAATTATGCAGACGTAACAGGGTGAGTATGGTTCCTTTCTCTTGCTTGCTCCATGTCCTTTGACTCCTCACCCAATCCTTCCAAGCTTCAGTGATTCCACTATGCCTTTGGAACTTCTCATCCATTTGCCAACCGCCACACAAGAATGCTAAAAACTGAGACAGGGTAAAACGGTTAGGAAAAGTCAGAGTACCCTCGTCAAATCTGAGATACAAGAGTCGGCCATTCTGTCACTTGAGCTTGTTCTGTCATTCTATTGGCTAATAGGTAATTCAATTCTATTTATTATAAAAACAGAAAGTGCTGGAAATACTCAGCAGGTCTGGCAGCATCTGTGGAGAGAGAAACAGAGTTAATGTTTCAGGTCTGTGACCTTTCATTGGAACTGGCAAAGGTTAGAAAAGTAATATGGTTTGAGCAAATGAAAAGGGATGAGGGGAGAAGAAAAAAAGGGAAGGTGTGTGATAGGGCAGATGATAGGAGAGATTAAATGACAAAGATGTCACAGAACAAAGGCAAAGACAGTGCTAATAGTTGTAGTAAAAGTGTCACGGTCCAGTTGTTTTCTCTCCTCGAAAATATTATGGTGCGCCTTTATGACTATAAAAAGAACAGTGCACCTTTAAGAAATCTCCAGAGGCACAGTGAAACAGGGTGCATTCTGGTTGCCAAGCAACAGCCACAGAGAGAGGACAAGAGACTCAATGTTGCAGTTTGACTTTTGAAATCTGGCTGGCTGAGACTGGCTTGCAGAGATAGAGACTGTTCCAGCAATTGAAGGAAGAAGCAACAATTTAAACTGACGGAAGAAAAGCTGTGTTATTTTGCTTTCAAAATTCTACAAAGCTTCAAGCCGAATTAATAAAAAACAAAAAGAGCTTTTTTCTTTCACAACAAATTATTGCTATCTGCTGCGTTCATCGCTGGGGAAAAAAAAAGTTTAATACTACAACAGCCGAACTGTTGAACCCCTATCTTTGGAAGGACCTTCTGTTTTCATCGGGCCTTGGAAGACTGCAAGTGAACTTTGACTGTGTTGTATTGGAAGACCATTCGTCAGGAATGTAATCTGCAAAGACTTTATTTTTTTTCTATTTTCTCGGTCAGCTAATTTAAAACTAAGTACATGTATGCGAATGCAGGAGTAGGTTTTTAAATGAGAAGTGAAAAGGTCTTTAGATATTGGTTTATCTTAGCAGCGTTTAAGATTTTAGTTTTTTAAAATAAATAGTTAATTTGCTGATCTCTAAAGACACCTGGCTTGGTTCGCTTCATTCAGGGATTACTAGATTGTTCAATTTGGCTGCTTTTTTCTTCGATTTGGAAAACTTCAAGAAATATGATGTGACCTTTGGAGCGACGGGACTGAATTGACAATGCGTTGCTCCCACCGCGATCAGAATCATATATATTGATTGGGGGCTTTGTCCTGAGCGGTTGTAACATATTTTAATTGGGGGCTCGTTCGCGGTCGAATCGTATTTTAATTAGGTGGCTTGCGTCCGAGATCAGAATTAGACTAATTTGGAGAGCTCGCCTTTGGAATCATTAACTGCTCGTCTCTGGGATAACATACAAGTTGGGGTAAAAACAAGAAATGCTTGAAATACTCAGCAGGTCTGGCAGCATTTGCGGAGAGAGAAGCAGAGTTAACGTTTCAGGTCAGTGACCCAGTTCTGAAGAAGGGTCACTGACCTGAAACGTTAACTCTGCTTCTCTCTCCGCAGATACTGCCAGACCTGCTGAGTATTTCCAGCATTTCTTGTTTTTATTTCAGATTTCCAGCATCCGCAGTATTTTGCTTTTATACAAGTTGGGGTCTTGCATCTGGCATATTAATTGCTCTCGCGTCTGGGATCATATCAATCGGAAACTCGATTGTTGGGATCTAAATCTAATGCCAAATAAAGAAATAAAAGGAACCAGGTCTCTTGTATAATAAGGAACACTCTATACCATAGTAATGGCATTAGTGGTTACAGCAGAGTTTTTGGAAAAGCAGAATGTTTCCCTCAGTGACTTGATAATTTCGACTAAGAATAAATTAAAATAATTGGTGGCAAAACTGGGGTTAGAATTGAAATCAGGTGCCAAAAAAGCAGAGATAATTGACATAATAGCCCAATATCTGTAATTAGAAGGAGGAGGAGGAGGGGAATACGAGGAACAAGGAGGTCGTAAGTCAGAGAGTGATACAGTGGTATTGACGAGGATTCAGTTAGAAACAAAAAAAATTGAGGCTGAAAAAGAATTAAGAAAATTTGAAATTCGGAGAGAAAGTGAAAAAGAGAAGAGATGGAATTTCGGCTAAAAGAGATGGAACTAAGACAAAGGTACAGTCCTGAATCTAGGGAAAATTCAGTTCAGGAAGAATCTGAATTTAGCTCAGGACCCAGCGAAAAGCTGTGTAAATTTATTCAAGCTCTTCCTAAGTTTGAGGAAAGGGACATCGAGGCATTTTTCATATCTTTTGAAAAAATAGCCAAACAGATGAAATCGCCGAAGGAATGTTGGACACTGCTTATACAAAGCAGGTTTATGGCAGAACTCATGAAGAGGCTTCTGCAGATTATGAGATCGCAAAAAAGGCTAAACTCGCTGCTAATGAGATAGTCCCTGAAGCTTACTGTCAGAAGTTTCAGAACTTATGGAGATTGGCTGGGCAGACATACGTAGAATTTGAGAGGGCGAAGCAAATTAATTTGGACACGGGCATTAAAGATGGACATATGGGAGAACCGTCAGGAGTTAATTCTCTTAGATAGAGTTTAAAAATTCCATTCCTTCAGTCGTGAGAATTCACATAGATAACCTGAAAGTTTTGAAAGCCAGGGAAGCAGCGGAAATTGATGATTTTGAACTTGTGAATAAGCCAAAACCTTTCATCCATCATCCCCAAAACCTCGAAAAGAATAGAAAGTGGGAGTGTGAAAGGAAGATAAGTAGCCGGGGACAAGAAGGAACAGCTGGAAATGCCCCAGAATCGCTTCCTCAGCTCAGAAAGGAAGGTGCTGAAGGTGGAAGTGAGGTTCGCAAGCCTAAGTGTTATCATGGCCACAAAACGGGTCATCTTCGTTCAGAATGCTGGAAAATTGCAAGGTAAACCGATAGGACTTGTTGGGGTACGCAAAGGTAGTGCAGAGGAAAAGACTCTGACTGAGAGTACAGCAGACCAGGCTATAGCTTTGACGACAGTTGCCAAACCAGATACTAAAATTAAAAGGAGTGTAGAAGTTAAAAATAAAATACCTGAGGAGTTATAATGAATTTTTGTCAAAGGGGAAAGTAACTCCATATCCTGTAAGTGAGGTAGGAAAACCTATTATACTCAGGGATACAGGAGTAACTCAAACTCTCTTGCTGGGGAAAGATATAATGTTTCCACCAAAGAGCACCTTAAAAGCTCAGGTTTTAGTTAATGGAATTGGCGGAGAGTATATACCCGTACCTTTAGATAAAGTACGTCTAGAGACTGACTTAATATCTGGGATAGTAACTGTAGGAGTTGTCCACAGTTTGCCAGTAGAGGGAATTGATCTACTCCTAGGAAATAATTTGTCTGGATCAAAAGTTACAGTTTCTCCTATAATTACAGAGGAACCAAGTGAAATTAAGGAAACGGAGCAATTACAGGAACAGGTTCCAGGAATATTTCCTGCATGTGTAGTCAGCCGAGCAATGGCTAAACAGGATCCATTGTCGGACGTAAAAGGGGCACCACAAACAGCCAAGGATTTCAAACCTTATTTGGGGATTTAGATAATCCAAATGAGATGTTTAATAGATCCTCTATCATTGCAGCACAGCAAGCTGATCCAGAGATATACCGAATGGCACAGACAGCTGTGACAGAAGCTGAGGCGAAAGGAATTCCGGATTGCGAGGAGGAAATGGAGACTGCCTCATAGACTTGCAGACAAAGACTGGACAGTTGTTGAACAGATAGTGATACCACCTAAATATCACTAAGGATTATTAAGGTTAGCACACAACATTCCTTTTGTAGGACATAGGGGAATTCGGAAGACCAAATCACACATGAGCCAAAATTATTACTGGCCAGGTCTTACAAAGGATGAGACACAATTTTGTAGGACATGCCATACATATCAAATGGTGGGGAAACTGTCACCACTAGTTCCCATACCAGTGATTGAGGAATCATTTAGCAGGGTATTAGTAGACTGTGTAGGACCCTTGCCAAAAACAAAAGCGGACATCAATACTTACTTGATCTGGCAGCATCTGTGGAAAGAGAAGCAGAGTTAACGTTTCGGGTCAGTGACCCTTCTTCGGAACTGACAAATATTAGAAAAGTCACAGATTATAAACAAGTGAGGTGGGGGTTGGGCAAGAGATAACAAAGGAGAAGGTGCAGATTGGACCAGGCCACATAGCTGACCAAAAGGTCACGGAGCAAAGGCAAACAATATGTTAATGGTGTGTTGAAAGACAAAGCATTAGTACAGATTAGGTATGAATATACTGAATATAGAACATCAGCAAGTGCAAACCTGAAGAAAAACAACCTGAAAAAAACAGTGGGTAAGCAAACTGAACAAACTAAGATGAAATGAAATAAATGCAAAAAAAGATTGTAAAAAATGTAAAAAGGAATGCAAAAAAGAGGAAGAAAAAATAACTAAAAATGACTAAAAATGAAAGTAAAGTGGGGGGCTGTCATGCTCTGAAATTATTGAACTCAATGTTCAGTCCGGCAGGCTGTAGTGTGCCTAATCGGTAGATGAGATGCTGTTCCTCGAGCTTGCGTTGATGTTCACTGGAACACTGCAGCAATCCAGTGACATCAACGCAAGCTCGAGGAACAGCATCTCATCTACCGATTAGGCACACTACAGCCTGCCGGACTGAACATTGAGTTCAATAATTTCAGAGCATGACAGCCCCCCACTTTACTTTCATTTTTAGTCATTTTTAGTTCCTCTTTTTTGCATTCCTTTTTACATTTTTTACAATCTTTTTTTGCATTTATTTCATTTCATCTTAGTTTGTTCAGTTTGCTTACCCACTGTTTTTTTCAGGTTGTTTTTCTTCAGGTTTGCACTTGCTGATGTTCTATATTCAGTATATTCACACCTAATCTGTACTAATGCTTTGTCTTTCAACACACCATTAACATATTGTTTGCCTTTGCTCCGTGACCTTTTGGTCAGCTATGTGGCCTGGTCCAATCTGCACCTTCTCCTTTGTTATCTCTTGCCCAACCCCCACCTCACTTGTTTATAATCTGTGACTTTTCTAATATTTGTCAGTTCCGAAGAAGGGTCACTGACCCGAAACGTTAACTCTGCTTCTCTTTCCACAGATGCTGCCAGACCTGCTGAGTGAATCCAGCATTTCTTGTTTTTGTTTCAGATTTCCAGCATCCGCAGTATTTTGCTTTTATATCAATACTTACTTACTTACTATCATGGATATTTTATTTTTATTTAGAGATACAGCACTGAAACAGGCCCTTCGGCCCACCGAGTCTGTGACGACCATCAACCACCCATTTATACTAATCCTACACTAATTCCATATTCCTACCACATCCCCACCTGTCCCTATATTTCCCTACTACCTACCTATACTAGGGGCAATTTATAATGGCCAATTTACCTATCAACGTGCAAGTCTTTGGCATGTGGGAGGAAACCGGAGCACCCGGAGGAAACCCACGCAGACACAGGGAGAACTTGCAAACTCCACACAGGCAGTACCCAGAATTGAACCTGGGTCGCTGGAGCTGTGAGGCTGCGGTGCTGACCACAGCCCCACCCTATGGCTACTTAATTTCCAGAGGCCATTTCTTTGAGGACAATTACTGCTAGAACAGTCGTAGAAAAGTTAACCCAATTCTTTATGAGATATGGGTTGCCACTTGAAGTTCAATCAGATCAAGGTTCTAATTTTATGTCTAGGATATTTCAAGAAGTCATGGGCAATGTGGGGATTAGACAGTTGAAATCTTCAGCATATCACCCACAGTCACAGGGAGTTTGAGAGAGATTTCACTCAACCTTCAAAACAATGATTGGAACATACTGTCACAAATATCTACACGACTGGGATAAAGGACTAGACTTTCTTTTATTTGCCACCTGAGACTCTCCAAATGAGTCTACAGGTTTCAGTTCTTCCGAATTGGTTTACGGACATGAAGTAAGAGGTCCTCTAAAACTTATAAAAGACAGATTCTTGGAACAAAGGAATGAATCTTCGATACTGGACTATATCTGAGTTCCGGGAAAGGCTCACGAATGCATGCGGTATAGCTCAGGAACACCTTAAAGCATCCCAAGCCAATATGAAGAAGTGGGCAGACAAGAATGCAAAAGCCCACGATATTCAACCAGGGAATGAAGTACTAGTGTTGTTACCATTGCAAGGAGAACCATTAAAAGCACAGCTCAGTGGCCCATATAGTGTGATCAAAAGAGCGGGTAAGGTGACACCCTGATCCCCGGAAGAACCACATCAATATGCTAAAGCAATATTATCGCAGGGAGGAGGCTAAGCTAGTACAGGTATGTCAGGTAACTGGGACTGTTCAGAAGGAAAAGGATAGTGAGATGAGGCAGAAACAGGCCAAAGAAATTCTCAGAACGATCGGAATAGCAAATATAGAATGGCTAGGAAAATTAGAAAATTGCACTTCGAGACAAAACAAAGTGAAGACCTAACCAGTCTTTTCACAACGTTTAAAAGAGCCTGTAGGGATAAGTCAGGATGTACAACTTTAGCCACACATGATGTGCATATAGGGGGATCCGTTCCTTTAAAAAAATGTCCTTACCACTAATGCCCGGACAAACAGGCCCGAGTGAAAGCAGAGATCCAGTACATGCTGGAAAACAATTTGATCGAACCTAGTCAAAGTATCTGGAGTTCACCAGTAGTTCTAGTACTTAAACCTGATTGGTCAACCCGATTTTGTATACATTATAGAAAAGGCCTAACCATCAGCCTCAAGAAAACGAACATCATGGGACAGGACGTCAGAAATGCCCCACCAATAAATATCGGAGACCACACTCTGGAAGTGGTTCAAGAGTTCACCTACCTAGGCTCAACTATCACCAGTAACCTGTCTCTCGATGCAGAATTCAACAAGCGTATGGGAAAGGCTTCCACTGCTATGTCCAGACTGGCCAAGAGAGTGTGGGAAAATGGCGCACTGACACAGAACACAAAAGTCCGCGTGTATCAAGCCTGTGTCCTCAGTACTTTGCTCTACGGCAGCGAGGCCTGGACAACGTACGTCAGCCAAGAGCGACGTCTCAATTCATTCCATCTTCGCTGCCTCCGGAGAATCCTTGGCATCAGGTGGCAGGACCCTATCTCCAACACAGAAGTCCACGAGGCGGCCAACATCCCCAGCATATACACCCTACTAAGCCAGCGGCGCCTGAGATGGCTTGGCCATGTGAGCAGCATGGAAGATGGCAGGATCCCCAAGGACACATTGTACCGCGAGCTCGTCACTGGTATCAGACCCACCGGCCGTCCTTGTCTCCGCTTTAAAGACGTCTGCAAACGCGGCATGAAGTCCTGTGACATTGATCACAAGTCGTGGGAGTCAGTTGCCAGCGATCGCAAGAGCTGGCGGGCAACCATAAAGGCGGGGCTACAGCGTGGCGAGTCGAAGAGACTTAGCAGTTGGCAGGAAAAAAGACAGAAGCGCAAGGAGAGAACCAACTGTGTAACAGCCCTGACAACCAATTTTATCTGCAGCACCTGTGGAAGAGTCTGTCACTCTAGAATTGGCCTTTATAGCCACTCCAGGCGCTGCTTCACAAACCACTGACCACCTCCAAGCGCTTACCCATTGTCTCTCGAGACAAGGAGGCCAAAGAAGAATAGAAAAGTCAATGTGGTAATGAAGGCGGACTCCAACCCAATCCCATGTTTAGAAGACTGCATCGTCAGAGTGGGCAGCGCAAAGTTTCTTACCAAGATCAACTTGTTAAAAGGATACGGGAAGTTCCTTTGACTCCTCTAGCCAGAAATATCAGCTTTAGTAACATCTGACGGTCTTTATCAGTGCTGGGTGATCCATTCCGGCTAAAAAAATGCCCCAGCCACTTTTCAAAGATTAAAGAATTAGGTGGTAGCCAGTGTTCCCAACTGTGTAGTATATCTCGATGATGTACTAATATATATTAACACTTTACAAGAACACAGACCAGCTAAAAATTATGTTTAAAAAGTTCGTGATAAATTTGGGAAAAAGTGAATTCGGAAAGGCGAGAGTAACCTACCTTGGACACATCGTGGGGCAAGGACAGGCATTGCCAAAAATGGCAAAGATACAAGCCTCAATGGCGTTCCCTATCCCTAAATCTAAACAGGAAATAATGAGGTTTTTAGGGACGTGCGGTTTTTACTGGAAATTTGTATGAAACTTTAGTACTGTAGCTGCTCCGTTAACCAACTTGCTACAAAAAAGAAAAACAAAGTGGTATGGTCAGATGAATGCCAGGCAGCATTTGAAAGGTTAAAGGCAATCCGAACTAACGAACCAGTGTTGGCTACTTCAAGTTTCGCTAAACCCTTTAAAATAGCGATTGATGCTAGCGACCTGGAGGTTGGTGCAGTCCTACTGCAAGGTGACGAATTGGGCATAGAGAAGCCAGTAGGGTATTTTTCTAGAAAGCTACAGCTGGGGCGTTATGAGGGCTTCCACTTTTTTTTTTTTTTTGAGCACTTGGGTTTTAAAACTGAAAAGGATTCAATAGATGCTGGAACTTTTTTTTTTAAAAAGTCATCAGAAAGTCTCTTGAACTGAGCTTATAGACAACAGTTACTGGAAGAATCAAAGCATGCTGAAAACAAGCCGTTATTGGAAGTCACTTGTCTTCAGATTTCAGTAAACCCAGCAGAGGGTTTTTGACTTGGGGAAAGATGTTTACAAACAAGTGACAGGTCAAGATTTAGAGGGGTCAGGAGGCTTGACTCTTCGGGCATTGTTTTTGGTTTCACTTTGGACAGTGAGTTGGTGATATGGACACTGTTAAAAAAGACAGTTGGAGAAAACTTGCCAAGGGAGCAAACCCCAACACGGCTTGTTCAATCTCTTTAAAAAAAAGCCTGCCAACTTTTCCATGTCTTTAAGAAGCTCTGAGAAGCAAGTGTAAGAAACTGCCTGAAACCCCTGTTGCATCATTTTTTCTGGAAAACCTGCCCAAATCGATTTTCAACATCGCCTGACAAGAACTGTTCTTGGAAGATCCCAGTGACAGCCGTCTAGGTGTATTTAGGACACCAAACCAAAACAAAGGACATCTTTCCATATCTTTTTTTTCCCAAGAATTAGCAAGTATTTGGCCAAAGTATTCTTATTGTCTGTTTTTTTGTAATAGAGCTCTAAAGAGTAAATCTCTATTTTTTTGGTTAACCTGTGTATGTAAGAACAAGGGTGACCGCAGTGGCTGCAACAACTACCGAGGAATCTCCCAGCTCAGTCTTCGCTTGAGTCGTTTTAAACAGACACCAGAAACTGGCTGAGCGTGTCCACCCTGAGGCACAGTGCGGCTTTCGAGCAGAGAAATCCACCATTGACATACTGTTCTCCTTTCGCCAGCTACAGGAGAAATGCCGCGAACAACAGATGCCCTTCTACGTTGCTTTCATAGATCTCACCAAAGCCTTTGACCACGTCAGCAGACGTGGTCTCTTCAAAGATCGGATGTCCACCAAAGCTACTAAGTATCATTACCTCATTCCATGACAATATGAAAGGCACAATTCAGCATAGCGGTGCCTCATCAGACCTCTTTCCTATCTTGAGTGGCGTGAAATGGCTGTGTTCTCGCACAGACACTGTTTGGGATCTTCTTCTCACTGCTGCTCTCACATGCGTTGAAGTCTTCAGAAGAAGGAATTTTCCTCCACACAAGATCAGATGGCAGGTTGTTTAACCTGGCCCGTCTAAGAGCGAAAACCAAAGTATGGAAAGTCCTCATCAGGGAACTCCTCTTTGCTGACGATGCTGCATTAGCATCCCACACAGAAGAGTGTCTGCAGAGACTCATCGACAGGACTGCGGCTGTCTGCAACGAATTTGGCCTAACCATCAGCCTCAAGAGAACGAACATCATGGGACAGGATGTCAGAAATGCTTCATCCATCGATATTGGCGACCACGTTCAAGTGGTTCAAGAGTTCACCTACCTAGGCTCAACTATCAGCAGTAACCCGTCTCTCGATGCAGAAATCAACAAGCGCATGAGAAAGGTGTCTGCTGCTATGTCCAGACTGGCCAAGAGGGTGTGGGAAAATGGCACACTGACACGGAACACAAAAGTCTGAGTATTTCAAGCCTGTGTCCTCAGTACCTTGCTCTCCGGCAGTGAGGCCTGGACAACGTGTGTCAGCCAAGAGCGACATCTCAACTCATTCCATCTTCACTCCCTTCGGAGAATCCTTGGCATCAAGTGGCAGGACCGTATCTCCAACGCAGAAGTCCTCGAGGCGGCCAACATCCCCAACATATACACCCTACTGAGCCAGCGGTGCTTTTTTTTTTAGAATATTACAGCGCAGTACAGGCCCTTCGGCCCTCGATGTTGCGCCGATCATCTGACCTACACTATTCCATTTACATCCATATGTCTATCCAATGACCACTTAAATGCCCTTAAAGTTGGCGAGTCTACTACTGTTGCAGGCAGGGCGTTCCACGCCCCTACTACTCTCTGCGTAAAGAAACTACCTCTGACATCTGTCCTATATCTTTCACCCCTCAACTTAAAGCTATGTCCCCTCGTGTTTGCCATCCTCATCCGAGGAAAAAGACTCTCACTATCCACCCTATCTAACCCTCTGATTATCTTGTATGTCTCTATTAAGTCACCTCTCCTCCTCCTTCTCTCTAACGAAAACAACCCCAAGTCCCTCAGCCTTTCCTCGTAAGACCTTCCTTCCATACCAGGCAACATCCTAGTAAATCTCCTCTGCACCCTTTCCAAAGCTTCGACATCCTTCCTATAATGCGGTGACCAGAACTGCACGCAATACTCCAGGTGCGGCCTCACCAGAGTTTTGTACAGCTGCATCATGACCCCGTGGCTCTGAAACTCGATCCCCCTACTAATAAAGGCTAACACACCATATGCCTTCTTAACAGCCCTATTAACCTGGGTAGCAACTTTCAGGGATTTATGTACCTGGATACCAAGATCTCTCTGCTCATCTACACTACCAAGAATCTTCCCATTAGCCCAGTACTCTGCATTGCTGTTACTCCTTCCAAAGTGAATCACCTCACACTTCTCCGCATTAAACTCCATTTGCCATCTCTCAGCCCAGCTCTGCAGCCTATCTATGTCCCTCTGTACCCTACAACACCCTTCGACACTATCCACAACTCCACCGACCTTCGTGTCATCCACAAATTTACTAACCCACCCTTCTACACCCTCATCCAGGTCGTTTATAAAAATGACAAACAGCAGTGGCCCCAAAACAGAACCTTGCGGTACACCACTAGTAACTAAACTCCAGGATGAACATTTGCCATCAACCACCACCCTCTGTCTTCTTTCAGCTAGCCAATTTCTGATCCAAAGCTCTAAATCACCTTCAACCCCATACTTGCGTATTTTCTGCAATAGCCTACCGTGGGGAACCTTATCAAACGCCTTACTGAAATCCATATACACCACATCCACGGCTTTACCCTCATCCACCTGTTTGGTCACCTTCTCGAAAAACTCAATAAGGTTTGTGAGGCACGACCTACCTTTCACAAAACCGTGCTGACTATCGCAAATGAACTTATTCTTTTCAAGATGATTATAAATCCTGTCTCTTATAACCTTTTCCAACATTTTACCCACAACCGAAGTAAGGCTCACAGGTCTATAATTACCAGGGCTGTCTCTACTCCCCTTCTTGAACAAGGGGACAACATTTGCTATCCTCCAGTCCTCCGGCACTACTCCTGTCGACAATGACGACTTAAAGATCAACAACAACGGCTCTGCAATCTCCTCCCTGGCTTCCCAGAGAATCCTAGGATAAATCCCATCTGGCCCAGGGGACTTATCTATTTTCACTCTTTCCAAAATTGCTAACACCTCCTCCTTGTGAATCTCAATCCCATCTAGCCTAGTAGGCTGTATCTCAGTAATCTCCTCGGCAACATTTTCTTTCTCTACTGTAAATACTGACGAAAAATATTCATTTAACGCTTCCCCTATCTCCTCTGATTCCGCACACAACTTCCCACTACTATCCTTGATTGGCCCTGTTCTAACTCTTATCATTCGTTTATTCCTGATATACCTATAGAAAGCCTTAGGGTTTTCTTTGATCCTATCCGCCAATGACTTCTCGTGTCCTCTCCTTGCTCTTCTTAGCCCTCCCTTTAGATCCTTCCTGGCTAGCTTGTAACTCTCAAGCGCCCTAACTGAGCCTTCACGTCTCATCCTAACATAAGCCGCCCTCTTCCTCTTGACAAGCGCTTCAACTTCTTGAGTAAACCACGGCTCCCTTGCTCGACAACTTCCTCCCTGCCTGACAGGTACATACTTATCAAGGACACGCATTAGCTGCTCCTTGAATAAGCTCCACATTTCGTTTGTGCCCATCCCCTGCAGTTTCCTTCCCCATCCTACACATCCTAAATCTTGCCTAATCGCGTCATAATTTCCTTTCCCCCAGCTATAATTCTTGCCCTGCGGTATATACCTGTCCCTGCCCATCGCTAAGGTAAACCTAACCGAATTGTGATCACTATCGCCAAAGTGCTCACCTACATCTAAATCAAACACCTGGCCGGGTTCATTACCCAGTACCAAATCCAATGTGGCATCGCCCCTGGTTGGCCTGTCCACATACTGTGTCAGAAAACCCTCCTGCACACACTGGACAAAAACAGACCCATCTAAAGTACTCGAACTATAGTATTTCCAGTCAATATTTGGAAAGTTAAAGTCCCCCATAACCACTACCCTGTTACTCTCGCTCCTGTCGAGAATCATCTTCGCTTGAGATGGCTTGGCCATGTGAGCCGCATGGATGATAGCAGGATCCCCAAGGACGCATTGTACAGCGAGCTTGTCACTGGTATCAGACCCACCGGCCGTCTATGCCTCCACTTCAAAGACGTCTGCAAACGCGACATGAAGTCCTGTGACATTGACCACAAGTCGTCGGAGTCAGTTGCCAGTGATCGCCAGAGCTGGCCGTAAGCCATAAAGGCGGGGCTAAAGAGTGGCGAGTCAAAGAGACTTAGCAGTTGGCAGGAAAAAAGACAGAAGTGCAAGGAGAGAGCCAACTGTGTAACAGCCCCGACAACCAATTTTATCAGCAGCACCTGTGGAAGAGTCTGTCATTCTAGAATCGGCCTTTATAGCCACTCCAGGCACGGCTCCACAAACTACTGACCACCTCCAAGCGCTTACCCATTGTCTCTCAAGACAAGGAGGCCAAAGAAAGTGTATGTATGTTTGGGTGTGTCTGTGTGTGAGTACAAGTGTGAGGGGCTACGGTAAAAAGGGAACGTTTATATTTCAATCTGTGTTAATGCCTTGCATCATTACTGGTTAAGACTTGTTTTATAATAAATTGATAATTTTGTTGTTTATTAAAGAAACCTGGTTGGTGTATTTTATTCTGGGATAAAAATAGAGTCTATGATTGACCATATCGGTAATTGGGAAAGAAGTTAAATATATGTTGTGACCTGTGGAGAAATGCAACTACAAAAACAGTGCACTTCTCCCACCTCAGTCGTAACAGGGTCCATAACCTTTGCTGTATCCACTGCCTTCAGTGGCTTCTTGATATCATCTCCAACAGTGCAGCACTCTCTCAGTACAGCACTTGAGTATTCATCACCTTCAACACCATACCAAACAAAAGTTTATCAGTTTCGATCTTGAAAGCTCCAATCAACCCCAGTATCCACAGCCTTTAGGGGACAGCGCTTCAGATATCTACCACCCTTTGTATGGAAAGTTTTTCCTGATTTCACTCCTAAATGGCCTAGCTCTAATTTTAAGGTGAGACTCCAAGTTTTATTTTGCTCACTAGCATGGGAGACGAAGGGATAACCCAACTCGGCAACAACCCTGGTTACTTTAAGTGGGAGGCTGAGGGGAAACAACAAAACAGAAGGAGGGTGAAGATGATTACGAAGGAAAACGCTGAAGTCATGTATTCAACTATTATTTTCAAAATCTTGCTACACCAGCTGGTGATTTTCAACATATACACAACATAAAATGTGATGTGGGAAATGTGATACAAATGACTGATCAATAACCCACTGAACACTTCTGCTCCTTCTGTATTCAAGGTCTTACAGCTCCTGGTATCACCCTTTATTACATAGCAATGCCACTTAAGAGCAAATAGCCACTGAATATGAATACTGACAGGAATGGGTAATTAGGAGCATTCATAATGTAACCATTCTTGCTTTGAGAACTTCTAGATAATGGAGTTAGGGAAGAGAACATAGTGTGGATTCCACCCAATGTCCCAACTGTGCAGCAACCCATCAAAAACAAGCCACCATTACAGTCATGGCACATACCATCTCTGCAACAGTAGTGTCTACAAGTATCCTTTTTAAATATTTGACATTTAATAAAAATGGAGTTAAGGACTTGCAGTGTCCCTAAACACACATTCTGCTTAGTTTCCAGTAATCACTTTTTAGTGGTTTTTCATTGCACCAAATTTAATATTTTAGCTCAGTTTTCTGTTGTCTTTCAGTGTGGTAAATGAATTTTTTCAGCAAGACTTTAACCCTTGAAATAATGTTTCCTAGGCTTCTAGCCTGCCCCTCAACTGTCAAATCTAATCCCATGTTTTCTGAAATATTGCACTATTCATAAACTGACTCCCTTTACAGGTCATGGGCAAATCAGATGATGCACACATTGGTCAACGTGGCCTTAGTGGCCAATAATTGCTATGATGCTATCCATGGTACTCAATTCAATGTTTTTCTCTGTGTAACCTGTTCATTCTTATTAGAGGGAAAGAGCCAATTTAAAGTGGTGTCATGGACACTAAGCAAGTTGCACTGAGCTGCACTGTCAAGACAACTGGCAGCAGTAAGAAAAATACAAGCCACACAAAATTTTTACAGCTTTTGATTTTTTGCCTTGCAGGGTCTTATCAATATCACAGAAATGAATGCAGATGCCAATTCTTTTTTTTTTTGCCAGGCAACATTTCATTAGTTAAATCCAAAAACGTCACGCATATTCAGAAATACCTACACTAAAAATTACAGTAGTTCCAAAATGTCCAAGGAAGAAAGTCAGTCCAGATTACAATTTGCTACCTAGAAATACAGACATGCCTGAACCAACAAATTCTTGTATAAATTACAAGAGAATTAAAAAAGGTGTAAATATATTGGACAAAATCCTAATTACAAAAAGATTTTTCTTAAACAACGAAGCTAATAAGGCAAGTTATTACAGTGAATTATGCAGTTTAAGTTTACACAACCTAATCTAATATCAAACCATATCAAAGCACAAAACTTATAAGTAAGACAACTGAATATCTGGGAAGCCGGCTTCCCATCTCTTGCACATTATCTAAACTAAGACTCATAGTGCATTCTCTAAATTCTGCATGCGGAGCTCTCAGCCCTAAAAGCCAGAAAAGAAAGCTGAGCCAGGACTTTACAAAGCATTACCTGACACTCAGTCGTGACCCCATGACATCTTTACCTTTAAATATACAAATAATTTTGGTATTTAAAAAAATGTGTAATTCAATTTTTTTAAAAGCTGCATATACAAACACCTGAAAAATGTTCAATGGAAACTCACTCAGGTGCTTTAACTCGCATCCTTGTGTGTGCACGTGCCAAAGCAGCGTTGTATAATGTGTCATAAGATGAGCAAGGATTAAAAAAAGGATTCAACAATCCAACCAGGACACCTGGTGGAATGCAGTGGTAAAGTAAAAAAACATTTTTAAAATCTGAATACAGGGATTAAGGATGATAACAATATGACAATTACATAAGCACCATTGCAAGAAATGATCAAATGTCAGATACTGCACAATGCAGCACACTTCAAATGCAGTCATTTAGTGCATTCAGCCTTAACCTTAAATGGTAAATGGCAGCATAAATCCTCACAAAAAATATTAAGTGCATGCAGTACATACAAACCAATACATTTTAGTTGTCAGCCCCAAAACATCAGCTCAGTAATTAAATGTTAGAAAGTGCATTAATGAATATTTTACATTACCCTAGAGTCCTGACATGTAAAATGGCATAGTGATTTAGCAAGCTGGCATCTGCAAACTTACATGTATGCTGGAGTCAGCGTTGTTGTCCTAGATGGCTTAAGCACAGAAACTGGGAATTTCCAGTTAGTGGGGTTGCTGGTTTTCCATTTCAATGGCATGTTGTTATAAAGGTACTATGATACTAGCGACAAGCATTTCCAAAACAGACTTCCAGCTATGAGCTCCATACCAGACAAGACCGTTCACAGTGGCTGCTGCTTAGAACACGTGAATAATTCTGGCTCTGCTCTTAAGCATTGCTGTACTTCGTGGAAGAGAGCTGAATAGCATTCTTTTTTCCCAAATCCTTTGTATCCCCTAAAGCATAAGATGTGGTTTCTATTGTGCTAACTCAACAATAGTGCCACCTTATTCAAGAGAAGCTCTGACTGCAACACGCAGACCGATTCTCGGGAGCAGCACATTAGAGCTTTGTTTACCAGCACACTGCTAGAATAAGATAACGGCTGCAAGAGCAATGCTACCTGTACAGAGATCTGCAATGAAGCAGTCAATTATTCAGTTTATACCCTTCATTTCAGTAAGATTTGAACAGCACTGTAGAGATAAAAAAAACACACACACAAAAGGATCATGTGATATACCTGAGTCATCAACATACCTACTCAAAATACACTTGTCATCCTCTGTAAATTCTTCTTTTGGGCTGCAACAATACAAATGGGATATAAATTTCAGCATAGCCCTGGGCCACTGCTAATAGACATCAGGGAACAAATTCAGCAGCCTGATTTTCTCCTGTAAAAGCTCCATCCAAACACAGCATCAATGCTATTATGGTGAAAACCTTTTCCCATTCTAACAGTCCATCACAGACATAACGCAGAGTCCAAGATGTCAAAAAATCAGAAATGATGCAATTTCCTGGATGCCCGTCTAGTGTCTGCTGCTCAGTGTGCTTTTATTTCCCCCATACTCCTTGCCGAGCAACACACTCAAACACCCGAGTATTTTACAATGTGCTGTACTGCATGACTCTCATTCTGTATCTTCTGCAGGGAATCGGGCTTGCTTGCAGTATGTTCCAGCAGTCACAATCAGCAACGCTGTTAACGATCCAATTCAACGGCTCTCAAATATCTCATCAACCACTTGAAGTTGTGGCGGAGCAGTTGGTCAAGCAGGTGGCCACCTGGGACCACTCTGCAGTTCTGTGGTCTGCTGGTGATCCCAGGTGCTGGTGACTGATAAGAATCCCTAATGATAACATTCAGGGCATGTGCCTTCTTAAGCAAGAGCTCGGAGAACATATTAATATTTGACCAGCCCCTTTATTTAAAAAAAATTATTACTGAATGTATTGCTTTGAAACTACTTCAGAATACTTTATGCTAAATTTTCAAAACCTTCACAAGACATTCACTGCATATTGTTTGACCTTTAAATTTTCAGAATACATTTATGTAATATCACATACAACCAATTTAAACACTACACTTGCATATCTGCAGTGAAATGAAAACTGCAAATAAACTACCAGTCACATTTTAAATTGCAGCTTGTCCCACGAGAGATGTTTATCTTATCCAAAACAAACACAAGGCATGAAATAGCATGACGACACAAGTTATTATAATTTCACCAAACCATTAACAGGTTATATTGTCAACAGCCTTACATTTAAGGCATATTTACACTATAATTGTAGTATTGGTGAAAAGTGCATTCACTCCACACAAATGCAGCATAGTGCACATGTGCCCTCAATCTGGTATCAGAGCCACATCTGACATCAAAGTCAGTTCAGGTCTGAGCACTAGATTTATACTGTACAAGTTCAAAGTTGGTGCACAGCTGAAACCACTTGGTATGGACACTAACGTGGTGTAAATACTGTCACTCCATCATACATGGAAAACAGCAACAGGACATTTCTGCAATAGCCTTTTCTTGCTTGGATTATAAAACTGGTATCTGAAAAGCCCCAGAATTCTATTTGACAGAGATTACAACTGCAATGATACCATATTGCAATGACTACTCCATGCAATTTTTTGCGTGTGTATATTTCATTGAGGTGATGATAGTTTAAAAGAAACAGCACTGGAGAAACAAACCAAAATATTCCATAATGATAGAAAACTCCCTAATGATAATACTCAGGGGATGTGGCTTCATAAATAAGGTGGGTTTCAGTTATCTGGAGACTAGAGAAGCTGGAGTTGTTCTTCTCAGGGAAGAGTTTAAGGGGAGATTTAATAGATCAAAATTATAAGGGGTTTGATATACTACGTAATGAGAAACTGTGTCCAATGGCAGAAGGGCCAGCAACCAGAGGCCACAGATTTAAAATAATTGGCAAAAATGCCAAGGGGAACTGAGGAACACCTTTTTCATGAAATGAGTTATGATCTGGAACGTAATGCCTGAAAGGGTGGTAGAAACAGAGTCAACAGTAACTTCTAAAAGGGAATTGTATCTCTACCTAAAAAGGAAAAATACGGGGAAAGAGCAGAGAATGAGACAAATTGGTGGCTCTTTCAGGCTGGCTGGAATCCTTCTGTTCTGTATGATTTTACAATAAGTCTCAGCAGTAGGTCTTGTAACCATGACCTTCTGAACAGAGATAAGATTGTCAACATTGAGCGAGGGCTGATTCTAATAGAGGTACTATTACAGTTAATGAAAACTGTGCATTGCGTATGTCAACTAATGTATTTAAAGTGATTAAAATTGGAGGAAAGAGGAATCAAACCCAAGCTCTGGCGGGTTACTGCAAAGGCTGCACTTCAAATCTATACAAAGTGACTGCTTTATGAAAATTCTATATGTGCTATTACTTTTCACTTTGCACCAAGCTGTTTGCAAATTCACTTCACATTGCATAATCATGATGACATGCTATGCTTCCTGAGGCTATAGCCACAGCTCTTTCTTTAAAAAATTATTTCACGAGATGTGGGCTTCGCTGGCATTCACATTACCACCATGCCACTGTCTTCCCCCTCATGAAATAATTTTTTTTTATTCATTTGTGGGACATGGGTATCTCTGGCGAGGCCAGCATTTATTGCCCATCACTAATTGCCCTTGAACTGAGTGGCTTGCTAGGCTATTTCAGAGAGCATTTTAAGCTTCAACCACATTGCTGTGGGTCTGGAGTCACATATAGGCCAGACCAGGTAAGGATGGCAGATTTCCTTCCCTGAAGGACATTCGTGAACCAGCTGGGCTTTTACAATGATAGTCATCATTAGACTAGCTTTTTAATTCCTGATTTATTAATTGAATTCAAATTTCACCATCTGCCGTGGTGGAATTCAAACCCTTGTCCCCAGAGCATTAGCCTGGATGCTGGATTACTAGTCCAGTGCCATAACCACTACGTCATCGCCTCCCCCATAATGAAAACTCTCAGCAATTCAATTGACTTCGATTGCTACATTCACACACTTCTTTTACCTTTTTTTTTTACTTCGAGAGGAAGGTGCATTACGTGCAAAATAAAATTTTTTCTAATGGATTCTTGTAAGAGATTGTAAAGGAGATGATGGCATAGTGGTAATGTTACTGGACTAGTAATTCAGAGGCCTGGGCTAATGCCCTGGAATATGGGTTCAAATCCCAACACGGCAGCTTGTGGAATTTAATCCAATTATTTAATAAAAATATGCGATTGAAAACTATTGTCATAAAAACCCATCTGGTTCACTAATGTCCTTTAGGGAAGGAAATTGGCCGTCTTTACCTGGTCTGGCCTACATGTCACTCCAGATCCATAGCAATGTGGCTGACTCTTAACTGCCCTCTGAAATGACCTAGCAAGCCACTCAGTTGTCAAGGGTAATCAGGGATGTGCAACAAATGCTGGCCTTGCCAGCGACGCCCACATCCCATAAAAAAGAATTTTCAAAACTCATCACATACGGGGTAATTTTATAATTCACTTCCTGAGGTGGAGCTCTGCCCTCCAGGTGCAAGTATTGTGAATTCAGGTATGAGCCTCCCAAGAATTTGGGTAGAACATTTTTGATGTGTTCCCGCTGGGTGAAGTTCCACAGCCAGCAGCATAAATCACATCATCCCTAAATAAATCAGTGCAGAATAAAAACACTTGAAATCAGTTCTTAACTTGCAGTTAACAATTAACCTGCCCAGAATATACATACACTTCTGTATGCAAAAATGTGAAGTGATTAAAATTGGGGGAGGGAAGAATCAAAACTAAGGTGAACTGGATGAACCTTGAACTTTTTTGATCTAGCAATTCCTGTGTTCCTATCTCCAAACGATTTGTGCAGCCTAATTTCAAAATCACTAATTGAAATCATTCCAGTTTACCATACTGGTCCTTTGATTATGTATATATTATATACCTATATATATATATATATACATATTTGGAAATAATCAAATTACAGTTAATATACTAAAATTTAAGTTTTAAAAAATTCTTTCATAGATTTTGTGACACACCATTGGAAGCTACCCTGTGGGTAGCTTAAGCTTTAAATAAAAATTTATGATGAGAAGTTTGGCTAACCTTCATAAATTAGATCCTACAATTTTATAAACATCTGATCATTTCTCATCTGAGATTAGAATATCTGTATCAGCCTCCAGTGCTGTACCTCTTTTATTACTGGCTCCAGGATATGGAAAGCCCATCCCAAGGAGAACATGAAGAGGCAACTATAAGGTAGTGCTGCAGTCACATTTAGGCCAGACTGGATAGGGGTGGAAGGTTCCCCTTTCCGGGGGAAGGGCCTTTGTGACCCAGCTGGGCTTTTGGAGTAACTTTATCTGACTGATACTGGTCCATACATTACAAACTTTACTGAATTTAATTTCTGAACTTGCCATTCTGGGATTTGAACTCAACCACTGGGTTGCTCGTCCAGTTTTATAACCACCAGGTCACATAGAACATAGAAAATAGGAGCAGGAGTAGGCCATTCGGCCCTTCGAGCCTGCTCCACCATTCATTATGATCATGGCTGATCATCCAACTCAGTAACCTGTTCCCGCTTTCCGCCCATATCCTTTGATCCCTTTCGCCCCAAGAGCTATATCTAACTTCTTCTTGAAAACATACAATGTTTTAGGCTCAACTGCTTTCTGTGGTAGCGAATTCTACAGGCTCACCATTCTCTGGGTGAAGAAATTTCTCCTCATCTCAGTCCTGAAAGGTTTACCCCATATCCTTAGACTATGACCCCTGGTTCTGGACTGCCCCACCATCGGGAACATCCTTCCTGCATCTAACCTGTCAAGTCCAGTTAGAATTTTATAGGTTTCTATGAGATCCCCCCTCACTTTTCTGAACTCCAGCGAATATAATCCTAATCGACTCAATCTCTCCTCATATGTCAGTCCCACCATCCCAGGAATCAGTCTGGTAAACCTTCGCTGCACTCCCTCTCTAGCAGAGCATCCTTCCTCAGTTAAGGAGACCAAAACTGCACACAATATTCCAAGTGTGGCCTCACCAAGGTCCTGTATAATTGCAGCAAGACTCAAATCCTTTCGCTATGAAGGCCAACATACCATTTGCCTTTTTTACCGCCTGTTGCCCCTGCATGCTTACCTTCAGCAACTTGTGTACAACAACACCCAGGTCTCGTTGCATATTCCCCTCTCTCAGTTTACAGCCGTTCAGATAATAATCTGCCTTCCTGTACATAAACCTGACTCTTTAAATGCTGCATCACTGGCATAAAAACTGAAAAGATACTTTTGCACTGCAATATTTTCCGTCAGAGTCAAACGTCTTTAGATTTTTAGATTTAGAGATTCGGCACTGAAACAGGCCCTTCGGCCCACTGAGTCTGTGCCGACCATTAACCACCCATTTATACTAATCCTACACTAATTCCATATTCCTACCACATCCCCACCTGTCCCTATATTACCCTACCACCTACCTATACAAGGGACAATTTATAATGGCCAATTTACCTATCAACCTGCAAGTCTTTTGGCTGTGGGAGGAAACCGGAGCACCCAGAGGAAACCCACGCAGACACAGGGAGAACTTGCAAACTCCACACAGGCAGTACCCAGAATTGAACCCGGGTCGCTGGAGCTGTGAGGCTGCGGTGCTAACCACTGCGCCACTGTGCCGCCCCAGAAGAACACGGAACTCCAAAGTCACCACAGCCAGCAAGAAGTCACATGCCCACTGCAAAAAAAAACTAATTTAAATCCCCTTTCAATTTTCTCAAACTGATCTTGCAATTGTGTTGTGTTAAGTGGTATCAGACCTACAGTTGAGCAGCGGTTCTCGACCAGGGGCGGTGGGGTGTGCCACGACCCTGCGGCTTCTGCCAGCATCATCAATCTCGGCCCAGATCCGCTCAGCTCACCTCCCAACAACTGACCAGCAACACTACCGTCAGCATCAGACCGGTCAGGTGACCTGCCTGACCTATGACCTCTCTCGCGAGCCAGCAATTTACTGATCAAGCTCCATACCAAAACTGTTTAGATCCAACAATAAAATGTTATTTTATGATTGCGTGATGTTTGATTTATTCCTATTCTCTCCCAACGCCCCTCATACTTTTAGATGGCGCGAGTCAACCGTTCAGTTTGAATCACTGGCGCACGGGACACAAGTTTCTGCAGGGGGGGGGGGGGGGGGTGGTCTGCGGATACTGAAACCGCCAAGCCAAAAAAGCCAGGAAGCCCCGCAGAGGAAAGCAGGTGGTGGAAAGAGTCTGCAGAATCGATCCCCCTCCAGAGACAAACCTGGCAAAAACATTCAGAAAATCACAGGTTACTGGGCGCAGGACAATGGGCCACGTTAATTCTATGTGTAGACTATACTTGCGACTGGAGTTGCTATAAACGGACAGAAATATGTAAGGGCTAAGGCGAACAGCCTACAGAATTAGCCTCCCAGAGGAACGCTGATCATTTAATCAAACTTAGAAAGAGGAGAAACAGAAGTCTGAGAAGGAAAATGGTGAGTGGTTGTTCCAAACTTGGTTTGAAATATTGGTGCTGCAGGAGCTGAGAGGCTGCTTGAATCTTCTTCTTCTTTGGCCTCCTTGTCTCGGGAGACAATGGGTAAGCGCCTGGAGATGGTCAGAGGTTTGTGGAGCAGTGCCTGGAGTGGCTATAAAGGCCAATACTAGAGTGACAGACTCTTCCACAGGTGCTGCAGATAAAATTGGTTGTCAGGGCTGTTTCGCAGTTGGCTCTCCCCTCTTTTTTCCTGCCAACTGCTAAGTCTCTTCGACTCGCCACATTTTAGCCCCGCCTTTATGGCTGCCCGCCAGCTCTGGCGATAGCTGGCAACTGACTCCCACGACTTGTGATCAACGTCACAGGACTTCATGTCGCGTTTGCAGACGTCTTTAAAGCAGAGACATGGACGGCCGGTGGGTCTGATACCAGTGGCGAGCTCGCTGTACAATGTGTCCTTGGGGATCCTGCCATCTTCCATGCGGCTCACATGGCCAAGCCATCTCAAGCGCCGCTGACTCAGTAGGGTGTATAAGCTGGGGATGTTGGCCGCCTCGAGGACTTCTGTGTTGGAGATACGGTCCTGCCACCTGATGTCAAGGATTCTCTGGAGGCAGCGAAGATGGAATGAATTGAGACGTCGCTCTTGGCTGACATACGTTGTCCAGGCCTCGCTGCCGTAGAGCAAGGTACTGAGGACACAGGCTTGATACACGCGGACTTTTGTGTTTCATGTCAGTGCGCCATTTTCCCACACTCTCTTGGCCAGTCTGGACATAGCAGTGGAAGCCTTTCCCATGCGCTTGTTGATTTCTGCATCGAGAGACAGGTTACTGGTGATAGTTCAGCCTAGGTAGGTGAACTCTTGAAGCACTTCCAGAGCGTGGTCACCGATATTGATGCATGGAGCATTTCTGATGTCCTGTCCCATGATGTTCGTTTTCTTGAGGCTGATGGTTAGGCCAAATTCATTGCAGGCAGCCGCAAACCGGTCGATGAGATTCTGCAGACACTCTTCAGTGTGAGATGTTAATGCAGCATCGTCAGCAAAGAGAAGTTCCCTAATGAGGACTTTCCGTACTTTGGTCTTCGCTCTTAGACGGGCAAGGTTGAACAACCTGCCACCTGATCTTGCGTGGAGGAATAGTGCTGCTCTAAGCACAGATATGGGGATCTGCATCTTATGGTTTTCCAACTGGTGACAGGTAGCTTCATAATGCCCAATAGGGTGGTGGAAAAAGATTCAATAGCAGCTTTCAAAAAGGATTTGGACAAATACTCAAAGGAGAAAAAAATGGCATGGATATGAGGAATAAGTTGGGGAGTGGGACTAACTGGATTGCTTTTCAAGAGTCAACGTAGACGCGATGGGCTAAATGGTCTCCTGTGTTGTATTACTGATTCTAATCTACGGGAGGGTGCCGAGGAGGCTGCCTGGCACAGGAGGCCAGCGAGGGCTCTTGGAGTAAATGCTCCGATGAATTCAGCACTGTTTCTTCTGCAACAATGAAAATGTTGGTCCCACTTAGTAAAACGTACTTATGCGAAGCTGGACTTTCAGCAATTACAGCAATGAAAACAAAGTACTGAGTCAGAGTGAATGTTCACTCTGACCTGCGCGTGTGCTTGTCAAAGATACTTCCACGTTTTGACAGAATTGTTGCTGAGCACCAACAAGAAGTTTCACATCAAGTAAAACAAAAATAATAGGTATGATTGATTTGTATAATATAGAAAAAATAGTTGTGTCAACAGAGGTGCCCGGAATTTTTATAATACGGGAGGATGGCCTTGGAACAAAAAGGTTGAGAACCCCTGCTCTCAGAGGATTACTCTGGAGGATTAGGATGAGAGAAGGTGGAATTGGGTGCAAATTCTCTAACCTATGCCAAACTGGAATTGATTTGTCATCACTGGGTTCTGACAAGGGGTTCACAGACATGAAATATTAACCCAACCTTCCTCTGTCCACAGATCCTGCCCGACCTGCTGAGTGTTTCCAGCTTTTTCTGTTTCTATTTGATTTCCAGCACCAGTGGTGTTTTGCTTTATGATATGTGATCTGTGTTACGACCAGGTGAGAAAGGGGTCTAGGAGTTCCCTCTCAGCCTTTGCCTAGTTTAACCTTCACAGATTTAATTTAAAAAACACCATGTTTTTAGCTCCTCCTCAGTGAATCCTTGTTCACTGCTTTCCAATTGTAAGGCAAAGAAATCAGACAGGTTTTCTTAGATTTAAACAAGAAAGGTGGAAGTTTATTGATCTTAAACTCTAATTCAGTTAACGACTACAAATACGCGACCACGCTAGCATGCATATGCGATAAACACACATGCAGATACAGACAGAAAAAGTAGAAAGAATAAAGGGGAAAAGTTTGAGGCAATAGCCGGGTTTCTATTTACCGTCCTTTGAGTTCGATGTAGAGTCTTTGGTTGCCAGTAAGTCTTGCCGTTTCGTTGGGGCCCAGTGCACACTTTAAAACTTGTTTCAATGCAGGAGTCTTTTTTCTCCTGAGGTTTAAGTGCCTTCAGTGGATCCGGAGATTAGTGTGAGAGAGGCTCTCTTCTTCCAAGTTCAGTTGCAATCTGCAGTCTGCCCCAAGCTGCCTTGTGAGCAGTTCAAAAGCAGACCTGGGCCAGCAGGTTAGTCATGTGACTCGCTCTTTAAACAAACTCCTGCGTTTGTGGATTCTCCACCTTGGCAGACATCCTGGAATGCTGGTTGTCTTACACATTCAATGTCTGGTGATCAAAATCCATTCGGGTTTATTGGATCAGGGAGCAATTCTTTTGTTTCTCTAAGCACTGTCTCTTAGTATGCAAATGTTTTTCCAGCCACTGCTGATCTCTTTAAACAAGTCATCTCTTCATTCCAGCAACAGTTTAAAATTAATGTTCATGTGATGAAATTAATATGCCTCATTCTTGGCTGGGGGGGTCTTCGTGACATCTGTTAAACATATAGTATATGCTAAAAGGAATATAACATTGTACATTGAAGGTGATCTACCCAATAAAATACTGATAAAACACATGAAGTGCTGAAGATATACAGATGAGTCAGTAATGAGGTGGCAATGTGGTAATGTCACTGGACTAGTAATCCAGAGGCCTAGGCTAATGCTCTGGGGACAAGGTTCAAATCCTGCCACAGCGGGCGGTGAAATTTGAATTCAATTAATAAATCTGGAATTAAAAAGCAAGTCTAATGACGACCATGAAACCATTTTCGATTGTTGTAAAAGTATCCATCTGGTTCACTAATGTCCTTTAGGGAAGGAAATCTGCTGTCCTGACCTGGTTTGGCCCACATGTGACTCCAGACCCACAGCAATGTGGTTGACTCTTAAATGACCTCTGAAATGGCCTAGCAAGCCACTCAGTTGTACAAGGGCAATAAATGCTGGTCTAGCCAGTGATGCTCACATCCCATGAACAAATAAAAAGAATTGTAAAGAGAAAAACAAATTAATGTTTCACCAGAATATAATCGAAAGCACCACATTTAAAATTGACACAAGGCATGCAAATTCACAAGTTCTTGCATGTAGAATGCAATCTTAGGTGGTACACTGCAAGGAAAGGCAGTAAATATTGCCTTAAAATTAACTGACGTTAATTTGTGAACACAATTGCTAATGTTAACTCATGAGCCAAAATATTGCTGTGCACTGTAAAATGGCATAAAAATGAACTAAAACATATGGGGATACTATTTCACAGCCTCACTACAAACTGGCACTAGATAAGCTTATTCAACAGCCATTCCCAAGCCCTACAGCCTCTACTGTCCTGAAGAACAAGAGCAGTAAAATCATGGGGACATTATTCAAATCATACACCATTTGCACTTGGGCATATGTCACTGGTTCCCCATCAATGCTGGATCAAAATCCCTGAATTCTCTACCCAACATCATTGTGGGATCACCATCAACATAAAGACTGCAATGGTTCAAGGCAAAGGTTCCCCAGTGCAACAAGGGATAGCAATAAATGTTGCCTTGCCCACGTTGCACACATTCCAAGACAAATAAAAGTCCTCTTACCAACAATTTGACCCACATTCCCTTTAAGTGCGGCTGCCTGCCAGGACTGCAGAATTGGTGAACTTATTCTTTTGTGATAACGTGGGTGAAGGCCTAAGTTTGTCAAGTCTGCTCTAACCACAGGATTACAATTGTACGGACAACAGAATAAAACGGAAATTATTTAACATTGAAATTTAATCATAGTATGTCCCACCTGAGGGAAAATTTGTAATGGTCGTTATTTTCAAGAAATGGCCACAAGAAATAGGAGTAGGCCATACAGCCCCTCGAGCCTGTTCCGCCATTTGATAAGATCATGGCTAATCTGATTGTGGACGCAACTCCTCTTTCCTGTCTGCCCCCCATAACCCTCGACTCCCTTGTCAATCAAAAATCTATCGATCTCAGCCTTGAATATATTCAATGACCCAGCCTCCAGTGTTCCCTGGGGAAGAATTCCAGACTAACAACCCTCAAAGAAAAAGTTTCTCCACATCTCAGTCTTCAATGGCACCTATAATTTTTAAACTGTGCCCCCCAGTTCTAGACTCCCTCACAAGAGGAAACATCCTCCCAGCATCTACCCTGTCAACTTCCCTGAGGATCTTAAATGTTTCAATAAGATCACTTCTCATTCTTCTAAACTCCAATGGTTATAGGCCCAACCTGCTCAGCCTTTCCTCATAAGATAACCCCTTCATCCCAGGACTGAACCTTCTCTGAACTGCTTCTAATACAATTATATCCCTCAACCGTACACAGAACTCCGGATGCGGCCTAAGGCCCTGTACAGCTGTAGCAACAGTTCCCTACTTTTATACTCTATTCCCCTTGCAATGTACACCAACATCCCATTTGCCTTCCGAGTCACTTGCTGTACCTGCATACCAACATTTTGTGATTCATGTACCAGGACACCCAAATCCCTCTGTACTGCAGAGTTCTGCATCTCTCTCCATTTAAATAATATGCTGCTTTTCTTCCTGCCAAAGTGGACAAGTTCACATTTTCCCCACATTATACTCCATCTGCCAAATTTTTGCCCCATCACTTAACCTATCTAAATCCCTTTGTAGACTCATTGTGTCCTCTTGACAGCTTATTTTCCTACCTATCTTTGAGTCATCAGCAAATTTAGCCACCATACATTCGGTACCTTCATCCAAGTCATTGATATAGATTGTAAATAGTTGAGATCCCAGCACTGATCCCTGGGGCACTTGTAATAACTTGTCAACGCGAAAATGACCCATTTATCCCTACTCTCTGCTTCCTGTTAGCTAACCAATCCTCTAACCGTGCTAATATGTTACCCCCTACACCATGAGCTCTTATTTTGTGCAGTAACCTTTGATGTCGCAATTTTGGAAGATCACAACCAATGCATCTACGATCTCTCAGCCACTTCTTTTAAGACCCGAGGATGCAAGCCATTAGGTCCAGGGGACTTGTCTGCCTTTAGTGCTAATAGTTTTCCCAGTACCTTTTCCTGAGTGATTGTCATTTCCTTGTTTCCCATTAATTCCCCAGTCTCTCACCCTTTAAGGGACCAATGCTCACTTTTGTTACTGTTTTCCTTTTTAAATATTTGTAAAAACGCTTACTATTTGTTTTTATATTTCTTGCTAGCTTTCGCTTGGGTGGGAGGGGCAGGGCACCAATGAGGCTTAATATACTCTATGCAAAAAATGGTCAACTTCCATTAGTTTTTATATTATTTTTGGAAGAGGTTAGCAGAAGAATTGAAAGAATGACAGGACATTTCCAACACATATTCCTGTAGCTGAAGATGGGTTTTATCTGATAATAGTGAACAACATAGCTATAAGAGCAAATCCATGTTTGATTCACAAAGGTTTGGTAGGTCAACTCAAACTAAATCTACTTTCTGACTAAATCTTCTCCCCCACTATTGCAGTCCTACCGTCATATTGAACCTACAGGAGGCCAAAGATGGCAGACCTAGCTCCCTTCTACCGTACATTTTCTTTTCCACGTTAATTTCCTATGTTCCCATTATTTTCAGGATTATCCAGTCCACGGACATCTCCATGCCTCTTGGAAGGGGATAAACAAAAATGACGAGTAAGGGTCCCTTCCAAAGAATGCTTCTCCTTCAGAAAAGCCAGAATGACACTCAATTAGTAGAACATCGCAGGTATTTACACTTGCCCAAATAAACAGAGCTTGCTAAGCGTTTCGACACCGACTTACTTCCAAATCAGATCTTATTTTTTGCTTCTTGTCATGTCGAAGCCTTAAGGCACCCTTATGACGTTATCAAGACATCCTGACAGCCTTGTGCACTTTAGAATCCAAACTGTTGAAGACCACATTAACACTTGGGATCTGAAGCCAAGGTGTAAAAGTGGAGTCCCAGCTGCTTGGCATATCACTTCCATTTTGCCAGTGTAATCGGTATTCAAATCACTACTGAGAATTCCTGTTTACACATTATCTTTAAAACTGTTGCAATGGAAACCCACCTGAACACCCAAAATTACCGACTGCAGTAAGAGATTCAGAGCCCTGGCAGAGCACTAAATTGCATGAAAACAAAAACCATGCCAGTAGACAGACCGTGGTCTTTTTTTTTAAAACACATTTCACTTCAAACGAGTCCTGGCAGGCTTCAAGTTCTTGAAGGTCAATTTAACCCCTTGAGTACCAAAAGCTCTACCAAGTCAACTTCTCAAGAGTACTCGAGGCTGTCCAGTTCCGTCACAAAAATGCTATCCTCAGCTCCCCGATCCCATTGGAAGACCTCTAGAGCTAAATTTATGTCAGCTGTGGAGATAAGGGAACTGGTTTTATCAGTGTGGACATTAGGAACTGGAGTAAAGTCTCAGAATCCAAATTAAAACAGCAGCAGTATAAAGGCTGTCTTTAAATAAAACAAAGTGTCTCAATCCACATTGAATAGATCGCACTTCCATCGACACCTCACTTGGATGTGCCGATGGGCCGCAGTTTGGAGAAATCCCATGTTGGAGTCGAGGGGATCAATATAGATAGAGCAACAAGGTAATAATTCGCACAGACAGCAATCAGATAAATGTTTAGGTTATCAGCTTTGGTGATATTAATTTAAAAATGAATATTATCCAGGATATTAAAAGAATTCCCCAGTATAAGATTTTTTTTTTAGGCCCACCTGAACAGACAGATGAGGCCTTGGTTTTACATCTCAGTTAAAAGTCGCACCTCTAGTACTGGCCTAAAATGTCAGCCTGAATTAATTGCTCAAGTCTCTGGAGGAAGGAGGGAACTAATAATCTTCTGACTCAGAGGCAAGAATGATACCACTGGTCCAGGCTTACAGAGTGATTACATTGCTGATGATAAATTACTATTGTTCAATAAAAAGCACTGATAAATCTTCATCTGACTAAATGAAAATGTGACAACGTTTTCAGGATGAGAAGGAGATGAGTCCCAAGATTGAATGGGTTCAATTTACATTACAACTACAATGTTGGTCTGAAGCACTTCCATTTTGCAAAGATTAGACCAGGTTCTGAAATTCTTTCCCTGAAGTCCTCTGTGTTTCCACCTCCCTGCCCTCCTTTCAGACGCTCCCTAAACCTACCCCCTTTTGACTAAGTTTTTCCTCACCCCTACCTACAACCCTGCCACCCCCATACCTGATTCTCTGTGAATCCTGTTTTTCCATGTTGAAGGTGCCATAAATGCAAATTGTTATTCTGTTAGTTCACAGTCAATATCAATCCCCTTCACACTGGAACCAGGTCAGGATTTACAACTTCTTAGCTTTGGTACAACGGAAATGCACACACAGCACAAATGCTGCAGTCCAGTGAACTGCCTCACTAACAGCACTGTCAGTGTACCTACACCAGATGGACTGCAACGGTCCAAGGCAGTGACTCACCACCAACTTCGAGGGCAATTGGGGATGGGCAACAAAAGCTCACATCCATGAAAAAATTAAAAAAAAAAGCAGCCCTCACTGATCTTCATCCTCAATGTAAGATGCAATGAGACATCTTTCTGTCTAAGGTGCACTGCAGAAATGTAGTGTGTGGCTTATTGAATTGGAATTTTGCAGTCAGAGCATGAATAACGATTGCTTTTCCATTTAAAGCAACAGTGAACTCGATTTTACACTCAGGAGACTGAGGATGGCAGGCATACTATAATAACCGGCTTTTTCAAGTTATTTGTCAAGATCCATTACAAATGCTTTTAGGTAATTCACAAGAGTTGGAAAGTTTGTGACTCTGTCTCCCCCCACAGGCAGTCAGATGAAATGCATGTGCAAAACACTCAATATCTGCATGAGTTGTCCTGAAACTATCCTAGAATTGGGCTTTTTAAACTGAACTTTTTGCAATTTCGCACAAATCTAGAGAACGTTTGCTCATAAATTGTTCGTTTCAATCATCTGAATTGGGAAGAGACACTTCTTTGGCTTTGGCCTCCTTGTCCTGAGAGACAATGGATAAGTGGTTTGTGGAGCGGTGCCTGGAGTGGCTATAAAGGCCAATTCTAGAGTGACAGACTCTTCCACAGGTGCTGCAGATAAAATTGCTTGTCGGGGCTGTTACACAGTTGGCTCTCTCCTTGCACTTCTGTCTTTTTTCCTGCCAACTGCTAAGTCTCTTTGACTCGCCACTCTTTAGCCCCACGTTTATGGCTGCCCGCCAGCTCTGGCAATCACTGGCAACTGACTCCCATGACTGGTGGTCAATGTCACAGGACTTCATGTCGCGTTTGCAGACGTCTTTGAAGTGGAGACATGGACGACCGATGGGTCTGATACCAGTGACGAGCTCGCTGTACAATGCATCCTTGGAGATCCTGCCATCTTCCATGCAGCTCACATGGCCAAGCCATCGCAAGTGCCACTGGCTCAGTAAGGTGCATATGCTGGGGATGTTGGCCGCCTCGAGGACTTCTGCATTGGAGATACGGTCCTGCCACCTGATGCCAAGGATTCTCCGGAGGCAGCAAAGATGCTCCGGATTCTCCGGAGTTGCGACATCGCTCTTGGCTGACATATGTTGTGCAGGCCTCGCTGCCGTAGAGCAAGGTACTGAGGACACAGGCTTGAAACACTCGGGACTTTTGTGTTCTGTATCAGTGCGCCATTTTCCCACACCCTCTTGGCCAGTCTGGACATAGCAGTGGACGCCTTTCCCATGCGCTTGTTGATTTCTGCATCGAGAAAGACAGGTTACTGGTGATAGTTGAGCCTAGGTAGGTGAACTCTTGAACCAGTTCCAGAGCGTGGTCGCCGATATTGATGCATGGAGCATTTCTGACATCCTGTCCCATGATGTTCATTTTCTTGAGGCTGATGGTTAGGCCAAATCGTTGCAGGCAGCCGCAATCCTGTCGAGTCTCTGCAGCCACTCTTCTGTGTGGGATGCTAATGCAGCATCGTCAGCAAAGAGGAGTTCCCTGACGAGGACCTTCCGTACTTTGGTCTTCACTCTTAGATGGGTAAGGTTGAACAACCTGCCATCTGATCTTGTGTGGAGGAAAATTCCTTCTTCTGAAGACTTCAACGCATGTGAGAGCAGCAGTGAGAAGATGATCCCAAATAGCGTAGGTGCGAGAACACAGCCTTGTTTCATGCCACTCAGGGTAGGAAAGGGGTCTGATGAGGCACCACTATGCTGAATTGTGCCTTTCATATTTTCACGGAATGAGGTGATGATACTTAGTAGCTTTGGCGAACATCCGATCTTTTCTAGTAGTCTGAAGAGACGTCTGCTAACGAGGTCAAAGGCTTTGGTGAGATTTATGAAAGCAACGTAGAGGGGCATCTGTTGCTCGTGGCATTTCTCCTGCAGCTGGCGATGGGAGAACAGCAGGTCAATGGTGGATCGCTCTGCTCAAAAGCCGCAATGTGCCTCAGGGTAGACATGCTCAGCCAGCTTCTGGAGTCTGTTTAAAACGACTCGAGCGAAGACTTTCCCCACTATGCTGAGCAGGGGGATTCCACGGTAGTTGTTGCAGTCACTGCGGTCACCCTTGTTCTTATAGAGGGTGAAGATATTGGCATCGCGCATGTCCTGTGGTACTGCTCCCTCATCCCAGCACAGGCAAAGCAGTTCATGGAATGCTGACAGTATAGCAGGTTTGGCACGCCTGATTATTTCAGGGGTAATGCCGTTCTTCCCAGGGGCTTTTCAACTGGCTAGAGAGTCAATGGCATCACGGAGTTCTGGTTTTTTTGGCTGTTCATCCAGCTCATCCATGACTGACAGAGACAATGCTGCATTGAGGGCGGTATTAGTGACAACATTTTCCCTGGAGTACAGTTCTAGATAGTGCTCCATCCAGCAGTCTATTTGCTTGTGTTGGTCAGCGATCGTGTCCCCTGATTTAGACTTGGGGGGGTGGTGCGATCTTCCTGATGGTTGGCCCAAAAGCTCTCTTCATGCCATCATACATTCCTCTGATGCTTCCAATGTCGGAGGCCAGCTGACTACAACTGGCAACACCTATGCAGCACAGCCCCTGGCTGTTCTTTGTGCAGCACTTCTGGCTACTTTAACTGCTACGGATGTTAACTCGCTGGGGGCTTTCTTGCAGTTCAACAGTGCAGTGCGCTTAGCGGCTATGACAGGTTCCAGCTCTTCAAAGTGAGATTGAAACCAGTCTGCATTCTGCTTCTCACGTTTGCCAAAGGTGGTCATTGCTGAATCATAGATGGCGTCTCTGATGTGGGCCCACTTCGTCTCTGCATCCCCTGTAGGAGTGTTTTGAAGGGCTTTTTCAAGTGAATTTAGAAACTTATGTAACAGCTATGGATAAGAAATTCAGTTAGTATTGATGCGCGGGCGGCCCTTCTGCTTGGAGTGATGTAGCTTCTTTGGTTTGAGTCTAACTTTGCTGCACACCAGGGAGTGGTGGGTGTCGCAGTCCACACTGCGGAAGCTGCATGAGATTTGGACACTGTTTATAGAGGCTCACCTTGTGACGATGAAGTCCAGCTGTTGCCAACGACATGATCCTGGGTGCCTCCATGAAACCTGGTGACAGGGTTTTGTATGAAAGAACGAGTTGGTGATGCAGAGGTTGTGATAGGTACACAACTCCAGCAGTCTCTGTCCATTCTCATTCATCCTTCCAATGCCATAGCTCCCAAGGCAGGAGGGCCACGAGTCATGGTCGGCCCCAACCCTGGGGTTAAAGTCCCCCAGCAGGAACAAATGTTCGGTATTAGGAATGCGCCTAATGATATTATGGAGCTCCTCGTAGAACTGGTTTTTAAGTTCAGGTGGGGAGCAGCGTGTTGGAGCGTAGATGCTGCGTAGGTGTACTGGACCAGAGGCGGTGAGCAGTCGGATGGACAGTATGCGTTCCGAGCCCTTTGAAGGTGGCTCTATCATGCTGAGCAAAGAGTTTCTGATGGCGAAGCCCAGTCCATGCTGTCTTGGTTCTTCAGGATACCTACCTTGCCAGCAGAAGGTGTAGTCTTGCTCTCTTAGAGATCCGCTCACAGGGAGGCGTGTCTCCTAAAGTGCTGCAATGTCCACACTGAGTCTACTGAGCTCATTGTCAATGATGGCGGTCTTCTGAGAGTCGTTGATTTGTGTAAGGTCTTCCGACAAGCCAGGGCACACAGTTCTGATGTTCCAGCTTGCAAAACAAAGGGCTGGTACCTTCTTTCTTTTTTTTTGACGTGCTGTTTGGTGCGGTGTTACAGTCCACTTGTCGGGCAATGACCCTGAGCTCCAAGCACCCATTGAAACAGGTGGACTGTGGCGGGACAGAATATTTCTGACCGGGGGCTGCCCGGTTTGAGGCGGACGGTAGCTGTCCAGTGAGATGCAATGACCTCTCCCACCGACAAAGGCAACCCGTGGGGCCCAATCTCTACGCCAATTGAGCTGGACTTATAACCTGTAACTGCTGTCTTCGTGTTGTTTTGGTTGCTGTGAGGCAACTATGGAGTGACCTCTCCATGGCACATGCCTGGGCAGATGTATGGAGGTTATGAGTTGCCCAAGCGTCAAAACCCCCATCTCGGCCTTCCTAGTGGGGTCCAAAGGAGTGCAGAGCACGACGTTTGGCACCAGTCTGGCTGCAGGAACTGCCAGAAACATGCCAAAGGTGACACATGACCGCCTTAGGGGTTCCGCTCCGGATTTTCTGTTCAGGTTTACTCCCTTAGCCTTGGTCTCTCCCAAGACGCCCACAAGGCAGTGGGGTAACCAAGAAATCACAGTCTACAATACCCAATACATACACAGTGGCGCAGTGGTTAGCACCGCAGCCTCACAGCTCCAGCGACCCGGGTTCAATTCTGGGTACTGCCTGTGTGGAGTTTGCAAGTTCTCCCTGTGTCTGTGTGGGTTTCCTCCGGGTGCTCCAGTTTCCTCCCACATGCCAAAGACTTGCAGGTTGATAGGTAAATTGGCCATTAGCAATTGCCCCTAGTATAGGTAGGTGGTAGGGAAATATAGGGACAGGTGGGGATGTGGTAGGAATATGGAATTAGTGTAGGATTAGTATAAATGGGTGGTTGATGGTCGGCACAGACTCGGTGGACCGAAGGGCCTGTTTCAGTGTTGTATCTCTAAACTAAATTAAAACTAAACTATATATGTGGTCAACATAATTATTGTATTATATCACCTCCTTACAAATAACGTGTGAAGTAACACCATCATTCTTGAGAGCATTTTGGTTTGAAATTCTGAAGCCCATGGCAAATGCATAAATTCTAAACATAATGGGGTAGATTTCCAGCTTGACTTCAGTGGAAATGAAAGCTGGTTGGTTTCTATATGGTTGGTTGATCTACAACGCCAGTTTTACGACCAAGCGGCAATTTAAAAATCTACCGCAATGTAGCCAACAGAATTCTGACAAGGTGTCCACACCTGAAATGCTAACTCCTCTGTCCTATCCACAGATGTTGCCTGAACTGTTTTCAGATTTACAACACCAGTCTATTTTAGTTGATCAAAATCTGAGGTTATTTCCTTCATTCTGCGTGTGATAAAGAACAGACATAGCATTTGTAAAAATGGAGGGTGCATAGGCCGTGAGAGGATTCAGAATAATTGTAAAAATATTGAAACAGCAGATCTCAGACTGCCTTGTAAAACTGTAAGGCCAACACCAAACTGCATTTATATACAGCTTTTAATGAGGGTGGAGTGGGCAGGGAGAGTGAGTGTTTTAAGTTGATTAGTCGTGGAGAAAAGCATGGGTTATCTTTGCTCTCTGGGATGATACTGGAACAGGATGGGACAGAGTAAGGCTTTTACTGGGGAACAAAGCATCAAAAGGTGGAGGAGAAGGAGTGCAGTAGGTTTAAAAACTTAGTATCCACTTGTATCACTCAACGTAACTGCTGCCTAAATATTGTGCATTACCTCCAGCAGCTTGTTGGAACACAGAGTGAGCTATTATTCAAGGTTACTGAGAGGAGGCTTGGAATGGACATACAGCATTGCTCCCTACAGAGTTCATTTCATTTACATAAACCTTTCATTACTTATTCCTATCTCAGGGGACATTTAAAATGTTCTCTTTTTTAGCTGCACTAAATATTTGCAAAGTACTAAGATGCGACATTGAACATCTCATCTCTGGGCAGCCAGTCTCAAAAGTTTCTCTAAACCTACACCATTGAAACATACCATTATCTTAAACTTTAAGTAACCGTTCTGCTGTAGTCTTAAGTTGGGGGTATTGGGATATTCATTAACATACACAATATAACTCAGATTGTTCATATTTCAGTTATTACGGGGGCTTTATGATGGGTTTATTTCACCCAAATATCCATATTATGGATTTAATTTCTTAGCCAATCCCTACATTGCACTGATGTGGGGTTTACCTGTTGGCACAGCTGGGAACTGGCAGTCTCCATTTTGGGAGCATAAGATCCAGGAGATTAGCCGGTTTAGCTACAACTCTAAATTGGTCCCCATCTCAGATGAGGCCTCATGTGGGTTTATGCAAATTTAGAGTGACACAGTTCTTGTGGGTTTAGTCTTCTAAAATTAGCCTGTAACTACAAGCTCTGTTTGAATTACTAAAAATCAGGATAAGGGAGTCACACTCACGGGAAGTGCAGCGATGAAAATACAAAATAAACCAAAGAGTTACAGAAAATAGAACAATTTAAAAAGACTGGTACACTTGCCTTTAACAAGATGGAGGACAAAGTCACATGACACACACCTCCTCCTGCACTGAAAATACACATCCATGTCTGCTAGAACTGAAACTCATTAACCCGTGAGCTAAGACAAAGGCAATAGCAGACGTTACATCTTCAGCAACAAACACTACAATTCTTTCTTTCCTTTTTTTTTCTTTGGAAAGAAAGAATTGTAGTGTTTGTTGCTGAAGATGTAACGTCTGCTATTGCCTTTGTCAACATCTTCAGCAACAAACACTACAATAAGGTGTGAACATCCCTCTCATCTGATCAAAATGGGCTGGGATCAGAAGCCATTGTATCGCTCCTCAGGAACCAAAAGCCTCAAGTCATATGGGGGAAATTAACTCTTTTATCTTTAAAGGTAACCTTTTTGGAGAACAATGGGAGTCATCAGAACATCAGACTGGGATCTCTAGCCCCAGAAAGAACATTGAAAGGCTTCTTTAATTCCAACACAATGCTGAGAGAGAGAAAGATCAATCCCAGCTAAGACACTTGAACCCTGCTGAGATGAGTTGGCAACCAACTGTAGCAGAGAAATAAGAGTGCCTTTTGAACAATTCCTCCACCTGTGAAAATTGGACGAAGAAATACTAGCATTGTCTTCTAACTGAAGGACCAGATATTGTGCTCAATGGAGACGGGTTAATGAGTTTCAGTTCTAGCAGACATGGATATGTAGTTCAATGCAGGAGGACGTGTGTGTCATGTGACTTTGTCCTCCATTTTGTTGAAAGTGGGTGGCGGGGGGTGGGAGTCGGAGAATCAAAGCAGATCCATCCACCACGGAACCCGAAGCCAGGATTCCCAGTTCCAATCTTCCCAGGAGCAGGCCAAGCTGACGATGACCTTCTCGCTCAAAGGCTAGTTGAGGCCCTTAAGTGACCAATTAAGGGCCTCTTCACACCACCGCTGGGAGCCTCCGCCACGTGGAGAGGATGTTTTGTAAAACGAGGCACCCTCCCTGCGGGCTTGGGCGGGGTGGGGTGGGGTCCCTCCTTCGTGAGCAGTTTGTGGTCCACAGAGGATCCCCTCCACCAGCCTCTCAGGACCGAACGACAACACACCCACCTCCGACCCCCACCGCTTGCCGGGGCCTTCTGGACTGGCCCCGGCAACCCCGCCTCACCTCCTTGTGTTCTGGGGTTCCAACGCTGGGCTTGGGTCCAAGGCCTCTGCAGTACCAGCAATGGCCACCAGTCCCAGTGGCGCTGACTATACTGCGGAGTTGCCAACCCTCTGATTGGATGGCAGTTCATGGAGGCGGGATCCCTGTCCCTTTAAAGAATTAAAGACTTGAAGAATTAAAGATTCCTGGACCTTTGACCCCAAGATCGCTCCGGGAGGCAAAACAAATGCAGAGGTGGGGTTCCCCCTGCCTTTTCTGCCCGGCTCTGAGAGCCCCACCTCCTGCACAAAATTCAGCCCGAAGTGTTGATTGTGAGGATACTTCAACACCCCAGCAAGGTCAAGATGACCAACAAACAGGCCTGCAACTTTAAAATGTACCTTCCAGGAGGATTCCACAGGTTTTTCCTGAAAACAGATTTTTAAACGTTGAACTCTTAACGTCCCTTACCCTTGACATTCTATCTTTTCTTGAGTGTGCATGATACAGTGAATGCATGCATGGGTGGTGTTGCAAACATTTCGGGTAATTAATGTTTAATAAGTATTTTATCTTCTGTTTTAAACTCAAGAAAACCTGTCATTGTCTGTTTATTTGACTAACGAAACACAGGGGCTGAAACACTAATTCAAACAAAGCACTACCTGTGGTCAGTTGGGAGGTGACCAGTGGAAATCAGCCACATTGTTTCCCACCTGTCCATAACAAGAGTGAGTGAGTGAGTGATACACAAAGAGAGAGAGAGAGAGAGACAAAGACAGACAGAGAGACACAGAGTGCACGCACACTCGAGATAGAGAGTTGATTTCAATTTCAATCAACTGATTTCAATTCATACTGCTGCAAAAGGTGCAGTGGACTCAGGACCCGACCTGATTTGATAGAAATGGCATCACTGACATCCCAGAACTCCTCACTACAATGGCCAAGATGATTAAGGATATGGGGAAATGAAGAGACAGACTCTGAAGTTTTCCGACTGTTCAATAAGGATGGAAACAGATGCATTAGTTCTGCAGAGCTGCTTCATGTCAGTACGAACCGTAAGAGAAAGTGATTTGATGAAGAAGTAGATGACAAAGGGCTCATCATTGAATCACTGTGGTCTAACTATACTTTTTCAATTCAAAAAAAGCCAAAGGTGCACTGTCAATGTACTCTCCAAGTTGCACATGTGCGTAGGCCCCTCAAGTCACCCCCTTTAAAATACCGCACAGGCGGGACTACGCAAAAAAAATAAAGGTACTGTGTACTGAAATGAACAGGCTGCACAGAAAAAACATTAGAGGGGATATTGAGTAGCATAAACAAATATTCACAAATAAATCTGTAAAATTGTGATGGTTGGACAACAGTTGTATCTGATTTTACAGCACACCTATAGAAAGTTATTTCCTAACCCGCATATATTTGGACTGTTATCATTTAAGGCAGTAAACACCTAGCAAGTTTTTACCGGTTTAATTCAAGTATCGCTAACACAGTGAAACCAACTTGCTTATCAGATTTAAAAAGCGCAGTACCTGAATGATTAACACTGGTGAGAATATTATTCTTATTATTCTTTTATTCTTAAATTCAAGTAAATTCAGATTAATAGATCTTAAAGAAGGACATTAGACTAAGCCAAAAATAACACCACCGGCAATTGACTTTTAAAGTGATAGATTTGAGGGTTTTAGGCCAAAGTGCACTGTGGGGAAAAATGTACTGTAGAAATTTTAGTAACCATACAATGGATTATGACCAAACGGTCATGAGCTGGTAGCTCTCTGAAACATTACACAGGCTTTGCATGCATCATAATCACGTTTAACAGTAAAATTATAATTCTCCACACATCCTGAAACCAAGTGTGATTAGAATTATGATATTCAATTTTTTTTTTAAATAAGTAAATTTGCTAAGACTGCATCTTTGTGTATTATTATGCAGTCGATTGAGAAGGTGCAAAATAAGTCACTTATAACTAACAAGAATGCAGGCTTGCCTAGATTTATATTCTCAGAGTGGCAGCTTTACAGACACACAATCGGGTCAATGAATTGAGACAAACGAGCAACATTTGGTTAAAAGGCCTCCAGTCTCGAAACTACATCTCATCTCTAGCTGGGAGATCAAGTTTGGAGTTTCTGACTAACTGTGCGCAATGAATTTAAGCCTTTTTGTGCTGCGACTGAATATGTGTACTATAAACTTCTGTGATAAAGCATGCTGACAAAATAAATGCAGAGCTGAGGTTTTCCATTTAAATATCCCATAAGAAAGCTATAGTACAGCTGCTGAAAGTTCTGCTACACACTGCTTAGCCTGATACGATTCACAGAATTTCTAGAGGCAATTTGAAAGTGTTTGTAATTTATAGTTTTGGTCAAAGAACCCCACAAAGCCGATTAAAAATGCTAAAATCATACATATAAAATGATTTAGGCATGTTTAACATTTCATATATTGTACAGATAAAGAGATCATAGAGCACCAAGCAGCAATAATTATTCAAACAGACCTCTATTGTTGCAGCAAAAAAAATGATAGGCTGTGTTGACAGACATCACACATTGTGTGCGCACAATGGTTCATGCAGCACTCATGACTTCAATCAATACAAATGATAATGTCTGAACACAATTGGATCATGACTATGCTTAGTTCAGAGTGGGCATATTTAATTTTGCCTGAAGCAAAAATCCAGAAACCCTGGAACAAAATTATTTCAGATTTATATTTAGTAACCTGATCTCAGTCAGGCAACAACTTTAGTAAATGCTCAAACCCACATTGTGTCACCACGTGTGTCTGCAGCTATGGTGGCTCCTCTGTTTGTACATATCTGAGGTTTTCTGTGTCCTCCTGCATCTCTGGCTCTTTCTCTGCATCCCCAAGTATATATCTGGTTATCTCTTTCTCTGTGTCTTGTCCCTATGTGTTTCTGTGTTTTTCTCTGCATCCCTGTGTCACCATGGTACACTCTTTTTTCCTGTGTTTGTGTCTGTCGTTCTCTGTCCCAGTGTGTATTTGCCTCCCTCTCTTTCTCTGTCCCTTTATGTATCTGTGGTTTTCTCTTTCTCTGTCCCTTTATGTATGTGTATTTCTTTCTCTTTTCCTATCCCTGTGTGTCTATGGTTCTCTCTCTCTCCCTACATGCATTGGTGCTTCCCTCTCTCATATTATCTGTGTGCCTGCATACATCTGACAAGTCGAAGTGTCATTTATAAAAGGATGATTTGAAACAGCAAAGCAGTCTCTCTCAGAAGGGGGTTCGGAAACCACTCAGCATTCTAATTAAAAACCTACCTGACCAATCTTCTGCTGTTGCCAAAATGTTTACCAGCAATCAGCTGGAGGAGCAGCAACTGTAAATTCTGCATACCAGCATGTGTGCACTGTTGGTGGCATGAGATTACAGATCAGCAATACCATTGATTTACAGCAACTGAATAAGTTGAATTCCGTGCTAATCACATTGAATTTTTACTGGATTAGATTGCGGAAAATAATTTTGCCTGTTTTATGACATGGGAAATAAATAAGTCAAATTTTAAAGCAGTGTTTTAGGAATCTGATTTTGTATTCCATCTATAATTCTGTGAAAAGAACAAATGATTGGATTACAATTACTGGCCATGAAACTTCAGGTGACCAGGTTATCTCTGATATCTTCACCATACCTAATGTAATATGCTGTTTGCCCCTGTAGAGATTCCAGGAGACATTCTATCAACCTCGTGTTATCTGTAGGATGCTGTTTTCTTCAAGATCCTGTAAACACAGGCAGTGACTATTTTGCTGGGCAGAAAAGCAATCATGGAGGATGGCTCTTGCCTATCTCAGGTTAAGTTTATTGATTTGTTATCTTCCTTTCCAAATTGTTGCGTACAAGAAGGAGACAACTTCCTCAAGGTTGGCTCTTGGTTCAGCTCCAGTGCTGGACCTTTTTTTTGTTAGTTCATGGGATGCAGGCATTGCTGCAAAGACCAACATTTATTGCCCATCCCTAATTGCCTTGGAGTGGTGGTGAGGTGCCTTCTCGAACCACTGCAGTCCACGTCATGAAGGTACTCCCACCACAGTGCTATTAGGTAGGGAGTTCCAGGATTTTGATAATGATGAAGTAATGACAATGCATTTCCAAGACAGGATAGTGTACAATTTGGAGGTGGTGGTGTTCTCATGCCTTTGTTGCCCTTGCCCTTCGATGGGAGAGGGGTTGTGGGTTTGAGAGGTGCTGTCGAAGCAGCCATGGCACACTACTGCAGCGCATCTTGAATATAGTACACACTGCAGACATGACACACTGATGGTTCAGGGAGTGAATGTTTAATAAGGTGGTGGATGGAATGTCAATCAAGAGGGCTGCTTTGTCCTGGATGATGTTGAGATTCTTGAGTGTTGTTGGAGCTGCAATCATCCAGGCAGGTGGAGAGTATTCCATCACACTCCTGACTTGTGCCTTGAAGATGGTGGGAAGGATTTGCCGAGTCAGGTGGTGAGTCACTCATCACAGAATACCCAGCCTCTGACTTTATATGGCTGGTCCAGTTCAGTTTCAGGTCAGTGTTGACCCCCCCCCAGGATGTTGATGGTAAAGGATTCAGCAATGGTTATACTTTTGAATGTCAAGGGGAGGTGGTTAAACACTCTCTCTTGTTGGAGATGGTCATTGCCTGCAATTGAATGGTGTGAATGTTACTTGCCAATAATCAGCCGAAGCTGGAATGTTGCCCCGGTCTTGCTACACGCAGGTATGAACTACTACATTATCTGAGGAGTTGCAAATGAAACTGCACACTGTACAATCATCTGAGAACATCCCCACTAATGACCTTATGAAGGTTATTGATGAAGCAGCTGAAGATGGTTGGAGCCTACGACACTACCCTGAGGAACTCCTGCAGCAATGCCCTAGGGTTGGGATGATTGACCTCCAACAGCCACAACCATCTTCCTTTGTGCTAGGTATGACTCCAGCCAGTGGAGTGTTTTCCCCGATTTCATTTACCTCAATTTTACTAGAGCCTCTTGATGCACTCGGTCAAATGCCGCTTTAATGTCAAGGGCAGTCACTCTTACCTCATCCCTCGAATTCAGCTCTTTTGCACTCATGTCTGTTACATACTGCTCCTGTTTCAATCCATGTTTGGACCCAGGCTGCAATGACAACTGGCACTGAGTGGTCCTGGCAGAACATAAACTGAGCATGAGTGACCAGGTTATTGATGAGTAAGTGCTGTTTGGTAGCACTGTCAAAGACACCCTCCATCACTTTGCTGATGACTGAGAGTAGACTGATGGGGGTGGTAATTGGCGAAATTGGATATGTTCTGCTTTTTATACCTGGGCAATTTTCCACATTGTCCAGTAGATGCCACTGTTGCAGCTGTACTGGAACGGCTGGGCTACAGGCGCGGCTGGTTCTGGAGCACAAGTTTTCAGCTCTACAGCCGGGATGTTGTCTTTGCTGTAATCAGTGCGTTTAGCTGTTTCTTGATATCACGTGGAGTGCATCAATTTGGCTGAAGACTGGCATCTGTGATGGTGGGGCCCTCAGATAGATCATCCACTCAGCACTTCTGACTGAAGATGATTGCAAACGCTTCAGCTTTGTCTTTTGCACTGTCATGCTGAGCTCCGCCATCATTGAAGATGAGCCACGTTTGTAGAGCCTCCTCCTCCAATTAGTTTAATTGTCTATCACCATTCACAATTGGATATGGCAGGACTGCAGAGCTTTCATCTTATCTATTGTTTGTGGGGTCACTTAGTTCTGTCTGTTACATACTGCTTCTGTTTAGATGCATTGTTGTGAACGCTGGACTTTGGAGCATGATTATGTTTTTTAAAAATGTGACTTTTAATATAGTTTAAGATGGAGTCAGAGAAGTCAGGTGACTTCCCAGCTCTGCTTAAACACAAGATAGGGACCTTGGTTACCAGAACAACAAAGAACCCAGATCAAAGACCTTTTTGGAAAGCAGAGACTGCAGGGATATAACAGCTGAAGAACAATGGGTTGCACCCTCCCAGACTTGCAGATCGTAAACAAGCAGTCAGTGGTTCTGAAAATGTAAATGTGAATTGCCATTGCTAACATCTGGAAACAATGGAAAGCCCAGGTGACTCTGCTGTAACCACACGTGTGGACTTTGCATATTGGAAAACAATTGGCAATTGACTTTTGATTCCAGATAAATTCAACAGAATTTCAGAAAGCAGGTAGGCTATAAGGAAAACTGCAAGAAGACTAGCCATGGCAGCCTCAGAGAGGTGGGGGAAGGGGGGGGGGGAGAGAGAGAGAGATGGAACACCTGCTCTCTGAAGACCGATACAGCAAAAGGCTGCAAAAACTTGAACACGTTTTGAAAGTTGAGGTTTGCAGAGAACTAAAAGGCCAACATGATCACTAGAGATCGCCTTATTCATGGAAGTTCAGGTCGAAAGTGCTCAGAAGAAGTGAGCGAAGAGGACATTGATTTTGAGAAAGGTCAGAGAGATCCAACCCATTGCATCTGGGAGGAGTTTGGGTCTCTTAGCTGCAAAGATTTCACCATCAAGGAGTGTAACGTATAAGTGTGGTTGAGGTTTTCAAGTGTTTTAATAAGTGAAGAAAATATCTTTCTCTAATTTGGGGTATCAGCTACTTACAAAGTTCTATTTAGCTAATGGAGAATTCTTTTAGTTTAGTTGTGATAATAAGTCAGAAAATGTGAAATCTTGTTGTGTAATTCTTTAAGTTGGTCCGGGAGTTCATATCTCATGTTTTAACGTTAACGGTCTCACTGAGGTCATAACGTGCATATAGTCCTGGGTTGTAGCTTCACCTGATCGGGAGCTCATTTTCAAGTATACCAGGTGCTACTCCCAGCAACTCTCCTACACTCCCCTCATTGAGTCAGGGTTGCTCCCCTGGCTTGATGGTCATGGTAAAGCGAGGGATATGCTGACACATGAGGTTACACAATCGTGGCTGAATACAATTGTGCTTCTGTTAATGGCCCACAGCACCTCATGGATGACCAGTTTTGAGCTACTTGACCTGTTCTGAATCTATATCATTTAGCATGGTAATAATAAAAAGACTTGCATTTATATTGCGCCTTTCACGACCACTAGACGCCCTAAAGTACTTAACAGCCAATGAAATACTTCTGAAGTGTAGTCATTGTTGTAATGTAGGAATTGCGGCAGCCAAATTGTGCACAGCAAGATCCCACATCCAGAAATATAATAATGACCAGATAATCTGTTTTTATGATGTTGATTGACGGATAACTTTTGGTTAGGACACCGGGGATAACTTCCATGCTCTTCTTCGAAATAGAGCCATGGGATCTTTTACATGCACCTGAGGGGGCAGAAAGAGACATGGTTTAACGTCCCATCTGAAAGACAGTACCTCCAACACTGCAGCACTCCCTCAGTACTGCACTGGAATATCAGCCTTGATTTTGTGCTCAGATCCTGGAGTGGGACTTGAACCCACAACCTCCTCTCAGAATCGAGACTGCTACCAACTGAGCAATGGCTGACACAACACGGTGCAGGATGCTCGCAGTGTGAAGATAGGACTTCGTATCCACAAGGACTGCATGGTGCTCACTCCTACCAATATTGTTCTGGTTAGAGGCATTTCTGACAGGTAGGTTGATGAGGACGAGGTCAAGTCTGTTTTTCCCTCATGTTGATTCTCTCACCACCTGCTACAGGCCAAGTCTGACAGCGATGTCCTTCAGGACTCGACCAGCAGTGCTGCTACGGAGCCACTCATGGTGGTGAACATTGATATCTGCCACCCAGAATACATTCTGTGTCCTTACTACCCTCAGTGCTTCTTCCAAGTGGGAAAGTACTGATTCATCTGCTGAAGGAAGGTGATAGGTGATAAACAGCATGAGCATTCTTTCCCCTTGTTTGCCCTAACGCCATAAAACTTCATGGAGTCCGCAATGTTAAGGACTCCCAGGACCATTCCCTCCTGACTGTACACCACTGTGCTAGCACTCCTGGTGGGTCTGTCCTGCTGGTGGGACAAGACATATCCACAGATGATGATGTTAGCAGAGTCGGGGGCATTAGTTGAAAGATATAATTATGTGACTATGATGATATCAGGCTTTTACTTAATTAGTATGTGGGACAACTCTCCAATTTTAGCACTATCCCCAGATGTTAGTGAGGCCTTGGTCTTGGGAAGTACTGGCGAGATCAGTAACTTTCCTCCAACTCAATTCACTGGAGCAGCAGGGAACGCCCTACCCCAAGCACTTCCCTTACCCATATTATTGTTTGGTGATTGTTCATCTTTCTGCCTGAAATACTTCTTTCTCTGGTTGGGTTGATCCTTCAAGTTCCTCAAAGTCTTTCCCTTGGTGAATTCCATAAGCATTCCAGTTAATACTTGACCTGCAGTGGGTCCCATTTGGATCTCCTTGCTTTAAGCCTTTGTCAATATTCTCACTCCATCATCTCCCATCTTAAGCCATGATGTGCTGCTGTTCCCAGCTCCTGATATGCAGATCTGATGACTTGCCAGTTTCATGAAGGCCATTTGTATGGCTAAAACTAAGTAGGGTCTTTCCAGTCTTCATTCTTAGGAACATAGCAACAGGAGTAGGCCATTCAGCCCATCGAGCCTGCTCGGCCATGCAGTCAGATTATGGCTGATCATCTACCTCAACGCCACTTTCCTGCGCTCTCCCCAAATCCCTTGATGTCATTCATATCCAGAAATCCATCGATTTTTGTTCTGAACATGCTCAATGATTGAGCTTACACAGCCCTCTGGGGTACAGAATTCCCAAGATTCACCTTCTGAGTAAAGAAATTCCTCCTCATCTCACTCTTAAATGGCTGACCCCTTATTCTGAGACTATGTCCCCTGGTTCTAGACTCATCAGCTAGGGGAATCAGCCTTCCTGCATCTACCCTGTCGAACCCTGTAAGAATTTTGTATGCTTCAATGAGATCACCTCTCATTCTTTGAAACTTGAGAATGCAGGCCCAGTTTCTTCAGTCTCTCCTCATAAGACAATGCTGCCATCCCAGGGATTCGTCTGGTGAACCTCCTTCTATGGCAAGTAGATCCTTCCTTAGATAAGGAGACCAAAACTGTACACAATACTCAAGGTGAAGTCTCACCAAGGCTTTATACAATTGCAGCAAGACATTTTTACTCCTGTACTCAAATCCCCTTGCGATTAAGTCCAACATACCATTTGCCTTCCTAATTGCATACTGCACCTGCAAGCTAGCTTTTAAAGATTCATGAACAAGGACACCCAGGTCCCTTTGGACATCAACACTTCTCAACCTCTCACCATTTAAGAAATATTCTCTTTCTGTTTTTTCTACCAAAGTGGATAACTTCACATTTACTCACATTATATTCCATCTACAATGTTCTTGCCCATTCATCTAGCTTGTCCAAGTACCCTTGAAGTCTCCTTGCATTCTCCTCGCAACTTACATTCCCACCTAGTTTTGTCATCAGCAAATTTGGAAATACTACATTTGGTCCCCATATCCATGGTATAAATAATGAACAGCTGTGGCCCCAGCAATGATCCTTGCGGTACCCTACTGGTAATGCCTGCCATCCTGAGAATGACCCGTTTATTCCTACTCTCTGTCTTCTGTCTGCTAACCAATTCTCAGTCCATTGCAGTATATTACCCCCAATCCCATGTGCTCTAATTTTGTTTACTGTGTGGGACCTTATCAAAAGCCTTCCGAAAATTCAAATACCCAACATCCACTGGTTCTCTCTATCTATGCTACAAGTAACATCCTAAAAGAAAACTCCAACAGGTTTGTCAAACATTATTTTCCTTTCATAAATCCATGCTGACTCTGCCTAATCATATTATTTTCTAAGTGTCTAGTTATCACATCCTTTATAATAGATTCTAACATTTTCCTGACTACTAGCACCAAACTAACAGATCTGTAGTTTCCTGTTTTCTCTCTGCCTCCTTTCTTAAATAGTGGGGCTACATTTGCTACTTTACATTCTGCAGGAACTTTTCCAGAATCTGTAGAATTTTCAAGACAACCACCAATGCATCCACTATCTCTTATAGCCACCTCCATCAGCACTCAGGGATGTATGTCATCTGGTCCAGGGCATTCATCAACCTTCAATCCAGTTAATTTTCGAGTACTACCTCCTTTATTAATAATAATTTCCTTCAGTACCTCATTTTCTCAAGTCCCTTCGTTGCCAAGTATTTCTGGGAGATTTTCTCTAGCTTCCTCCATAAAGACAAACACAAATTAATTGTTTACTTTCTCTGCCATTTCCTTATTCCCCAATATAAATTCTCCTATCTCTGCCTGTAATGGACCCACATTTGTCCTTGCTAATCTTTTCCTTTTCCGTTATCTATAGCCCGCCTTTATGTTTCTCGCTAGCTTGCATTCATATTCTCTTTTCCGTTTGTCAGTTTCTTGGTCATCCTTTGTTTGATTCTAAATTGCTCCCAATCCTCAGGCCTACCACTTTTTCTGACCAGTTTATAAGCCACTTCTTTGATCTAATGCAATCTTTAACTTCATTTGTTAGCCACGCTTGATTCATCTTTCCTATTGGGTTTTTGTGGTCTTAGAGGAATGTATATTTGTTGTAGACCACGCAATACTTCTTTAAATACTAGCCATTGCCTGTCTATCGTCAAATTCTTTAGTGTATTTTCCAAATCCACCATAGCCAACTTGCGCCTCATACCTTCACAGTTTCCTTTAGTCCTTAGTTTCCTAAAACTAAAGTAGCCCAATCCCTAGTTGGTTCTTCAACTGCTCCAGAAACCCATCTCATACACACTGCAGGAATTCATCCTCCACAGCATTAGTGCTGATTAGGTTTACCCAGTCTAGATGTAAATTGGAGTCACCTATTGTTACTGTATTACCCATTTACATGCACCTCTAATTTCCCGATTTGTACTGTGGCCGATAAACTGCCGCCAATGTTTCCTGCCCCTTGCTGTTTCTTGGCTCCAACCAAACTCATTCTATATCTTGATCCTTTGATCTAAGATCCTGACTCACTAATGCACAGAACTCGTCCCTGATTAAGAGTGTTATCCCACCTCCTTTTCCTTTCTGCCTATCCTTCCTAAATGACGAATACCCTTGTATATTCAGTTCCCAGTCTTGGTCACCATGTAACCATGTCTCTTTAATGGCAATTACATCATGCCCATTCACCTCTATTTGTGCCTTCAAATCATCTATCTTGTTGCAACTGCTGCATGCATGCAGATGGAGTGCCCTTAACTTTGTCTTTTTAACATTATTCTGCATTCTTATCTTATTTGATGTGTGCATTCGCTTTGTCTGTCTTCTAATTTTGTTTACTACTTTTCTACTTCCTGTTACCAGTTTTGCTTCCCTCCATTCTGCGTTCCCTCTCAGGTTCCCATCCCCCTGCCAATCTACTTTAAACTCTCCCCAACAGCACTAGCAAATCTCCCTGCGAGCATGTTAGTCTCAGTCCTGCTAAGGTGCAATCTGTCCATCTTGTACAGGTCCCACCTGCCCCAGAACCAGTCCCAAAGCCTCAGAAATCTGATGCCTTCCCTCCTACACCAATTCTCCAGCCACGTGTACAATTGCTTAATCCTCCTACTCCTATTGTCACTAGCATGTGGCACTGGGAGTAATCCTGAGATTATTGCTTTTGAGGTGCTGCTTTTTAGTCTCTTTCCTAGCTCCCTAAAATTTCCTTTCAGGACCTCATCCCCTTTCCTACCTATGTTGTTGGTACCAATGTGGACCATGACCTCTGGCTGTTCACCCTCCCCCAGAAGAATTTCCTGCAGCCGCTCTGCAACATCCTTGACCTTGGCACCAGGGAAGCAACATACCATCCTGGAGTCACGTCTATGGCCGCAGAAGCACCTATCTGTTCCCTTAACTAATGAATGCCATATCACTACTGCTCTTCCACTTTTCTTCCTCCCCTCCTGTGCAGTTGAGCCACCTGTGGTGTCACAGACTTGGCTCTGACTGCACTATTCTGAGGAACCATCGCCTTCACCAGTATCCAAAACCGAAAACTGGTTCGTGAGCGATATCATCTCAGGGCACGGCACTCCTGCACTACCTACCTGGTTCTCTTAGACTGCCTGGTACTCACCCATTCCCATTCTGCCTGCATGCTTCCAACCTGTGCTGTGACCACCTCCCTAAACGTGCTATCCATGTAGTTCTCTGCCTCACAGATGCACCAGTGACTCTAGCTGCCGCTCAAGTTCCAAAACCCACAGCTCACATTTCCACTGCTGGTGACACTTCCTACAGATGTGTCTGTCCAGGACACATGCAAATCTGGCACATTTGGAGATCCTGCTGAGTCTGTAACAGGCACAGATTGCGAGCCCAGGGCACTAACTCATTAATACAGTAATATTAATGCAGCCATTGATCATATTATATTCCATAACCGAGCAGTACTGAGAGACTGCTTTACTATCAGAGGTGCCATCAATGAGGCCCCGACAGTCCTCTTTGGTGAATGTAAAAGATTCCATGGCACTATTTCAGAGAAAAGCAGGGGTATTCTCACTGGTGTCCTGGCCAATACTGATTCCTCAGCCAACATCTAAAACATTATCTGGTCATTATTCCATTGCTGTTTGTGGGAACTTGCTGTGTACAAATTGGCTGTCATCCTTCCTAAACTGCAACAGTGACTATACTTCAAAAGTACTTAATGGGCTGTAAAGCACTTCTAATGTCTTGAGGTTGCGCAAGGTGCTATTTAAATGCAAGTCCCTTTTCCTTTCTTTCTGGCATCCTTTTCTTTAGATTGTGTTTTTGCTTTCCCTATTTGTATATTTTACATATTATTTTCGCTCTTGTAGTTACTGCTATAGAAGCAAATTCCTTTTTTTTTAAAAAAGTTGATAAATCTCTGTTCCAGATGCGCAGGTACACATCAGCAAATTCCTATCTTCAATACTCGCAAGGTGCAGACTTGAGGGATTGGCTACGCTAAACATTAAATCTGTACTTTTCTCAGCATAAGATTCCATCCAACATATAACTGGTTATTATGATCACCAATCTCTCATTTAATGCAGCTCAGAATTACTTGAACACAACTCAACTATTATGGTATTTTGGGATTGGGATACTGCAGCCTTCAATTACCATTTTTGCAGCAGGGTACAAATTCCTCCATTTTTCACCCAAGTCACCATTCAGAACAAGAAACTGCACTTATATAGTGCCTTTAACATAGTAAAACCTTTCAAAGTGCTTCACACGACCGTCATCAAAAAAAGTTAGCAAATAAGGAGATATTAGGGCAGATGATTGGGAAAAGAACCAGAGGCAAACATGAGAAAAAACCTTTCACACAAGTGATTAGGATTTGGAATGCATTGATAGAGTAGTAGATACAGATTCAATTGTAGCCTTCAAAAGGGTATTGAATAATTAGCTGAAGGAGAAAAAATTGCAGGGACATGGAAAAAGAGCAGGAGAATGGGACTAACAACAGGATTGCTCTTCAAAAGGGTGGGTGCAGACTCGATGGGCCAAATGGCTTCCTGCTTGTAGTATAATGTGTTACATTGGACATTGAGTTGTTAATTCATTAATACTAAGTGGTTAATATGTTAATCATACTGGGTATACTTCATCACAGTAAGTGACGTAACACCACATGGTTTAGATCCCTCATGCAGTCTCTTGGAAGGTGCAAGGCTCGGCAGTAAGACGTGTTTCAATAAAGCTCCTGTTTCTTTTAACTCAGCAGACTCATTAGATATTCAGTATTAGACTAACAATACTCAGATTATTACATGAATCAGCAGTGCATGAAAATTAATGATGGAAAAGTCCCTACCTTTGCCGGAAAGCTTCAAGAAAGTTGCAGGCCTCAATCAAACTAAAGCATGGCCGAAATGGTATTGGAGATCTGCCAGATATCGCACCTCATCGGGCCTCACTGCGAAGCCAAGCAGTGAGCAGGTCAGTATGCTGTTATATGCGATGGGTGACTGTGCAGACGATATTCCTGTCACACAGGGTATCGATGAGGAGAAAGCCACGTATGAAGAAGTAATCAAAGCACCTGATACATACTTCAATCTGAGAAAGATTATTATTGTTGAGCGTGCTAAATTTAACAAATGGACCCAACATCAAGGGGTAAGTGTTCATGCATATACAAATAACCTGCATAAACTTGCAGAGGACTGTGAGTATGGCAGCTTGAAAGATGAACTGATCTAAGACAGAATTATTGTTCTCTTTTGCCCCACCCTCACTTTATTTGCTTAAAACCTATTACGTTTCTAACCTTTGCCAGTTCTGATGAAAGGTCACTGACCTGAAATGTTAACTTTGCTTCTCTCGCCACGGATGCTGCCAGACTTGCTGAGTATTTTCCAGCACTTTTTGTTTTTATTTCAGATTTCCAGCATCTGCAGTATTTTGCTTTTATTATATTGTTGTAGGAGTGTTGGAATGACGCCTGTCTGACCACTTGCAGTCAAGAGATGCAAGACCTTAGCAAAGGCAATCCAACTTAGCAGACAAGTGGAGGTCAGGAAACAGAATTGATCGTGGTTCAAGGTGACAGGGACAGCCCCATCTCAAAAGCGGCCGACTCAGTAGAGTTTGTTAAATGTAAAACAAAGGGAAAGCTGGCGTTTAAAAGCAGGGGAGACAGGAGCAGCATATATCAACAGTCCAAGCTAACTGCAGTAGGTGTGGCCAAGACAGAGAGAGACAGTCGGGAAAACTGCCCCGGCAAAGAGGTCTAATGCCATTTATGTGGAAAGATGGGCCACTTCCAGGTGGTCTTCCGTAACAAAGCCAGTACAGAATATGCACAAATGGAAGCCTTTGACAGATGGCAAGATCTATGAAGTACAGGATATCCAAGATACTAAGGTGCCTTTCCTTGGAGGTATCCAGGAACCAAGCAGAAGTTGGAGTGAAGATCCTAGTAGAAAGAAACAAGACACACTTTAAGCTAGACATTGGTGCAGCAGGTTTGATTCTTTCTGATGTCGACCTGTGATTAGAGAGAAGCTCTCTTCAGCCATCATTCAATAAATTATACGAGCCAGGAGGGATAGAACTCAAAGTCATAGGAGAACTGAGGGCAACCCCTCCAATATCACGAAAAAGAAATTACAGAAACATTGTATGTGATCCAAAACCAGAGTTGTTCACTTTTGGGCAGGAAGGCCTGCACTGACTTGCATCTGATTTGCAGAGTAGAGGAACTGGAAACCCAAGATCATCAGCTAAAAAACTTTAGAGCAAAATTCCCAAAACTGTTCACCGCACTAGGGAAACTGAAGACAGCATACCACATAACTACGGCTAGAAATGAAGCAAGTGTGTCTGTTTACACAGAAAAGTTCCTCACCCACTCTTGCCAAAAGTAAAGAAAGAAAACGACTCTACGGTGAAGTAAAAAATTATTTCACCTGTGACAGACCCTACAAGCTGGTGCTCAAGGGTGGTCCCAGTGCCGAAACCAAGCTTATCTATCAGAATTTGCATCGATCTTACACAGCTAACAAAGCAGTTGAACATGAAGTTTATCCTATGTCTTCTGTGGACGAGAGCGTAGCTAAATTGGGGTAGAGTTCAATTTTCACAAAGCTAGATGCAAATAGTGGTTTTTGGCAACTACCCCTCGATGAAGAGCCGAAGTTGCTCACAACCTTCATTTCTCCATTTGGAAGGTTTTGTTTCAATAGACTACCTTGTGGTATCGCACCAGCGCCTGCAATCTTCCAGAGGACAATGTCAAGCATCCTAGAAGAACTGGATGAAGTCGTATGTCATATGATGTCCTGATCCATGGATCCACTCAGACAGAACATGACACAGGAGTGCAAGCTGTGCTGCAACGCCTAGAGGAAGCAGGACTTACACGCAATAACAAATGTGAATTCTCAGAGCCAACTGTCAAGTTCCTTGGACAGATTGTGGATGCATCTGGTGTAAGAGTTCATCCAGTGAAGACAAGAGCAATCAAGGAGTTTCCAGCACCTCGGAACGTAACTGAGCTCCAGATATGTATGGGTATGGTAAAGCAAGTCGGAAAGTTTTTGCCCAACCGAGCTTTCGTCACTGAACCACTAAGTCAACTGTTCCAACAAGACAATACATAATACTGGGAGGAAGCACAACAGAGATCTTTTGAGAAAATCAAAGGGATGCTGATATCATGGCGATCCAGTGGTACCCACTATCATTGCTGCAGATGCATCTTCTACAGGACAGGGAACTGTACTCTTTCAGATACTTCTTCTTTGGCCTCCTTGTCTGGGAGACAATGGGTAAGCGCCTGGAGGTGGTCAGTGGTTTGTGGAGCAGCGCCTGGAGTGGCTATAAAGGCCAATACTAGAGTGACAGACTCTTCCACAGGTGCTGCAAATAAAATTGGTTGTCAGGGCTGTTTCGCAGTTGGCTCTCCCCTTGTGCTTCTGTCTTTTTTCCTGCCAACTGCTAAGTCTCTTCGACTTGCCACATTTTAGCCCCACCTTTATGGCTGCCCGCCAGCTCTTGCGATCGCTGGCAACTGACTCCCACAACTTGTGATCAATGTCACAGGACTTCATGTCGCGTTTGCAGACGTCTTTAAAGCGGAGACATGGACGGCCGGTGGGTCTGATACCAGTGGCGAGCTCGCTGTACAATGTGTCCTTGGGGATCCTGCCATCTTCCATGCGGCTCACATGGCCAAGCCATCTCAATCGCCGCTGACTCAGTAAGGTGTAGAAGCTGGGGATGTTGGCCGCCTCGAGGACTTCTGTGTTGGAGATATGGTCCTGTCACCTGATGCCAAGGATTCAGATTCAAGATTCCAAGATTCTTTCAGATACAGACAGATGGAAAGCACAGACCAGTTAACTATGCATCTCGTTCACTGTCAGAGACTGACCACAGACATGCAGTGATAGAGAAAGAAGCACTGGTTGCTACATGGGCTGTGAGAAGTTTGCAGATTATGTTTTTGGTTTCCACTTCAAGATGGTGGTACAAACCCTTGGTAACTCTCAAATTCAAAGCACTTAGCAAAAATGCCTCGCGTATAACGAATGAGACTGAGGATGATGAGGTTTGATGCAAAGACAGAGTATGTTCCAGGAAAGCAGCTACAGTTGATGCTTTGTCCCACGTCCCGGTGATCAGGCCTGAGCAAGGTGATGTATCCCTTGTTGAAGGGGTAGAAACCTTTGCATCGACAACAACCACAACTCTACCAGCAACAACTCAGCAACTGAACCAAATCAGAGATGCACAGAAATCTGGTCAAGAATGTGCTCATGTCACAGGATGGCCAGCATACATGCCACACAATCACATTCTCAGACAGTACTATAAACAGAGAGGACAGCTCAGTGTAGTCGATGATTTACTCATCTATGATGAGAGATTGGTCATTCCGGGAGTTCTGAGTAAAGGCCTGCTCGGGTCTGCAAAGTAAAACCCAACCCGAGCCCGACAGAACCACATCTGACCCGAGCCAGCCCGAGTCCTTCCATTTTTTCCCACGCCTGACCCCACCATCAGTTAACTCACCTTCCGTTTTTCACTTTGTTGCTGATCTGCACAAGCTTAAAATAACTGCAACAAAACCACCTTTCTAGTTCAAAAATTAAAATAACATTGGAGCCACTTACCTGTGATAAGAGTGTGTCCGACCCAGCCCAACCCAAGCCCAAATGCCGTACCCGGAAGTGCAACCCGACCCGACCCAAACCCGACAGGTCGTCGGATCCCATCGGGTTTGGGTCGGGTAGCGTAGCGGGCCTTTAGTTCTGAGACGCGACACACGACAAAGATTGCACCAAAGACATCTGGGCACCACAGATTGTCAAACCAGATCAAGATATTTTGTCTGGTGGCGAGGTCTCTCAAAATCACTAGAGGAGATGGTATCAAGATATATTAATGTGCTATACGTCGTCAGGACACAAGAGAACCGCTGATTTCATCTTAATTTCCATCACGACCATGGGAGCGTCTTGGGATGGACCTTTGCAAATATAGAGGTTAAATGCTTTTGATCATTGTGGACTACTACTTCAGATAGATAGAAGTCAAGCAACTACAAGGGTATACTGCTGAAGCAGTAATTTCAATGTTGAAGGAGATATCTACAACACATGGAATCCAAGACCTTGTAATCTCAGACAATGGACTGCAGTTTGCCAACGAATAATTTAAAAAGGTATTGTATGGATTTGTTCATACCACCACCTCACCAAGATACCCTCAAGCTGAAACAGCATACAGTGAAAATGGTCTAGCGCATGTCAGCTCCTAATGGGAAGACGACTGAAAACCCAACTTCCTACTCTCTCATACAAACTCATGCTGCAAATATGAGTTGATGACTTGGACAAAGTGAGAGAGAAAAGAGGACAAAGATCATTCCAACCAGATGTGGAACCATGACAAATGTCACAAGGCACATAACCTGCCAGACCTCCAACCAGGAGAACTATTTTGGATTCGAGACCAAGCTCGTTGTGGAGAAGTAGTTGACCAGACACCACATTCGCAGTCCTAAAGAGCATGGTGTGGTGAGACAGAATAGGTGCGCACCAGTGGCTAAATAGAAGCAGCCTCCTATCTCAGGAAATCAGTCATCTACCAAGTCTAATGGACCAGAGATGCTGCATTCATCCACCAATCGAGATGACAGCCCGAATGGTGAACCTGAGTCATCTACCAATTCCCCTCTTGCACAGCAGAGTCTGAGAGACTTGAAGGAAGATATAGTATAATGTACTATATCTGACATTGGGTTGTCAATGGGTTACTAAGTGGTTAATATGCTAATCATACTGTGTTCCTCATCACAAGGAGTGATTAACATCACGTGGTTTGGATCCCTTGTGCAGTCTCTTGTAAGATGTAAGCCATAGGAGTAAGACGTGCTTCAATAAAGCTCCATTTCTTATAACTCAGCAGACATTAGATATTCTGTAACAAAAACAAGAAATGCTGGAATCACTCAGCAGGTCTGGCAGCATCTGTGGAAAGAGAAGCAGAGTTAACGTTTCGGGTCTGTGATCTTTTTTCAAAACTGTTCTGATGGAAGGTCACAGACCTGAAATGTTATCTCTGTTACTCTCTCCACAGATGCTGTCAAACCTGTGTATTTGCAGCCCTTTCTATTTATATTTCAGATTTCCAGCATGCACAATATTTTGCTTTTATGTTTGTAGCCTTGAACTGGTTGAGGTGTTGTAGATTTCTGGTGGTGAAGAATTCAGACCTGAGGTGGCAGTCACTGTCAGTTCTCTGCTGCACCACATTGAAGTGCAGAATGAGCAGCCGGACTTCTTGTTTAGGCTGGATCATTCCTACAGCCCCTGGCTCGACTGCCTTCTGGGATGGATGGATGGATGGATGGACGGACGGACGGACGGACGGATGGATGGAGAGAGAGGAGAGGGAGAGAGAGAGAGAGAGAGAGAGAGAGAGGGTTACCTTTTAAGGTCACAGTTCATCATTTAAACATTTCTGGTACGTGACACATGGCCTTTTCCCCTGCTGTAATTACACAATGGACCACAATATAGAATCCATGGCCATCCATTAATGTCTGGATGAGTATGATCCTGTTATGATGTGTCTACTTGATACATTCTTTGTCTCAGAAGAAATCCATTCAATTCAGAAATGTCTCTTGATAGTTTCAGGATGGGTGTAGTCAACACCTCTTGGTAGGAATGTATCCTTTTGCCCTTTCTAGACAGTGAGACAGTTTTTGAATATATAGGCCAGGTCATTCGACCTTTGTTGGCCATTTTGCAGCTTACTGTTCACTTTTTAAAAGGAAAAGTCAATTTCAAAGTCCACATTATTTTGCACCTTAAAAGTAGGAATATGATGTGCCTTTACTGGGCATGACACATTGCCTCTGTGGTCCTCAAGAGCCCTGAGTTGCTTAGCTGAGCATTACTGCCAGGTTTTCCCCTTGTTCATTTAAAATAGAATGTATTTTTGGAACTATATATTTTAATATATGTATGTGTGTCTCCCTCCATGAAATCACACAGCTTACTTGTTAGGGCCCCTGCTCAGGGATAGGAGCTAACAACCCCACTGCCTTGTGGACGTCTCGGGAGAGGCCAAGGTAAGGGAGTAAACCCGAACAGAAAATCCGGAGCAGAACCCCTAATGTGTCACCTTGGGCATGTTTCTGGCAGTTCCTGCAGCCTTTGGACCCCACTAGGAAGGCCGAGAGGGGGTTTTTGATGCATAGGCAACTCACAACCTCCATACATCCACCCAGGAATGCGCCATGGAGAGGTTACTCCATAGTCATTTCACAGCAACCAAAACAACATGGAAGGCAGCAGTTACGGGTTATAAGTCCAGCTCAACTGGCGTAGAGATTGGGCACCATGGGTTGCCTTTGTCGGTGGGAGAGGTCGTTGCATCTCACTGGACAGCTACCGTCCGCCTCAAACCAGGCAGCCCCGCCGTCAGTAAGGTTCTGTCCCGCCACAGTCCACCTGCTTCAATGGGTGCTTGGAGCTCAGGGTCATTGCCCGACAAGTGGACTGTAACACCGCACCAAACAGCACGACAGAAAAAGGAAAGAAGGTACCAGCCCTTCGTTTTGCAAGCTGGAACTTCAGAACTGTGTGTCCTGGCCTATCGGAAGACCTTACACAAATCAACGATTCTCGGAAGGCCGCCATCATTAACAACGAGCTCAGTAGACTTAATGTGGACATTGCAGCACTTCAGGAGACATGCCTCCCTGCGGGTGGATCTCTAAGAGGGCAAGACTACACCTTCCTCTGGCAGGGTAGGTATCCTGAAGAACCAAGACAGCATGGAGTGGGCTGCGCCATCAGGAACTCTTTGCTCAGCATGATAGAGCCACCTTCAAATAGCTCGGAACGCATACTGTCCATCCGAGTGCTCACTGCCTTTGGTCCAGTAAACCTACGCAGCATCTACGCTCCGACACTCTGCTCCCCACCTGAAGTTAAAGACCAGTTCTATGAGAAACTCCATAATATCATTAGTTGCATTCCCAATACCGAACATTTGTTCTTGCTGGGGGACTTTAATGCCAGGGTTGGGGCCGACCATGACTCATGGCCCTCCTGCCTTGGGCGCTATGGCACTGGAAGGATGAATGAGAATGGACAGAAACTGCTGGAGTTGTGTACCTATCATAACCTCTGCATCACCAACTCGTTCTTTCATACTAAACCCTGTCACCAGGTTTCATGGAGGCACCCAAGATCACGTCATTGGCAACAGCTGGACCCCATCGTCACAAGGCGAGCCTCTTTAAACAGCGTTCAAATCACACGCAGCTTCCACAGTGCAGACTGCGACACTGACAACTCCCTGGTGTGCAGAAAGGTTACACTCAAAACAAAGAAGCTGCATCACTCCAAGCAGAAGGGCCGCCCGCGCATCAATACTAACAGAATTTCTTATCCACAGCTGTTACATAAGTTTCTAAATTCACTTGAAAAAGCCCTTCAAAACACTCCTACAGGGGATGCAGAGACCAAGTGGGCCCACATCAGAGACGCCATCTATGACTCAGCAATGACCACATATGGCAAACGTGAGAAGCAGAATGCAGGCTGGTTTCAATCTCACTTTGAAGAGCTGGAACCTGTCATAGCCACTAAGCGCGCATTGCACTGTTGAACTACAAGAAAGCCCCCAGTGAGTTAACATCCATAGCACTTAAAGCAGCCAGAAGCGCTGCACAAAGAACAGCCAGGCACTGCGCAAATGACTACTGGCAACATCTTTGCAGTCGTATTCAGCTGGCCTCCGACACCGAAAATATCAGAGGAATGTATGATGGCATTAAGAGAGCTCTGGGGCCAACCATCAGGAAGATCGCCCCCATCAAGTCTAAATCAGGGAACACGATCACTGACCAACGCAAGCAAATGGACCGCTGGGTGGAACACTACCTAGAACTGTACTCCAGGGAAAATGTTGTCACTGAGACCGCCCTCAATGCAGCCCAGTGTCTGCCAGTCGTGGATGAGCTGGATGAACAGCCAACAAAATCGAAACTCAGTGATGCCATTGATTCTCTAGCCAGTGGAAAAGCCCCTGGGAAGGACGGCATTACCCCTGAAATAATCATGAATGCCAAGCCTGCTATACTTTCAGCACTCCATGAACTGCTTTGCCTGTGCTGGGATGAGGGAGCAGTACCACAGGACATGCGCGATGCCAATATTATCACCCTCTATAAGAACAGTGGTGACTGCGGTGCCTGCAACAACTACCGTGGAATCTCCCTGCTCAGCATAGCGGGGAAAGTCTTTGCTCGAGTCGTTTTAAACAGGCTCCAGAAACTGGCTGAGCACGTCTACCCTGAGGCACAGTGTGGCTTTCGAGCAGAGAGATCTACCATTGACATGCTGTTCTCCTTTCGCCAGCTACAGGAGAAATGCCGTGAACAACAGATGCCACTCTACGTTGCTTTCACAGATCTCACCAAAGCCTTTGACCTCATCAGCAGACATGGTCTCTTCATACTACTAGCAAAGATCGGATGTCCACCAAAGCTACTAAGTATCATCACCTCATTCCATGACAATATGAAAGGCACAATCCAGCATAGCAGTGCCTCATCAGACTTCTTTCCTATCCTGAGTGGTGTGAAACAGGGCTGTGTTCTCGCACCTACACTGTTTGGGATCTTCTTCTCCCTGCTGCTCTCACATGCATTTAAGCCTTCAAAAGAAGGAATTTTCCTCCACACAAGATCAGATGGCAGGCTGTTCAACCTTGCTCATCTTAGAGCGAAGACCAAAGTACGGAAGGTCCTCATCAGGGAACTCCTCTTTGCTGACGATGCTGCATTAACATCCCACACAGAAGAGTGGCTGCAGAGACTCATCGACAGGATTGCAGCTGCCATCAGCCTCAAGAAAACGAACATCATGGGACAGGACGTCAGAAATGCTCCATCCATCAATATCAGCAACCACGCTCTGGAAGTGGTTCAAGAGTTCACCTACCTAGGCTCAACTATCACCAGTAACCTGTCTCTCGATGCAGAAATCAACAAGTGCATGGGAAAGGCGTCTGCTGCTCTGTGCAGACTGGCCAAGAGGGCGTGGGAAAATGGCACACTGGCACGGAACACAGAAGTCCCGAGTGTTTCAAGCCTGTGTCCTCAGTACCTTGCTCTACAGCAGCGAGGCCTGCACAACGTATGTCAGCCAAGAGCGATGTCTCAATTCATTCCATCTTCACTGCCTCCGGAGAATCCTTGGCATCAGGTGGCAGGACCTCATCTCCAACGCAGATGTCCTCGAGGCAGCCAACATCGGCAGCATTTACACCCTACTGAGTCAGCGGTGCCTGAGATGGCTTGGCCATGTGAGCCGCATGGAAGATGGCAGGATCCCCAAGGACACATTGTACAACGAGCTCATCACTGGCATCAGACCCACCAGCCGTCCATGTCTCCGCTTTAAAGACGTCTGCAAATGCGACATGAAGTCCTGTGACATTGATCACAAGTCGTGGGAGTTAGTTGCCAGTGATCGCCAGAGCTGGCGGGCAGCCGTAAAGGCGGGGCTAAAGAGTGGCAAGTCGAAGAGACATAGCAGTTGGCAGGAAAAAAGACAGAAGCGCAAGGGGAGAGCCAACTGTGTAACAACTCCAACAAGCAATTTTATCTGCAGCACCTGTGGAAGAGTCCGTCAATCTAGAATTGGCCTTTATAGCCACTCCAGGCGCTGCTTCACAAACCACTGACCACCTCTAGGCGCTTACCCATTGTCTCTCGAGACAAGAAGGCCAAAGAAGAAGATGATGATATTACACATACATATATATACTTGTTCCTGCTTGTAATTATTTGCCCGTTATTGTTGGTCCTTTAATTTTTTTAAATTTCTGTGCACTTTGTAGATTTCTTCTTAAAATTAAGCTATGCTTCTTTGTGTGCCAGATGAGCTTTGACCTCAAATTAGGTTGAACTTGGCTCCCTCCCCCTTACAGGTTGTTTAAAGTTTGTTTCCTATATCTTCTTCCTAAGTGCGGTATAGTTATTATAAAGTTTTGAGCAGTGCAAAGTTGAAGATTTCACAATTAGGGCAGAACTATCAACATCCACAGCATAGAAAGAGGCCTACCAGCCAATAGTGGCTGTTCTGGCTCTTCGTTTCAGCAATCCAAAACGTGCATCACTGCAATTCTTCCCCCACCCTTTGTCTTCCTCTGCTTCAAATGCTTAACCATTCGCACCCTGAAATTTTTCATATATATATATATATATGGCACGATCATAACTTTTTGCTGCCCATGTGGTTTGAAAGAGTACTGCCTTTTTTGTCAACAGTTAGGGTCTGTAAAAGTTTAAATACATCTTCGAAAATTTTGCTTCAAAAAAACGTTTGTGATAGTTTCTAGAATGGATGTTAAGAAATGGCTGCTGTGACTCCACAGGAAATTGCTGACAACATAAATTGTATTTCACAGTACAATGTTCTTGTTATAAAAGAGCCAATTTCCCGATCTATTGACAGCAATTCCGCAGGAGAATCAAGTAATTAGCATTTCAAGAAAATACAATTACATAAAATCCACAGCATAAAATCAGGCATTCAGCCAAACTGGTCTATGTCAGTGTTCATATTCCACACAAGCCTCCACCCACTGTATTTAGTTCTTTCCACTCTACTCTGTCCCTTTCGCATCATATATGCAACAAGCCTCCCATTGTATAGGACAATACTATTTGTTTCAACCACTCCAGCGAGTGCAGCGAGTTCCACAATCTCAGTATTCTTTGCATGAAGAAATTCATTCTAGATTCTTTAATTGATCTGTTGGTGCCTATATTATATTTACGTCGCTTGTTCCGGATTCAGCCACAAGTAGGAACAGTTTCTCCACATTCATCTTCTCAAATGCTCTCATAACTTTAAAGACCTCGATTTGCTCTCCTTTGTCTTCTCATTTCCAATCTTTCCTGATAGTTGCATCCTCTCAGTTGTGCTAACACCCATGTAAATACTTTCTGCACTTTCTCCAATGCTTCAATATTCTTTTTGCAGTATAGAGACGAGAACAGGGGGCATAATTTTTTAGGTTTTTCTGACAAAATCTAATAATAATCACCAGCTGTAATGATAAAGGGATCAGATCATACACCACAAACACAGTGAAAGCATTAAGAATGCAATTTAACATACTAGTTCTCTTTGCTCTCAGTCTCTCCATCTTGTCATTCGGTATAAATGCTAAGTGTCCACTCATTTAACAACAGAACTTACAACTAGTGCTATTAGAGCTTACAACATGCCCACATAAAGCAAGACCTGACATAACTCTATGAAGTATAATCTACTGACTGGTGATAATATGGAAGGACACTACCTGTCCATTTCACACACTACGGGCTAAATTTTACCGGCCCCTCGATGCCATAGGTCGTGGCACGGGGGCTGGTAAAATGCTGCGGGCAGAGGCCCACAACGTCGAGACTTTTTACCTGCAGCGGCGGGACCTCGGTGCAGCCCCCTGCCGCATGGGGCAGCATCACAATTAGCATATGGTAATGCTTACTTACCTATGCTGATTAGGCAGCCCGCCACCTCTGCACCGACACAGCCAGATTTTTTGTTGAACGGGCGGCCGTCACGTGCCATCCCGTTCATGATCTGAAAAGCCGGCGGGTCCTCACTCTGGATTATGGAAGGGGGGAGGGGTCTAATTCTGCATTCTGAAAGGAAAGGAGTCTGGGATTGCTGGAGGGAAAACCGTGCTGGCATGAAGGAAGGTATCATTTACCATCCCTCCATTAACAGTGTACGCTCTGTGTTTGTGAGGGGACAATGGCACACTAGGCACCCTATGTGTGGGGAGGGTGCCAGAAAGGGCAGGAGCATTAAGGTTTTATGGATGGTGGGGGCAACAGATTCAGCTGGTTGAATCTTGATGTGGTCATGTTGTGCCACTCTGAGTGTTGGCCAAGATGGGCAATGCCATGGCACAACCACATAGTTGATCCAGGAAAGCAGATGATATACCCGTCAACAGCAATCCATGTCCTGTTAGGAACCTTCAAATACATGCAGGGTTCAACTTTATTTATCACATAGAAATAGGTATGGCTCGTCCTACATTGTATGATCCTCTGCACGTGAGGATCCGTATGCGCCGGAGGCAATACCAACAGGCAGGTGCGATCCATGTACAGGCCCCCGGTCGTGAGCAGCAGCCCCCAAGGGGAGCCCGCCATTACGCTTGCCATGCATCTACAGGCCCCACATGACATGCCATCGGATGTCAGAGCACCAGTGTTAGAGGAGATTGCGCAGATAGAGAGGGTGGTGACATGTCTCTGTGCCCTGCTCAAGGATGACCTGCAGCCCATGGGCTCCATTAGACATTCCATGCCTTTGTTTCTCATGTGGCAGCGGTTCTCAAGCCTGACACCTCTGCAGCCTTTTAGGGGCCCACCAGAGACCTTTGTGGGGTCACACAGTCAGCAGTGCACCGCTGCATCAGAGGGGAGGGCCAGTGAGGATGTCCGCTTCAGGACGGACTCTCACAGCCAGGCCCTGAGGGCCATTGGTTCTGGCACCATTGCCATTGCAATGTTCATAGACTGCATTCATGTGGACTTCAGGCCTACTGCCAGGCTACCACCTGCAGACGTCACCATTAAAGGAGCCTTCTCAATCTAGGTGAAGCTGGTATGTGAACACTGCAGATGCTTGCAGCGAAAGTGTGACCGCTTCTCAGGCAGCTGCCATGACACCTGGGTCTTGCGCCAGTCCCGGCTGCCACCGCTGTTCACTGAACTGGCTCAGATGGAGGGGTGGCTTCTTGGAGATAAGGGCTCCCGACACCAGTGAGAGAATCCACCACTGCTGCAGAGGAGAGATACAACGCCAGCCACTGAGCTACATGAGCCACCATTGAGCAGCAGATCGGCATGCTGAAAGAACGCCTCCAATGCCTGGATGGATAGGGTGATGCCCTGTACTACGGGCCGAAAAGGCCAGCTCCTTTCTTTGCTGCTCTGCACAGCTATGCACCCAATAGGAGCCAGGCTGGCATAATGAGGAGAGACGTCAACAGGATTCCTCCTCGGACTATGAGGACACTGAGGACCTACAATATGAAAGACGCATGGGCAGATGGAACCCATGCTCTCCATGCAGAGCTAGCAGTGAGCTAGGGATGTACGGAAGTGGCTTATCAGACAAAGGCTGTCTGCTCCATCGGAACCGACATGAGCTCTGCAAGCCACACATCACCCTCGCTCACCTGCTGTGCGCCAGTCCACATCTGCAGCATCCCTGTGTAAACCATTACAGGCAGCAGCTGACTGAGCCAATGTCCATATCATTGAATCCGTGGAGACGCTCATGAGTAATGGTGGCATGGTAATGATGTTATTGCATACATCGGCTCTCCTGAAAGGCCAACAGTGCAAAGGGATGTGACATTGGCATACATGCTAGCACACATCATTCACATAGAGAAAAGAACACACACGTTGGTGAGGAACATTTAGTGAAAGACGTATTTACATTGCTGTAACACCCGTGCATTCCCATTTGTGTCAGTGTGTTCTCTGTAAACCTCTGTAATACCTTTTATGGTCTATTTAATTCTCACGTCCTGGAATGTGCAAAATTAAGATTATTCACCGAGGTACGTCACGCTACAAGAAGGTATATTACACTTGAGTGGGAGAAGAGGATCGCAACTTCACAGGACACTGGGACACAGCAGGGTAAGTATGTGGCAGCAAAGCGGAAAGTGCTGGGGTCACTCAGCAGGTCAGGCAGCATTTGTGGAGAGAGAAGCAGAGTTAACTTTCAGCTCTGTGAACTTGGACAAGTTAACTCTGCTTCTCTCTCCACAGATGCTGCCTGATCTGCTGGATTTATGCAGCACTTTCTGCTTTGCTGCCAGATTGACAGCAGCCCCACTCTTCAACAGTCAGGTAATTATTTCTTTGACAGCTGTCAGGAAGCAGTTGCTGGAGTGCTTAAAATAGGGCCCCAGCACCTGCTGCACAACTGTTAAAAACTCCCTCACTGCGCCGAATGTCCCGCCTCTTCCCACGTAATATGGGGAGGGCGGCTTGGCACCGTGATTCTAATGAGGCCCCGCGCGTAATATCGCGGGGGCTCTGCAGCGGCCACTAAATGAGGGCGACGTGCTGAGTTGAAAGGGTGCCGCGGCACAGCAGGGTGCCCGAATATTGTTCAGCCCTACATGTCCATTTCACCCACTAGTAACAGGGATCCCCAAGAAAACTAAACATTTGGAGTGTTAAGCAGAAGATAACTGCCAATATCCTGTGAGCATTTTTGCTCATTTCACTGCAGAGATAGGGAAAAGTAATGCAGATTTGTTGTGTAACTCAAAATTCTCAACTAAATGTACCCCAATGAATTGAAGCATTGCCTGATGTCTGAGAACTAGGTTTACATTCAGCCCAGTATGCTGGGTAGAAAGTCTCTTGTCCCTCTCTTGAAGGCTCTATTTGAAATGAGTTTCTTGTGGGCAGAATTTAGAGTGAAAAAACTGCCAATAAATCAGCAGCAACAGAGTTGGCAACTGGAGAAGAGCAAGAAGGCTGATTCTGTGTTCTAAGAGACACAATAATACCAAGGATTTCTCTAACAATCCTCGCATAAAGGAAGAAGTTGGTGTGCTTTGCATAAAGATGGGAAAAAGTCGACACTGGGGAGGAAGGAGGAGAAAAGGAGGAGAAAAGGAGGAGGAAGGTATTGGGGGAAGCTGAGGAGAGCAGGGAGGGAGGGAGGTGACAAAGTGGAGGGATTGAAGGGGGAGGTCAAGTAGGTATGGGATTTAGTGGCTCAGAAAACACCAACTGAGCAGAGGGAATGGAGAGCGAAGAAGAGGGTGCAGTGAGGGAGATATGGCTGGAGGCAGCCGAGGTCGGGTGAGGCAAGGCCACGGTGGGATTTGTAAATGAGGACGAGTATCTTAAAATCAACTTTCTGAGATGATCCGCCCCTCAGTAAGTAATTAAGAATATGCTTTTCAGCAAAAGCAGTTCCTGTTGTGCTGACTACTTCTAATACAGCGCTTGATAGGTCGCTGGTTGTGAACAAGATTAGAGGTTATAGGTGGAAAGATCTTATTTGAATTTTTTATTTTAAAATTTAGTTGCTGTGTAGGTAGAAGGTGGTTGTACATAGAGATGGTCAAAAACTCTATGGGAGGCAAAGGTTTGTGTGGGGCTGGGACTGGGGTGAGGATCTACCTCCAAAAATCAGCAGGCCAGAGCTGAATAGCAGACATATGGAAATGGTTAAATATTCTGAAGTTTTGCCCAAATACTTCTGCAGATCAAGGAATATATTCGCTGAATTCTACTTCAAGAGATCAAATTGGTGAGACATCGTCCATGATAGGGGGAACTGTACACGGTCATTAGAAGGTCAGACGAAATGCATTAAATGGCCTTCTCGTTCCATGTTTCAATTATGATCATCTCTCACTCAAAACAATGACATATGGGAAGTTGGTGAAATGGAACTTTTCATGAAAGCAGGGTTGAGTCAAATGGTTGGGACAGCAGAAGCTTGACTCAGACTCAACAGTCTGATATGACTGACCTTGGAGTTATTGCAAAAGCTGGTGTTCCTTCCTAGCACTCATGAACCCCAAAATAATCGGAACAACAGGCTGAATTATTCAAAGTGTGTCCACAAGCAAAGCATAAATTATAAATGTCAAAAGGACATTTTAGAAGCTGTGGGGAAGGTGAGCGCCTGGGTGTAGGGATTTTAACCTACCAGGATTGTCTGTCCCGACGTCTCCAGGAATTAAAGATTCACTCCTTGGACACTGCTGCGAGCAACTGAGAGAAAAGGGCATTTAAAAATGTTTTTTCATATTTTCTTGGAATATAAAAATATTCCATTAGTTATGAAAGAAATTCTGTTTGGCTGGGCAGAGAGGTTAAAGGCAGGCAGTCATGTGGAAACCTTCAGGAACAACATCCTACCAGAGTTGGCAGCCCTACCTATGGTGGCTAAGAAAATCTCCACCAAAAAAATCTTTGCTGAACTTTCAGTAAATTCTTATACCATTTATAAGGGCATTGCTATGTGTAGCATAGTACTGTATGTAAACAAGAAAAATAAAGTACATTCAGCATTATAGTTAGTCAATCACAGCTCTGTAACTTCAAACACACCTGACAACAAGCTGAAAATTTGCTACAAGCCCTTCTCAAGGGCAATTAAGGATGAGCAATAAATGCTGGCCTTGCCAGCGATGCCCATATCCCACAAGCAAATAAAAAACAGACTACACAACATGAAATGTAGTCAGTTACTTGACCAACAAGTTCCTTTAAAACTCTCTTTCAAATTGTCTCAATATAATGCTACACTTTAATGTTGCTTTTTCTTGGGTGTTATTTGTAGCATAAACATATGATACTGCACATTAAATAAGGGTCTTTTCTGCTGGTATTGTATTCTAATTACTGGAGGCAAAAAATAACAGGTGATTCAAGGGCTTCTTCTAAACAAAATTTACTTTCCTCTCCTTGCAAATAAAAGATTTTTGACACATTTTTCATAGACTTTATTGGACCTAAATCAAAGTGACTGGTGTGTGCAATTGTGTTGTGGATAACTTGCACCAAAATAAGTTTGCTGTCACCGACTGAAGAAAACCAATTCACTGTCTTGCAGCCTCAGTTATTCTGTGTGTTAGCCTTGGTTAAAGGGATGTGTTGTTCATGGACTTTCAGAAAGCCTTTAATAAAGTACTGCACAGGCAATTAATGGAGAAGATTAAGGGGTATGGAATTAAGGGGACATAAAAAAATCCTACTAAAAATGGGTTAGAAGGAAACGTAGTAGAACCATAGAAAGTTTAAGGCACAGAAAGAGGCCAATTGGCCCATCGTGTCTGTGCCAGCCAGAAAACGATCCACCTATTCTAATCCCACCTTCCAACATTTGGTCCATAGCCCTGCAGATTATGACACTTGAGGTGCATATCCAGATTCCTTTTGTATGAGTTGAGGGTCTCTGCCTCAACTACCCTTTCAGGCAGTGAGTTCTAGATCCCCACCACCCTCTGGGTGAAAAAGTTTTTCCTCATCTCCCCTCTAATTCTTCTACCAATCACTTTAAATCTATGCCCCCTCATCACTGACCTCTCTGCCCTTCACCTCCACTCTGTCCAGGTCCCTCAAAGTTTTGTACATTTCAATCAGATCTCCCCTCAGCCTTCCCTGTTCCAAAGAGAACAACCCCAGCCTATCCAATCTTTCCTCAGAGCTGCATTTTTCCAGTCCTGGCAACATCCTCATAAATCTCCTCTGTACCCTCTCTCGTACAATTACATCCTTTCTGTAATGAGGTGACTAGAACTGCACACTGTACTCAAGTTGCGGCCTAACCAATTATTTATACAGTTCCAGCAAAACCTCCCTGCTCTTGAATTCTACACCTCGGCTAATTCCATATGGTTTCTTAACCACCTTATCGACCTGTCCTGCTACCTTCAGGGATCTGTGGACATTCACTCCAAGGTCCCACACTTCTCCAAGTTGAATTCCATTTGCCACTTCTTTGTCCATCTGACCAGACCATCAATATCTTCCTACAGCTATCCTCCTCGCAATCTACCACACGGCCAATCTTTGTGTCCTCTGCAAACTTCTTGATCATGCCCCCTACATTTACGTCCAAATCGTTCATATATACCACAAAAAGCAGGGGACCCAGCACTGAGCCCTGCGGAACACCACTGGAAACAGCCCTCACTAGTCGACATAAAGACAGTTTCTCAGAGTACTTGCAATTGGGTAGCAGTGCCTCATTAGGATCCAGCTCTTTGATCCCTTCTGTTCACCGTGTACATCAATGACTTGGATATAGGTCAGACAGAGTGCTGCTCAAATTTGGAGGCACTCATAAATTAGAAAGCAAAGTAAATAATTCTGTAGACCCAAGTGATAAGATGATGGAACAGCCAAAAAAGTGACAGATTAGTTTAGTTTAGAGATACAGCACTGAAACAGGCCCTTCGGCCCACCGAGTCTGTGCTGACCATCAACCACCCATTTATACTAATCCCACACTAACTCCATATTCCTACCACATCCCCACCTGTCCTTATATTTCCCTACCACCTACCTATACTAGGGGCAATATATAATGGCCAATTAACCTATCAACCAGCAAGTCTTTGGCATGTGGGAGGAAACCGGAGCACCCGGAGGAAACCCATGCATGCAGACACAGGGAGAACTTGCAAACTCCACACAGGCAGTACCCAGAATTGAACCCGGGTCACTGTGCCGCCCCAGATGGAGTTCAATTATCAGTTAATAAGAGGTAGCACACTTTGGTAAAATAAATATACTTCAAATGGCGGACAGTTGTAAAATGTGGAAGAGGACAGCGATTTGGGGATCCGCTCCATTTCCCGCAGTTCTGCCCCCATCCCTTCCCCCACCTCCCAGAATCATGATAGGGCTCCCCTAGTACTCAACATCCACCTCACCAACCTCTACATTCAATGCCATATTCGTCACCTCCAGCATGGTGCCACCACCAAACATATCTTCCCCTCCACTCCCCTTTCAGCATTCTAAAGGGACTGTTCCCTACCCAACACCCTGGTCCATTGCTCAATCATCTACTGCATCCTCTCCCCTTCCCAAAGCACCTTTCTACACAAGCACAAGAATTGCAACACCTGCCCTTTTACCTCCTCCTTTCCCACTGTCCAAGACCCCAAACACTCCTTCCAGTTAAAAGAGCGATTTACACCTGTACTACTTTCAATTTAGTATTCTGTATTCGCTGCTCATGAGGCTCTCCCCTCGAAACTGGGAAGACCAAACAGACAAGGTGACCGCTTTGCAGAACATCTCTGTTCAGTCCACAAGCATGACACAGAGCTTCCAGTTGCCTGTCATTTTAATTCTCAGCTCCACTCCCATTCTGACCTCTCTGTCCTTGAGCTTCAGTGGAACAGTACAGGTGGTCAACTTAAGTTAGAGGAACAGCACCTCATCTTTCAAATAGACACTTCACAGTCTTATAGACTCAAAAGTGAGTTCAACAATTTCAGATCATAACCTCTGCCCTCATTTTTTTCTTAATTTTGTTTGAGTTCCCTTTGTTTTTTGACAGCAGCTGGGGTGATGATTTTTGCTTACTCATTTACACCTCCCTCTAGACTCATCTTTTGTTTCCTTACTTGTCCCATTATCATCTGCATTTTGCTTTGCACCATCATCCCTTTTGTCACTTAATCTCTCCTGTCCACACCCTATCACAACCCTTCCCTTTTGTTCTTTTCCATCTTTCCCTACCTCTGCACTTGTTTAAAACTTGTTGTATCTCAAACTTTTCCAGTGCTGATGAAATGTCATTGACGAAACATTAAACTACTTTCTCTGTCCACAGATGCTGCCAGGCCTGCTGAGTATTTCCAGCACTTTTTGTTTTTATTTCTGTGATTTGAGGGCTCAGTTTTACAAGATATTTTATGCAGCACCTCAAATGGACAAGATCATGCAACAAATCTCCTGGAATACTAGGTTTTATGGCACGAGGTATAGAATATAGCAGAGGTGTAATGGTGAATATATATAAACCTTCGTTAAGACCATAGATAGACTAATATGGGCAGTTTTGGGCTTCTCACTACAGGAGGGATGCTGAGTGGGTAAAGGTGTGCAGATACACTAAGATGCTGTCTGGTCTGAGAGATTATAGATAGAAGCTAAACTTGAAAAACTGGTCTGTTTTGTTAAAACAGAAGTGATTAAATAGAAGTGTTTACGTAGGAACATAAAACAGGAGTAGGCCATTCAGCCCTTCAAGCCTGCTCTGGCAATCCAGGAGATCATGGTTGATGTGTATCTCAAATCCATTTACCTGCCATTGCTTCATTCCCTTGATTTAAAAATTCTCATCCTTGTTTTCAAATCCCTCTGTGGCCCTGCTCATCCTGATCTCTAACTTCCTCCAGCTGTACAACTCTGATAACTCTGCCCAATTCCAGGCTCTTGTGCATCTCCAATGTTCATCACTCCACCACTGGCAGCTATACTTCCAGCTGCCTAAACCCTAAGTTTTGGAATTTCTTCAGTAAACCTTCCCACCACTCTCTCCACCTTGAAGACACTCCTAAAACCCTACCTCTGACCATCACTTGTCCTAATGTCTCCTTATCTAGCTCGGTGTCAAATTTTGATTGGTAACACTCCTGTGAAGCACCTTGGGATGTTATGTTACATTAATGGCAAGATATAAATCTAAGTTTTTGCTGTTTTTGATATCCCTTGCCTAAAAAAATTTATTGCTCACTTATAACTTCAAAGGAACTGGTAAAAAGATAGAAACTGTTTCCAATGACCGATAGTCTAGAATAAGGAGGATTATGATACAAGATTTAAGGCAGAGTAGAAGAAACTTTTGCAGAGGTTTGTGAGACTGTAGAATCCAAAATGTGAATCAAACAAATACTATTTAAGAATAGGTTAGATCAGTGGCTGAAAGAAAAAGAAATGGTATGGGAACAGGGTGAGCACATGGGACTACTGCTTGTGTGGAAGGTAAACACCAACATGGACTGGTTGGGCCAAACTGCCTGAGTCCTTGTTAGAATTCTAAGTAATGGTGTGGAGATACTTGAACCAATATAGAAATGTGATCTCACGTGATAGCTTACAAGCAGGACAGCCAATTGACAGTCACTAAGGTGCCATAAACAGCAATTGGGATCAATTACTAGTCCGTTTCTGGTGGTATTTTGGCCAGGAAACTCCCTGCTCTTCTATAAAGCTATCCCCAAGAACTAATCAAAAGATAGCATCTCTAACAATGCAGCACTCTCTCAGGACTGCAGAAGAATGTCAGCTGAGATTACTTAAGTGCTAGAGTGGGGCTTGAATGCCAAGTAGCATCCACTCACCACCCTCCACCTCACCGTCCGACTAGAAGGGAACGTGCTACGAGCAGATCAAAGCCAACATTTATTGAGATTAACCATTGCAAGGCAATCAGAATTTCAGTTTTCAATTTCAAAACATAAAGTGTTGAGCAAAACCTCAAACTGTTTATGAAATGCTAAGTGTTATGAGCGCTGGACCTTGTAACATTATGTCTTAAAAAATAGTGATCTTTAAAAGTTCAAGATGGAGTCTGGAAGGTCAGGTGACCTCACCTCCACTCTGCAAATGGTTACCAGGATAACAGAGAACACAGATCAAAGTCTCTCTTCTGAAAACAGAGACTACAGGACTAGTATCTTAAGAACAATGGGTTTTGCCCTCCCAGACTTTCTGGTCATAAAATAGTAATTCAGAAAATGTAAATCAGCAGGCAGTTGTTAGCACCTGGGAACAATTGACAGGGCCAAGGGGCTTTGTGAAAGTAGACTTCTGGATTCTGCATTTTGGAGCAGAACAATAAGCTCTTGACTTCGGAGTCCAGATAAATATAACAGATGTTCTGAAGGCAAACAGCCTATAAGAGAAGTCAGCAACAATAGTGGCCTCAAGGCAGGCTGGAAGGAGGAAACTCGGCAGTTGCAGCCTCACAGAGAAGGAACTAGCAGTGGCAGCTCAAGAGTGAGAGAGAGGAGACACCTTCTCTCGGGCGCCTGTTACAGTAAAAGGCTGCAAAGACTTGAACCTGTTTCAAGAGTTAAAGCTTGCAGAGAAGTAGAAGACCAGCAGGATCACCAGGAAATGCCTTATTCATGAAAACAAAGAAAAATAGCAGTAGGTCCTTCGAGCCTGCACCACTATTCAATACGATCATGGCTGATCATCCAAACTCAGTACCCTGTTCCCGCTTTCTCCCCGTATCCCTTGATCCCTTTAGGCCTAAAAACTATATCTAACTCTTTCTTGAATATATGAAATGAATTGGCCTCAACTGCTTTCTGTGGCAGAAAATTCCACAGGTTCACCACTCTCTGGGTGAAGAAATCCCTCCTCATCTCAGTACTAAATGGCTTACCCCTTATTCTTAGACTGTGACCTCTGGTCCTGGACTCCCCCGCCATTGGAAACATCCTTCCTGCATCTAGTCTGTCCAGTCCTGTTAGAATTTTATAGGTTTCTATGAGATCCCCTCACATTCTTCTAAACTCTAGCGAATACAAGCCTAATTGACCCAATCGCTCTTCTTACATCAGTCCTGCCATCCCAGGATTCAGTCTGGTGAACCTTCGCTGCACTCCCTCCATAGCAAGAACATCCTTCCTCAGATAAGGAGACCAAAACTGCACACAATAGTCCAGATGTGGTCTCACCAAGGCCTTGTATAATTGCAGCAAGATATCCTTGCTCCTGTACTCAAATCCTCTCGCTATGAAGCCCAACATACCATTTGCCTTCTTAATTGCCTGCTGCACCTGCATGCTTACTTTCAGCGACTGGTGCACTAGGACACCCAGATCTTGCTGCACCTCTCCCTTTCCCAATCTATCGCCATTCAGATAATAATCTGCCTTTCTGTTTTTGCCACCAAAGTGGATAGCCTCACATTTATCCACATTAAACTGCATCTGCCATGTATTTGCCCACTCACTCAACCTGTCCAAATCACACTGGAGCTTCTCTGCATCCTCCTCACAGCTCACACTCCCACCCAGCTTTGTGTCGTCTGCAAACTTGGATGTATTACATTTAATTCCCTCATCTATATCATTAATATATATTGTGAATAGCCGGGGTCCTAGCACTGATTCCTGCGGTACCCCACTAGTCACTGCCTACCACTCAGAAAAAGACCTGTTTATTCCTACTCTTTGTTTCCTGTCTGCCAACCAGTTCTCTATCCATGTCAGTACCTTACCCCCAATCCCATGTGCTTTAATTTTGCACACTAATCTCTTATGTGGGACCTAATCGAAAGCCTTCTGAAAGTCCAAGTACACCACATCCACTGGTTCTCACTTATGTATTCCACTAGATACATCCTCAAAAAATTTCAGTAGATTTATCGAGCATGATTTCCCTTTCGTAAATCCATGTTGACTTTGTCTGATCTGTCACTGTTTTCCAAGTGCTCTGCTATCACATCTTTTATAATGGACTCTAGCATTTTCCCCACTACTGACATCAGGCTAACTGGTCTATAATTCCCTGTTTTCTCTCTAACTCCTTTTTTAAATAGTGGGGTTACATTAGCTACCCTGCAATCCATTGGAACTGTTCCAGTGTCTACAGAATTTTGAAAAATGACCAGCAATGCATCTACTATTTCTAGGGCCCCTTCCTTAACTACTCTGGGATGTAGATCATCAGGCCCTGGGGATTTATCGGCCTTCAATCCCTCAATTTCCCTAACACCATTTCCCTACTAATACTGATTTCATACAGTTCCTCCTTCTCACTAGACCCTATGCTTCCCAACATTTCTGGGAGGTAATTTATGCCCTCCTTTGTGAAGACAGAACCAAAGTATGCATTTAATTGGTCTACCATTTCTTCGTTCCCCATTATAAATTCCCCCGTTTCTGATTGTAAGGGACCCACATTTGTTTTCACTAATCTTTTTCTCTTCACATATCTATAGAAGCTTTTACAGTCAGTTTTTATGTTCTCTGCAAGCTTACTCTCTTACTCTATTTTCCCCTTCTTAATCAATCCCTTTGTCCTCCTTTGCTGAATTCTAAACTGCTCCCAATCCTCAGGTTTGCTTGTTCTGGCCATTTTATATTTCTCCTCCTTGGATCTAATACTATCCCTAATTTCTTTTGTAAGCCACGGTTGAGCTACCCTTCCTGTTTCATTTTTGCGTCAGACAGATGTCCAGGTCGAAAGTGCTCGGAGAAGCGAGCAAAGAAAACACTGATTTTTGAAATAATCTGGGCGATACAACCCATTGCAACTGGGAAGCATCTGGGACTTTTATCCGCAAAGGATTTCATCAAAAAGGCCTGTGTAACGCCTAAGCATGGTGTGAAGTTTTCAAGTATTTTTAATAAGTAAATTCCTTTCTCTGTTATTTGGAGTCAACTATTTACAAAGTACTATTCAGTTAATCAGAGATTTCTTTTAGTTTAGTTGTTATAAGTCTTAAAACATGAAATCTGGTCGTGTATTTCCTGAAATTGGTCTGGGGGTTCATATCTCATATTTTCCACATTAATGATCTCACTGAGATCGTAACACTAAAGAGTGAGCAATTCTATTTGTACTGTGCTTTAGCATATATTTGGTTATATTGTATAGTTTCACTGAGTTATAATTGAGAAACACTGACAGCAAAGTGTGAGAAGAGAATGGGTGGTGGGCAACAGCTCTGCACCTGTGGTGAACCTATCTATTTGATATCTTGTGAAACACTGCAACCCCAATTATGAGCATTCAGGGTAAATACAATCTATTGTATTTAAAAAAGATTACAAGTTAAGAAAATTCTAACTATGTTGCAAGCCATGCTTATCTTGATGCTAACAAATGGTAGCATGAAACAGTGTCGATTCCACTTGGGCAACAATGAGTGTCTCAGGGTATCACTTGTGATAGTGTAACTGACACTGCAGTAGGTCCTGCAGCCACCTGCTCCTGCATCTCATAATAAAATGCCATACTTATCAATTACCTCAGAAAGGATGGAAACCTAAGTAAACCCAAGTGGAGTTTGAACTAAGGAGCTCAGACAAATTAGCTTCCAATTTTTTTTTAAAGAACAAATCAAAACAGAAAATGCTGGAAATACTCAGCAGAACTGGCAGCAACTGTGGAGGGAGAAAGAGAGTTTACGTTTCAAGTAGAACTGGGAGCACTTAGAGATGTAACAGTTTTTATGCAAGGCAGGGAAAGTGGGGAGAGGGGGGAAAACAAAAGGGAAGGTCTATTATAGGGTGGAAAGCAGGAGATAAAGTGACAAAAAAACCCAAAATGAAATGGTAACGGGACAGGTAAAGAAACAAAAGTAGGGCAAGTAAACCAGTGTTTCGCCTGGAAGTGTGTTTGGGGCTATGGACGGTGAGAAGGGAGGAGGATAAGAGGGGAGATGTTGCATCTCCCACACAGCAGACCATTTTTCCCATTTTTAAAATTTTCTTTCTATCTGGACCACCTCACCTTGGCCTCCTAACCTCTCCAGATCTTCTCATTGTCACAGCAGCAGTTCTCATCAGCTACCTCAATTCCACTGTTCCCCTTACTAATTCTAAAATATCTCCCTCTAAACTTGCAGAACTCATTCCCTCAGTCTAGCTATTCCTGCCTTTTCACAGGATATGTGGAATATTCTTTGTTCCAAAACAACTTGGGGCCCCTTCCCTCACCTTTTTCTGGTGCGTTAATGACGCTATTGGTGCTGTTGCCTGCTCTTACCCTGAACTGGAAAATTTCATCAACTTGGTTTCTAATTTCCACCCTTTCCTTGCCTTCACATGGTCCATCTCCAACTCTTCCCTTCCCCAACTCCTCGGTTTCCATTTCTGGGAATAGGCTATCAATCAATATTCACTATAAGCCCACACTGACTCCCACAGCTACCTTGACTACACTTCCTGACACCCCCATTTCCAGTAAGGGCTCTATTCCATTCTCCGTCACATCCGTCCTGACGATGCAACCTTCCAGACCAACGCTTCAAACATTTCTTCCTTTTTCCTTAACTAAAGATTCCTCCTCACCTAGGGTGACAGGACCCTAGACTATGCCCGTTCCATTTCCCACACTTCTGTCCTGACCCCTTCACCCCCTCCCCCCACCCCTGCCGCCCTAGATCAAGTTAGGGTTCCCTTATCTTCACCTTCTACTCCGCCAGCCTCCATATTCAACAGATCAACCTCCACCATTTCTACCACCTCCACAGAGACGCCACCAGCAAAAACATCTTGCCCTCCCCTCACAGCATTCCAAAGGGACCATTCCCTCCACAACACAGTCCACTCCTCAAACACCTCCAACAGCCCCTCTCCTTCCATCCTCCCATGCAAGCACAGAGGACAACAATCGTCCTTTTACCTTGTCCCTTCTCAGTGCCCAACTCCCCAAACACTCCTTCCAGCTGAAACAGCGATTTACATATATTTCTTTCAGTTTAGTATACTGTATTCGCTGCTCACAATATGGTCTCCTACACTGGAGAGACCAAATGCAGATTGGGTCACCACTTTGCAGAACACCTCCGTCAGTCCGCAAGCATGACACCGAGCTTCCTGTCACCTGTCATTCTCCACCCCACTTCCACTCCGACCTCTCTGGCCTTAGCCTCATACACTGCTTAATATAAGCTCAAGTAACAGCACTATACAGCCTTCCGGACTCAACATTGAGTTCAGCAACTTTTTTTAATGTACTTTTTTGTTTTTGGATCGCAGCTGTTGGTGGCAAATCTGTTTTTCCCATTTATACATTCTCCAGACACATTTTTTGTTTCTTTATTTGTCCCATCAACTTTTCCTTTGCACTATCAACCTTTTTATCATTTAATCCCTCCAACCCTCCACCCACTCAGTCCTTCCCCTTTGTTCTTCCCCCACCTCTAGACTTTCCATGCCTTGCTTAAAAAGAATTACATCTCAAAGCACTCCCAGTTTTGACGAAGGGTCATTGATGGTAAATGTTAACTGTTTCTCTATGGATGCCAGACCTGCTGAGTATTTCCAGCATTTTGTTTTTATTTCAGATTTCCAGCATCCGCAATATTTCACTCATGTAAAAATCGAAGTCTGAAACTGTAAAACACAAGCTCAAGGTGATCCTAATAAATCAATAATGGTAACTAATGTATTTGTGCCATATTTAAAGAAAAGATTTTAACATGCTGTTTGCTTCCACATCAACTTGCTTTAATTAACTGTTATTCGACATTCTAAATTTACAATGCAATAACCAAAAAGAACTACTTCTTGTCTATTCCAGGGAAAATAATTGCTATGGGTGAGCGTAAATGTTTAGAGATAATTTTCTGAAAATTATAATTTAATCTAGGTACAAAGTGCAAATCGTGCATTAGGCTTTTTACACTTAGAAGACAAATTTCAATATAATGTTGATGTTTCTGAATGAGGTCAAGTTAATACTTATATCTTAGTACAATTTTTCTTTAAGACTTATGATTAAGCACCCAGGAACAATGAATAAAGCTAGCCCTGAGTAAAAGAGGGGCTGAAGTGCACAGGACGACTGTCTCTATGCCAGCTGGAAGTCACTTAGTTGCAAAGGACACTGGTCATCCAACAGCAAAGGATGACCTCATACAAATCTACTGCAGTCATGTGTTGGGGAGCTCCCATTTTGTTGCACGGGGTCCAACCCTATTCCAGGAGACACAGTTGGGGAACTACAATTCATCCTGCTGACATTTGCTGACTTTCCCTCAGATCCTTTATCACAGGTCACTGGAGGCTCAAACTGTAACAGAGCAGTCGCTCTACTGCACTTGAAGCTGTCTTCACAAATGAGGACACAAATAACCTCCCAGAAATGTTAGGGAAGCAAGGGTCTAATGAGAGGGAGGAACTGAAGGAAATCAGTATTAGTAAATAAATAGTGCTAGGGAAATTAATGGGGTTAAAGGTTGACAAATCCCCAGGGCCTGATAATCTACATCCCAGAGTACTAAAGGAAGTGGCCCTGGAAACAGTGGATGCATTGGTGGTCATCTTCCAAAATTCTACAGACTCTGGAGCAGTTTTTACAGATTGGAGGGTGGCAAATGTAACCCCACTTTTTCAAAAAGGAGGGAGAGAAAAAACAGGGAACTACAGACCAGTTAGCCTTACATCAGTAGTGGGGAAAATGATAGAGTCTATTATAAAGGATGTGACAGCAGAACACCTGGAAAGCATAAACGGGATTGGACAAAGTCAGCATGGATTTACGAAAGGAAAGTCATGCTTAACAAATCTGCTGGAGTTATTCGAGGATGTAACTAGTAGAATAGATAAGGGAGAACCAGTGGATGTGGTGTATTTAGATTTTCAGAAGGCTTTTGATAAAGTTCCACATAACAGGTTAGTATGCAAAATTGAAGTACATGGGATTGGGGGTAATATACTGGTATGGATTGGGAATTGGTTGACAGACAGGAAGCAGAGAGTAGGAATAAATGGGTCTATTTTCGGGTGGCAGACAGTGATTAGTGGGGTACCGCAGAGATCAGTGCTTGAGCCCCAGCTAGTCACAAGATATATAAACGACTTGGGTAAGGGAACTAAATGTAACATTTCCAAGTTTGCAGATGACACAAAGCTGGGGAGGAAAGTGATCTGTGAGGAGGATGAAAAGAGGCTCCAATGTGATTTGGACAAGTTGGGTGAGTGAGCAAATGCATGGCAGATGTAGTATAACATGGATAAATGTGAGGTTATCCACTTTGGTTGCAAAAACAGAAAGGCAGATTATCTGAATGGTGATAGATAGGGAAAGGGGGAGGTGCAACGAGACCTGGGTGTATTTGTACACCAGTTGCTGAAAACAAGCATTCAGTTGCAGCAAGCAGTTAGGAAGGCAAATGGTATGTTGGCCTTCACTGCAAGAGGATTTGAGTACAGGAGCAAGGATGTCTTACTGCAGTTTATACAGGGCCTTGGTGAGACCATATCTGGAGTATTGTGCGCTGTTTTGGTCTCCTTATCTGAGGAAGGATGTTCTTGCCATGGAGGGATTGCGAAGATGATTTACTAGGCTGATTCCTGGGATGGCAGGATTGACGTATGAGGAGAGATTGGGTGGACTAGGCCTATATTCACTAGAGCTTAGAAGAATGAGAGGGGATCTCATAGAAACATATGTAATTCTAACAGGACTAGACATTCTAGATGCAGGGAGGATGTTCCCGATGGCTGGGGAGTCCAGAACCAGGGGTCACAGTCTCAGGATATGGGGTATGCCATTTAGAACCGAGATGAGGAGAAATTTCTTCACTCAGAGGGTAGCGAACCTGTGGAATCCTCTACCGCAGAAGGAGGTGGAGGCCAAGTCATTAAATATATTCAAGAATGAGATAGATATATTTCTTATGCCAAAAGGATCAAGGGGTATGGGGAGAAAGCAGGAACAGGGTACTGAATTAGATGATCAGCCATAATCTTTTTTGATTGGTGGAGCAGGCCCGAAGGGCCAAATGGCCTACTCCTGCTCTATGTTTTCTATGTGTCAAAAGCGAGTCGATGTGTTCTTCAAAGTAGATTCAAAATTTATTATTGCATAAAATTAATTGTTAAAATACAAGTTAAACGATATCATCTTGCCCTTCTGGCACATAGCTTTAACTGGCCTGCAGCAAAGTGACTTCACTTTCATTTCTCTTCCTTCCTCTTCTCCTCTTCCGCCCACAGCCAACAAACCCTCACCACCCCTCCCCTGCAACACACACAATTCTGCCCGTTTTTCACGATTATCTTTTATCAAGATTGTAACAGTCCTCAACAAGCAATTGTTCCCCATTAATTACCAGAAGCCTATTTCGGTATTGGACTAAGACTTAAATAGCATTAAAAGCAGGAAAGAAGTTTTCATATTATTTACCTATTCACGTATTACCTTGATTTGTAAAACTACTATGAAAAGAAAAGAACAAACTTCACCTAATTATTGAACGAACTGCTTTTCACACAATTGCAGGACACTGTCTCCTCACTGAAAATCACATGAAACACTTCTGAAAACAGATCATAGTCCACCTTGTGAAGAGTGAAATCCAACCATTACTGGTAAATTAAAAATGCTCTTTGACACTGCACAAAAATTGAAAATGCTTAAAGGGAATGGTAGTTCTGGTAGGCAAAGGAGCAACCTCTTCGCAACAAATGTTTTTTCAGTAACTAATTTCCACTGAGCTTGAGTACCTATGATTTATGATGGGGTGTGAAGATTAATGTATGCAATTGGCATTACAAATAACTGCAAATTATTCTGGCCATAAGCTTTAAGCAGACCCACACAGTGGCGCAGTGGTTAGCACTGCAGCCTCACAGCTCTAGCGACCCGGGTTCAATTCTGGGTACTGCCTGTGAGGAGTTTGCAAGTTCTCCCTGTGTCTGCGTGGGTTTTCTCCGGGTGCTCCGGTTTCCTCCCACAAGCCAAAAGACTTGCAGGTTGATAGGTAAATTGGCCATTAAAAATTGCCACTAGTATAGGTAGGTGGTAGGGAACTATAAGGAGAGGTGGGGATGTTTGGTAGGAATATGGAATTAGTGTAGGATTAGTATAAATGGGTGGTTGATGGTCGGCACAGACTCGGTGGGCCGAAGGGCCTGTTTCAGTGCTGTATCTCTCTAAACTATGTACTTCCTCAAGCTCCACGGTTGGTGTCATACAAGACTGCCTCTGAACAAAATGTCTCCAAATATAGAGCAGAAACCAGTTTGTGGTTCAGTGCAAACCTCAATCTTTGGGGCAGATTTGGTTTGTTAGAAGCTGATTAAGCGAGGTGTATTGGTTCTTGAGATTTATATAGAAGTTATACGTCCCAGAGACTTCACTAATCGTGCTCAGCATAGGCGTTTAAACAATTCCGATTCACAGCTGTCATTCTAGCCCACTTCTGCTTTGTAACTTTTTTTTATTCGTTTGTGGAATGTGGGCATCGCTGGCTAGGCCATTTGTTGCCCATCCCTAATTGCCCTTGTACTGAGTGGCTTGCTAGACCATTTCAGAGAGCATTTAAGAGTCAACCACATTGCTGTGGGTCTAAAGTCATATGTAGGCCAGACCAGGTAAGGACGGCAGATTTCCTTCCCTGAAGGACATCAGTGAACCAGATGGATTTTTACATCAATCAACAATGGTTTCATGGTCATCATTAGACTCACTTTTAATTCCATTTTCATTTAATTGATGTAATTTAAATTCCCTGTCCCCAGAGCATTAGCCTGGATTACTAGTCCAGTGACATTACAGCTATTCCACTGCCTCCCCTTCATGTTTGTTCTCCAAAATAACAGAAATCCTGATGCTTGGTTGTCTTGAGCATCAAAATTCTAAAATCGCAAGTTTACTGCAGGAGTATTTTTGATGGTATGAAACTTACTTGAAATAAATTTCACAATATCATTCATCATTTTAACAATTGTTATTTTCCATGAAGTTGTGGGCGGCACAGTGGTTAGCACCACAGCCTCACAGCTCCAGCGACCCGGGTTCGGTTCTGGGTACCGCCTGTGTGGAGTTGCAAGTTCTCCCTGTGTCTGTGTGGGTTTCTGCCGGGTGCTCCGGTTTCCTCCCACAGCCAAAGACTTGCAGGTTGATAGGTAAATTGGCCATTGTAAATTGCCCCGAGTGTAGGTAGGTGGTAGGAGAATGGTAGGGATGTGGTAGAGAATATGGTATTAATGTAGGATTAGTATAAATGGGTGGTTGTTGGTCGGCACAGACTTGGTGGGCTGAAGGGCCTGTTTCAGTGCTGTATCTCTAAATAAATAAAAATAAATAAAATAAATAATACAACAATCTTAATATTTTCTGTTAAGTGTTCACAGAATCTTGACAGTGCAGAAGGAGGCCATTTGGTCCATCGTGTCCACACCAGCTCTCTGAAAGAGCAATTCCCTCAGTTCCATTCCCCTGCCTTCTCCCTGTAACCCTGTACATTCTTCCTTTTCATATAACTGTCTAATTCCTTTTGAATGATTCAATTGAACCTCCCTCCACCATGTTCCCAAGCAGCGCATTCCAGAACCTAACCACTAGCTGCGTGAGAAAGTTTTTCCTCATGTCACTTTTACTTCTCTTATCAAATACTTGAAATCTGTGCCCTCTCATTCTTGATCCTTTCATGAGTGGAAACAATTTCTCTTCATCTATTCTGTTCAGACCCCTCATGATTTTGAATACCTCTATCAAATCACTTCTCAGCCTTCTCTTCTCCAAGGAAAATAGTCCTAACTTCTCCAGTCTATCTTCATAACTGATGTTCTTCATCCCTGGAACCATTCTCGTGATTCTTTTCTTTACACGTTCCAATATCCTCACGTCTTTCGGGACGCAGTACTCCAGCTGAGGCTGAATTAGTGTCTTATGCAAGTTCAACACAACTTCCTTGCTCTTGTACTCTATGCCCTTAATAATAAAGCCCAGAATACTGTATGCTTTATTAACCGCTCCCAACCTTTTTTTTTATTCATCCATGGGATATGGGAGTCGCTGGCTAGGCCAGCATTTATTGCCCATCTCCAATTGCCCTTAAGGTGGTGGTGAGCTGCCTTCTTGAACCGCTGCAGTCCATATGAGGTAGGTACACCCACAGTCCTGTTAGGAAGGGAGTTCCAGGATTTTGACCCAGCGACAGCGATAGTTCCTCGTCAGGATGGTGAGAGACTTGGAGGGGAACTTGCAGGTGGTGGTGTTGCCATGCATTTGCTGCCCTTGTCCTTCTAGTTGGTAGAGGCCTCGGGTTTGGAAGGTGCTGTCTAAGGAGCCTTGCTGCATTGCTGCAGTGCATCTTGTAGATGGTACACACTGTTGCCACTGTGCATGGTGGTGGAGGGAGTGAATGTTTGAGGATGGGGTGCCAATCATGCGGGCTGCTTTGTCCTGGATGATGTCGAGCTTCTTGAGTGTTGTTGGAGCTGTACCCATCCAGGCAAGTGGACAGTATTCCATCACACTCCTGACTTGTGCCTTGTAGATGGTGGACAGGCTTTGGGGAGTCAGGAGCTGAGTTACCTGCCACAGGATTACTCACCTCCGAGCTGCTCTTGTAGCCACGGTATTTATATGGCTACTCCAGTTCGGTTTCTGGTCAATGGTAACCCCGAGGATGTTGACAGTGGGAGATTCAGCAATCATAATGCCATTGAATGTCAAGGGGAGATGGTTAGATTCTCTCTTGTTGGAGCTAGTCATTGCCTGCACTTGTGTGGCACAAATTTTACTTGCCTGCCTGTCCTGCCACCTTCAATGTCTTATGCACATATACACCTAGGTCCCTCTGCTCCTGCACCTCCTTTAGAATTGTACCCTTTATTCTATATTGTCTCTCCAATTATTGTAGATAATACTTGGATCATGTGATCTCCTGGATTGGTTTTGATTACCTAAGGGAGTGGAGTGGAATGAAATTTTTTTTCTAATTAGCCCAAGGTTTTTTCAGCTTTTTTCCCCTTTCTGCGAAGAGTACATGGCTTCAGGGGTTGTTGATTGGGGTGGTGGGGGGGGTGGGGGCTGCAGGTGCGAGAAGTGGGACGAAAGTAGTATTTAGCAACGATGATCCAGCCACTATGGTTTGAGGCAGGCTTGATGGACCAGCTGGTCTTTTCCTACCTGTCAATCTCGTATGTTCATATCAAGAAACCACTAAGTACTACACGCCTCGAAGAACAGCTATCAATCAACACCATCTTGGCATCATCAGAGTAGTAAATCACTTATCCTTTCATTAAACCATTTGGGAAACCACTTTGATCTGATGAACCTGATAAGCCCAGAGATCACACTATCTAATATGATCACAGAAGTCTGGGTCAGTTGGTCCCATTTTCAACTCTGAGTCAGAGTACATAACACCTGATCACTTAATCCAGGTTCGCACTTCATTGAGGAAGGGCTACATTGTCATAGGTACTGGCTTTCGAATGCAAAATTAAACCAATACCCCATCTGCCTGTTCAACTGGAGGTAAAACACTATGTTAAGTGGAGAGAATTCTCCTGGTGTCCTAGCCCACAGACTTCCCTCAATCAACACGATCAGAGATGTAACCGATTATTTTTCTTATTACTGCTTGTGGAACTTCGCTGTATATAAACTGGCTGCTGTGTTTGGCAATATAACATTGGCTGTGCTTAAGAAGTTAGCTTCTTGGTTAATTTTTTTTTAAATGTAGTTACATCTCTATCCACTGCTCCAACGTGTATTTTAATGGAAATAAAGCCGTTTATTTTAAATGGGTTAACTCCTCCATCAAAATAGTGAACCCATAACAAGGCCCAGAAGGCATTTGTGACCAGCCTGCCCATCTTCATCCATGGCCCTGTCAGCTTACTGCTCCATGGGCTTCCACTGATGACTTGTCCAGCAGCTGGGAAATGTTAACCAAAGTGGGCTCTTTTCCCTCGCTTACGGTCCAGTAAAAGAAGGCAAAGGGATGCTGTTAGGAGGCAAAGTTATCCCAGCTTCTGTTTAGCAAAGTGAAAATGGGCCAATTAAAATAATAGGAATATAGGTCCTTGAATTTTATTTTTCCCTCTATTTGGCAACTGCCCAGAGCATCTCGATTGAAACCAGGAGCTCCCTGCCTAAAGACCCACTGGTTCAGACCCACGTCCCATCATTCTGTGGTGCAGCATTCCTGAAGATATCACAGGTTTGGCTCATGGCAGTCATCAAGAAATTTAGCAACACTGCTAAAGGGACTGAAATGGAAGTGAGTTCAGACCCAGTTTCTCTTCCTGCTCCCACACTGTTACTTCTGCAGTCCCCCAAGGATCTATCCTTGGTCCCCTTCTAATCAATGTTCCCTCTAAGCTAAGCAGAAACCTGAAAGTCTCTGCGCAGGCTGCATACAAGTCGGCCCCTTTAAATTACCGCACATGCACAGCCATGGACTTAAATCACCTGCATACATCCACTACTGTTCTCAACTATTCACCCCCCTCAGTGAAATCATCCAAAAATACAATGTCAGATTTAACATGTAAGCTGATGACAGACGGTTCTATCTTGCCGACACCACTCTCAACACACTCACTGTCTATGATTTCTCATGCTGCTTGTCTGACTTTCAGCATCAGATGAGCTGACTTTTACTCCAATTAAATATTGAGAAGACCGAAGCCATTGCTGTTGGCTTCCACCACAAACTCAGTTCTCGAGTCACCAATTCCATTCCCTCCACACCACTGTTTGAGGTAAAACCAGACCGTTCGTAACCTCAGCATCCTATTTCACTCCAAGCTGGGTTTTCAATCCCAGAATCTTTCCATTGCAAAGATTTCCCATTTCCAACTGCATAATATTGCTCCTCTCTGCTTCAACCCAACTGTTGTTGAAACCCATATCTAGGCTGTTGTTATCTCCAGACTCAACCATTCAATGCTCTCCTAATCAATCCAATATATTTATTCGCGCCATGTTCCGATTACTATCATTCCTGTGCTCACTGTTCCACATTGGTTCCTGGTCCAGCAACTCCTCAAATTTAAAATTCTCATCCTTCTGTTCAGATTTCTCCACGGCCTCACCCCTCCCCATCTCTGTAACCTCCTCCCACCCTACAACCCTCAGAAATCTGTATTCCTCCAACTCTGGCCTCTTGTGCATAGCTGATTTCCTTTCCCCCACCACTAGCAGCCATGCCTTCAGTTGTCTAGGTCCGAAACTGTGTAATTCCCCCCCTAAACCTCTCAGCCAGTCCACCTCTTCTCCTTCCTTTTAAGATACCCCTAAAAATCTACCCCGCCATCTGTCGTAAAAGCTCCTTATATGTCTGTGTCAAATGTTTCCTGCTAATGCTCCTGTGAAGTGCCTTGCAGCATTTTACTGTGTTAAATGGGTTACGTAAATGCAAATTGTTGTGGGGAAGAGGCTACGGGGAGAAGGCCAGGGAGTGGCAATAGAAAAATTGCTCTTTCGGAGAGCCGGCGCAGGCACAATGGGCTGAATTGCCTCCTTCTTTGCTGTAACAATTCTGTGATTCTGTGTACCTGATATCCGGTACCTTGGACAATATTTATCCCTCACCAATATCATAAACAGATTTTTTTTGTCCATTCATTTCATTGCTGTTTGTGGGGGCTTGTTGCACACAAACTGGCTGCCGTACTTTCCTACATTACAACAGTGACTACACTCATTCATTGTCCTGAGGACGTGAAAGGTGCTTTATAAAGATCCTATCCTTTCCTTCCAATTATATGTGCAATTTCTAGGCTATAGTTCCTTAAAATTGATCATTTTTAACAAGTTTCTGGACAAATCAGATTGCATTTCAACAGGATCATGACATCATAGCGAAGGGGTTAAGAGAGAATGTTTCTGATATTGAAGTGAAGAATGTTACTGTTGAGGAGTAGATTCTGTCAACTAGTGCCAGCATTGAAGAGTGTAGCAACACTCAAAGCCCATTGCAGAGCTTCAGCTCTGGCACTGAAATATCCCAGAGCCTCAACCTCAAAGGATCAACCCTAATGCACCAATCTATTTTTCTGCTTATTATTCTATTTTCTTTTCTATTTTTATTGCACCTTTAACACAATAGAATGTCCCAAAGCGTGACAATCACACAGTGAAGAGTGAGGGGATAATGGCTAAGGAACTAACTGTGGAGATGGTCAAAGGGGGAGGTATAGAGGAAGCAGCAAGAGGTAGCAAGGTAGCAGGAATTAGGGAGCGCATTTTAGAATGTGGGGCCAAAACAGGTGGGAAGGGAGGTCAGAGCAACAGAAGGCAGATGCTGGAATGGAGGGCCAGTGAAGGCTGCAGAGATCATGGGGGGTAGGGGGGGCGGGGCGGTGGTGGGCTAGCTGCTGAGGTGGTGAAGAGGTACAAGGACAAAGATTCAGAATTTGGAGTGTTTGTGGGAGAGCAGTATTTCAACCAGAGTTTAATTCCCTTGTGTTTTTACTCTGCAGCCAAAATGACACTTCATTCCATATGGAGACAGGTGATAATAACGAAAGGACATCTGGGGGTCAATGTTCTTCTCTGGGCATTCATTGACAGGACACAATTAACTGCATTTCTCCATCCCCTAGCTATTTACATGCAAAGTGAGTGAAGCTCAGAGTGCTGATTTTTTTTTAATGTGCAGATTGGCAATGGTGGAGGGGGAGATCCACCTTATACCTTTCCACTAACATGGGCTGCATATTGCAATTCTGCAATACAACACATCTGGCAGCGTGAGACTTACATTTTATCCTGTATCCCAATGGAGTTTCGCAAACGGAAATAGCATAGCAGGGCAGAATATGGGTAGCAGGGTTTTGGCCTAGTTGCAGCATGTAAAGGGAGGCTGGCGAGGATAGAATTTGATTAAATGGAGCCGGAGGTGCGAAAGGCATGAAAAGATTTTAACAGTAGCCAGAGTGAGGTTAGGGTGAAGGCAGGTATTGCTGCACAAGTGGAAATAGGCAGTTCTAGTGCTGGCTAGGAAGTGAGGTTTGAAACTCAACTCAAGGTCAAACAGCACACACACAACCTTGGGATTCATCAGAGGAAGCTTGATGCAGCTGCTATGGAATGGGATGGAATCAAGGGCTAGGTTGTGGAGATTTTGACAGGAAGCAAACAACATGGCTTCATTCTTGACTACTTTTAGTGAAGCAAATTTTTGCTCAGTGATAACTTGTTTAACCAGTTCAGGAGGACACCGATGGTCATAGATTAACAAGTGGTGACGCAGTGGTAGAGTTTTGCGTGAATAACATGTACATGGAGGCTCGCCCATGCATACTAATTATATCAGACGACAGCATGTAAGTGAGGAAAAGAAAGAGTCCAAGGACAGAACCTTGGGACACATACAAAGTAACCAAAAGCAGAATAACCACTGCAAGAGATATGTTGGCACAACTGGGATAGGTAGGAGTGGAAACAAATGAGAACAGTGCCATGAAAGTGCACAGAGGATGAAGTAATCGATTATTTTGGACAGTGTGAAAAGGACGAGGAGAGATTGTGAGGACATAAAATATGTCAGTGACTTTAAGCATGATGCATATAGTGCAAGGTGGGTGGAAATGGGATTCTATATACCAACTATTATTAAAACATATCTGTGCAAGTCTGCCAATTTAGTGCCACTTAATGATAAACTAGAGGCAGTTTTTGTGCTCTGGATTTATGTGGATTAGGAACTGGATTCGGAGTTCCCACGTTGACAGCACTTTGAACCATTACAACCAACAGACTGAAGATACTTTAATCCTATTAGTTTGGACCAGATTCAAATACAGGTTCTTAAATGAAAAAGTAAACAAGCATCTCATCCACTGCATCACCCAGTCCCACAAACAAAGAGCTAAATTGTGTAACTACAATTTTGTGTAACTGTAATTCTACAAGTAGTATGTGTGGCTCAAGTTGCATGACCAGAGAAAACAAACTTGCCAATTAGCCAAGTTTTACATATCACAGTACATTTGCCTGATATCACTGCAGACTGAGCCATTATTTCCTCCACCTAGACCAGACGTTGCATTTACATTCAGTTGTTAAACAGTGCAGAAACTACACTAAGCCTAAAATAAGACTTGGTACTACCTTTTTGAAGCTGAGTTTGATTGCTGCTGTAGTCAGTAGAGAGCCACTTCTGCTGCACTGCCTTAACTAGTCTTTGCCTGTACAGTCGCCAAGGTAGATAAAAGGTGGGCTGGCGGGTGGTGCTAGCACTGGACAAAGATGTGAGCCAGCCAAGGGAGGGTGGAAGTGATCAAGATCAAGGTGGCTGCATTTTCCTCCCTGCCTGTTCTTTTCTTGAACAGTGTGATTGTCTGAAGCAGCAGGAAAATGAACTTAAGAATGCAGTTTAAATCCCATTAAATCCAATGTCGTCATGAGGGCTGCCAACTCCCCCATGTTGCCCGGGGGTCACCAGTAATTGAAGATTGATCTCTCGGGCACTGCTGTGAACAACTCTGTAGTTGTAGGGTTAAGAAACTGCAATTGCATTGTGCATCGTGTACACTTGGACCTGCTGTAGAACACATATGCTAACAAAGGGAAAGAGAAAGTAAAAGAGAATAAAGATGACTCCATTATGTTCAACAGCTTGCTGCCACGATCTTAGTCTCTGCCTCATATTTCTTACCAAACTCTGCTAAACCTCACTTCTGTCCCGAAAACATCACAATAACGTCAAGGTAAAAAGAAAAGGATGGTGAAAAACTGGAAACATTGCTTGCAGGATGAAATTTTGGAAGGCTTCTGTCAGCATTGTTTCAGTCTGCACTTAAGGACTTGAAGGCACACTGATCAGCGACGACATTCTCATCTACATTCGTATCGAAAAGGAACTCTCAGAACATACCTACAACGTCTCAGAGAATGTAACCTCACCTTGAACAAAGACGAGTGCTTGTTCAATGAAAACAGAATTGAATTCTTTAGTCATGTGTTCAGCAGTGAAGGAATATCACCTGATCCATGGAAAGTTGAAACCGTTGCAAATGCTGCAATCCTATAAACGTGCAGGAAGTCCGGAGTCTGCTAGGACTCATCGCGTACTGCAGCCCTTTCATTCCTGACCTCTCTGTGCTATCTACCCCCTGTACGATCTGACAAGAGACTACGACGTGGTAATGCACTAAAATCACACAAAAAGGTGGTACACTAGATCAAACGACATTTGTCAGCAAGTTGCACAAACGCCTAAATTGACCCTGAGAAAACCACCCAGCGAGCTGTGGATGTAAGCCCAGTTGGCTTAGGTGCAGTTCTCGTACAGAAAGTCAAGACATGTAACCCATCAATCATTGCGATGGCAAGCAGATCAGTAACGCCTGCAAAGTTATTCGCGAACAGAGAGAGAATCACTCTCAATCACATGGGATATCTCATATATTCATCTCTACTTATATGGAAGCGAGTTTAAAGAAATAACCGATCATAGACCACTAGTGAGCTTGTTCAACAATCCACATAGCAAACCACCCACTCTAATAGAACATTGGATACTCAAACTACAAGAGTACTAGTTCCAGGTTGAACATCAGCCAGGCAAGCTCAACTCAGCAGACTACCCTTTGCAACATCGCTGCCGACAGTTAGTCCTATTAGTTGTGAGAAAAAGGTTGCTGAACAACATCTCAACTACGTTAGCATAAATGCCATGCCAAAGTCGCTAAAACTAGCCAACAAAGCAGCAACAAAACAAGATGAGGCTTTGCAACTATGGAGGCGATGGAATCATGAAACTGGAAAGACGTGACTGAGAAAGCATCAAACGAAATCGCTCACACCCTACAAGGTCTTCACAATGTTTGAAATGAGCTCACCGTTAAACCACATCTGATCTCATATTATGCAACAACTGTATTGTCAATCCATACTCATTGTGGGAATGTGTTGTCGATCTAGCACATGAAGGACACCAGGGAATAGTCAAAAACAAGCAACTTCTTAGGGAAAAGGTATGGTTCCCAGTATAGTAGAGCACAAAATCAGTGTTTGCCATGTCAAGCAACCACAATGTCACATCTTTACGATCCTCTCAAGATATCCAAACTACCTCCAAGACCATGGATTGAAGTTAGCATTGATTTCACAGATTTGTCCACAGGTGAACACCTGCTTGTTGTCACTAGGGACTACCGTAGATTCTCAATTGTGGAATTCGTTATGTCAACTTCAACGAAATCAGTCATCCCAAAGCTTGACCTTCACCTTGTTTGGAATCCCTCAAACGCTAAGAACTGTCAATGAAACCCCATTCTTTATATGACCAGAAACTGAACTGAACTGACCATATAAATACTGTGGCTACAAGAGCAGGTCAGAGGCTGGGAATTCTGCAGCAAGTAACTCACCTCATGTCTCCCAAATGCCTGTCCATCATCTACAAGGCACAAGTCTGATGGAATAATAAAAGCAAAATACTGCAGATGCTGGAAATTTGAAATAAAAATAAGAAATGCTGTAAATTCTCAGCAGGTCTGGCAGCATCTGTGGAGAAAGCAGAGTTAACGTTTCAGGTCAGCGACCTGATGAAGGGTCACTGACCTGAAACGTTAACTATGCTTCTCTCTTCACAGATGCTGCCAGACCTGCTGAGTATTTACAGCATTTCCTGTCTGATGGAATAATCTCTACTTGCCTGAATGGTGTTGGATTGGCACTCATTCATTCAGGAGAAAGTAGCCCACTTGATCGGCATCCCAGCCACCACCTTAAACATTCACTCCCTCCATTACTGGCGCACTGTGACTGCAGTGTGTACACCATCTACAAAATGCAGTGCAGCAACTCGCCAAGGCTTTTTCTACAACATCTTCCAAACCTGCGACCACGACCATCACCAAGTGTAGCAGGCACATGGGAACACCTGCAAGTTCCCCTCCAAATCTCACACCTTCCTGACTTGGAAATATATCACTGATCCTTCACTATCTCTGGGCCAAAATCTTGGATCTACTGTGGGAGTACTTTCACCACATGCACCGCACTGGTACAAGGCCGCAGCTCACCACCACCTTCTCAAGGGCAAGCAGGATTGGGTAATCGATGCCCACATTCCATGAAAGAATTTTTAAAAAGCCAAATGAGGTGGTTTGTATCGGCCTCCACAACAGGATGCAAGAAGGTTCCTGAAAATGGGCTATGCCACCTGGCAACCTTCCTCAAGTTAAGCCATCAGTCTCTGTCAATGTGCACTTGACCAAACTTGATCCTATGTACTGAACAGCTCGGAGATTTTTCTGATTCAATGTCATTTATTGAAAGGGGAATGGAATATAAAAGTAGGGATGTTTTGCTACAGTTGTATAGGGTATTGGTGAGACCACATCTGGAGTACTGTGTACAGTTCTGGTCTCCTTATTTAAGAAAGGATATAAATGTGTTAGAGGCAGTTCAGAGAAGGTTCACTTGACTGATACCTGGGATTGGGGAGGGAGGGGTGGTTATCATATGAAGAAAGGTTGGACGTTGGGTCTGTATCCATTGGAGTTTAGAATGAGAGGTGATCTTATTGAAACATATAAGATCCTGAGGGGACGTGGCAAGGTGGATGCTGAAAGGACGTTTCCCCTTGTGGGAGAAACCAGAACTAGGGGACACAGTTCAAAAATAAGGAATCGCCCATTTGAGATGGAGATGAGGATAAATTTTTTTCTCTGAGGGTTGAGTGTCATTGGAACTCTCTTCCCCAGAGAGCAATGGAGGCAGGGTCATTGAATATTTTTAAGGCAGAGGTAGACGAATTCTTAACTAACAAGTGAGTCAAAGGGTATCGGGGGTAGGCAGGAAAGTGGAGAAGTGGAGTTGAGGCCACAATCAGATCAGCCATGATCTTATTGAATGGCAGAGAATGCTTGAAGGGGCTGAGTGGCCTACTTCTGCTCCTAATTCATATGTTCAAATGTCCATTAAAACTACTTCCATATGACTGTGTTCCAAAGATCAGTAATTCTTTACCACCATGCACTATTGACAGTCAGAACACTGAGAACCCGGAGGGATTTGATCATTTCGCATTATGCACACAGCAACCTATATTTGTATAGTGCCTTTAATCTAATAAAAACACCCCGAGGCACTTAACAGGAGCATTATATAACAAAATATAGCACCAAGTCACATAAGCTTGGTCAAGGAAATAGGTTTTAAGGAGTGTCTTAAAGGAGGAAAGTAAGGTATAGAGAAGTGTCGGGAGGGAGCTTAACGCCTCGCAGCTGAAGTCATGGCCACCAATGGTACAGCGATTAAAATCAGGGATGCTCAAGAGGCCATAATTAGAGGACAACAGATATCTCAGAGTTGTGAGACACCATTTAATTCACCTGGACAGCCTGACCTGGACATTTTATTTCAAAGTTCCAAAGTGTTGCTTGGATAAATATTTCATGGGAGACTCTTGGCTGGAGCAAAACACATGAATCTATTTGCCCTACGGTACCTACTTTGCACCAACACAACACAAAGTACGTAATTTATATTTTGGTACCTGTTGGCAAATTAAGGATGCTATAAGTTCAGGGTCACTTTGAAGTGATTTCAGCTTCACACCAACACTACACGTGCGTAATAAATCACATGTTGAGACATGAACTGACTCCAAAGTGAAGTGGGATCAGATTCACTCAAGTTTCAGTTCATTTCATTCTGCTGTCAGGTCCCGACTCCAGTTTCAGGTTGCAATTACTCAAGAGCTGTGAAACTGCTTTACACTGATTCTATGGTTGTGTAGATGTACCTTAAAGGACTTACAGTACCTAATTAAACCATGCAGATCATAGTTAAAATTATTCATACAGAACTCAAATCAAATCCCATTTATCCAAAGTGACAGATGGGGCTGGCAGCCATCTGCTGATTGAGACACATAACCTTTGAAAGAACAGATTTATCATCAAATTAAATCTGCATGATTTTCATCCAGCTTAACAGGACTTGTAAAGCCTGAAGCATTTTCAAATATATAATTATCCTGATTTTTTGTCTTCCCTTCCTTAGCTTCCCTTTCCAAAGTTTCTTGCCTCAAACTGACTACTTCAGGTGGGATGTTACATTGTTCCATCCCACAAACGACACTCTTTAACCACACAATTCAACTAAGAGGACATGTTAGCAATTGCAAAGTGTAGTCATGGCCTCCTGTGGATGGACGGACCTGGACCACAGTAGGGTTGAAAATCTGCCCTGCAACAATTCAGGTAGTAGCAAAAGAAAGCTAGGCAAATTGGAAACGGCTTGTATTCCGTTCTCAACAACTAGCAATCACATAGCATTTGTAATAGTGAAAGGTCCCAAGCGCTTCACATCCGGATGGAGTAAACTCAGGCAATGATCAGGTGTTTAAACAGTTAGGGAAGTAACCAAAGGCATAGTCAGACAGGTAAGTTGCAAGGAGACTATTTTGGAACGAACGCAACAAGATTGAGGTTGTGTTGAATGGAGCTCAGAGAAGGGAAGGGGAAGTGAAAGAAAAGGCGAGAGAGGGGGACGGGGTTGTAGCAGAGAGAGACAGATGGAAGGAGTAGCAGAAAGAGACAGATGGGAGGGGTAGCAGAGAGAGAGAGAGAGATGGGCAGGGTAGCAGAGAGAGAGAGAGATGGGAAGGGTAGCAGAGAGAGAGAGAGAGAGATAGGAAGGGTAGGAGAGAAAAGAGAGGGAGACAGCAACCGAGCCTCAGGAAGGATATAAAGGCATAATACTGCAGATGTTGGAAACCTAAAATAAAATAAAAAGTGCTGGAAATACTCAGCCGGTCTGGCAGCATCTATGGAGAGAGAAGCAGAGTTAACGTTTCAGGTCAGTGACCTTTCATCAGACCTGAAACGTTAACTCTGCTTCTCTCTCCACTGATGCTACCAGACCGGCTGAGTACTTCCAGCACTTTTTGTTTTTATTTCAGGAAAGATAAATTGCCCTTGGAAGGGGTACAGTGTAGATTTACCAGAATAATAGCAGGGCTATTTTAAATGCTAAATTATGAGGACATGTTGCGTAAAGATGCATTATATTCCCTTGAGTTTAGAATCTGAGCAATAATTTAATTAGTGTGTTTAAAATGTTTTAAGAATCCATTAGAGCAGTTAGTTAAACAGCTTCCTTTGATAGGGGAATCCAGAACAAGGCAACATAATCTTAACATTAGAGCTAGGCTGTCCAGGAGGGAAAAGAAGCACTCTTTCACAATGGAGATCTAGAACTCTCCCCCACCCACCCTCCTCAAATGGCTGTGAATAATGGGGAACAACTGGAGCTTTCAAAGCTGAGTTTAATAACTTTTTGTTAGGTAAGGGTTCAAGGATATGGTGCAAAGGCATGTAAATGGAGTTGAGATACAAATCAACTGTAATTTAATTGAATGATGGAACAGGCACAAGGAGCTCAATGGCCTCCTCCTGTTCTTATAAAAGTGCTATATAAAAGCAAGGTCATTCTTTCACACAACCTGTGCATTTACATTGTGGGCTTTTTGAAAAAAGCGAACATATGCATTGATGCATGTGTGCACACACTCGTTAACTTCATCAGCTCTGTTAACACACCAAATGCCAGCATTTTTGCAAGGAACAGGACCAGGCACTCTTCATTAACAAAACTATGCTCAGATCAATATCAAATCATAAATTTAGCACCCATTGCACTCCATGTTAAATACATTGCACCACAGTGTTTTGGTTGCCATTCATAGTAAGTGACAGGTTTTTATTATTGAAAACTGTCAACATTGTTATTTATTTTGCTGTGTCTGATAGATTATATTGTTTAATACTTCAATCCCACTATGCAGACTAAAATAGTATGCATACAGTATAAACTGTGAAGAGACAAATCATTTGGCTACAGTTCCTGGATCTATTGAGTCAGCATTCTGACAAATACTAAGCATATTAATTCAGTGGCAGTATTGAGAGCTAACAGCACTTCAGCATTATACTGTGACAAGAAATTTAGCAATCAGACAGCTTCAAAATGTTTGGATGACACTCCTCCCTCCTCTACTTTAGCAGAGGTGTTAATTTTTTTTTTAAGTAAGCAGGCTAGGACCTCCGCTAATTAGCAGCAAGCAGAATTTCAGATGGCATTAGATTAAGCATTACAACAACATGCATTTCTCTAAAGCCATTAACGCAGCAAAACATACAAGCATGCTTCACAGAAGTGTCTTCAAACAAAAAGAAAGAGACACTGAGCCAAAAGGAGGTGACATTAGGGCAGATGGCCAAAAGCTTGGTCAAAGAAGTAGATTTTAAGCAGCATGTTAAAGGAAGACAGAGGGGGGTGAAGAGGTTTGGGGAGGGAATTCCAAGAGTTTTAGGCCGAGACAGCTGAAGGCACGGCCCAACGGTGGGTGAATGAAATGGAGAATGTACTAGAGCCAGAATTGGAAGAACACAGAGATCTTGCAGGACTGTATGGCTGGAGTAGGTTACAGAGATAGGGAGGGGCGAGAGATTTGAACACGAGGAGAATTTTTAATTTGAGGCTTTTCTGGACTGGGAGTCAACCCAGGTCAGCGAGCATGGGGTGATGGACAATTGGAACTTGGCACAAGTTAGGATATGGGCAGCAGAATTTTGGATGAGTTACTCAAGTTTAATTCAAGGAATTAATTTTTATTTATCAACCATACTTCCAGTTGTGCCAAGCCAAATTCTCCTGCATGCTGACACAGACTGGATGATGCAATAAGTGCACACCAGGACTGAACAACATCACACTCCCATTTGGCAGGCTTACCCAGTCAGCTGACAAGGGCACTTATGGAACACAACCCCCGCCCCCCAGAAATATATTATGAATTATTTTATCTGTTGCCAACTACAGTAACAAGATAGAGATGTTTGAAAACACTCTCCATGTGACTGCTCAAGGAAGTGTGTAGCTTTGCTGTGATGTCATCACCACAGAAATATACAATTTGAAAATCTGATCAGTCTGCCACTATGTTGGACTGGGTTTAAAAATGAACAGGGAAGGACTGCCAAACCCAAATTTGTTTTGGGACTTGGTTCAGTAAATAGCTGTCACCCCTGCCCACTCTCATGAACTTCCAAGCAGGAAGATTATCAACCCTGGGGAAAAACCTGACAAGTAATCTCTTGCAGAGCTATTCAACTGTAGTGGCCTGTGTCAAGGAGATTAAAAAGGGAGTAGCATGAACAGTGGGGAAAAGCATAATTTTAAAGTTGCATCCACACTCTCACTATGACAAAGGTTCTTTATTCATACAGTAATTGGAACATTGAATCTACATTCTGCTGGTTAAGTTAGGTTTGATATTTTAAACTAAAATTTGCAGACGCTGACAAAATAGACGAAAGTAAATCAGTGAAAGTTGACCAGTATAACCAAATGTTTAACGCAAAAGGTATTTTGCTTTTTTTATATAACCAAATGTTTGTTTTCTGCAATGGCTCTGTACCCAAAATATGTAGCATCTTCTTTCTTTTTCTTTTCTTTTGGGCCTCCTTATCTCGAGAGACAATGGATACGCGCCTGGAGGTGGTCAGTGGTTTGTGAAGCAGCGCCTGGAGTGGCTATAAAGGCCAATTCTGGAGTGACAGGCTCTTCCACAGGTGCTGCAGAGAAATTTGTTTGTTGGGGCTGTTGCACAGTTGGCTCTCCCCTTGCGCCTCTGTCTTTTTTCCTGCCAACTACTAAGTCTCTTCGACTCGCCACAATTTAGCCCTGTCTTTATGGCTGCCTGCCAGCTCTGGCGAATGCTGGCAACTGACTCCCACGACTTGTGATCAATGTCACACGATTTCATGTCGCGTTTGCAGACGTCTTTATAACGGAGACATGGACGGCCGGTGGGTCTGATACCAGTGGCGAGCTCGCTGTACAATGTGTCTTTGGGGATCCTGCCATCTTCCATGCGGCTCACATGGCCAAGCCATCTCAAGCGCCGCTGACTCAGTAGTGTGTATAAGCTGGGGGTGTTGGCTGCTTCAAGGACTTCTGTGTTGGAGATATAGTCCTGCCACCTGATGCCAAGTATTCTCCGAAGGCAGCGAAGATGGAATGAATTGAGACGTCGCTCTTGGCTGGCATACGTTGTCCAGGCCTCGCTGCCGTAGAGCAAGGTACTGAGGACACAGGCCTGATACACTCGGACTTTTGTGTTTCATAGCAACATGTAATGAAATGAAGGGTGTCCACACCATTTCTCTTTGTGGGTCACCCTGGTGTAACCCAAGGAATCTCTCAAGCCACATATGAAATCTGAGCCATTAATTTGCATACATTGAGCTACAAATAACAACCAATCCTGGTGTTTTGAGTCAGGATTTTTCCACTAATGACAACAGCACCTAAGACAACAGCCTTTTCCAAACCTTCAGGCTGACAAAATTTAAAACAGGATAAACCAGTCATCCGCTGCTGGTTCCTAAAAAATTCCCAATCCTCTGGCAGACCACTAGCTTTCGCCGCTTTGTACGGCTTTGTTTTTGATTTGATACTCTCCTTAACTTCCTTTTTTATCCACGGGTGGTTCATCCTTCTCATCGAGTCCTTCCTTCTGACAGGAATAAATGTTTGCCGAGTGTTATGAAATATCTGCTTAAAAATCTGCCACTGCCAATCAACTGATTTTCCCTGTAGTTTATTTTCCCAGCCCACTTTAGACAACTCTTTCTTCATATCTCTGTAATTGCCCTTGTTTAAGTTGAAGACACTGGTCTGAGACCAGAGTTGCTCACCCTCAAACTGAATTTGAAATTCTACCATGTTATGATCGTTTCCTCCGAGAGGATGCTTAACTACGAGATCTCTTATTAATCCTACCTCATTACACATTACCAAATCTAAAATAGCCTGTTCCCAGGTAGGTTCTGCAACGTATTGTTCTAAGAAACAATCCCTGATGCACTCTACAAATTTGTCTTCTATATTACCCTTGCCAATTTGATTTCTCCAGTCTATACGCAGATTAAAATCACCCGTGAAATTGCAATGCCCTTCTTACACGCCTCCATTATTTCCTGATTAATACTTTGTCCTACAGAGAGGCAACTCCTCAGGGGCCTATAGACCACTCCCACCCGTGATTTCTTTCCCTTGCTATTCCTTATTTCCACCCAAACCGATTCTACATCACCATCTATTTCACCTACAACTGCACTGATCCCTTCCTTTAATAACAAAGCTACCCCACATCCTTATCCTTTCTGCCTATTCTTCCAGAACATCGAATATCCTTGAACATTGAGTTTCCAGTCCTGGTCATTCTGCAACCACGTCTCTGTGGTAGCTATCAAATCATTCATTTATTTCTATTTGTGCTGTCAGCTCATCTATCTTGTTACAAATGCTGCATGCATTCAGATAAAGAGCCTTAAGCTTTGACTTTTTACCATTTTTACTTTCTCTGGTTCTAATTTCTGCTGTACTCTTATGCTTTTACTCTCTGTCCCTTCCTGTCACACTGATTAATGTATGCCCCTTCACTACACTGCACCTCTACTCTCTCGTTACTTTTCGACTTTTTAAACTTCCCTTCAACTGAACTCTCCCCCCCACTATTTAGTTTAAAGCCTTATCTACAACCCTAGTTATACGATTCGCCAAGACACTGGTCCCAGCATGGTTCAAGTGAAGCCCATCCCAATGGAACAACTCTCCCTTTCCCCAGTACTGGTGCCAGTGTCCCATGAATCAGAACCCATTTCTCCCACACCAATCTTTGAGCCACGCAATTACCTCTCTAATCTTATTTACCCTAAGCAAATTTACACGTAGCTCAGGTAGTAATCTGGAGATTACCACCTTTGTGGTTCTGCTTCTTAATTTAGCCCCGAGCTGCTCATAGTCCCTCAGCAGAACCTCTTTCCTAGTCCTACCTATGTCTTTGGTACCTGTATATGTATATATGTAGCTTCTAGCAAGCACAAGTGAGCCACATTGCGAACTCGACTGATAATCTTAAATTGGTTGTTAGTGTAATTCTTAGTACTCTTGGAATTGTTCAAGTACTGTCCAATGGCGGAATCTAACATTATACAATATGTTCTGAATTTTGCAAGTACAGGCTGGTTGCGTACAGTCAGTACTGTGCCTACTGTGTACAGCCAAAGGCACGTGCTGTTTGATATGATCCGCCAGACATCGGGACATCCTGCCTACCACATAAATGTGCAATGTGATATATGAATTTCAGTGCCAATGCAATGCCAGGTACATAGGCTGTGCGTCCCAATGATTGGCAGATATTATCAAACTTCTCACCCTCAAATTAAATGTGAAATTCTATCATGTTATGATCACTCTTGCCTAGAGGATCCTTTACAATGAGGTCATTTATTAATCCTTTCTCATTACACATTACCAGGTCTAAAATAGCGTGCTCCCAGGTCGGTTCCAGACGTATTATTCTGAGAAACTGTCCCCAATATATTCTATGAACTCATCCTCCCAACTGACTTTGCCAATTTGATTAGTCCAATCTTTATGAAGGTTAAAATCTCCCACAATTATTGCAGTAGCTTTCCTACAAGCCCTTATTATTTTTTGATTTATATTCTATCCCTATAGTATAGCTATTAGGTGGCCTATAAACTACTCCCACCAGTGACTTCTTTCCCTTGCTATTTCTTACCTCCACCCAAATTGATTCTACATCTTGACCTTCTGAGTCAAGATCATTTCTCACTACTGTACTGATCTCATCCTTTATTAACAATAGCTACCCCACCTCCTTTTCTTTTCTTCCTATCCTTCCAAACTGTTAAATACCCTTGATTACTTAGTTCCCAGCCTTGGTCACATTGCAACCATGTCTCAGTAATGGCTATCAAATCATACCCATTCATTTCTACTTGTGCTATCAATTCATCCATCTTGTTACAAATGCTGTGTACATTCAGATAAAAACTGTTAATAAGCATGAAATGTCAGTCATTGCCACTTAGAGACTCTAGTATTACAGTCATATTGATGAGTATATACTGATTGTCAGGACAGACCTAACATGAACTAAGTGAAGCAAAAGCCAACAAAGAGCATCCCACTCATTGCACTTCATGTCAGAATTAGTTCGTGACTTTAGTTTGGGCAGCATAGTGGCGCAGTGGTTAGCACCGCAGCCTCACAGCTCCAGCGACCCGGGTTCAATTCTGGGTACTGCCTGTGCGAAGTTTGCAAGTTCTCCCTGTGACTGCGTGGGTTTTCGCCGGGTGCTCCGGTTTCCTCCCACAGCCAAAGACTTGCAGGTTGATAGGTAAATTGGTTGGCCATTATAAATTGCCCCTAGTATAGGTAGGTGGTAGGGGAATTGAGGGGATGTGGTAGGAATATGGTATTAATGTAGGATTAGTATAAATGGGTGGTTGATGGTCGGCACAGATTCAGTGGTGTTTCAGTGCTGTATCTCTAAATAAATAAATAATAGACTTCCTGTGATTTACATTTGAACTTTACTGTCAGTTTCTGTGAAGGTTGAATGCAATGCATAAGTGATGGTTAAAAAGGGATCCATAGATCTGCTCACTTTTTTAAAACACATTTAACAACAACTTGTATTTATATAGTACCTTTAACATAGTAGAACACCCAAGATGCTTCACAGCAGCATCACCAAACAAATTTGACACCAAACCACAAAAGGAGATATTACAGCCTATGACTGAAAGCTTAGCTGAACAGGTAAGGCTTGCAGGAGAGCCTAAAAGGCAGGAGAGAGGTGGAGAAGTAAGGGAGGGAATTCCAGAGTTTGGGCCTTGGTAGCTGAAGGCATGGCTACCAATTGGTGGAGTGATTAAAATCAGAGATATTTAAGAGGCCAGAAAAGGAGAAGCAGAGATATCTCAGAAGGTTGCAGGGTGGAGGAGATTAAAGAGTTAGGGAGGGGAGAGGCCATGGAGAGATCTGAAAACAAGGATGAGAAATGTAAAACCAAGTTATTGCTTAACCGGGAGCCAGCGTAGAAGCGAGTATAGGGGACTTGGTACAAGTCAAGAAACAGGCAGCAGAAATTTAGATAACCTCAAGTTTAGAGGGTAGAACATGGGAAGCCAGCTTGGAATGAGTTGGAATAGTCAAGTCTAGAGATAACAAAACTATGGATGAGGGTTTCAGCAGCAGATGAGATGAGGCAGAGACAGAATGGGGCAATGTTACAGATATGGAAATAGGTGGTCTTAAGTGATGGTGCGGATGTGTGATTGGAAGCACATCTCGGAGCCAAGTATGACACCAAGGTTGCTAACAGTCTGGTTCAAACCCAGACACTTGCCAGGGAGAAGGCTCGAGTCAGTGGCTAGGAAATTGCGTTTGTGACTGGGTTTGAAGCCAATGGCTTTAGTCTTCCCAATATTTAGTTGGAGCAAATTTCTGCCCATTCAGTACTGGATATGGGACAATCAGTCTGATAATTTAAATACAGTGGATGGGTCGGGAAAGGTCGATGTGAGGTAAAGATGGGTATCATAAGAGTATATGTGGAAACTGATGTGTTTGCAGTAATGGTGTCAAGGGAGCAGCATGTAGTTGAGAACTAGAAAGGGGTCCAGGATAGATCCTTGGGGGACATCAGACATAATGGTGCAGAAGCAGGAAGGGAAGCCACTGCAGATTATTCTCTGACTAAAAGTGGATCGATAAGAATGGAACCACGCTTGCACAGTTCCACCCAGCTGGACGACAGTGGAGAGGAGTTGGAAGAATATGGCGTGGTCAACCGCGTCAAAGGTTGCAGATAGGTCAAAAACACTAGTCACAGTCGCATAGGATGTCATTTGTGATTGTTATCAGAGTTGTTGCAGTATTGTGGCAGGCACAGAAACGTGATTGGAGGGATTTAAACATGGAGCTCCAAAAAACATGGGCACAGATTTGGAAGGTAACAACACATTTAAGGACTTTGGAGCAGAAAGGGAGGTTGGAGATGGGATGGTAGTTTGCAAGGACGGAGGGGTCAAGGGTTGCTTATTGAAGAGAGGGATAATGACAGCAAATTTGAAGGAGAGGAGACAGTACCTGAGGAGAGAGAACCTTTCACAATATCAGTTAAAATGGGGGCCTTGTATTTCTGTAGCCATACAAATTTTAAAAATTGCATTTAAGTAACAAAATTAACATGGTGGAGTCAAGTTTCTGCCTTGGCTGCAACTGATGATCCAGGTGCAAACTGTGCACAAAACTGTGTCAGTCTTGAGAAGTGTTTTTTGAGTTTCCACTCAAACTTATTTGCATATTGCCAAACTTGAAATTGGCCCTGGACCAACAGCAGCATTTGCGAATGCAACAGTTCTTTATAAAAAATTTTCTTTAAAAAATATTCCTTGATATATTTTAGAGTGGTAACTTGGTGCAGTTTGAGTAATGCAGCTAAAAATAGGTATATCACAACAAACATACATTTTTACTCAGATGCCTAGCCCACCACCTATGAGTAACCCAATTTTAAGTTACTGAAAATAACTTTTAAATAACTATACAGAACCATGTACTCGTCATAGAGAGATACAGCACTGAAACAGGCCCTGCGGCCCACCGAGTCTATGCTGACCAACAACCACCCATTTATACTAATCCTACATTCATCCCATATTCCCTACCACATCCCCACCATTCTCCTACCACCTACCTACACTAGGGGCAATTTACAATGGCCAATTTACCTATCAACCTGCAAGTCTTTGGCAGTGGGTGGAAACAGGAGCACCCGGCAGAAACCCACGCGGTCACAGGGAGAACTTGCAAACTCCACACAGGCGGTACCCAGAACCGAACCCGGGTCGCTGGAGCTGTGAGGCTGCGGTGCTAACCACTGCGCCACTGTACCGTTATATTGGTGTATAGTAGTCAGCGTAATGCATTTTTAAAAAATTATATTCAAAACCTATAAAATATGCCTAAGAGTATTCTTAGACCTACAGAATAGCTTAATTTTTCGACACTCCTCAAAGGTCCACAACAGAGCGCAATTAGCAGAAACGCCCAATGATCAATTCACCCGGGGGGAGTCGTGGCAAATTTTTTTGTAGGTGAGGCCTGAGTACTACACACATTATCATAGGAAGTGACATCAACAAACATGTGATAGCTCAGTTGGAGCTGTGTTAGTCATCTCGTCACATGTATTATAGATCTTGCTTGTAAACCAGTTACTTAATAATAAAGAACCCACTCTAATTATCTTTCATATGAACATACGAATTAGGAGCAGCAGTAGGCCACTCGGCCCTTCGAGCCTGCTCCGTCATTCAATAAGTTCATGGCTGAACTGATTACTCCACATTTCCACCTACCGCTGATAAACTTCCACCCCCTCGCTTATCAAGAATCTATCTACCTCTGCCTTAAAAATACTGAAAGACTCTGCTTCCACCACCTTTTGAGGAAGAGAATTCCGAAGACTCACAACCCTCAGAGAAAAAATTTCTCATCTCTGTCTTAAATGGGAAACCCCTTATTTTTAAACAGTGACCCCTAGTTCTAGATTCTCCCACAAGGGGAAACATCCTTTCCACATCCAACCTGTCAAGGCCCCTCAGGATCTTATATGTTTCAATCAAGTCACCTCTTACTCTTCTAAATTCCAGCGGATACAAGCCTAGCCTGTCCAATCTTTCTGCGTAAAACAGCCCGCCTATCCCAGGTATCAGTTTAGTAAACCTTCTCTGTACTGCCTCCAACGCATTTACATCCTTCCTTAAATAAGGAGACCAATACTATACACAGTATACCAGATGTGGTCTCACCAATGCCCTGTATAGCTGAAGCATAACCTCCTTACTTTTGTATTAAATTCCGCTCGCAATAAACGATAGCATTCTATTAGCTTTCTTAATTACATGCTGTACCTGCATACTAACCTTTTGCAATTCATGCACTAGGACATCCAGATCTATCTGCATCTCAGAGCTCTGCAATCTCTCACCATTTAGATAATATGCTTCTTGTTTTATTCTTCCTGCCAAAGTGGACAATTTCACACTTTCCCACATTATACTATATTTGCCAGGTCTTTGCCCACTCACTTAACTTATCTATATCCCTCTGTAGCTTTATGTCCTCTTCACAAGTTACTTTCCTACGTATCTTTGTGTCATCAGCAAATTTAGCAACCATACCTTCAGTCCCTTCATCTAAGTCATTTTTTTTTTATTTCAAAAAGTTGAGGCCCCAGCCCTGATCCCTGTGGTACACCACTCATTGCATCTTGCCAAACAGAAAATGACCCAATTATGCCTACTCACTGTTTCCCGTCAGCAAGCCAATCTTCTATCCATACCAATATGTTACTGCCTACACCATGAGCCTTTATTTTCTGCAATAACCTTGATGTGGCACCTTATCAAATGCCTTCTGGAAATCCAACTACAATACATCTACAGGTTCCCCTTTATCCACAGCACATGTAACTCCCTCAAAGAACTCCAATAAATTGGTTAAACATGATTTCCCTTTCACAAAACCACGTTGACTCTGCCTGATTACCTTGAAATTTTCTAAATCCCCTGCTATAACATCTTTAATAATAGCTTCTAACATCTTCCCTAAGACAGACGTTAAGCTAACTGGCCTGTAGTTTCCTGCTTTCTGTTTCCCTCCCTTTTTGAATTGGCTATTTTCCAATCTAATGGAACCTTCCCAAATCTAGGGAATATTGGAAAATCGAATACAACGCATCAACCATCTCACTAGCCACTTCTTTTAAGACCCTAAGATGAAGTCCATCAGGATCCGGGGACTTGTTAGCCCGCAGTTCCAACAATTTGTTCAGTACCACTTCCCTCGTGATTGTAATTTCCTCGGGTTCCTCCCTCCCTTGCATTCCCTGACTTACAGCTAACACTGTGATGTTACTTGCATCCTCAATAGTGAAGATCAATGCAAAATATCTGTTCAGTTTATCTGCCATCTCCCTATTATCCATTATTAATTCCCTAGACTCACTTTCTATAGAACCAACGCTCACTTTAACTTTTCTTTTTTTTAATATCTATAGAAACTCTTACTATCTGTCATTATATTTCTAGCTAGCTTTCTCTCGTACTCTAATTTTACCTTCCTTATCAATCTTTTAGTCATTCTTTGCTGTTTTTTATATTCTGTCCAATCATCTGACCTGCCTCTCATCTTTGTGCAATTATAGCCTTTTTAAGTTTGACACTAACTTTATCTATTTTAGTAAACCACGGATGGCAGGTCCCACCCTTGGTTTCTTGTTGAAATATATCTATTCTGTGTATTCTGAAAAATCTCCTTAAATGTCTGCCACTGCATCTCTATTGACCTATCCTTTAACCTGATTTGCCAGTTCACTTCAGCTAGCTCTGCTTTCATGCCCTCATAATTGCCCTTATTTAAATTTAAAATACTTGTCTTGGACCCACTCTTCTCCCTCAAACTGAATGTAAAATTCAATCATATTATGATTGCTGCTACCTATGGGCGCCTTAACTATAAGGTCATTAATAAATCCTATCTCATTGCACAATACCAACTCTAGTATAGCCTGTTCTCTGGTTGGCTCCAGAATGTATTGTTCAAAGAAATTATCCCGAAAACATTCTATGTACTGCTCATCTAGGCCACCTCTGCCCATCTGATTTTTCCAGTCTATATGTAGGTTAAAATCCCCCATAATTTTCGCTGTACCTTTCTGATAAGCTGCCATTATTTCTTCCTTTATAGCGCATCCTACAGTGTGGTTAATGTTAGGTGGCCTGTACACCACTCCCAGAAATGACTTCCTGTCTTTATGATTTATCATCTCCACCCAAACCACTTCTACATCCTAGTCTCCTGAACTTAGGTCATCCCTCTCTATTGTGCTAATACCATTATTAATTAATAGAGCTACTCCGCCACCTTTTCCTAGCTTCCTGTCCTTCCTAAATGCCATGTATCCTTCAATATTCAGGTCCCAATCTATGTCGTCCTGCAGCCATGTCTCTGTAATGGCTATCAGATTGTACTTATTTATTTCTATTTGCGCTATCAGTTCAGCTGTTTTGCTTTGAATGCTACATGCATTCAGATAGAGAGGCTTTAGTTTTGTCCTTTTATTATTTTTGTAACCTCTAGCCTTACCTGTTGATTTACTCTTAGATTTATGAGCTCTGTCCCTTCCTGTCACAGTCTGTTTATCATTTCCCATATTAATACCTTTCTCTCTACTCGATTTAACATATCTTCCCAAATTTGATCCCTTGCCGCCACTATTCAGTTTAAAACCCTCTCTACTTCCTTAGTTATGTGGCTCACTACAACACTGGCCCCAGCACGGTTCAGGTGTAGACCGTCCCAACGGTACAGCCACCACTTTCCCCAGTACTGGTGCCAGTGCCCCACAAACCAGAACCCACTTCTACCACACCAGTCGTTGAGCCACGCATTAATTTCTCTCGTCTTATTTGCCCTATGCCAATTTGCACATGGTTCAGGTAATAATCCAGAGATTATTACCTTTGAGGTTCTGCTTCTTAATTTGGCACCTAGTTCCTCATACTGACTATGCAGAACGTCTTTCCTTGTCCTGCCTATGTCATTGGTACCTACATGGACCACAATGACTGGATTCTCCCCCTCCCACTGTTAAGTTCCTCTCCAGCCCTGAGCTGATGTCCCGAACCCTGGCACTGGGCAGGCAACACAGTTGTCTGGACTCTCCCTCTTTGCTGCAGAGAACAGTGTCAATCTGCCTAACTATAGTGTCCCTTACTACCACTACATTCCTTTTTTCTCCCGCCACTTGAATGGCTTTCTGTACCATGGTGCCATGGTCAGATTGCTCATCCACCCTGCAACACCCACGCTCATCCAACTCAAGATTTTTTGGTACCTTATTGCTGAAGGCGGCAATAACACAACAGGGCTGACTTCTAGCATGATCATTTTTAAACCAATGCACAAGAACACGGAGACCCAAGTTGTGCTGAACATTAATTATACTTAAAATTCTGTGATCCTTTGCGTGGGTTAGCCCGATTAGAAGCGAACTTCGCTAGAAGCCAAAAAGTGCAACCAAGCAGAAACCAGAGGCTGGCTTGTTTATTCAGGAAAAACATTACAAAGGATTTAAGGAAAGGGACTAAATCTACAATCAGCTTCTGCATTTAATTCATCACAGCCAGTGAAAAATTAGACACAAATCCAAACAAACATTCTTCAAAGGTTTTTTTTTAAATGTGTGACCTGCAATGAAACCATGTGTCCTCTTTTCTCCCTCCAATGATTTACTGTCCCAACTTGCATCCACCAATGATTCAAGCATCTCCTGCATCGCAAAGGTGAGGACACTTGTTCAAGGACCAGGACCAAGACCATTGCTGCTTTTAGCAAGCCACCAAGGAAATACAAGAGACTTCTTACTGATTTTTCTTGATGCTGCAGAGAGGTATGTGCCTGCTTCACCTTCCTCCCACCTCTGCAACTTCCTACAGCCCTACACCGAATTTATACTACACCAGTTTCGAGTAGGTGCAAAGTTTAGCACAGTATACTCTTTCATATTGGATTAAATTGAATCTCTGACATATATACTTTGTACTGGTGACTGGATACTCTCCAGAAAACTTAAGATAATGAAACATGCTTGGAAAACTGAAGGAGCCAAAAGCAAATGTGAAATTCTTGTACCTACTGTATACTATCGTGGTAGTGAAAATGACACCTGACGTCCATGGATCTTCTCTCTCGCCACACAAAATGTTTTTGTTTAATGAGGACAGTGCTCAACTAAATGTTATTCTATGCTGCTGTGACCTTCGCCTTTAGGACGGCTACAGTGCTGGATTGTAAGTTTCCAAATCAAAAGTATATACATTAATATACAAAAGAGACACATTTGTGTTTTATATTATTCAAAGCAATGAAGTCTTCAAAACTAGTTAGATTCTTAATGCAACGTTTCAAGAAAATTTTGATTGAAAAAGATTATGAAGTTAATCCATTTTAAAAAGCAACTGGTAAGGTGGCATTTTTCATTGTTGGACCACAACTGTTAAGTCAATTACAACATTGGCTTGTACTAAAATCTGCAGTGCATTTCCCTTAAATTTAAATTGTGAGAGATGAACAGTATAAAAATAGTTTTTGTCATCTTAATGCTGTCTGTCATGAGCTCACAAGGAAAATAATCTGAAAGCAGATGACCAGAAGCAACTGCCACAGCTTTCCACTGAACGGTATTTAAAACAAAATCAGTTTTTCACTTTTCACATCCTGTACCTTTATCAAAAAAAATGTATCCATCATGTCTGCTGCCATGTGTTGCCATATAAAGGCAACTCCTAGTTTCAATACAGCCAACTGCAACTTGATTTTAATGTAAGACAAGCAACAGTAGCATTTCAAAAACATCCATAAAAATGTTACAACCAACATATTCCAGGACAGTTTTTTGGAAGGCCACTTCTTGTGTAGATACCATCAGTCTTCGGCAGTCCCTCAGGAACAAGGATGACGTTCCTCCACTCCAGGGTTGTGGGTCCTTATGTGACTGAATAGTCCAATTCTGGATCCGCACACTCTGCCACAGGTGGGGCAGGTGGTATTTGTTGAGGCGAGTGAATGGGAAGTACGAAATTCCGAACGCTCCTCCCACTGTTTGCACTTGATCACTGCCTGGGCATGTTGATGTTTTTCAAACTGGCTGGCACCATCATGGATGCTTCTTCCCCATTTTAGGCAGTCTCAGGCAAGAGATTCCCACAAATCGGTGGAGGTGTCACATTTTTTCAGGGAGGCTTTAAGGACATCTTTATAGCGTTTCCTCTGCCCTCCTGGTAGCCTCTTGCTGTAGCTCAGAGCAGAAATTCTGATAGCAATATCCAACATTTTTAAACAAATAGCAGAAAGCACAAGTTCACTTGCCACTGTTCAGATGTAGAACTCCAGACTACTTTATTAAAAAAGCAGGTTCTATGTAAGTTTGCCCTCAATTTCAACTCACCTAAATTACAAAATACAGAGCTATTTATCTTAATCCAATTCTAATGATAACATTTCCAGTCGGTAACCTAACTCTTGTTTCTCTCTCCACAGATGCTGCCCGACCTTCTGAGTATTTCCAGCATTTTCCGTTTTTATTTCAGATTTCCAACATCCACAGTATTTTGCTTTTATCTGAATCTATAGTTGGGTTAAGTGTAAGCATTGGATTAAAATGAAAATGCCACAATTAATGTCCTATGTCAAGGTCATCATCAACAGAAGGGTGCTCGAGTTCCTTTCTGAGACCAGATTTAGTGAAAATTACTGTTGGGTTTGTTGTAGTCTTTTTTTTGTTCAGTCCTGTGCTGGTTGGCCAGCATTAAAAAATTAAAATACAGAATTGGCATTTCTTATTTCAAATGTCTTAGATGAAGAATGTTTACCACTAGCTTGCGGCAATGGAATCCTAAGAGTATCACAAATGAAGTTCCATCTCCCAATCTACTTTGATGTATTTAAATAAATTTGCTTACTCAGGAATTTCCCACAACTACAGAAAAATAGAAAATTCATGACATGTGGACACATCTTTCGACAGACTGCCTGAATACTGTCAGGTCGGGAATTTTCTGAGACAGAGGGAAGTATACAGGTACATTTGAATACCCAAATGGAAATCTACACAGGGACTGGCACATTTGATCAACCTGATTTTGCTTGCCCAATATCTGTTTAAATGGATCGGAGACAACAATTCTTACTGGTGACATCAGCAAGTTTCCTAAAAAGCACAGACAGGTCAAAGAGGAAACTGGTGGGTGACATTCGAATAGTAAGCATAGCTCAGATATTGAAGCTGGCCGTCTTCTTTGCAGATCCTAATGCAACTTAGAATGGCAATACCTTCCAGGATGCAAACTCGTAGCTCGGTGTCAAATTTTGCTTTGTAATGCTCCTGTGAAGTGCCTTGAGACATTTTGTTATGTTCAAAACACTATACAGATATAAGTTGTTGCTGTTCTCAGCACTCGACCAACTGAACTCCACAAACCCATGGTTGGGTGGAAGAAACATGCTCAGCCTCTTCCTCGCACTTATCCTAACAAAGGTTCAAAGATCACGGCAGCTGTGCCAGTCTGATGGTGCAAAAAAGCAAATTCTGGACTGACTCTCATGAATGATAGCATGTGAATGTGACGACGACACTGTTTGTGAATTCAGACTGAAGAGATTAATAATGCAACCAAACTTTATCAGCTCTTTCTCTCTCACCTGTTGCAGAATTGCTGCAACATTACATTAATAACATCGTCACCCATAAGAAAATAGTAGAATATCTGTTTTAGTTGTCTGACCAGAAACCCTTCCCTCGGTTTAATCATGCTTTAAGTACCTCTGAAGCAAGTAGGCAGCTGCAAGTTTCAAATGTGCCAGCAGCCTGCCCATTTCTCTCTGTTTGTATAAGAGACTGACAGCCCACTTGGGCATGTACTTGATCCTGCTGGACCCTACAGCCATGCATCAGTTTGACAGACTGCTGAAATACACTAAACAGAGGTGAAAAATTATGACAGTTTTATGAAAATCTTGAGATGCAAGAGGAAGAAAGGAACAAGGAGAAATTTGCTGAGCTATGGGTAAACAGCAGTGGAGTACGACTAATTGGAAGACTCTTGCAAAGAGCCAGCACAGGTACAATGGGTTGAAAGGCCTCCTTCTCTGCTGTAAGTGTAACAGTTAGAGTTTCATTTTTCAATTGGAAGTACAAGATTACTTTGTCCCCAATCCATTGTGGCTTATTGATCCTTTCTTACAAGGCTCTATCTTCCTTTTCTCTTGGTTTATGTAGCAGGTGAGGAATTATGGGTGAAAACTCAACACTGCAACATGCTGAAGCCCCAGTAGATCACAGGTAAAATGTTAAATTCGTAACTTGTAAATTTGCTGTAAAATGCTTATCTCCTTGTAAATCTTTTCTTCCAGAGTTAAACAATACTCCAGCATAGCAGTTTCAACTCCACATTTACTTTTTTTTTCACATTTACATCTTTTTGGGGTTTTGATGTGATATTTTGCCCTTGGGTTCAATGTCCCTCAGACTCAACACAGCCCTTGAACCAGAAGGCATCTTTACCTGTTCAATGTTAAGCAGGACCTAAGAGTCAAACAAAGAATCCTCATCATAGCACTCTAGTTTACCGGAATAGACTGGATGCCACCATTAACTTTGGAAAGCAGAAGAATGCACACACTGTCAGACTGTGGCTCAGGGTATAAACCAACAGGTGGATTCATTAAAACAGGTAAATGAATAATACATAGTGTGAACTGTGAAGGTTATGCGGTGAGTTAAGGTAGCACCTCTGCATGACAAGTAACAGCATCCAGAAAGGTGGTTTTACTTGCAGTTCATCCAGACGACTTGCCCAGCTTTCACTAGAGGCTCCAAGCATCACATCGTGGGAGAAGGGAATAGAGGGTTATGCTGATACAGTTAGCTGAGGAAGGACAGGAAGGGGCTCAAGTAGAGCACTGGAACTCACCTTGGCTGGCATGCTAAACTTAGCAAGAACAGCCAAGGAGTAACAGTCAAACACTTGGCCAGTTGCAGACCTCTGAATGATTGAAGATGAAAAGGATATGTCATACTGGATTGATCATTGCCCAGACAGCAAAGGACTGCACTCAACATTCTGGAACTGAGGCAGCAACAACAAATGACTGAAGCAGGAATTTATCAGCAGTCGTAGAAGAAGCACTATAGTTACAGCAATTACAAACTGTATTTTTCTCTCACACAACAAAACACTTCTCTTGTGCTAACCTGCAATATAAAACTGACCTTGAAACATGACCACATGACAAACCACTACCGATCAGCTTGATATCTCTGACTGCCTCAAATTGACTATTCTCTGGTTGCAATTTCGTCATAACAACACAAATTCATTTGCAATTAGATCAAATTGATCAAAATGATATGTTAGGCGATCTGAATCGTATATTTTGACTGGGGGCTTTGACTGGAGTGGTCGGTCGTAACTCTGACTCAGAGGTATCACTCTTGTCTGAGTTAGAAGGTCTTGGGTTCAAGTTTTAAACCAGGGATTTGAGCACATAATCCAGGCCAACACTTCACAGCAGTACTGACAAATGATGACAAAAGAGGTAGTGATTAAGATAAAGAAGAAAAAGTGTGCTTATGACAGATGCCAGGTAGAAAATACTATTGAGAACCAGGCTGAATACAGAAGGTCCAGAGGGAAAGTGATAAAGCAAATAAGAGAAGCAAAGAGAGAGCATGAAAAGAGACTGGCAGCCAGCATTAAAGCAAATCCCTAAGTTTTCTATAGACATATAAATAGTAAAAGGGTGGTAAAAGGGAGAGTGGGGCTGATTAGGGACCAACAAGGGCATTTACATACGGAGGCAGAGGGCATAGCTGAGGTATTAAATGAATACTTTGTATCTGTCTTTATCGAGGAAGATGGTGTAACCCAGGCGATGGTGAAAGAGGAGGTAATTCAGACACTAGAGGGGTTTAAGTGATAAAGAGGATGTATTAGATAGGCTGTCAGTACTTAAAGTGGGTAAAGCACCAGGACTGGATGAGATGCAGCCAAGGATACTGAGGGAAGTGAGGGTGGAAATCGCAGAGGCACTGGGCATAATTTTTCAGACGTCCTGAATCTTGGGGATGGCGCCAGAGGACTGGAGAATTGTAAACATTATACCTTTGTTAAAAAAAAAAGAGTGGAAAGATAAGCTCAGCAATTACAGGCCAATCAGTTTAACTTCAGAGGTGGGGAAACTTCCAGCAAAAATAATTTGGGACAAAATTAATAGTCACATGCACAAATGCAAGTTAATTAAGGAAAATCAGCATGGATTTCTTAAGGGAAAATCATGTTTAACCAACTTTATGGAGTTTTTTCGAGGAGGTAACAGAGTGTGTTGATGAGGGCAATGCTGTTGATGTGGTGTACATGGGGTTTCAAAAGGCGACTGATAGAGTACCACACAACAGACTTGTGAGCAAAGTTATAGCTCATGGCATAAAAGGGATGGTAGCAACATGGATATGGAATTGGCTGAGTGACAGGAAACAAAGAGTAGTGGTTAATGGATGTTTTTCGGGATGGAGGAAGGTTTGTAGTGGAGTTCCCCAGGGGTCAGTGTTGGGACCCTTGCATTTCCTGATATATATTAATGATCTAGACCTTGGTGTACAGGGCACAATTTCAAAATTTGCAGATGATACAAAACTTGGAAGCATTGTGAACTATGAGGAGGATAATGTAGAATTTCAAAAGGACATAGACAAGTTGGTGGAATGGGCAGACAGGTGCCAGATGAAGTTCAATGCAGAGAAATGTGAAGTGATTCATCTTGGTAGGAAGAACATGGAGAAACAATAAAAAATAAAGGGTACGATTTTAAAGGGGGTGCAGGAGCAGAGGGACCTAGGTGTATATGTGCATAAGTCATTGAAGGTGGCAGGACAGGTTGAGAGGCGGTTAATAAAGCATACAGTATCCTGGGCTTTATTAATAGGAGCCTACAGTACAAGAGCAAGGACATTATGTTGAACTTGTATAAGACACTAGTTCGGCCTCAGCTGGAGTCCAAATCTGGGTGCCACACTTTAGGAAAGACATGAGGGCATTGGTGAGAGTACAGAAAACATTCATGAGAATGGTTCCAGGGATGAGGAATTTCAGTTATGAAGTTAGATTGGAGAAGTTAGGACTGTTTTCCTTGGAGGAGAAAAGGCTGAGAGGTGATTTAATAAAGGTATTCAAAATCATGAGTGATCTGGACAGAGTAGGTAGAGAGAAACTGTTCCCACTCATGAAAGGATCGAGAACGAGAGGACACAGATTTAAAATATTTTGTAAAAGAAGCAAAAAATTGACGAGAAAAAACTTTTTCATGCAGAGAGTGGTTAAGGTCTGGAATGCACTGCCTGAGAACGTGGTGGAGGCAAGTTCAATTGAAGCATTCAAAAGGGAATTAGACTGTTATATGAAAAGTAAGAATGTGCAAGGCTATGGGGAGAAGACAGGGGAATGGACCTGAGTGAATTGCTCTTGCAGAGAGTCGGTGCGGACACCATGGGCTGAACAGCCTCCTTCTGCACTGTAACAATTCTGTGATACTGAGAGCACTGAACTGTTGGAACTGTCACTTTTCAGATGAGATGTGAAACCGAGGCCCCATCTGTCCGCTCAGATGAACATAAAACACACAACTTGAAGAATTCTCCCAGTGCCCTGGCCAACTTTTATCCCTCAAACAATACTAAAAACAGATTATCTGGTCATCATCACATTGTTGTTTGTGGGAGCTTGTTGTACACAAATTGGCTGTCAAATTTCCCACAATGCAACAGTGACTATACTTCAACAGTACTTCACTGGCTGTAAAGCGCTTTGGGATGTCCTGAGGCCATGAAAGGCGCTACAGAAATGCAAGCTCTTTCCTTTTCCTTTATAAAGTTTTGCTAGATTTCTTGATAGATCAAACTGAGGAAAGCTTTATTTAATATTACAAAAGGCCATATTCAAGTAGAGGCTGCTGCATTCATCACAAGGTTACTGCTAACAATGATGACTATTTGTGACACTCAGATTGCAAAACATCCTATTCTGCCAACATTGAGAGTTCATACACCAGCAGCAATTACAAAAAAGTGACATCAAGAACAGAGGCCCAGTTGTCTTTACCACAAGGGAGTTTTTGTTATCTTAACCCACTGCATTATGCCATGAAGAAAATCCTTTGTGTTGCAAATACATTTAACTGAAAGACTGTAATGTGCACATTTTAAACTGGAATTTGATTTTATAAAAATATCTATTCTTAAATTAAGTATATGTATTCTTAGAATACTCAAATTGCTCAAAAACTTTTCATCCTGTACAGATCTCCTTACTGCTGCATGCAACCGAACAAAAATGTACCTCAGTTCCACAGATGCTTGCACCAAACTGTCAAGGGAAATCACTGTGCAGGTGGCAATCTGAGCTAGTTAAATACACCAAACATATGCTACAGGTTGAAACTACTGGGGTATTCTATTTCTGTACTCATAGGGCAGGAAGTAACAACAAAAACTGCCATGGTTTCTGAACAGCAGCAAATATTCGCACCTATGCAAAACCAAAACATAGGCCTAAAATTCTGCAAAGCTGCAATATTCGATAGCAAATGCTCTGTAAGATATAATTTTTACACTAGTCATTCCCTCACTGCCACCCTCCTTTATACACACATATAAAATTTATCTTATGCAAGCTTTAGTAATGGATAAAATCTTCTGTCTATATAAAAAAAACTTAGAACATATAACAAAAGCATGTTAATATTTTTTGCCATATTAGCTGGAACAAAACAAAGTTCAAGGTAAGGATAGTGGCCAACAAATATGAACCCGGTATTAGCTTGGAGCAAAGAATTAAAGAAGTTGTACTGAGGAACCAACAGTCAGGTTCCCAAAACCCAACACATACTCCAACAACTCGAAAGATGCAAGTGATTGCTAATTCTGTATTCGAGCTTCTGATCAAAAACCCATCTGGTCACTCTGCATGGTTCTCTGTTTTCAAATGAAGCCAACAAAAGCCTTTGGAACTACACCAAACTGAATCATTGTCAAATTGGTGCCTACTGTCAAAAAGTGTCACTATCACAAAGGTTTGTGGAAATCTGGAACACTCTCCCTCAAAAAGTTGTTGAGGCTAGGTGAATTTATAATCTCAAAACTGAAATTGATAGATTTTTGTCAGGCAAGGCTATTAAGGGTTATAGATTAAAGGCAGATCAGCCAAGATCTAACTGAAAGACAGAACAGGCTTGAGTGGCAGAATGGCTTGCTTCTGTGCCTATGCAAAGTCTGAAAATGATGTGAAAAAATGTTATAATATTCTCATTCGGATTTCTTCTTAAATCTGTTATGCTGCTTTGAAATGAATAACTGTGCCTTCTTGATTGCACCAGTAAACTCATGGAATGGTATGTCCATAGCATCCGGTCACTGACAGCTTGGTGTCAAACTCATCAAAAAGCTACAAAATGCCTGCCCAGAGATGCTGCAGAGACCCAGAACTACAGGAGGTTATGCTAAATTGAATCCTGATTTCTCTCAGATCCTCAGAATTCTCAGAGATAAGAGTTTAGTTTGCAAGTAGTTCTTTTTTCTTTTCTTTTGGGCCTCCTTATCTCGAGAGACAATGGATACGCGCCTGGAGGTGGTCAGTGGTTTGTGAAGCAGCGCCTGGAGTGGCTATAAAGGCCAATTCTGGAGTGACAGGCTCTTCCACAGGTGCTGCAGAGAAATTTGTTTGTTGGGGCTGTTGCACAGTTGGCTCTCCCCTTGCGCCTCTGTCTTTTTTCCTGCCAACTACTAAGTCTCTTCGACTCGCCACAATTTAGCCCTGTCTTTATGGCTGCCCGCCAGCTCTGGCGAATGCTGGCAACTGACTCCCACGACTTGTGATCAATGTCACACGATTTCATGTCGCGTTTGCAGACGTCTTTATAACGGAGACATGGACGGCCGGTGGGTCTGATACCAGTGGCGAGCTCGCTGTACAATGTGTCTTTGGGGATCCTGCCATCTTCCATGCGGCTCACATGGCCAAGCCATCTCAAGCGCCGCTGACTCAGTAGTGTGTATAAGCTGGGGGTGTTGGCCGCTTCAAGGACTTCTGTGTTGGAGATATAGTCCTGCCACCTGATGCCAAGTATTCTCCGAAGGCAGCGAAGATGGAATGAATTGAGACGTCGCTCTTGGCTGGCATACGTTGTCCAGGCCTCGCTGCCGTAGAGCAAGGTACTGAGGACACAGGCCTGATACACTCGGACTTTTGTGTTCCGTGTCAGTGCGCCATTTTCCCACACTCTCTTGGCCAGTCTGGACATAGCAGTGAGTTTGCAAGTAGTACCATCTAAAAATACTACCTGCCACTAAATATACAGCAATCCCTATCACTGAATATTTCCAATTGCAGACTTAATCTAATTAAAACCTACCTCTTTGAGGAAGCTTTGGTCACCTGTCCTAATATCTCATGGCTTAGTGTCAAATTTTGTTCAATAATTACTCCTGTGAAGCTCCTTGGAAATTTTTACTAGATTAAATGTGCAACATAAACGCAAGTTAAGAACCATCCAGCAAGTTAAAGTGGCAGCAGCATGAGCCAGATGCTTCTCGCTGAAACAATGATTAGGTTTAAATAGCATAAAGGAAGATGGTTGTGGTTGTTGGAGGTCAATCAACTCAGTCCCAGGACATCACTGCATGAGTTCGTCAGGGTAGTGTCCCAGGCCCAACCATCTTTAGTTGCTTCATCAATGACCTCCCTTCAATCATAAGGTCAGAAGTGGGGATGTTTGCTGATAATTGCACAATGTTCAGCACCATTCGCGACTACTCAGATACTGAAGCAGTCGGTATCCAGCTGCAGCAAGACCTGGACAACATCCAGGCTTTGGCTGATAAATGGGAAGTAACATTCGCGCCACACAAGTGCTGGGCAATGACCATCTCAAACAAGACAGAATCTAACCATCTTCCCTTGATGTCCAATGGCATTACCATCGCTAAATCTCCCCACTATCAACATCCTCGGGGTTAGCATTGACCGGAAACTGAAATGGACCAGCTACATAAATGCTGTGGCAACAAGAGCAGGTCAGAGGTTCGGAATTCTGCACGATCTAACTCACCTCCTGTATCCCCAATGCCTGTCCACCATCTACAAGGCACAGGTCAGGAGTGTGATGGAATACTCTCCACTTAACTGGGTCAGTGCAGCTCCAACAACACTCAAGAAGCTCGACACCATCCAGGACAAAGCAGCCCACTTGATTGCCATCCACCACCTTCAACATTCACTCGCTTCACCACTGATGCACAGTGGCAGCAGCGTGTACCATCTATAAGATGCACTGCAGTAACTCACCAAGACTCCTTCGACAGCACCTTCCAATTCTGCAACCTCTACCACTGAGAAGGACAAGGGCAGCAGATGCATGGGAACACCACCACCTGCAAGTTCCCTTCCAAATCTTACACCATCCTGACTTGGAACTATAGTTCCTTTCCTTCACTGTCACTGGGTCAAAATCCTGGAACTCTCTTCCCAACAGCATTATTGGTGTACCTACACCCCCAAGGACTGCAGCGGTTCAAGAAGGCAGCTCATCAGCACCTTATCAAGGGCAATTAGGGATGAGCAATAAATGCTGACCTAGCCAGCGATGCCCACATTCCATGAACAAATAAATTTTAAAAAGGAACTGCAAATAAGAAAAAGATGGAGTTAGTTCAAATTAGGTCCTATTGGTGACCTTTGTCTAGAATATAGTTCTTGCTGTTAAGACTTTGCGAAATCTACCCAAGAATGCCCAAGCAAGACAAATATCAGCCTGACGTATTTGACACTGATAACGAATGCACGTGACATTTATTCAAGATGGCCAACATTGTGACAATTAAGGAAACCCCTTGCAGGAGGAGCAGGGACTGAGAAATGGCAGTAAAACTTATTACAGACAACTGTAAATTATTGCATGTCAGAAGAAAAATTGATGAGTACTACATGAATGGCATTGAAATAACAACAGGTAACATAGTAAGGGATTTGGGAGTTTTCATATAGACTAAACACACAAACTCTAGACTCAACATATCGAATTAAGCACCACTCTGGTCAGACCAAATATCGAGTATTTGCCCAGATAAAAACATTGGAGACAGTTCAAAAAAGAGCCTCAAGACCATCATCTAACATCAGAGGGGCTGAGTTTAGAAGGCAACTGAAAAGGTGACCTTATAGAAGTATACAAGGTAGCAAACAGTACAGAGAAGATAAATCGGAAACTAAAACAAGCTAAACTTCAAACTAAACATTGACAATAGGATATGAAGCACAAGTTCAAGTTCAGGCTAGTCAGTGATAAACAGACAATTGTCAAATAGCTCCTCATATAAAAACAGGAATCAATACAGGAATAGACTTCCCAGAGTAATGGAAACAAAAACCCTGACATCAGATAAGAGGCAGTTGGATGGGGTGATAGGGAGCCTAGGACTTTATGGATGGATGAGCTGAGATGGGCAGTACTGCCTTGTTCATCTCGATTTACTTTGCCAACTGCTGTTCAACTCACCATCTCAGATAATAGGCTAGATGTACCATAGTAGCTGATGTAGAAGTTGCTGTATAATACTATTCTGTGCCAGAAAGGGTTGTAAAACTTTGAGCAATAGCAAGAAGCTGTTGTTTTTCCTTGGCAGCAACTGAGTGTTAAGAAGAAACTGTATGACAACTTTCTAAAGACCAAGTCATAGTTCAAAGCCTCTCCAATCTGTCACCCATGCCATTTTTGCTCAGTAAAGCAACTGAAAGCCCTAGGTAACCATAGTGGCAGTGAAGTGAAAACTCTGTTTACTGCAACTGCTAGTTGGAAAAATAACGGAAGCCAAAATCTGAGAACAACTAAATTCACCACTCAATAAAGTAGAGTCAATGCCATAACTCTATTTTACAGCAAACTGCAAGAAAATTTCACAAGGTTTGCTCCCTATGTACTCTTGGTCTATTTGTTATCTTACAGACAGCACAATTTAGAAGTCACATTTCATTCAGATTCTTCTCTGCACCATTTATGGCCTTGGTGAGCATCAATGTTCTTAAGTTGATCAACTGCAATGCCTTTTGAAGTAGATAATGCATGAATCTGGTTTTAGTACAAGTCCTTCATCCATTTATGACATACAGATTCTCTTCACAAAGAGTTTATCACTGATGCAGCATCTCTAACAAGGTGATGTATTTCAATTTCAGTTTCTAAGCACACTGCTCAGCCTACCCTCTACAAACAAGAATTTTCAAGTTCATCAATTCTGCAGGCAAAACATCAGTAGCCTGGGCTGTCAGGCTTTGCTTGTCCAATCTTGATTTGCCAATCTGGAAAAGCACATTTTCCAGATGAAACACTTTCCTAGTCAGAAGAATGGAGCAAATATATTCAAGATGCTGCTACTAATGGATACTAAAGACTGAATCAGATCAATGTAAATAGTTTTAGTTTTCTTGTCTAACTTTTTTATCCTTCTATGTTACTGGCATACTGCAATACCAATAAAAATACATTGAAGCTCACCAATGACTAAAACTGTTCAAATTTGAGTGATTACGGCTGGAATTTTACCTGTCCCAGCGGGTCCATGGTCCGGGAGGTGGAAGCAGGTGAAGTCGCACCCGCTCCATGCTCAGCTGCCACCCCGAACAAGCGCTAACGGTCCAATGAGTATTTCAGCGGAGGATTACTGGTTGAAAAAGGCGCAGGCAGGCGGGAGGGTGAGTGTCAGTGGGGGTGGGGTTGGAGCCAGAAAGTGGTGCTGAAAGCTATTTAAAAGGGCTTTCCGCACCTTCAGTGGTTCCGAAAGGGCTGCTGTCATCACTCAAGACGGTGGGAGGAGCAAAAGCTTAACACTAGGCATATACCTGGCTGAGGGGGAAAGAAATTGTCATTACAATTAAAGAGGCGACCCATTCATTTTCGAGAAATCTACCAGAGGCCTTGGAGAGCCAGACCCCACTTGCGGCAATGTTATAGACAGCCAACAGCATGGCCCCAAGGTTCACAGAAAACTCCCTGCGTGTCCTCCTCCAGGCGGCTGAGACAAGGCAGGAGGTCCTCTTCCCAGCAGACAGAAGGAGGAGACCTCCCCAGGTCACCAAGAAGACATGGTTGGAGATTGCGGAGGTGGTCAGCAGCCGCAAGAATGTGAGTACATGGATCCAGTGCCGCAAGCAGGTCAATGACCTTCTCTACTCTGCCAGGATAAGGGGCATGTCTCAGTCATCGCTTTGTCCTTATATGGGAGGGTTACCAGGTGTTGATGCTGCAAAGTCGAAGCCATCTATCTGGAGTAAATGGCTGCAGCCCTGGCATGGGCCATATGCTGGACACATCTGAGATGCACAATGGTCCAGAAGTGTGCCAACCATACACTTCAATGGCAATGGCCCCAGAGGCAAGGATGAGCGGGTGCTCCTTCAAGTCAAGTAACTGAACTGATTTCCTGTGTTTGCATCGGAGAAGAGGGCCCAGAATGCCAGAGAGAGAGGACGGACCAATGGCGATGTTGCCAATATCGTAATTCTCATAAGTGTGCAGGAGAAGGCATTGTTGCGTGGTGGGGAGGACGAAGGATGCTCAGTTGCTGGTAGTGAGGCTGGAGCACCTGGCCAGGAGGGTGAGTTCCCCAGAGTTTCCCAGCAGTGGCTTAGTGGTAATGTCACTGAACTAGTAATCCAGAGGCCCCAAGAGGCTCTGGGGACATGGGTTTGAATCCCACCACAGCAGATGGTAAAATTTGAATTCAATTCATAAATCTGGAATTAAACAAACTAGTCTAGTGGTGACCATGAAACGATTGTCGATTGTTGTAAAAACCTATCTGGTTCACTAATGTCCTTTAGAGAAAGAAACCTGCCATCCTGACCTGGTTTGGCATACGAGTGACTCCAAACCCACAGCAATGTGGTTGACTCTTAAATACCCTCTGAAATGGCTGAGTATGCCACTCAGTTCAAGGCAATTAGTTTGGGCAATAAATGCTGGCCCAGCCAGCGACGCCCACAACCCATGAATGAATAAAGAAAACTGTCCTTCAGTCCGGGGTTTTTCTCACACCTACTCATTCCGTTTTCTCCTGCATGGGAAACACAAAGGCGGTCAGGCAATGTCTCCGGGACACATCGGTCCCCCACCAAGGTGGAGGAGGTGACCTCAGAGGGCGCAGCGTCACATCCTTTCCCAGCACCAAGCACCAGATCAGATACAGTCACCTCGGTTGAGCTGGTTGCATTCGTGATCACAACCTGGTGCCAGCACCGCACAAGTGCTGGACCAGCTTCCAGAGGCTGTACTGGCTGATGCCTCGGAGGACTGTAGGAAGCCAGGCCAGGGCTGAGCCCCATGCTGATGATTAGCCTCTGAGGACATCCATTTGGCAGGAGATGCTGCAGGTACAGTGTGAGGTGCCTGGAGATCTGGCGGAGTTACCAGAGACGATGAATGCTCTGGCTCGGACTTTGGAGGTTGCCATCCAGGCCATGAGTTCGGCACAGTCCCTGTCATCTGAGCAAACAGCTGCCTCCATTGACAGATTGGTGGCTGCAGTGGAGGGCCCACTCCAGCAGGTCCTGCAAACCTTCACAGAGACAGTGAGCTCTATGGAACAGTGCCTCAGCAAGCAGTCGACAAGGCTCCTACAACATCCAACAGCTGCACATCCCTCTGAGGTCAGCAGGGAGGACCAATTGAGCCTCATGAGGGCACAGGATCAACAGCTGCATGCATCTGGGGTCTCCTCTTATGATGTTCCTGATGCATTCAGAGGCTCCTTGTTCCCTCTGCTAGTGACACGAGTGCCTCGGAATCCCAGGATGACAGAGGGTGGTCCTGAGACTGTTCAGGGTCACCTCAACATGCCAGGGCCCTCACAGCCTCAGGCTGTCAGAGGACACCCGCCAAGATTATCCCAAGCCACGGGGCATCCTGAACAGCCACCTGCCTCTGCCATGGCTGGCGGCGAGGGGTCGTCGACACGCAAGAGCACTAGCAAACGTTTTAAGAAATCACATTAACTGCACTTAGGGTCACTGGTGCGATTCTGAATTATTTATTTTTGTTCGACTGCAGAAAAAACTTAAATTTCTCACCTGGTATTTTTTATCTGTCTCAAGTCAATGATGATGTATTAGGCAATCTTTTTGTTCTGCATGAGATGGAGACTTGGGGGAGGTGCCACATTGGGCCATGTTGTGGTTGATGGAAAGGTGGACCGTTGCAGCTGAGATTAGTGCCTACAGGTGAGTGCTTTTGCGCTTTCAGCTGACGTGCATGCCTGAATTCAGATTGACATGTCAGTCTCTGGCATACTACATGGGTCATGAACCTCCGATCAGGAGAAACACCCGAGTATTAGAGCCTCCCGAGCCTCCTTTACACTCAACTCCTGCAAATGTCCAACTCCTTCTCCCCCACCCCCCCAAGTCATGTGGCTGTGGCCCCTCCTCCTCAACCCTTTCACCCTCCTCATCTGAGGATGTCTCAAGCTGAACAATGCCCTCAGCATCCAGGGCCTCCCCCTCTGCAGCGCCAGGTTATGTAAGGTGCAGAAGACGATAGCAATGTGGGATAACCTTGCTGGCAAGTACAGAATGGCACTACCTGAGCGATCCAGGCACTAAATCTCATCTTCAGAAGACCTATAGATGGCTCTGGTGGTTGCATAGCTTGCATTGTACCGTTCCTCTGCTTCATTCCATGGGTTACTGACAGGTGTCATCAGCAGGTAACCGTTGTTGCCAAGTATCCATCCTTGCAGGCACTTGGAGGAGATGGGGTCTGAGTAGTGCTAGCACCTGTGAATTCCTCAAAATAAATGCGTCGTGACTGCTTCCGGGATAACGAGCACTTAGCTGCAATATACTCAGTGGTCACAGACAAGTTGCACATTCATTGAGTGAAACCCCTTTCGATTAATGAAGGGCCCTGACAGACCTGCAGGTGCTCTAATGGCCACATGTACAGTTAATCACGCCTTGGGCCATGGGAACCCAGCGATGGCGCTGAAGCCTCTGGCTCTCTCGGCCTGAGTCTGTCTGGAACTTGATGAACTGGTTGGCACACCTGAATATGGCATCAGTTACCACCTTAATGCAGTGCTGCGCTGATGACTGAGAGATTCCGCACATGTCTCCTGTGGAAACCTGGAATGAGCCTGATGCGTAGAAGTTCAGAGCGACTGTAACCTTTAGTGCCACCGGCATTGGATGGCCACCCACGTGGTTGGAGATGACCTCCACTGCCATCATCTCACACAGAGATGTGACAGCCCCTCTGGACAGGCACAGTTTTCTACGGCACTGACGCTCCGACATCTGCAGAAAGCTCAACTGTGGGCGGTACACCCTGTGGCCTTCTGCCCGTCCCTGATTTCCAGGCTGCAGTTGGCCATCAGGTTGCTGATTTCCCTGGCCACTTCTCCTCCTGTCCCTCCTCGTGGCGTTCTCTTCCTCGCTAGAGGTGCCGCCTCCAGAGTAAACAATTCCCATGGCTGCAGTGTCCCAAAGATGTAATGAGGACAGCTATATGCTGTCTGCTGCAAGGACAGGCACTTGCAATCCTCCTTCCCTACACAGAATATATCACTGATGCTGTGGCCCTATCAGGAGTTTAACTCACTCAGATGAACCCTGGAGCGCCAGCATATCAGCCCGACCTTGCAATTAACTCAGAAATACAACAGAAAGAAATGAAAAATTCAGTACCTCCAACTCCTTCACAGACACACTGGTTGTCGCTCTTTTAAAGGTACCGAGTTCTGGACTCCCCCTTTGACTCATTTGCCAAAGGTAAACTTTAACGGCCGACATAAAATGGCTGTCAATTGGCTTTTCTAAGGCTTTAATAGGCCCTTAATTGATGTAAATCAGACGGCGAGCGGCGCCTCCATCCCGCCCGCCATCCAACCTGCGTAAGATAGGGATTGGGCGTAATGACATCGGAAATCTGACCAGACTTCATCACCTGCCATTTTTCGGTTCGGCCGCCTTGGGGGACGCCCGATTTCAGCAGATAAAATTCTGGCCTATGAATGAGTTTGACTGAAATAGACTGAAAACAACAAATTTGTCAAAAACAAGAAAAGATAGGAATCATAAATTTATTGTACAAGCTTTCATGTTGGGAAGACCCTAAAAATATTTATATTCTGTTGCCCATATTAAATCCATCACAGGAGTTACTTGCATTGGCATAAATAATCCAAGTCTTGAACCTTGCCTGCAACACAAAGCTGACTCAAGTGACACTCTACATGTGTGGGTTCTCCAGTAACAGGAAGGAACAGGGAAGTGCTGCAAGCACAAGAGCATGGCCGCTGCCTGCAATCCATTTCAGGCTCTCTTTCTGTACTACAATTGAAGTATTTTTGGAGTGATTGCCTGCATTCCGTTTTTATACCATGAAGCAGAGGAACTCACAGGGGCAGTCTGTCCTCCGAAAACACTTCAAATGCAATAGTTGAGCTGGCTGAGGCAAGTTTTCTGGCTCGTGCTAACTTTTCACACACTGCCACCATGGATTATAGTGACCAGAAAATAAAATAAAAGCCCAGCCCCCTGCCACCAATAGGAGCCAAACCAACAAAGCCATCAACCCCCAAAAAAGGAGACACAACCAACTGACAAATATTGCATCTTTTACAGAAGTGGACTCATTAGTACACAATATTATACAAGTGCAATATAGTCAACTTGTGTTAGCCTTGACTCTGAGTAGTGCTCTCACCTGTGCATCAGGAGATCATAGAGTCACAGAGTGATAACAGCACTGAAGGAGGCCACTCAGCCCATCAAATGGGTTGTGGATTCAATCCCCATTCCAGGACTTGACATAATATAGGCTGATAGTTTAGTGCAGCACTGAGGAAATGATGCTAAAGATGCCATTTTTCAGATGAAATGTTAAACCGAGACCCTGTCTTCCGTTTTACATGAAAGCAAAAGATCCCAAGGCAATATCTGAAGAGCAGAGGAATTCTCCCAGTGTCCTAGCCAATATTTATCCCACATCCACTACCACCAAAAAGGAAACACAGCAGGCTATGCCTCCCTTTGCATGCAATGTGTGTAACATTCTTTGTTCCAGTCTTATTCACGCCCCTCCCTAACCTCTTTTTCCATGTACAATGAAGACTGTATTGATGCCATTTCCTACTCTCACTCCAAACTGAAAGATTTCATTAAGTTTGCTTTCAATTTGCACCCTTCTTTTACCTTCACATGCTCCATCTCCAACTCTTCCCTTCTCTGTCTCCATTTCCAGGTATAGGCTATCGACCAATATCTACCATAAGCCCACTGATTTTCACAGCTTCCTTAACGACACTTCCTCACACCCCTTCCTGTAAGGACACTATTCCATTCTTCCAGTTTCTCCATCTCCGCTGCACCTGGTCTGACAATGCCACCTTCCATACCAGTTCTTCCGATATATCCGCTTTTCCTCAACCAGGAATTCCCCCACACTGTGATTGATAGGGCCCTTGAGCATGTCCATCCCATTTCTCTCACTCTGCTCTCCCAGAAACACGAAGGAGTTCCTCTTTTCCTCAGCTTCCACTTCACCAGCCTCTGCATTCAACGGATCATCCTCCAGCATGATGCTACCACCAAACACATCTTCCCCTCCACTCCATTTTCAGCATTCCAAAGGGACCATTCCTTCCTCAACACCCTGGCCCATTCTTCAATTATCCCCACAAGACCTTCCCTTCTCATGACACCTTCCCGAGCAAGTGCAGGAGATGGAACACCTGTTTTTTTATCTCCTCCCTTCTCACCATCCAGGGCCCAAACACTCCGTACAGGTGAATGAGCGATTTACTTGTATTTCTTTCAATTTAATATACTGTATTCGCAATGCAGTCTTGTCTACATTGCAATGACCTAACACAGATTGGGTGATGGCTTTGTAGAACACCACCGCTCAGTCCACAAGCATGACCCCCAAGTTTCGATCACTTGACATTTTAATTGTCACTCTCACTCTGCCCACAGCCGTCTAAGTCATCCCAATGGAGCTCAACATAAGCTCGACGCACAGCACCTCATCTTTCAACTAGGCACTTCAGAGCCTTTCAAACTCAATATTAAATTCAACAATTTCACATCATAACCTCTGCTTTTATTTTCCTGACAGCAGCTGTTGGTAATGATTCTGATAATCTCATTTACACCTCCTCCAGACTAATCTTGTGCTTCTTTACCTGTCCCTTTACCATTCCCTTTTTCCTGGTACCATCATCCTTTTTGTAATTTAATCTCTCCTGCCTTCCATGCTATCACAGAGCTCCCCTTCTGTTTTTCCCTCCCTTCCCTGCCCCTACACCTCCAACTTTTTTCAGTTTGAACAAAATATAATCAACCTGAAACATCAACTTTGTTTCTCTCCACAAATGCTGCCTGACCTGTTTTGTTTAAGCAAATAGGTTAACTTGTCATGCATCTCATTGCTATTCGTGGGGCCTTGCTGTTGGCAAAGTGGCTGGGATGTTTGCCCATAAAAACAAGTTACTATACTTGAAATGATGTGAAGTTTTTTTTTAAGGAGGTCCTGCGGACACGCAATGCGCTATATAAATGCAATGTCTTCTATGTTATACCTTTTTCTTTGTTATGAAGGTTAATAAACACACTGTGCGACTCCAATTTATATATTACCTCCAACATCCAGGCTTCAACTTCCTTTAAAGGGCATTTTATCAGTGACTGTTTTCCCAGCAAGACACTTGACTTACTCTGCGTCGTATTACGTATAAATCTCAACAAAGGATAAATGAAACCTGTAGTCACAAATGCACTCTTTGTCAGAGTTCCCGGATATATATTTATTGCATGCCTGTAAAGGCTCTCTAGCTGTTTCCTGTTCCTATATCCAATCCACAGTCTGTATCTCCAATGACAGCACTGCCGCGCAGACTGACATGACTGAGGCTCCCCATAGGTTAGTGACTATATAACAAAGATGGCCTACACCAAATGTTTCATCAGTGAATGCATAACTTTAGTTGTTCCATGAGGCAACCTGTGATGGGTGGATATCTCAACAGCAAATGAAGTTAAAGAAACACTACTGAAGATCTCACTGTAGATACATTACTTTCAAGCAACAGCCAATTATTTTCCAAACAATATGTAATTGTGCGCACGAGTACATACCTCTCGTGCAGTCCTGCTGCTATTAGATCCCCTCTGAGCAGAGAGTTGTCCATTTTCTCACCAGCACCACCTCCTCTGTCAAAATAGGAAAAATGTGTTAGACCTGGAACTCCATTTACTCTTCCAAGCTGTGGCTAAAACACACGCACAAAGTCAATCTTCCATGGCACTGGGTCTACAAAAGGGCACCGTTACTTGGTTGGCAAATCTGGGTTCATACTGCCTCCAAGGCAACAATAATGGGATTGTTTTGTTGGAATTCAGAGGTAGAATCAAGTCCGGTCATGTGCAAATGCACAGAGGTACACCAGCTTCTAAACAGCTGCTGTGACAACTACAGGAGACACCTTACAGATCTGGCCAACCTTTATAATGTTACGAACTGGCAAACAAATTATATACCAACTAGCAGTCACAAATTCTAACTACAGTATGCTAACAATAGTATTGACTGATATTCTTATTGCATCTACAGCAAAATTTTGAAACCTTGTCTATCAAGTTTGTTTCTCACTTGAAATCTAGATTGTACCTTCTTATTTTCACTTGCTCTCATTTCTCCTCTCATTTCCTTTCATTTCTGATTTCACCCCATTCTTTTTCATTCCTGAACACACACACTCACTGTATCCCTTTTTATTTAATTTTAATTTTGTCACTCGCATTTGCTTTCTCTCATTCCCACTCTGATTCCCTTTCAATCTTCTTCCTCTCTATTTCTCTGTCTCTCTGTCCCTCTTATGAACAGTTATTGACACTGATTCTTGTTCTCAAACCTGAACTGAGGCTCCACTACAGTTAAAACCATCCCTTTTGGCGGAGGAGTCAATAATGCTTGTGGCAGTTTGCTCGCTCCCTGTTTACTAGCTTGGTGGCTTCAGACTACTTTGCTTGTTCAACAGTTGAGTATGCACAGTAGGTGCCCCTTTTACAGGCTAATACTGATCAATAACAAATTAATACACAAACACAAAAAAAATGTCATATTCAGGCTGCTCCAATCTACAATAATTGGTAGGTAAAAATCTGTGGACACATTTCCACATGGTTTCTGCTCATTACAAGACAAATATGGATGAGGAAGCTCATTCAGCCCATCTTGGATCATCACCCAGAAAGACCCTACTCTTCCCCTTCCCCAAATACAGCATTTAAATGCTTAAGTAATTATGGGTTTTTTTTGCCTCTACTACACCCATGGAAGTCCAGTTCTATGTATTGATCACTCTATGTGAAGAACTTCCAGACATCAGTCCTAAATTTGCCTTTTACTGATATGGACCTTGTCTTGCTATCCTACTGTCATGATTTTGCTTGAAATCATTGTTTGGATTCACCCTTTATATACTATTTATCATAAATACCTCCAAGAATTTTTTGTCTTCGTCACATGGTGGTCAATTGTAACTCTTCCTCTAACCTTCAGCCAGTCGCTTATCCTCTCACAAATCCCATCATGCCTGTGCTAGCTCTTTGAAAGAGCAGTCAAGCTGAGCCCCACACCACCGCTTTATGTCCATAATCCTCTAAATTTTCCATCAAGTATCTGTTCATCTCTCTTTTAAAAACTATTTATCGAATCAGCTTCCACCACCATTTTATGTAGAGGGTTCCTGATCCCGACAACGCTGAGTGAAAACATTTTTCTTCATTTTCCTCCCAGATCTTTTATCAACAATTTTAAAATCTATGTTCTTTGGTTATTGACCCATTTGTCAGAGGGAACAGTCTTCTTTTGTCTACTCCATCAAAACACCTCAACACCTTGAAAACTTCTATGAGGTTATCTTCTAAGTTTTTCTGTTACAAGGAGAACAGTCCTAACTTTTCCAAACTTGCATCCCTGGTAACATCCTGGTAAACCTCCTCTATACCGTTTCTCAAGCCTTTACATCTTTCCTGAAGTGTGGTGCTCAGAATTGCCCACAGTACTCCAGCTGAGGCCTAATCAGTGATTTATACAATTCTAGCTTGATCTCTTTGCTTTTATATTCTCTTTTTTTAAATTTGTTTGTGGGATGTGGGCGTCTCTGGCTAGGCCAGCATTTGTTGCCCAACTCTAATTGCCTGTGAACTAAGTGGCTTGCTAGGTCATTTCAGAGGGCATTTTAACAGTCAACCACATTGCTGTGGGTCTGCAGGCAGATGTAGGCTAGACCAGGTAAGGATGGCAGATTTGCTTTCCTAAAAGACATTAGTGAACCAGATGGGCTTTTACAACAATTGCCAATGGTTTCATGGTCATCATTAGACTAGTTTTTTAATTCCAGATTTATTAATTCAATTCAAATTTCACCACCTGCCATGGTACGAACCCATGGCCCCAGAACAATAGCCTAGGCACTGGATTACTAGTCCACTGACATTACCACTACGTCACCAACTCCCCCTAATTGCTCTATTTATAAGCCCAAGTAACCCACATGCTTTTTTAACCACCTTATCACCTTGCCCTGCCACTTTTAAAGACACCAACGTCTCTGCTCATCTACACTGTTCAAAATCATAGTATACTGTCTTTCCACATTAGGTCTCCCAAAGTGCATCACTTCACACTTCTCTGCATTGAACTCCATTTGCCATGCTTCTATCCATTTCACCATCCTGCCCATGTCATCCAGAAGTTTACAAATACCCTCATCACTATCTACTATGTTGCCAAGATTTGCATCATCTGCAAACTTTACAATGCTGCAGCCTACAGCAAAGTCTAGGACATATATAAAAATTAAGAGAAATGGACCCAAAACCAACTGTTGGGGAACACCACTGCTGCAAATAACCTCAGAGTCTGGAAAAACATCCATCCACCACCATTGATCCGCTTTCTGTCACTGAACCAATTCCATATCCATCCATTTTACCCTCAATTCCATGGGCCTACCCTAAATTGTTACCAATTTCAGCTTAATTAGTAGCGCTCTGTGGAGAACTTTGTCAAATGCTTTTTGAAAAGCTAGAGATGTCACATCATAGATGATGTCTGGTTGAGATGCCACTTGCTCAAAAAATAACTTCCTGAAGAGATTTGGAACGTAACTTGTGAATGCTGCTTTCACATTTACAGATGAAACCTAGGCCTACTTCATCACCACCTCTCTCCACCACTTGATTGCATCCATACTATGAGACTGCTTGCCTGACAACAAAAGTTGATTAAGACATAGCTCATCATCAAGAAGACCCAAGCCAGAATGTTCAGCCTCCGCTGTATTCGTTGCTACAGATTCCATCCCCCTCCTCAGCCACTGTATTAGACCTCGCTATTCTGTACAACCTTGAGCTGAAGTTTAAACCTTAAATCTTGTCTGTCATCGAGACCACTTAATTCCACCTCTACAACATCACATCTACCTCCTCCAGACTCAACCACTCCAATCCTTTCCTTGGAGGCATGGCAGACTGGTACAAAACTGGTACTGGGGTGGCACAATGGCGCAGTGGTTAGCACCGCAGCCTCACAGCTTCAGGGACCCGGGTTCGATTCTGTGTACTGCCTGTGCGGAGTTTGCAGGTTCTCCCTGCGACCGCATGGGTTTTTGCCGGGTGCTCCGGTTTCCTCCCACAGCCAAAGACTTGCAGGTGATAGGTAAATTGGCCGTTGTAAATTGCCCCTAGTGTAGGTAGGTGGTTGGGAATATGGGATTACAGTAGGGTTAGTATAAATGGGTGGTTGTTGGTCGGCACAGACTCGGTGGGCCGAAGGGCCTGTTTCAGTGCTGTATGTCCAAATAAAAAAAATTTAAAAAAGTAAAAAGGTGAAGTCACACGGGATCAGAGGTGAGCTGGCAAGATGGATACAGAACTGGCTCGGTCACAGAAGACAGAGAGTATCAGTGGATGGGTGTTTTTCTGAATGGAGGGATGTGACTAGTGGTGTTCCGCAGGGATCAGTGCTGGGACCTTTGCTGTTTGTAGTATATATAAATGATTTGGAGGAAAATGTAGCTGGTCTGATTAGTAAGTTTGCAGACGACACAAAGCTTGGTGGAGTTGCGGATAATGATGAGGATTGTCAGAGGATACAGCAGGATATAGATCGGTTGGAGACTTGGGCGGAGAAATGGCAGATGGAGTTTAATGCGGACAAATGTGAGGTAATGCATTTTGGAAGGTCTAATGCAGGTGGGAGGTATACAGTAAATGGCAGAGCCTTTAGGAGTATTGACAGGCAGGGAGATCTGGGCGTACAGGCCCGCAGGTCACCGAAAGTGGCAACGCGGGTGGATAAGGTAGTCAAGAAGGCATACGGCATGCTTGCCTTCATCGGTCGGGGCATAGAGTATAAAAATTGGCAAGTCATGTTGCAGCTGTACAGAACCTTAGTTAGGCCACACTTAGAATACTGCGTGCAATTCTGGTCGCCACACTACCAGAAGGACGTGGAGGCTTTGGAGAGGGTACAGAGGAGGTTTACCAGGATGTTGCCTGGTCTGGAGGGCATTAGCTATGAGGAGAGGTTGGAAAAACTCGGATTGTTTTCACTGGAACAACGGAGGTGGAGGGATGACATGATAGAGGTTTACAACATTATGAGCGGCATGGACAGAGTGGATAGTCAGAAGCTTTTTCCCAGGGTGGAAGAGTCAGTTACTAGGGGACATAGGTTTAAGGTGCGAGGTGCAAAGTTTAGAGGGGATGTGCGAGGCAAGTTTTTTTACACAGAGGGTGGTGAGTGCCTGGAACTTGCTGCCAGGGGAGGTGGTGGAAGCAGATACGATAGCAACGTTTAAGAGACATCTTGACAAATACATGAATAGGAAGGGAATAGAGGGATATGGGCCCCGGAAGTGCATAAGGTGTTCGTTTAGGCAGGCATCAAGATCGGCGCAGGCTTGGAGGGCCGAATGGCCTGTTCCTGTGCTGTACTGTTCTTTGTTCTTTGAGGCCTCTCATTCCCAACCTCCATAATTTCCATATATTCAATCCTGCTCACCAGACAGAACTGTCCTTTTGACCTTATGTTGGCTTCTATATCCCAACATATAAAATGTAAAATCCTTGTTTTCATCTTCAGATCACTGCAATGCTTCCCCCCAACTCTCCACCAGTTCTACACCAAACTCCCAATCCCTTTGACTTAGGCCTATGGCCAACCACCCGTAATGTTTTTTTTTCATTCATGGGATGTGGGCGTCACTGGCTGTGCCAGAATTTATTGCCCATCCCTAATTGCCCTTGTGAAGGTGGTGGTGAGCTGCCTTCTTGAACCACTGCAGTCCATGTCTTCATCTCATCATTGCTGGTACAGCTTTTATCTGGCTCAGACACACTCTCCAGAGCAGCCTCTCTAAACTTCTCCATTCTTAAAAAGCATTTCAAAACCCAGTTTCTCAACCAAGCCATCAGTTGCCCTTCTTCATCGCTCCTTTGTTGATTCAGTGTGTTTCCAATTGACTATCTGCAGAGCACCTTAAGAAGTTTCTTTTTTTTATGATTCGTTTCATGGGATGTTGCCATCACTGGCAAGGCCAGCATTTGTTGCCCATTCCTAATTGCCCTCAAGAAGGTGGTGGTGGACTATTTAAATGCAAGTTGCTGCTCGTTAAAAATTCACACCTTCAATACCTGCCTCACGAATTTCTTCTATGGCCCTCTTGCTCCCCGTTTTATTTCCTCATCCTCTGAATATAATTTCCTTTGTATATTTGTTCAGTAATTTCCTTAATGAATTTAACCTGTCCTTTACAAGTCCACATTAATTAGAAATACCTTTCTGACTGTTGACTAAAGTCCTTTATTACAGTCCTTGGTCTGGTTACACACATACGCTGAGGACACTCAACTCTACTTCACCACCAACAACTCCTCCAATGACTCGGATTTGTCACGTTGCAAGTATGATATCCAGTACTCGACAAGCAAAGACTTTCTCCAACTAATCATCGTCTTTGGTTGCATCCCTCGTATTCGCCGAACCAGACCATTCACAATCCTGTTTGACTGAGAGGAGCTTTCGACCCCATATCCACTCCATTACCCCCTACTTTCACCTCCATAACATTGTCATCTCTGCCTCTACCTCAACTCATCTACTGCTGAAACTCTCAGCCATGCCTTTATTACCTATAGACACAACTATTCCAATACGCTTTTGGCCTCCCATCTACCACCCTCCATTAAGTTAAGCTGCCCAAAACATTGCTATCCAATCCTAACTCCCTTTAAGCCCAGTTACCAAACACCCCTCTGCTCTCTGCCCCACACTGGCTCCTGGTCCAGCTCAATTTTAAAATTCTTAACCTGGTTTTCAAATCTCTCTATGACTAAACCCTTCCTCAACTCTGTAACCTCCTACATCCATACACCCTCCAGGATCACTGCACTTCTCCAATTCTAGCCTCTTGCCTACCTGTGATATTGATCACTCCACCACAGACAACCATTGCTGTCCCACAACAATTAAATTAAATGAGTAGTGAACTGTAACACTGCGAACTGAATATCCTTAATAGATAAAATAATAAAGACACCACTCACTTTCTCTCTAAATAGACTTGAAAATGCAGTAACAGTTCTTCCCCTATAGAACAGGCTACTGTTTGAAATCTAGCAGGCTATTCTGAAATTTTAAGGAACTGACCTACAGATGCAGTTCCAGAACTCAAACCATAACAGTGGACAGATTTTTGGTATCTGGTGTAATTCTGAAATATCAAGTCCCTGACAAGTTGTCAAAGTGTCATAGGCCGGAATTTGACAACCCCCCAAAAGAGCGGGCTGGTGTGTGGGTGGGGGACGTAAAATGGAGTGGGAGGCTTGGGGGCCCTTCCCGATCCGCTCCTGCCTCCGCTGCAAATTTAAGCAGGGCAGCAGCAGCGAGAAACGGCTCAATCAAGGCTCTTTAGTGGCCGATTTGCTGGCACTTAAGGGCCTCTGCGCGCCACCACAGGTATTTTACCCTTGGCCGGGCGGCTGAAGCCTCAGAAAGCCCACCTGATGAAACTAGGTGGCCTTCTTGCAGGCTGTGCCCCACGGAGAGCAGCCCCCAATGCACAACACACCCCCCGTCCCCCTAACCAACCCCCCTTGCCTCGCCGATGGCCGACTGATTTTTTCAGGGCCATCCTTCACCTTCCTCCTGAAGGTGGGTGCAGTCCCAGCAGTGGTCACCACTCCTGGTGGTGCTGCTGCGACTAAGAGCTCCCAGCCCGCTGATTGGCCAGCAGCTCCATTAGGTGGGAGTTCCTGCCTCAATCAAGTGGAAGTCTCACCCAAGACCAATTAAGGGCCTGGGAAGAGTAAAATCCAGTCTAGATCCCCAGGTCCGGAGGAGGAGGGCACGCCACTGACATTTCAGCCGGTGGGTGGATGGATGGATGGGACCCCGCCCAATGAAAAATTCCTGCCATACAGTCATTTATGACGCAGGAGACCATTCGGTCCATCGAGTCCATGTCAGTCAAGGACGATTCCAATCAACAACCCTGTCCCCTTCTCAAGATCAAAGACACAGTAATCACTCCAGATCCCATCCTATTCTTTGATCCATGTCAAAATGGTTTGGGACCACTCCCCACCAAATTATCATGAAATAAAAGCAATGGATGCTGCATCTCTCAATTATGTTGGACCAAACAGCCATTCATCAATACCGAGTGAAAGCGACCTTTGTGATTCTCTATAATGGCACTAGGTTGATTAAACAATCAACGCTTTAGATAATCATTGTCTGGAATTGAATTGTGTTTCCTTTGAGAAACACTTTGCGATCTTGGGTTGTAAATGCAGTTTCCAGTAATTACCTGATTTCAGCCTTTCAGAGGAGTTGATGACAACTGGGTAAGGCAGTGTAGTGGTTATGATACTGGAAGAGTAACCGAGAAGCCGAGGCTAATAACCCAGAGAATATCAGTACAAATCCTACCATGGGAGAGTTAGAATTTGATATAAGTTTAAAAACTGTTGGTGTAAAAGTGATCATGAAGCTGTCAGATTGTCATAAAAGCCCATCTAGCTCATTAATGTCCTTTAAGGATATAAATCTGCTGTTCTTACCCACTCAGGCCAAAATACGATTACACTTGCACAAGGAGCGAGAGAGAAAATGTATGGCACAGAAGGTGGCTATGCAGTCCATCACATTCCAGCCTAATCACATTTTCCAGCTCTTGGTCCATAATCTAATAGGTTAACAGCACTTCAAGTGTTTTTTTTTAAATGCGATGAGAGTTTCTGCCTCTACTAGCCTTTCAGGCAGTGAGTTCCAAACCTCCAAATATTTCTCAACTCCCCTCTAATTCACAACAATGTGGTTGATTCTTAACCGCCCTCTGAAATGGCCTAGCAAGCCATTTTGTTGCACCAAACCACATCTAGAAGACCCAGCAGCACTTTCTCAGGGCAACACAGGATAGGGAATAAATGCCAGTCTGATTGAAAAAACACTGGCACACACTTATTTTGGAAACTGTAAACAAACATCACAACAGCCAGTTTAAAAAAAAACTGTTACCTTTACATAGTAACTTCAATCAGCACATTGAGGGGATAGACAACTTCTGAAATAGCAGACACACATCAAATACAGCAATAAAATACCCAACACCAAATTATTATCTCAGAAAATAGTTCCTTCTTGTCAAGGCACAAAACCACATATTTTCTGATAAAACTCTTTATTCCTTCCAAGTGACTAAACTCTCTCCAGCAAGTGACAGTAAAACTGCCAGAAAACAATACTTCCCTTCCTGGAAGATTATATATTATACATACACACATATAGGAAGGCCCAATACAGTCACTAGCTATATTATGACCTCAGTTTTTTGATGACCGTACAGATCCAATTTCAGTTTATAATAGCATTGAAGATCCACGCAGGAAACCCAAAAGGCAGAAAAGAGGCAGAAACAGTAGATTAGAACAGTATTTTTTCGTATTTTTCTTTTGGTTCGCCATGCAGAAATCTTTTATAAAAAGAATGTCCTAACTATAGAGAACTCCACCGTTTGCCTAATTATGGCGCACGTACTCAGGGACACATTGCACTTTGTAGTACCTCAGATAACCAAGTGGTGAAGGATAGAATTGGAGCCTAATCTTCACATGCTTATAAGCTTTTAGACACAGAAACACACATTCTAAACATACACTTCTAAACGTAGCCATCTCAGTATCAGTCTGCTCCTATATACAGGAGCACTAGTGAATCTTGAGTTCATGCCCACATGAATACCATTAAATACTCAATGAATACACAATTAACACACTTAACCTAGGTCCAGTGCAGTTTGGCAATAGGCAAGACTTAGGAACCCTCTATTATACTGCTAGAGTTTGACCAGCTAAAACACTGACAGCTTAGTAGCACAAAGCACTGGTTACCTTTCCACTGCTTGTCCGGCTTAAACCAGGGGCTTTTGTCTTCATGGATACATCACTTGTGGGTTACTGGATAAATGACACACCTGAGTTTAAGTCCTTACAGGGAGGCAACAGGCACTAAAACTCTTCCCGAGTGCTTACAACTCGTAAAATGCACAAGCACATTACCTCCATAGGTTATAGATTGGGCACACAACAAAATTGTGTAATTTAAATATACTGGGGAACTGGCCATGAATGTTACTTCTAGTGGAGTTCATTTAAAGTTTCTTGAAGCAGTGTCAATTTGGCTCAGTTGGTAGCATGTTTTCCTGTGCCAGGAGCATATCGGTCAGCGGCACAGTCATTGAGATGAGGTGTTAAACCGAAGCCCCAACGGTCTGTCCCAATCAACATTAAAAGATCCCGTGGCACTTTTCAAAGATTAAAAGAGTTCTCTAGGTATTGTGACTAATGTTCCTCTTCCAACTCACACCAACACAGCAACTAGTCACTGTGGAATCTTGCTGCATACAAAATGGCGCCAAGTTTGCCCGCTTAACAAACACCATCGGGTTTGACAGATGTGCTACATAAATCCAAATCTTTATCACGCATACCTCATCATCTTTAACCAGTGAAACAGGACATACGTAACAATCTCAGCCATTTTTTCTGCAGCTTTACAAAACCACATAGACTTGAGCCATGTTGTGCAAAAAGAAACTACTCAGCTGCTAAGAGGCAGCCTGTACCTAAAACTGCATTCTTATATCTTCATTCTACAAAGTGTTTTATTTTAATGAAAGTCACCCAAGGTCCTGCAGCAAGGCTGGATAAATACAATGGGATATTTTAAAAAATCAGAATAAATAATATTTCTTAAAAAGAAACCACTTTTATCACCATAATAAACAATCCAGTTTTCAGCTGAAGCAGAAAGGGGCTGTGAATTCAGTGTGCTATAAAATTGAATGGACGTACCAATCAATCATAACACTGGGTCAGGTCAGTCTATCTATTGCCATAAATGCTTGGAATGTGTCAGTCACTGCAGACATTACACACTGTAAAAAACCAATCATAGCTCAGCAACTTTAAAAAAAATACAACTAGAAATGACAATGAGTTAGTCATATCCTGCTGATTTTTCTAATCCAGCAATAAGACGCAGAGCCAAACTGCTGTCAATCTGGAAAAACTGCCAATAATAATTAGTCTCTGATTGACTTCACAATCTATTTAGAACAAATCCCACAGCGACTGAGTGACAAGTTACCAGATAAGCATTACAACCTTGCTCCAGACCAGCGTGAGCATCGTCACACAGAGATCAGTTGGATGCCTTAAAATACTGGATATGAACCCATTCTGTTGGTGTAGTTTGCATCTAAATAGATTATGGTGTGTTTTACTCAAATGGAAGTGAACTGCTTGCATCTAAGGTCATTGCCAGATAGAAGGGAAAATGCTTACCGACATGGCTGGTGGTAACTGGGCAGGGTGCAGCAAATTAGGGCATGCTGCCTATTGATCATCCTAACCTCCTTCCATGAAGTACCACTTAAAATCATGACTAGCATGTTGGGTATGTTAGTCAGGCACTTACGTGGTGTCATCGAATCTGCTGTTCCACCTTCAGGCAAAGTTTGGCCCCCAGATCTGCAGATACAGCTGTGAGGGTCCCATGAGTGATCTCAGACCACCTGCTTTGCATTCTTTAATTGGTCTTCTATTTCTTCTCAATTAAAACCATCCCCATAGGTAAACGCATTGATGCCATTTGAAAAGCCACTGGCCCCACCCCCAGAAATTCAGAAATAGAGCTAAGTGAGTGAAGGTCCAACTGAATGAAACTCTCATCCATTTTCCATTCTTGGTCACTCAATGCACACTGGGAGAACAGGAGGCTGAAAGTAGAAAAACTAAGCTCACGATCCTGAGTAACTGATTGAGCAATACCAGTGACATCTCTTATCTCTAAATATTTTTAACTAACATGACAAATGCTAATTTGAAAGTTGCAGACTTAATTTAAGAACAAATAAGCAGAATCACTGCTTTGGAGGCTCCACAAAATAATTTGGGCCACTGCCACTCCGAGAGCCCATCCCCACCCCACACTTACCTTGATGGCGGCCGTGGTGGCCTGATATTGGCCAGCCTTAATCCGGCGAACTGCATCAGGATGCCAGTTTGGTGCCCCACAGCTTGCTGGCCCAGTGTAAATGAGGCCGGTGCCTGAAAATCGTGGCTGCCTCTCCTCTGCGGGTAAGTGTGAGCTCCTGGTACGCTCCGCCTGTTGGTCGCCCAAAAGTCAAAATCGACCCCATTAAATCTTGCCTTTCACATCTTATCTCAGTTCCTATGCTAACAGGTCTCTCATTAAACAGTTCTAAATCCCCATCCCTCCCCAACTTTCAACTATCCTAAAAATAGTGCTAATTTTCCCATATTTTCAACAACAATCTGAAAACAAATGGCCCCAATTGCATGAAATAAAACACCTTAACTTCAGTACTTATTCTCCTTGCAAGAACAGTTTGTTAGTGTGAATGAGAGCTTACTAATGTACTAGTTCTAAAGCCTTACCTGGTCTTTTTTAAGTGAATAGTGTCAAGTCATAAGCAGCTTAAAAAAGTGACTAAGGTTTAGACTTCTATACCAAGCTTTGTCTGACATGCTATTGTAAGCTTAGCTGGAGAAAGGAATAATTCCAATTTAAAACAATATGATGTGCTTAACTCTCTTAGTACATGATGGTCTGAGTGGTGGAATTACTGGGAAAAAAAACAGGTTTGAATTTCCAAGAAACAGTGTGGTTTATTTAGGCTCCACATTGCCAAGAAATTCAAAGTGAATAACCACTACTTACAAAGAGTTAGCTTAGTTCTTAAAATTGTAAGCTTTCATTTTGTCCATTTGAGGAGTTCAGTGGAAGACTATCTATTGCTAATCTGGAAAAAGATATTGTTAGGTTTTTATTTTTGTATTAAAAACTTAGAATTCTGTGTTTAAAAAAAAACTGAAAAAGGATTTATCAGTGGACACTGACAGCTCCAAATAGCTGAAATCTTTGGATGTTTTGAAAGGAAGCTGAACTTGCAAACAAGGACAGGTAAGCAGGCAATTTCAAGGAAACCAGCAAGGGGTTTGATCTCCTCACAGCAACACTTTGAATGACAAGGCAGACTCTATGTCTGGACATGTGACCTGTTCAGGAAGGTTTTTGCTTTGACTTTGGATCTTTTAAAAAGCCAGTGATTTGGACAAAGAGCAAGCATTTGCAATTTGCCTTTGACCTGCCTGGAGATCAGAGAGGGAGACCCAGAGAAAGTGTTACCTCTCTCTGCTAAGGAATCTTGCATCTCTTGAGAAAAAATCCTGTATTTCAAAGGTGGCAGCTTCCTACTGCCTCCTGTTTCTGAAGAATCCGTGCATTATGTGCGGTTCCTGTTGCCTTCTTTTTAAGAAATCCTGAAATCTGAAGAAATCTTCTACTGCTATACTGTTGCTGTAAAACCTAAGACAACCTGTTGCTACACCCCGATGAAAGACCTATGTGAAGCCTGCTGTAGTTAAATTGCCTTGAATGCCTACCCATCACAGACTGTTCATCAACCTTGCCTGGAGAGATTGAGTGGCATCTGACTATTCAACTCTGGGACGCCTCACCAAACCAAAGAACTTGCTACCAGAACATGAGAACCCAAGTTATTTTTATTATTCCTTTCATTTCTATGAAACAGTTGTAAACCAAAAATCCTTTTCCCCCCGTTTAACCGTTTTTAAAAATGTATGTGTGTGTGCATGAGGGCTAGGGAAATAAGGAGCTTTTCGTCTATAGTGTTATCTCATTATTGGTTAAGACTTCTTTTTATAATAAACAATGTTGTTGTTGATGGAAGAAACCTGGTTGATGTGCTTTATTCTGGGGGACAAATAGAGTATGTAATTGGCTGTTTTGTGGTAGGTGGGAAAATTTACTGATATGCTGTGACCCATGGAGAAGTGGGATTGAATTAACAGTGCACACCTCCCGCCTTGGTCGTAGCAATATGAATGTCACTTACATGTTTGTGCATCTTTGCTTAATCAACTTGCTTAATAGTATTAAGTTAAAACTAGATGCAAGTGGTCATCCATCTCCGAAGATCAGAATGAGAGCTCGAGAAGGTATAAGATATGTTTAGTAGCTAAATTCAAAAAGGGTCTGCTGTTTGTTTTCCTGGAACAGTATCAAAAGCTTATCTATATCTATAGGTAACAATAGGAATGTGAAGGAACAAGGAGTTGAGACTCACCCACAAGAGAAGATAGACCAAATAATCTAGGGCAAGGTTAGAAAAGATCCAAAAATGTAACTTTGCAAGGCTCTGCTACCAGCGCAGAGCAGAGATAAGGTTCTAATACCATAGCTCTAATATCTCAATACATCTCAAAGCTCTGTACACTGGCAATGGAACCTTCAAATTAAGCCCACCAAGCTGAATCGGTTTCATGCTAATGGCAGTGAGATCTCTTCGGAATACTGAAACTAATTTATGATTATTATTGATTACAAAGCAGTGTCACTAACGCAACTGGGTTACATACAGTATCCATCAGTAGGCAACTGATCATTTTCAGCCCTTAGTTGGAACAACCTACCAACATTTCAGCACATTAGATGTTTGACTGCAATGGGCTCCAACCCAATCTGCTTAATGAGCCTTCGTGCTAATACCACTCATTTCAGAATGAGTTCTTTTTCAAGGGTTATGGGAAATTAATTGTGAACAACATGGTCACAAATTGAACAATTTCTAACAAGCAGCGCAGAGTAGAAGGTTACTAATGGAATGTTCAATTACAGTAAAGCTCTGAACTCATTTTAGTGCATGAAAAGAACTATGCTGATTTGTCACCACTTCTCTTATTGTATTCATTACTTGTTTTCAAAAGTTCTGTACGTATTGTGTAGTTCGTGTCTGTTGACTGTTTAATTCTGGAAATAAACTACAAAAACATATTCAAGCCAGGAAATATGGAGAAGGAAAAGGCAGAGAACCCAAGTGTCATAAGATGAGGAAGGAAACCTACAAAATAAAATTCAGGGGTGGTGATAGGAACTGCAACTTGCACAAGCCTAGATATGATTAAAAAGACTTGTATTTCAGTAAAATCTTCCACAAGTCCTCAAGTCATAGAGTGCTAAATGAACAACCCATGACCTGCTGACTTAAGAAAAACTGTTCCCATTAGCTGATGGTAAGGACTAGGGAACACAGATTGAAGGTTTTGGGCAAGAGGTGCAGGGGGAATGCGAGGAAGAACTTTTTGACGCAGCAAGTAGTAATGGCCTGAAACGCACTGCCTATGAAGGTAGTGGAAGCGGAGATGATCAATGATTTCAAAATAAAATTGGATCGGCAGTTATGGGAAATAAACTTGCAGGGCTACAGGGATAGAGCAGGAGAATGATGAGACTGACTGGATTGCTCTACAAAGAGCCGGCATGGACTTGATGGGCTGAATGGCTTTGTTCTGTGCCATAATGACTCTATGACTCAAGAGGTAAAAATGCAAGCATTTTGCCAAGACTGACACCTTCAAAGAATCTTAGCATGCAGGAGGCCAGTCAGCCCATTTTATGTGCACCAGCGTTTAAAAGAGCTCTCCAATTAGTCCCACTCTCCTGATCTTGCCCCATAGCCCTGCAAATTTCACCTTTTCAAGGATATATTGAATTCACTTTTGAAAGTAGCTATTGAATCTGCATCCACCACCTTTTCAGGTAGTTCATTCCATATCATAATAACTTGCTAAGTCAAAAGATTTCTCATCACTCACCGCCCCCATCAGTTCGATTTCCAATTATCTTGAATCAGTGCCCTCAAGTTATCAACCCCTTGCCAATGGAAAGAGTTTCTCCTTACATACTCTATCAAAACCCTTCATAATATGAACACCTTTATTACATCTCTCCTTAACCTTCTCTGCTCGAAGGAGAGCAACTTCAGCTTCTCTAGTCTCTCCACATAACTGAACTCCCACATCACTAGTCCCATTTCAGTAAATCTCTTCTCCAACCTCTCCAAAAGGGCTTGACATCCTTCTGAAAGTGCATGCCCAGAATTGGGACACGATTACTTAAGAGACTCTACCAACTGAGTGCCAGGTGTGGCTCAGTTGATGGCGCTCTTGCCTTCGAGTCAGAAGACTATGGGTTCAAGTTCCACCCCAGGAACTGAGCACAAAATCTAGGCTGGCACTCCTGTGCAGTACTGAGGGAGTGCTGCACTGTCCCAGGTGCCGCCTTTCTAAAGAATTATTCAACCGAAGTCCCATCTGCCCTCTCAGGTTGATGTAAAAGCTCCAAAGGCACTATTCTGAAGAGCAGAGGAGTTACCCCAGGTGCCCTGCCCAATATTTATCCCTCAATATACGTCACAAGATGATTATCTGGTCATTGGCATATTGATGTTTGCGGAAGCTTGCTGTGCTGCCGTGTTTCCTGCATTACAACAGTGGCTACACTTTAAAAAGTATGTCATTGGTTGTAAAGTGTTTTGAGACGTCTGGTGGTCATGAAAGGTGCTATATAAAGGCAATCCTGTCTTCATTTTTAAGATTAATATTTGGTGGGAAAAACTGTGCTACTTACATAATCACTATTACCCCCTTCCAAAACAAAACCAAACAATCTGATACTTACTCCACAGAGTTACCAGCCATTTCTAACAAGAAGAAAGAATTTTGAACATATAACAAACTTGTGTCGTACAGTCAGACTTGCATGGTTGCTGAATAACAGCTCATATATATGTATATATATATACATATATATATATACACACACATATACATATATAATATATAGAGAGAGAAATAGAAAAAACCTGCTGCAATATGAGGAGCACAGCAAGTCATTTTCTGTTGCTATGAGGTCACAATGGATGCAACTGGTTTTAAACTCGTTGTCCTCCTGGCATATGTACCACTGCACTGTACAGGTGTAGCTCATTCTTACTGTGCATACAATTGATACTATGGTTCAAAATTAAGGCAGTAGAACAAGCAGCATGATCCACAATAAAAGGCTGTTTCTAATTTACGACTACAATTTGTATATTCACACAGAGGCATACATGGATTTAGTTTTACACATGATTTCTGCAAACAGAACAAAGAAATGAATGAGGTGATCTGTTTAACGAAAAGAATTTGCATTCATTCAGTTCCTTGCATGACCTCAAGATATCCCAAAGCCTTCACAGTCAATGGGAAATCAAAGTACTTATTTTCGAAGTGCACCTGTTGTTATACAGACAAACATGGTAGCTGATTTGTACACAAGGTCCCAGAAACAATGAGATAAATGCATTTGGGGAGGGCAAATGAAATGAGGGAATCACACAGTAAACAGTAGGATATTGAGCGGGGTAGAGGAAGTGCAGCACAGTGGCGCAGTGGTTAGCACTGCAGCCTCACAGCTCCAGCAACCCGGGTTCAGTTCTGGGTACTGCCCGTGCGGATTTTGCAAGTTCTCCCTGTGACCACGTGGTTTCCGCCGGGTGCTTCAGTTTCCTCCCACAGCCAAATACTTGCAGGTTGACAGGTAAATTGGCCATTGTAAATTGCCCCTCGTGTAGGTAGGAAGATGTGGTAGGGAATATGGAATTAATGTAGGATTAGCATAAATAGGTGGTTGTTGGTCAGCACAGACTCGGTGGGCCGAAGAGCCTGTTTCAGTGCTATATCTCTTAAATAAAATGTGAGAGACCTTGGAGGTCCACAGGTCCCTGAAAGTGGCAGGACAGGTAGATATAGTAGTGAAGAAAGCATATGGAATGCTTTCCTTTATTGGCCGAGGTATAGAATACAAAAGCAGGGATGTAATGCTGGAACTGTATAAAACCCTGGTTAGGCCACAGCTGGAGTATTGCGTACATTACCCATCACCACATTACAGGAAGGACATAATTGCTCTGGAGAGAGTACAGAGGACATTTACAAGAATGTTACCGGGACTTGAAAGTTGCAGCTATGAGGAAAGGTTGGATCGGCTAGGTTTGTTTTCCTTAGAACAGAGGAGGCTGACGGGCGACTTAATTGAAGTGTACAAAACTATGAGGAGCCTAGATAGAGTAGACAGGAAGGACCTGTTTTCCCTAACGGAGATGTCAATTACCAGGGGGCACAGATTTAAGGTGATTGGTAGAAGGATTAGAGGGAACATGAGGAAAGAATGTTTTCACCCAGAGGCTGATGGGTGTCTGGAATTTACTGCCCATATCAGTGGTGGAGGCAGAAACCCTTAACTCATTTAAAAGGTACCTGGACCTGCACCTGAAATGCTGTAACCTGCAAGGCTATGAACCAGGCGCTGGAAGGTGGGATTAGATTGGGCGGCTACTTTTTTCAGCTAGCACAGACACAATGGGCTGAATGGCCTCTTTCTGTACCATAACTTTTCTATGGTTCTAAGGAATCGATTATTGACACTATATATACCTTTGGTGGCACTACACAAGTAAATCTGAGAATACAGTCAAACTCAACCTGTCTCAGTTGTCTTTCTGTTGCGAATTCTCTGTTCTGCTTCTGCCTCGCTCCTTAAATCTCTTTGCTTCTGTCTTTTTTAGGTGGGAGGTGGTGCGTGGTATGGTGGGGAAAGTAACCACCGATAGTCACAAGCTGCATTGAGAGTAAGCATTGCGGGGAAATTGTGACGTTCAGTGGCTCCCTTCCCTTACCATTCCCTAATCGCTCGCTCAGCGTCACTTCCACCACTAGCCCTACCTTTTCCCCTACCACCCACATCACTTCCTATCACACCCTCACTTCCATCACTACCCCACCTTTTTCTCTCCAAACTGACCACTGTAATCTGGGCACCCTCTTACTCACCTCAATGTAACCCTTCAACCACTCTTCCCCCACAACCAAGAATGGAGCCTTCCTCACCCACAACCAGATTCCTCACTCCTACACACTCCTTTGCTGTTTCCTTTCGAAGTTCAACTTGTATTTTCTTTTAAATTAGAATGAGGGAAAAATTTACCCGTTCCCCTCTCTCTCAGCCACTAGATATTGGAATCTCTGTCTCGAGTAGATTAATTAGTATTGCCCTTTTCAAAATGTCAAGTGGAAATACTCAATTGGCTTCAAAATTCAACTTTCTTTTGAAAATCGAATTAACTTCAAATGAAGGCACTTTTAATTGAATACATTTAATAAAAAGATTCAACACAAATCAGCAGCTACAAATGTGTACTTAGAAGTATTTCTCTCTCTCTCACACTAACAGACAGCCGCTGCTATTTTCTGGAAACCTACTATGTAGGTGTTGCCTCAGGAAAAACTGTTGAAATTTGGCCTCTCACTTTTTAAAATTACTCAAAGAGGAGTTACTGGGCAAAATGTGCAAAGAGGTAAAGGAAAATGACGCACCAATACAGCTGAATGAATGGGAAATTAGGTACACTGTACATGCTCAGTGTGCAGAATCTAAATTCGGCTCAGGGCAAAACTTCCAAAGTCCAAGCCCAGACTTTTGGGAAGGCTCAGGCCTTCAAGTAAAAACTTCAATGAAGGCATTAAAATACAAATCAATGGATAAATGCCACATTTATTTTTAGATTTTCTTAATTTTGTTTTAAGCCCATATTTTAGATATTGGCAATATCAATTACTCAGGGTAAAAAAGCTGAAAAAATGTCAGAAAGCACTTTGAACAATTGATAGAAACTCAGTAATATACTCAAACTGCAACTGTTGTATGTCACATGGCAGAACCCCCCCCCCCCCCCCACCCCACCCTGAACCTTGAAAATACCTAACACGGCACTACCAAGAGGAGTAACAGGTTTTCAATGAAATATGTCCTCCATGTAGCAAATTTTATGAACAGATGTGCTGTATCCAGTGCATGTCTTGTCACACCTCAAAACATCACTCGAGCCTGATTTACTGTTTTATGAATATGACATTTCAGTCAATCACCAAAGCATTCTGAGTAGTTCACTTCCAACTTTCAAATCTCCCAGTGAGTTAGCCTGCAATATTACATATACACTGCACCTTTCTTTTAAGTCTAATTCTTTTATATTCCATTGATTTAAATTCATTTTTGAAATGTTCGTGACAAAGTATACTATAACTGTCCTATAACATATAAAGGCAGTGCATTAGTCTCTGAAGTACTCTATTTCATCTGCATCACTCAGTCCACTTGTAGAATTTGCTTTGTTTGGTTCACGGTACACCCAGATTTCAAACCTCCAGCTAAAGGCTTCAAACAGACACCTAGACGTTGAATGTAACTTCCCAAGTGAGATAACCTGGAATTTTAAGATCTTTTATGACCTTTGAGGGGTGGCACAGTGGTTAGCACCACAGCCTCACAGCTCCAGTGACCCGGGTTCAATTCTGGGTACTGCCTGTGCGGAGTTTGCAAGTTCTCCCTGTGACCGTGTGGGTTTCAGGCAGGTGCTCTGGTTTCCTCCCACAGCCAAAGACTTGCAGGTTGATAGGTAAATTGGCCATTATAAATTGCCCCTAGTATAGGTAGGTGGTAGGAAGAATTGAGAAGGTGGGGACGTGGTAGGGAATATGGGATTAATGTAGGATTAATATAAATGGGTGGTTGATGGTCGGCACAGGCTCAGTGGGCCGAAGGGACTGTTTCAGTGCTGCATCTCTCTTTGACTCTAAGTTTAAGCTCGTGCAGCAAAGGCTTTTATTTATTCTGGCCAAGGTCATACACACAACAACTAAACAGTTGCTTTCCCTGAGCCAGTGCCTACACATGGACCATTAGCAGCTCTGTTGCCCCTGCAAAATAAATGCATTTGTAACTGCATACAGATTCCTACACCCTTGATACCAATTACTGATGCAAAAGCATTTGCATTCAAGCAGAAAGAAAGAAGATGTCACAACCACGAGACATCCAAAAACACTTTGCAGCCAATGAAGTACTTTTGAAGTGGTCAATACTGCATGTAGGAAATGTGGCAGCCAAATTGCACACAGCAAGCTCCCACAATCAGCAGTGTGATAATGGCCAGGAAATCTTGTTTTATTGATGCTGATTGAGGGAGGATGCTGGTCAGGACACCAGGGATAACTGAAACGAGAACAGAAAGCGCCGGAAATACACAGCAGGTCTGGCAGCATCAGTGGAGAAAGAGTTAATGTTCCATCAGAACTGGCAAAGGTTAGAAATGTAATAGGCTTTGAGCAAGTGAAGAGGGTTGGGGGGAGGAAGAACAAAAGGGAAGGTCTGTGATAGAACAGAAAGCAGGAGAGATTAAATGACAGATATTGTGAAATAAAAGGCAAATGGTGTGCTAAATAATTGTAGTAAAAGACAAAGCATTTGTCCAAAGTGTGTGCTAATGGTAGAACAATCTCACTTCAGATTTCCAGCATCTGAAGTATTTTGCTCTTATTATACCAGGGATAACTGCCCTGTTCTTCCCTGAAAAGTGCGATGGAATCTTTTACGTCCACCTGAGAAGGCAAACAGGACCTCGGTATGACAGCCAGGTTGCTTTTCCACAAGTGACTACTGAAGGGGTGTCAATCTCATTAATTAATGCACATTCGAGAAACACTTGAAAAAAGGAAATATGAAAGCTCCTGGAAGGAAGAGTAGAAAAGTGAGATTAGAGTAAATATCTCTTGAGCTGACTGCCCTCCCTCTATACTGAAATTTGTATGATTTCTGTGAAAAAGGGTATTTACAAAAAAAGGAATGAAAGCCACATGGTTTCTTCTGACCTTACATAAGAACACAAGAACTAGAAGCAGGAGTAGGCAATTCAGCCCCTCGAGCCTGCTCCGCCATTCAATACGATCATGGCAGATCTCATCTCGGCCTCAACTCCACTTTCCTGCACGTTCTCCATAACCCTTCAACCCCATTACTAATTTAAAATCTGTCTATCTCCTCCTTGAATTTACTCAATGTCCCGGCATCCACCACACTCTGGGGTAGTGAATTCCACAGACTCACGACCCTTTAAGAGAAGTAATTTCTCTTCATCTCTGTTTTAAATCTGCTACCCCTGATCCTAAAACTATGACCTCTTGTTCTAGTTTGCCCCACCAGAGGAAACATCCTCTCTACGTTTACTTTGTCAATTCCCTTAATCATCTTATATACTTCAATTAGATCTCCTCTCATTCTTCTAAACTCCAAAGAGTAAAGGCCTAAACTGCTCAATCTCTCTTCATAAGACCCCTCATCTCTGGAATCAATCTAGTGAACCTCCTCTGAAATACCTCCAATGCAACTACATCCCTCCTCAAGTAAGGGGACCAAAACTGTACGCAATACTCCAGGTGCAGTCTCACTAATGCGTTGTACAGTTGCAGCAACACTTCCCTACTTTTATACTCAATTCCTTTAGCAATAAATGCCAAAATTCAATTTGCCTTCCTTATTACCTGCTGCACCTGCATACTAGTTTTCCATGATTCCTGCACGAGGACACCCAGATCCCTCTGCACCAAAGCACTCTGGCTTCTCTCCATTTTGAGAATAATTTGCCTTTCTATTCTTCCGACCAAAATGGATAACCTCACACTTATCCACGTTAAAATCCATCTACTAAATTTTGGCCCCATTCACCTAACCTATCTATATCCATTTGTAAATTTCTTATTTCTTTACTGCAACTTACTATCCCACCTATTTTAGTGTCATCTGCAAATTTGGCTACAGTACCTTCTATCCCTGCATCCAAGTCATTAATATAGATTGTAAATAGTTGGGGCCCGAGGACCGAACCCTGTGACACCGCACTAGTTACATCTTGCCAACCAGAAAGTTTACTTACCCACTGTTTTTTTTCATGTTTGTACTTGCTGCTGTTCAATTTTCAGTCCGTTAACACCCTATCTGTACTAATGCTTTGTCTTTCAACACACCATTAACATATTGTTTGCCTTTGCTCCATGACCTTCTGGTCGGTTATTCTCTGTGACCTTGTCCTATCTACACCTTCTCCTTTGTTATCTCTTGCCTCACCCCTGCTTTACTTGCTTAAAACCTTTCACATTTCTAATATTTGCCAGTTCTGAAGAAGGGTCACTGACCTGAAACATTAACTCTGCTTCTCTCTCCACAGATACTGTCAGACCTGCTGAGTATTTCTAGCATTTCTCGTTTTTATTGCAGAGATGTTAAGACAGGTTCAGGAGTGACAAAGGGCATTTGTAACTTTGGTTATTGCCATTTCAGTGCTGTGGCAGGGTAGAAACCTGAGTGGAGAGATCCAGAGAATTGTGGGAAAGATGAGCACAGAATTAGGAGTTCTTGAGAAATTTGAACTAATCAATTTTTTTTGTGTGGTGGATAATTTCTCTGAAACTATCTCCCCCACAAAGATCTTGCAGTGATTTTGTTGGTTCCTCCTTCAGCCAGGCTGTTCCTAATTTTCTTAGCACCTTCAGTTGTTTCTATTCAAAGATATTCCTTGATGCATTCCAACTAGCTCCATATTTATTTTCCTTTTACCGCAACCCCGCCCCCCCCCCACCCCACCCTTGGAATGCTACTGTTAACACTTAAAACTTTTTGACAGCCTGTACACTCTCACTCTGCGATCTGTTGTCTAACACTCCTACAAAGTAGTATTTCCTCCAATTTAACAGACAGGTAATCTGCTAGTATTGACAAAATACCTTGAGTTAGGCCTCTGCAAAGGCAGAGAACTTGGAGGTTTTCATTTGATCAATGCAATTCATAGTTACTTTAACAGTTTACATTACTGAAAAAGTCTACTTGCTATATGTATATACAAATACTAGCTTTCTCATTGAAACAGCAGAATTGAGCACAACTACAGAGGATTGCAAGAAGAATAGTCCATCGTAGACCGAAACTTAGATAGAATTAAATCCTGAAATCGTACAAAGTTAAATGCAAATACACATCTCAAGTTAGTTTATTTGAATGCAATAAAGACATTTTTCTTGGTCCATCTGGCATTCAATGAGGGTTGACAAAATCTATTGTGTGTATGGCTGGCAGACTTAACTATAATATTAACAATATGAAATGGGAACCAGAGACCAAGATGTTATCAAGGAAGAAAAAGTGTGGAAACCCACCACACATAGGCACACAAATGTCACTAAAAAAAACTTGCGCAAATTTGATGTAAATCTTCAGTTGCATTCACTGCTGCAAGATTTAAAATTAGCTTCCTTGCCTTTAAATTATGTCAGAGGCCAGAGTCACTGTAGCAGGCTTATTCCCCTAATAGGAACTCTGCAGCTATTTCAGTCTTGTTAATAAATCAGAGCAGATCCAATTTGCTGCTGTACAAATAAAATTAATAAAAACAAGTTGAAGCTAGCAATAGGCAAATTTAGGATTGACCGCATTAAATGAAAAAGTTTTACACAGAAATTACAATACAGAAACAGGCCATTTGGTCCAACCAGTGAATTTGATGTTTAGCCACCAGACGTGGAGTATCCTCATTCCATGTGCCTCCCCTGTTACACCTTCCCTTCAACCACCTACCTAATGTATTCTGCAAAAACATACCCGGAAGCTCTTCATCACACAGAGTGATCAGCATATGGATGTACAATAGTAGAGGCAAAAATCCTGGATTATTTAATAAGCAGCTGGATGGTATGACAGGGGACTGCAGAGTCTTTCTGGATGGATGAGTTGAGAAGGGATAAGTGCTCTTCATCGTCTCCCTTTATCTTGTGAAGTGAAATTGCCAGTCTGTGTCAAATTAGTCCATCTGCATCAGGGAACTCTGGAAATAAAATTTCTGTAGCATCCCTGAGTTACAGAAAGGGAAGGTAAATTTTTTTTTTTAAAATCCTGCACTTGATCACAATGCTGGAAGTACATGTGTGGGGGTGGGATCACAAGTGAATTAGTCAATCAGCATATTCCATCCATACAAAATTACTAAAATATTCAAGATTTCATCTGCATTGAAAGCAGTCTCCTGCACTGCTATTTTGTCCTAATGAGAGTACAATGATCTTTCCTTTTAATGGATGCTCTCTTCACAGTCATATCTGTCTCAAACTGTGGCAAAAACATTTGGTGAAACCTAAAATATCTATGGTGACGGCTGTTTTATTTCCATTTGAGCATCCTCACAAGTACACAAAAACCTTTACTCAGTCTACCCTACAGAAGGTACTGTCAAACTTCTGTTCATTTTCATGGCCCCAGCAGCAGTGAGCAGAGCAGCCAATAAGGTTGGGGGGTAGGTGTAGGGGCAATGTGGGCTCAATAGCTCCTCCCCGCTGTTGAGTTCCTGATCTCAACTTTGGCAGTCTAACAAATGGAACGGAAAACTCGATGAGCTATTCCCATCCATTGTTGCACACTCCAAGAGCCAAAAGGGAGCAATACTGGGAGAAGCCCAGTGGCCTGACCATTTCAATGAATGCAAAACTGAAAATACCAGATGATTCAATAAGTTTTGTAACTTGGTATTTAGCACATCTAATTAATAATGTAGAATTAAGAGCGCCTCCATGGCTCACTTAAGTATGGAACTGAACCATATCGATCAGACAGGTGGCACCTCTGATCCCGCGGTCTGTCTGCCATGTTGGATGAGATTGGATAAGTGTTACAAATGGCCTTTTCAGCAACAGTCTCAGGAGTGGGAAAAGAAGTCAGCTAGGGCCACCACCTGTGATGCATGCCTGGATATCACTAATCTATCTGAGCATCAACGAGAGTGCATACAACATCCCAGAAATGAGAAAAGAAACAAAACTAACAAAGGAGAAACACTGCCAATTAATGGCAAGAGACAGGCATGCTCAGGGACAATGTAAGGACAGAACTAATGAAACCCTGTTGGTGCGAAAAGGCACATTTTTCAACAATGAATACAGTCCCAACAGAAAAATAAAACACCATTCCTGCAAACTGTGTGTGTCATAGAACTCTCATCAAGCAACAATCAAGGTTAATACTGTCCTAGAGCATTAATTCAACCAAAACTTGTTGCGAACATACTCCAGTGAGGGTTTTGTCTTTTCATTAAAGCTCTTCTGATAAAAACTAAACGCAGTATTTGCTTATGTTTTGTTGTATGGATGTGAGATCTGCAGAAGCACAATATTGGATATCCACATAAATTTGAATTAGAACTCCTGACCAGATATCACAAATACAAATAATGTAAAAAGTTAACAACACCTTGTATTTATATGCAGTAAAAAGCACACGACGGTGCTTCACCAGAGTATTATCGAACAAATGTGACACCAAGCCACTTAAGCAGCCAAGGGCAAAGGAGGAGGTTGTGAGAGGTGTAGAGAGAGAGAGAGAGAGAGAGAGGGGGGAGAGGGAGATGAAGCAGCGGGGGAGAGGGAGATGAAGCAGCGGAGGAAAGGAATTCCAGAGCTTAGGAGCTAGACAGTTGAAGGTAGAGCATGGCTACCCGACCTGAACCCAACCAGACCCGACGACATGTGTCGGGTCTCTCTTCCAGGTCTGGCATTCGGGCTCGGGTCGGACACAGTGCTGCCTTTTGCTCAGGGAGGGAAATGCTTCAAAATTTGAACAGTCAGGACGTCAAGGCGGGGAACATGCATACGGACTCTGCACTAGTCTGCAGTGTGCGATTCCATCCAAGGTAGAGCACAACCTCTTTGAGATAATCAACTTCATTCCGGTGGTTGAGTCAGGTGCGGGAAAAAAAAATCAAAGGACTCGGGCCGGGTTGGATGTGGTTCTATCGGGCTCGGGTCGGGTTTCAATTGCATACCCGAACAGGCCTTTAGTTGAAGACACAACTAACAATTGTGGGGCAAAGGAAATCAGGGATGCGCAAGAGACCAGAATTGGAGGAAAGCAGAGAACTCAGAATTGTAGGGATGGAGGAGGTTGCAGAGATAAGGAAGGATAAGGTCACAGAGGGATTTGAACACATGGATCAGAATTTCATTTTTGAGGCATTGCTGGACTGGGAGCCAACGTAGGTCAGCAAGCACAGGGTGATCGGTGAACAGGATTTGGTGCAGGTAGATACTCTAGGTTGAGGGTTTCAGCAGCTGAGGCAGGGTAGAGATAAGCAATACTACAGGAGTGGAAGTAGGTGAACTTGGAGATGGAAAGGCTATGGGATCATAAGCTCAGTTCAGGTAAATTAGGACGCCAAGATTCCGCCTCGGACAGTGGTATGGGAACGGGTGGAATTGGTGGTTAAAGAACTGAATTTGAGATGGAGCTGAAGCCAGTGACTTTAATATTTAATTGGACGAAAATTTTGCTCACCCAATATTGGAATCAGACAAGAGTGTGGCAAATCAAAGGCAGTGGAGGGATCAAGAGAGGTGACGGTGAAGTAGAGTTGGGTGTCATCAGCATACATATGGAATCTGGCACTGTGTTTTTGGATGATGTTGCCAATGGGAGCATGTAGATGAGAATTATGAGACCAAGGATAGAAACCTGGGGCACACTAGAGGTAACAGTGTGGGAGTGGGAAAAGAAACAGGGTCTGAACTCACTTCCATAGAAGTCTCTTCAGCAATATTGCTAAGTTTCTTGATTACTACCATTATCCCATCCTTTGACATCCTCAGGAATCCTGCACCACTGAATGATGGGGCATGGGTCTGAACCAGTGGGTCTTCAGGCAGGGAGCTCCTGGTTTCAATTGAGACACTCTGGACAGTTGCCAAATGGAGCTTAGATTCTTCCCCACAAGACAGGGAAAAGGAACTTCAAGGACCTATATTCTTATTATTTTAATTGGCCCATTTTGCACTTGCTGAACAGAAGCTCGAATAACTTTGCCTCCTAATAGCTTCTCTTTGCCTTTCTCATGCAGACCACCCCCCTCAACACCTGCCAAGAATGAGGCATTTAATTTTGTCACATGAACACTGATTTGAAAACTGGCGCTGAAGTGAAGATTTTAAAATAATCCCCAGGCCCTTGGCTGGAAAGACATTTGCATATTAACGTACAGTGCTTGTGGAGTCAAAGGGGTTACTTTCCTTATCAAATTTAACTCACTACGGACTTTGAGCACCAGACATTGAAAGTGAGGAAGCCCAAATTTCAGGATGACTGCTGGGATGGCCAAATCTACAAACAGACGTGGTCAGACCAGCTGGTCACGTGACTAACCTGCTTGGCAACCTGTTTTTTCTGAATTGCACAAACAGTTTGAACTCAGAGACTGCAGAATGCTCCTGGACTGAAGACCTCTCCTGTCTGTCTGCTCCCATCTCTTTCTCACTGAACTCCAAATCCACTGAAGACACATGAACCCCAAGAGAGAAAATTTTCCTACAGCGAACAAGGTTTAAGAAGAATACTGGGCCCCAATGAAAAGCAAGATCTACCTACAATTAAGGACTCTACAGTGAGCTTGAAGAACCATAACAATAACCCTCTTCAGATATTGCTTCAAACTTTTCCACTTTATTTTTCTTCTGCTCTTTTCTGTTTCAATCTGTATGTGTGTATCGCGTAAGCATGCAAGCGTGAGCAGTCGGGTATCCGTAGGTATTAACCAAATTAGAGTTTAAGTGAAATAAAGTTCAACCTTTTTATCTTTAAACCTAAGAAAACCTGTTTGGCTAGTTTCTTTGCCTTATAATTGGAAGTTAGTGAACAAGGATTCACTGAGGGGCAGCTTAAAAAAAAAGGTGTGTTTGAAATTAAACCCTGAAGGGTGAAGGCTGAGAAGGAACCCTAGATCCCTTTCTCACCTGGTCGTAACACCTTCTTTTACCACACAGCAAGGGAAAAAAACCATAATTGAATTTCATTCTGGTTAACATCCCCCAGATGCTGGACCAGCCATCATTGGAGGCCCGTGGAGCAGCAAGCTACCAAGGTCACAACTGAAGATGGGAAAGTTGTTCATAAATGTCTCTTGGGCCTGGTTATGGTTTTTGCTCCAAGGGAGGTTACACCCCTCCCTAATATGGATAATAGAAGTTGGCAGGTCATGGAGAATCCCAAAATATGGTCTTATATCCTTGTTTACACTCATGACTGTAACAAATAACAGAAGAAACATTATGTTGTTATGTTCAACTAAAAAGGATTACATTCAAACAACAGAAATATGAGGGAGCTGTCCAATGAGCCAGTAGTTCACAAAAGCCTATGTCCACAAAAATTGTGGCAATGAATCAAGACAATGGCAGATAATGGAGGTTCCATTGTAGCTCTAATATTCAATAATATTTCTATTCCTGGCATGTTGTGAACATTTTTTTTTACAATGTCACACTATATATGTTTTCATAAAAATCATAAGCATAGTCAAGTGCAGTGAACTGCTGCTCTCTGCTTCTGGTGGGGCTTAAGTGTGATTTATATTTAACTTTTGTTAAAGCAAGGTCACATAGCAAACAGCAGAATGTAGAAACAAATAAGAGTTGTCAAAAGTAAAATTACATTTGGTGCTGAAAGCCTGCTCTACATCAGATATATTCGAATGATGCAAGGGGACCTCAAGGTTGTTGCAATTTTGTCTGTAACCAGATTTCTACACATTCTTTCTAATGCAGCACACCAGCAGAATATGTTTTCTGCAACGATGATGCAGTTTTCCTTTAGGTAGCTGTCTCTGTATTTTGGACATTAGGACAAGGTGCCTAAAAGTTCACCGATATTTGCAGGGGGAATTTCTTGGACACAGAGGACACAGCATTCGCCAGAGCTGGCGGGCAGCCATAAAGACAGGGCTAAATTGTGGCGAGTCGAAGAGACTTAGTAGTTGGCAGGAAAAAAGACAGAGGCGCAAGGGGAGAGCCAACTGTGCAACAGCCCCAACAAACAAATTTCTCTGCAGCACCTGTGGAAGAGCCTGTCACTCCAGAATTGGCCTTTATAGCCACTCCAGGCGCTGCTTCACAAACCACTGACCACCTCCAGGCGCATATCCATTGTCTCTCGAGATAAGGAGGCCCAAAAGAAAAAGAAAGAAAAGAAATTTCTTGGAGCAAATCAAATCCCTTTTATTGAAAGAAAATCACCATGAGTAAGAGTAAAACGGCACACTGCAGGAGGTGCTGTGATTTAAAAATAATAAAACTGGAAAAAAAAATCAAATTTCGGCTCGTGAACCCACTGCGATAAAAACTGCCATCAACAGGTTAAGTTCATTTTATGATCATGGATGACAACAACAACAACTTGTACTTGTAATGCCTTTAATGTAATAAAAAACATTATCAAATAAAATTTAACACTGAGGCACAGGAGGAGATACTAGGTCAGAGTGTCTTGAAGGAGGAAAGAGATAGAAAAATGGAGAGATTTAAGGAGGAAATTCCAGAGCTTTGACAGGACCATCAATGTCGAAGCAATTCAAATCTGGAACGAAGAACCAAAATTTGAGGAACGCAGATAGCTCGGAGGGTTGTAGGGGTTACAGAGATGACAAATCTAGGGAGGGGTGAGGCCATGGAGGGATTTGAAAACAAGGATGAGAATTTAAAAAATCAATGTATTGCTGAACTCTGAGCCAATGTAGGTCAGCAAGCACAGTGGTGATTGATGAATGGGACTTCGTGCAAATTAGGAAACAGGCGAAGTTTACACAGGTAGAACAGGGATGCCAACCAGGAGTGCATTGGAATAGTCAAGTCTAGAAGTAAAAAAGGAATGAATGAGGGTTTCAGCAGCAGATGAGCGGAGGTGGGGCAGAGTCAGGCGATGTCATGGAGGTGGAAGCAGGCAGTCTTGTGATGGCGCAGATATGTGGTTGGAAGCTCATCTTGGAATCAAATGAGACACAAAGGTTGCAAATGGTCTGCTTCCGCGACGGTTGCCAGAGAGAGGGATGGAGTCACTGGCTCGGAACGGAGTTTATAGAAGACAATTGCTTCGGGCTTTCCAATATTTAACTGGAGGTAATTGCTGCTCATCCAGTACTAGATGTTGGACAAGCAGTCTGACAATTCACAGACAGTGCAGAAGTCAATAGAGGGGGTGGAGAGGTATAATTGGGTGTTGTCAGCATACATGTAGAAACGGACATTGTGGCCGGAAATTTATACACCCCAAACGGGCAGGCTGGTGGCGGGGAGGTGGGCGTAAAATTGGGTGGGAGGCCCGGGGGTGGGGGGGGGCGATCCTGACCCCTTCCTGCCCCACTGCAACTTTATGCAGGGCGACGGAGAGCAATGGCCCGCCCGCCCAGGCTAATCAAGTAAAGCCTGGCTCGGGTATAAAATTAGAATCCGAGCCGACCCGAACCCGACCCAAGCCCTTTAATTTTTTTCACGCCCGACCCAACCCAACCCGACACGAATATCCTTCATCTGTTCCAGCAGCAGGCCATTCCTGCAGATGGAGTTGTGGGAAACCATGGGTAAGCCTGATCTCGTGACTTCCCGGAAGCAGCACTGTCCAGCCCGACCCAACCCGAGCCCGAATGCTGGACTCTGAATATAGACCAGACCCGAACCCGACAGGTGTATTCGGGTTCGGGTCAGGTAGCCAGGCTTTATAATCAAGTCCCTTCAGTGGCCAACTAACTGGCACTTAAGGGCCTCTGCCCGTCACCGCGGGTATTTTACCCTTGGCAGCCAGATGGGCATAAGCCTCAAAAAGTCTGCCTGGTGATACCAGGTGGCCTTCTTGCAGACTCTGGGGGGGGGAGGGGGTCCTCCTGATCAGGCACCCTGTGCCCCACCGAGGGCCACCCCAAGGCCCCAACCACCCCCAACGCACAACACTTCCCACCCACCCTACTCCCCTCCCATCACTCCCGGTGGCACTGCTGGGACTAAGCTGCCAGCCTGCTGATTGAATGCCAGCTCCATTAGGCGAAACTTCCTGCCTCAAGGAGGTGGAAGTCCCGCCTAAGACCAATTATGGTAGGGGGAGCGAAAAATCCCTCCGTGGTCCCCAGGCCTGGCGGAGGTGGGCTCACCCCGACTTTTCGGCCAATAGACGGGGCATCCAGTTCAACAAAAAATTCCAGCCTGTGTTTTCAGATGATGTCGCCAAATGGCAGCATGCAGATGAGAAATAGAAGGGGACCAAGGATAAATCCTTGGGGGACACCAGAATTAACGGTGTGATAGCAGGAAGAGAAGCCATTGCAAGTGATATTCTGGCCACAACTGGATAGATAAGAATGGAACCTGGAGAGTGCAATCCCAACAAGCTGGACATTGTGGAGAGGTGGTTAAGGAGGAGTGTGTGGTCAACCGTGTCAAAGGATGCAGACAGGGGGTCAAGAAAAACAAGGAGGGACAGTTTACCTTTATCAGAGTCACATCAGATATCATTTGAGATTTTGATTAGAGCCATTTCGGTACTTGGCAAGGGTGGAAATCTGATTGGAGGATTTCAAACATGGAGTTCTGGCAAAGATGGGCACAGATTTGGGAGGCAACAACACGTTCAAGGTCTTTGGATAATAAAGGGAAGTTGGAGATGGGTAGTAGTTTGCAAGGACGGAGAGATCAAGGGGTTTTTTTTTGAGGAGAGGGGTCTAAGATGGCAGATTTGAAGGAGGGGGCAAAACTTGAGGGGAAAGAGCCAGCAATCAATATCAGCAAACATGGGGACCAGGATGAGGCTCATACAGAGGTCAATTAAGATCCTCATATTGTTACATAAATGCTGAATGAATTAATACGTGTCATTGAAGAGACTGCTGATATCCTGGCTCTGGTATGCTCTTTCTTTGTATTTTGCTTTGAAATGCGCCATAGACAGTGAGGTGCAACACAAAGAATTGTGCATTTTCTGTACATCAAATCAAATGAGCCAAAGATGTATTTGTTTATCGTCTCACTAAGCTTTAAACTATAAGGCACAAAAAAACCTTATAATCCGCTGTCACACTTTCTCTATTTATTTAATAGAACCATAAATCTATTTGACTATTGCTTGAAGAGACAAACGATTGCAGGCACACTGAGCATATAAATTGCTAGATGCGAAAAGCCCACAATCCATTTAGTTCATCTTCTTCCATCCTGGTAGTCTTATGTTACAGTGACGATGGAGTTGTTGACTAATCAATGCAATCAATTCCTATCAATTAGTCTACAACCAATGCAGACATGTGGCAAGGAAAACTCCAGTGGCAGAGCACTTCAGGAAACAGAGGTTCAAAGTCACCTATTCCTCCCAAGCATGCAACACTTATGACATGCCATGACTCCAATTACTCTTATACTGTATCCCAAATGCTACTTTCTGAAAGAAATTTATCAAATCTATTATTTAGTTTATTTATTTATTTATTTAGAGATACAGCACTGAAACAGGCCCTTTGGTCCACCGAGTCTGTGCCGACCATCAACCACCCATTTATACTAATCCTACAATAATCCCATTACCCTCTCACATCCCCACCTTCCCTCAATTCCCCTACCACCTACCTATACTAGGGGCAATTTACAATGGCCAATTTATCTATCAACCGGCAAGTCTTTGGCTGCGGGAGGAAACCAGAGCACCCAGCGAAAACCCACGCGGTCACAGGGAGAACTTGCAAACTCCGCACAGGCAGTACCCAGAATCGAACCCGGGTCGCTGGAGCTGTGAGGCTGCGGTGCTAACCACTGCGCCACTGCGCCGCCCCATTTATCTACATTTATCAATATTAACTGCTTCCACCATCTCCCTTGGAAATCTGTTCCATCAACTGACCATGTACTCACTGGAGTACTGTTTCCACAGATTAGTTTTGAATTCCATTCCACCACCAACCACCCCCGCACCCCCCCCACCCCACCCCACCGCCCCGCTTTAAATGCAGGCCACATTCTCTGGTTCTACTGTTCTGGAGAATGTGAAACAGCTTGTTGTGGTCAACATAACCTCGTCCCTTTAGAATCCTAAAAACCACCACAATATCACCTCTTAACTTTCTCTTTTCCAGTGAGAACGTGACCAATTTACATAATCGCTCCTCATAATCCAACCCCCTCCAATCCCCCAATCATTCTGGTTGCTCTCCTCTGTATCCTTTCAATAACTAATATATTTTTGTACTGCAATGACCAGAACTGTACACAATATTTTAAGTGCAGGTGCACCGATGATTTATAATCCCACTTCACATGGCTCAATGTTTTGTCATTTAATTACATACCAACATTGGATTTGGTTTTATTTTAACTGACAATTCACCTCAACAGCAGCTGAAATTGACAGATAAATGCCTGAAAGTAAGTGCTGATATTTCTTGTCTTAGGTTGGTTTAACCCCTGAACCCTGTTGCATTTCATTTATCATGCAGAGCCACTTCACAGGGCTTCAGTGCACCCGCAATTGCCCTTTTACCTAAAAAGCTGACAACCTTTTGTTTGCCTCAACCTCTTTCACCCCACCTCCAGCTTTTGGGACATTTTCCCTGTGCCCTTGCCTCTTCAATATGCTGGCTGAGTTTCAAGAAAAAAAGGTTCAAGGAAAAAAAATCTCACATTCTAGTGACTGTGCACTCATGCAGCATGCTAGTTTTAGTTGGCTCAGATTATATCAAGGAACTGAAGCACAGTGAAATGCCCTCAAAGTTGACTGCAGTGAATATTGTTTTACGACTGCCACACATTTTACTACACCCTACAAAAGTGAAGCTACAGTCACTTCTCCAGTTATTGACTTTTGGAAACTGACCAAAAAAGTAGGACTCCTTTAAATCAGATTTGAAATTGCATTTTTAAAGTAGCAAAATCACATGCTGATTCAGACTTTGCTTATTAATGTAAACAAGGTCATTGTACACCCATTATTATTCCTTTCACACATCCAGCACAGTGTCTGCATTAATTCATATACAGTACAGCCATAGAATGCTTGCACCCCCAAGATCATTCGACCTCAGTCTAACAAGGAACTGCACTTGCTTATCACTTCAACTTGAAATCAGCATGGAGTTTACCAAATATGCAACTTCCAAACGTTTCCATTTCCAGAACTACTTCTGCTTTTCTTACATTACGGGAAAACTCATGACAGTTATTTCACAGTGATTTAAAGAAGTGGCTGAAAGCACTCTGTGTCTCATCTTCCTACAGATGGTAATGGTTTGATTCTATAACAAGCAGAACAAAGAGTAACAATCAGTGTACCATGCATGACAAAATCCACACCTCTGATTAATCCCTCTGACATCTTTTGGAAAACCAGTCTATCTGCTGTTCAGTCATTGTTTATGTTTGAATTTTTTTTAATGAATATTTAGTAATTTGAACTAAGTACAGTAAATAAAACAAGAGGATTTTTAGTTCACACAAAAATTAATGTTAAATTACTTTGAGTTGACCAACTGAACTTACATTTGGAAATTCTTGTACAGCAGAAACAAGCACCCAAGATGGGCACCAAAAATAAAGGGCAACAAAAATTGGAGAAGGTGAAGGTGGAGAAAGGAGAGTACCTACATCTACAAAGCAATGCAGAATCACTGCTGACACCATGCATCTCCTCCAAGGCCATGGGCATCATGAGCTCCTTTGTGAATTATATTTGTAAACTCAGAGGGTGAATCTTCCAATCTGGCTCATTATAACAGTAGTTTGATACACAAACTCATGGGAGATCCAGACAATGTGTGCCTGCTGCTGTTCGTGAGCTGGCCAAGTGCACTGTCGGAAGGGCCAAAGCCTGGAAACAGGTGCACCGGCTCCAAATAAAACTCCACAGCATACTGAAAAAAAAAGTAGACTGTACTTCAAAAGCCTCTCAGTTAGTTTTTGGAAGTTGTGAATTGCCAAAACTTCAACCTCTTAGAACCACAGAAAATATACAGCAGAGAAGGAGGCCATTCAGCCCATCGTGTCCGCGATGGCCGCAATAACTACTCGCCCAAACTAATCCCACCTTCCAGCACTAGGTCCATAGCCCTGCAGGTTACACCGCTTCAAATACATGCCCAGACACCTTATAAATGAATTGAGGGTTTTTGCGTCCACCACCATTCCTGGCAGTGAATTCCAGACACCCACCACCCTCTGGGTGAAAAAGATTTTCCTCATATCCCCTCTAATCCTTCTACCAATCATCTTAAATTTGTGCGCCCTGGTAATTGACCGCTCAGCTAGGGGGAACAAGTCTTTCCTGTCTACTCTATCTAGGCCTCTCATAACTTTGTACGCCTCAATTAAGTCACTCCTCAGCCTGCTCTGTTCTAAGGAAAACAACCCCAGCCAATCCAATCTTTCCTCATAGCTGCAACTTTCAAGGCCTGGCAACATTCTTGTAAATCTCCTCTGCAGTCTCTCCAGAGCAATTATGTCCATTCTGTAATGTGGTGACCAGAACTGTACGCAATACTCCAGCTGTTGCGCCATGGAGAGGTCACTCACTGACCACCTCCAGGCGCGTATCCATTGTCTCTCGAGATAAGGAGGCCCAAAAGAAGAAGAAGAAAGAAAGAAGAAAATACCTTTCTGCAATAACTTTCCTATCATGTGAATGTTCTTTGGCCTGCTTGTCTCGAGAGACAACGGGTAAGTGCCTTGAGGTAGTCAGTGGTTTGTGAAGCAGTGCCTGGAGTGGCTATAAAGTCCAATTCTAGAGTGACAGACTCTTCCACAGGTGCTGCAGATAAAATTGGTTGTCAGGGCTGTTACACAGTTGGCTCTCTCCTTACACTTCTGTCTCTTTTCCTGCCTCGACTCGCCTCTCTTTAGCCCCGCCTTTATAGCTATCCACCAGCTCTGGCGATCGCTGGCAACTGACTCCCACAACTTGTGATCAATGTCGCAGGGCTGCATGTCACGTTTGCAGACGTCTTTAAAGCAGAGATATGGACGGCCAGTGGGTCTGATACCAGTGACGAGCTCGCTGTACAATATGTCCTTGGGGATCCTGCCATCTTCCATGCGGCTCACATGGCCAAGCCATCTCAAGCACCGCTGGCTCCATAGGGTGTATATGCTGGGGATGTTGACCGCCTCGAGGACTTCTGCATTGGAGATACGGTCCTGCCATCTGATGCCAAGGATTCTCTGGAGACAGCGAAGGTGGAATGCGTTGAGTGTATGTGGGAAGTCAATAAATACAAATTCTTGACAGTTATCATTTCAATAGCTGTTGAAATGTACATCTCATTTGACTGCACAGAACTTTGCTCAGTCCCAACAAGATGGTAATAATTTCAAAAAGGATAGGAAACATTGCACACACTATCAAATTTGTTGTTAAAAACATAATCAAATTAATTGATAAGATTGAATAATACGTCACCAGTGATTACAGCGAAACCCTATTTGACGCATATACTAATCAGTAACACTGGAATTGGTAGGGTGGTTCAAAAGTGTGCATACGTCATAATCTGTTGATCGCACAGAAGAGAAACAACAATAGACAATTATGTAATTGTCTTGACTGCTTAACCAATAGAGAAAAACAACCATGCACTGCCATAGATGAACTCAATGATTCAAGGTACAGGAGCTGCAAACCTACATAAAAACATCACAAAGTAAAATATTTTTACACTGCTGCAATATAATACTTTCTTAACATGCATGAGTTGCACTCACGATCCTCACTGACAAAAAAAAGACTTCTATTTATGTGGCTCTTTCATTGCCTCAGGACATTTCAAAGCGCTTTCTAGCCAATGAAGTACTTTTGAAGTTTAATCACTATTGTAATTTAGAAAATGTAGGAGCTCCCACAAACAGCAATGAGATAATGACCAGATAATCTGTTTTCAGTGTTGGTTGAGGGCTAAGTGTCAGCCAGGACAGAGAGAAGAACTCACCTGCTCATCTACAAATAGCGCTGCAGAAATTTTTTATGCCCACCTGAGGGGGCAGACAGGACCTTGGTTTAAGGTCTCACCTGATCTCAGGCACCTCTGACAGCTGAGCACTCCGTCAGTTCTGCAGGAGTGCCAGCCTGGATTCTTTGCTGTCTGGAGTGGGTCTTGAACCCACAACATTCAGATTATGGAGAGAGTACCACTGAGCCAGTGGTCATACTGACATTGGCCTCCAATTAAAATTTGCACCCTCACGACTTTCATGACTGCCAGGACCCCACGTTCCACACCCATCCCCCCCAGCTCTAATCTCCTCCAGCACCACAATTACTCCCCCCACCCAAACTTTCCGCTTGAGTCTGCCCTCTAGTGCATACCCCCCTCCCTTCACCTCATGAATTCACCTAGATGAATTCATACTCTGCAAATCACTCCCTATACCCTCGCTTCCCTCCTTTAAGACCCTCCTTAAGACCCACCTCTCCAATCAAGCATCTGATTATCCTTCCTAATATTTAATTTTTCTTTGAACTTAGCATTGTTTCTTGTCAGAGGTGTAGAGAAAAAGAAACATTTTCCTGTATGAAAGATGCTTTATAAATGCAAGCTGTTGAGACTCACGATGTATATTGATAGTAATACCAGAAGTAAATTAGCCCAACTTGTTTTTTGGGAGCTAGGGAGCGCTGAAAATGTTTTACATTGTCCCAAGACTACTTCAATCCTTGACTACACAAACCAGAGATACAGGAAAAAAATAATTTCACAACTGGGAACTGCTACAGATTTCAGAACAATTTCAGAGGCCATTTGGCCCATCTTTTCTGTGCCAGCACAAAACTGAAAAATGTTAGCATATAATAAAGGGGATAAACCTGCTATTAAATCTCTGAGAACTGACACAACTATTGAGACACAGGCTCCTGATTACACCCTTTTTTTTGAAACACCATTGCAATTGGGCGGCACAGTGACGCAGTGGTTAGCACTGCAGCCTCACAGCTCCAGCAACCCGGGTTCGATTCTGGGTACTGCCTTCGTGGAGTTTGCAAGTTCTCCGTGTGACCGCGTGGGTTTTCACCGGGTGCTCCAGTTTCCGCCCACAGCCAAAGACTTGCAGGTTGATAGGTAAATTGGCCATTATAAATTGCCCCTAGTATAGGTAGGTGGTAGGGGATGTGGTAGGAATATGGGATTAATGTAGGATTAGTATAAATGGGTGGTTGATGGTCGGCACAGACTCGGTGGGCCGAAGGGCCTGTTTCAGTGCTGTATCGCTAAATAAAAATAAAATAATAGTGTGGCTTAAAACAACTAATTAATTAGTCTAATTTATTAATAATTACTAATTAGAATAGTGCTGTTTGGACACTGTGAGTTGTGTGTGAAGGATTTTACTGACTCTAGAAAGGAGGTGTTCTTTGCAGTCTTTCTTTTCTGCCTTTTCAGCCTCTACGGTACAGGGGAAGAAGCTGATTGGCGAGTAACTAGTAAGTTATTCCACTTATTACATTAGCAGTAGTTAGTTTGTAAAGCTAAGTAATGGCAGGGCAGCTCGGCCAAGTGGAATGTGCCTCCTGTGGCATGTGGGAAGTCGCAGACGCACCAAGTGCCCTTGACAAACAAATCTGCAGGAAAGGTCATCGGCTGCAGAAGCTTGAGCTCCGGGTGTTGGAACTCCAGCAGTGGCTGGAGTCACTGTGGCACATCCGCGAGGCTGAGAACTACGTGGATAGCACATTTCAGAGGTAGTCACCCCAGAGCTTAACAGAGCACAGGCAGAGAGGGACTGGGTGGCTGCCAGAAAGACAAGGTGGTCAAGGCAGGTAGTCCAGGAGTTCCCAGAGGACATCCCACTTTCTAACCAGTATTCAGTTCTGAGTACTGATGGGAGAGAGGGTTCCTCTAGAGAGTGCAGTGAGAGTCATGACTAGAGCACCATGGCTGGCTCAGCTGTGCACAGAGGGAGGAGAAAGGACAAGAGAGCAATAGTGATAGGAGATTCTATAGTTAGGGGAACAGATAGGCATTTCTGTGGTCGCAGATCTGATTCCAGGATGGTATGTTGCCTCCCTGGTGCAAGGATCATGGATATCACCGAGCCGCTACAGGGCATTCTGGAGGGCAAGGGTGCACAGCCAGAGGTCATGGTCCACATTGGTACCAACAATATAGAAAGAAAGAATGATGAGGTCCTGCAGGCTGAGTTAAGGGAATTAGGAATGAGATTGGTAAGCAGGACCTCAAAGGTAGTACTCTCCAGGTTACTCCCAAGGCCACGTGCGAGTGAGTATAAAAATAGGAAAATACACCAGATGAATGCGTGGCTGGAGAGATGGTACAGGAGTGAGGGCTTCAGATTTCTGGGGCATTGGGACCGATACTGGGGAAGGTGAGACCTGTACAAGCCGGACGGTCTACACCTGAACAGGACTAGGACAAATATCCTTGCAGGAAGGTTTGCTAGTGCTGTTGGGGATGGTTTAAACTAGCTTGGCAGGGGGATGGGAACCTGAGCGCAGTCTTAGATAGGACATTTTCAGTGCAGGGAGCAGGAGGCAGAAAATTAGCGAGTGACTCTGAAAGACAGAAGCAGTAAAGGTTAAAAAGTGTGCAGCACAGGAATTTGGCATTGTTAAAGGGTATTTATTTAAACACAAGGAGTATAGTAAATAAAGCCGATGAGCTGAGGGCACAGATAGACACATAGCAACATGATACTGTTGCTATAATGGAACTTGGCTTAAGGAGGGGCAAGAATGGCAACTCAACATCCCCGGATTTGGAGTTTTCAGGCAGGATAGAGACTGAGATAAAAAAGGAGGGGGTGTAGCATTATTAGTTAAGGAATCAATAACAGCTGCGAGTAGGGATGATGTGCTAAATGAACTCATCAAATGAGGCCATATGGGTGGAGCTCAGAAATAAAAAAAGGGCAGCCAGATGACTAGGAGTGTACTATAGACCCCCAAATAGAGAGAGGAAGGTAGAATAACAAATATGTAGGCAAATTTCTGAGTGCAAAAACTGTAAGGCAATAATAGTTGGGGATTTCAATTACCCAAGTATCAACTGGGATACAAACAGTGTGAAGGGCACAGAGGGAACAAAATTCTTGAACTATGTTCAAGAGAACTTTTTTAGCCAGCACGTAACAAGCCCAATGAGAGGGGGCGCAATTCTAGATTTAGTCTTCGGTAATGAAGCTGGGCAAGTGAAGGAAGTAACAGTGGGTGACCATTTTGGAGATAGTGACCATAACATAGTAAGCTTTAGCATAATCATGGAAAAGGACAAAGATAAAACAGGAGTAAAAGTTCTAAATTGGGGGAAGGCAAATTTTAAGAAACTAAGAGGTGACCTGGCGAAAGTGGACAGGATACAGCTACTTGAAGGAAAATCATTGGCAAACCAGTGGGAGGCATTCAAAAGCGAGATACTACATGCACAGTGTAGGCATGTATCCACAAAGACAAAGGGTGGTACTGCAAAATCTAGAGCCCCCTGGTTATCTAGAAGCTTAGAGGGTAAGTGAAAGCAGAAAAAGAAAGCTTATGACAGTCACAAAAATCTTAATACTTTAGAAAGCTGAGAAGAGTATAGGAAGTGCAGGGGTGAAGTAATAAAGGAAATTAGAAAAGCAAAGAGGACATGAAAAATTATTGGCAGGTAAAATCAAGGAAAACCCAAAGATATTTTATCAGTACATTAAAAGCAAGAGGATAACTAAGGAAAGGGTAGGGCCTATCAGAGATGTACAAGGGAACTTATCCATGGATGCAGCAGATGTGGTCAGGGTTCTTGGTGAGTTTTTTGCCTCTGTCTTCACAAAGGAGAGGGATGATGCAGACATTGTAGTAAAAGAGGAATGTGAAATATTAGATTCGATTAGCATAATGAGAGGGGAAGTAGTAGAGGGTCTGACATCCTTGAAAGTTGATAAATCACCAGGGCCCGATGGATTGCATCCCAGGTTGTTAAAGGAAGCCAGGGTGGAAATAGTGGATGCGCTGAGGATCATCTTCAAATCCTCACTAGATACAGGAGAGGTACCAGACGATCAGAAGTCTGCGAACGTTGTACCATTGTTTAAAAAGGGATAGGCCAAATAATTATAGGGTGGTCAGTCTGACCTCAGTGGTGGGTAAATAGTTAGAATCTATTCTTAGGGACAGGATAAACTGCCACTTAGAAAGGCACAGATTAATCAGGGATAGTCAGCATAGATTTGTTAAGGGAAGGTCATGTCTTAATTGAATTTTTTGAGGAAGTAACAAGAAGGATTGATGAAGGCAGTGTAGTGGATGTGGTCTTCATGGACTTTAGTAAGGCATTTGACAAGGTCCCACATGGCAGACTGGTCAGTAAAATGAAAGCCCATAGGATACATGGGGAACGTGACAGGTTGGATCCAGAATTGGCTCAGGGACAGGAAACAAAGGGTAGTACTGTGAATGGAAAGCTGTTTCCACTGGCGTTCCACAGGGCTCAGTGTTGGGGCTCTTGCTGTTTGTGGTATATACTAATGATTTGGACTTAAACGTGGGAGACATGATTGGGAAATTTGCTGATGACGCAAAAATTGGCAAATGGAATTCAATCCAGATAAGTGAGAGGTAATTCATTTGGGGAGGGCAAATAAAGCGTGGGAATACACAATGAACTGGAAGATATTGAGAGGGGTAGAAAAAGTAAGAGACCTTGGAGTGCATGTCCACAGGTCCCTGGAGGTGGCAGGACAGGTAGATAAGAGTGGTGAAGGCGGCATATGGAATGCTTTCCTTTATTGGTCGAGGTATAGAATTCAAAAGTAATGCTGGAATTGTATAAAACGCTGGTCAGGCCACAGTTAGAGTATTGCGTACAGTTCTGGTCACATTACAGAAAGGACATAATTGCTCTGGAGAGAGTACAGAGGAGATTTACAGGAATGTTGCAAGGACTCGAAAGTTGCAGCTATGAGGAAAGATTGTCTAGGCTAGGGTTGTTTTCCTTAGAACAGAGGAGGCTGAGGGATGACTTAATAGAGATGTAAAAAATGATGAGAGGCTAGATAGACAGGAAGGACCTGTTTCCCCTAGCGGACAGGTCAATTACCGGGGGCACAGATTTAAGGTGATTGGTAGAAGGATTAGAGGGAACTTGAGGAAATACGTTTTCACCCAGAGGGTGGTGGGTGTCTGAAATTCACTGCCAGGAATGGTGGTGGAGGCAGAAACCCTCAATTCTTTTAAAAGGACATGCACCTGAAGTGCTGTAACCGGCAAGGACATGGACCAGGTGCTGGAAGGTGGGATTAGATTGGGAGGCTAGTTTTTTTTCTGGCCGGTACGGACACGATGGGCTGAATGGCCTCCTTCTGTGCCGTAATATTTCTATGGCTCTATGGCTCTAACTACAAATATAAAAACATGCAAGTCTGACTGTACAAAAACTACCTTTCCTAATTAGATAGGTTTGGAGAAGGGAACTGCACGAGTGACACAGAACTGCATGGACTTTGTTTTTATAAAAGTAAAATTTCAATACTTCTATATAAATTTATCAACCCTAAATTATCCAGTTTTGGTTGTTCAATCAATGCATTTCCATTATTTCTGAACAAAGATCCCGGTGTGTACTTAGTTGGTTCTAGCAGGGCAAGCATCAGTGCGTTCAGGCTGCGGACTGGACAAAACAACACAAGTTCCAGCTCCAGTTCCAACTTATAAATGTCTTTAACATAACTGACTTTATTTTACAATCTGCGTTTTCCCCTCAATATGGTGCGCAGTTTCATTGACATCAGCCACCCTGTGGTACCTGTAAGTGGGAGGAAATCAGTGAGGGTTTCCAATCCTGATCCCTCTCCAGTGAGCCCTAGTGCAAAGTGCATGTATGGGGAGATCTGGTGAGGACACGATCAGATACAACCATGGTTAAACAGCCTTCCAGCACTCTCTGCATAGGTTCACATATGATTAGGTCCCAACGATGCTGAGGGAAGGATGGAAATTGCAGAAGTATTGGCGATAATCTTCCAATCCATCTTGATATGGAGAATTGCCAATAAACCCAGAAACTGCAGACCAGTCAGTTTTGTTTCAATGATAATCCAGGAAAAAAACTGACAGTCATGTGGACAACAACAACTTGAATTTGTATAGCACCTTTAACATAATAAAACATCCCAAGGAACTTCACAGGAGCGTAGCAAAACAAAATATGACACTAAACCACATAAGAAAGTATGTCAGATGACCAAAAGCTTGATTAAACAGGTAGGTTTTAAGGAGTGTCTTAAAGGAGGAAAGTGGGGTTGTGAGACACAGATGTGTAGGGAGGGAACTCAGGCAGCTGAAGGCACAGCTACTAATGTTACAGCAATTAATATTGGGATGCTCAAGAGTTCAGAATAAGAGGAGCACAGATATGACTGCTTTAGGGCTGGAGATTACAGAGACAGCGAGGGACGAGGCCATGGACAGATTTGAAAACAAGGATGAGAATTTTAAAACAAGACATTGCTTGACCAGGAGCCAATGTAAGTCAACCAACACAGGGGTGATAGGTGAAAGGGACTTGATGCAAGTTAAAACATGGGCAGCAGAGTTTTGGATGGACTCAAGTTAACAGAGGATAGAATGTGGCAGACTAGCCAGCAGTGCAATGGAATAGTCAAGTCTAGCAGTTAGAATGGCATGAATGAGGGTTTCAGCAGCAGATGAGCAGAGACAGGTGCAAAGTTGAGCGATATTGGGGAGGTGCAAATAGGCCGTCTCAGTGTTGGCACGAATACATGGTCAGAAGCTCCCCTGGGGTCAAATATGACACCAAGATTGTGAACAGACTGATTAGTCTGAGACTGTTGTCAAGAAGCGGGATGGAGTCGATAGCAAGGGAATGAAGTTTGGGAGGGTACCAAAAACAATGGCTTCAGTCTCCCCAATATTTAAGTAGAGTAAGTTTCTGCTCATCTTGCGCAGATGAATTAATAAAAGCCAACACGGAGTTATTCAAAGCAAATCATATTTAACTAACATGATTGAGTTTTTTGATGTAACAGAAAATGTTGATGAGGGTTAGGACATTGATGTGGTGTAAATGGACTTCCAACAGGCTTTTGATAAAGTAACCCATAATAGGCTTGCCAACAAAGTTGAAGCCAATGAAATAAAATGGACAGTAGCAGCATGGATAAGAAGTTGGATGAGTGACAGGAAAGAGCATTGGTGAACAGTTATTTTTTGGACCAGAAGAAAGGAGAGTGGGATTCCCCAGAGGTTGGTACTGAGACCATTGTTTTTCTTGATATATATCAATGACCTAGACTTGGGTGTACAGGGCACAATTAAAAAATCAGCAGGATGACAAAACTTAGAAGTATAATGTACGGTGAGGAGGATAGTGAACAAGGCATAGACAGGCTGGTGGAATGGACAGACAATGTGGCAGATAAAACTTAATGCAGAGAAATGTGAAGTGATACATTTTTGTAGAAAGAACAAGGAAAGGCAATATAAACTAAAGAGTACAATTCTAAAGTGGGTGCAGGAACAGAGGGACCTAGGGGTATATGTGCACAAATAATCAAAGGTGGAGGACAGGTTGCGTAAGTGGTTAAAAAGGCTTTATAAATCAAGGCATAGGGTACAAAAGCAAAGCAGTTATGATGAACCTTTATAAAAAACACAGGTTCATCCTGAATTGGAGCAGTGTCCAATTCTGCACATCGCACTTTAGGAAGGATGTGAAGGCTTTAGAGAGGGTGCAGAAAAGATTTACAAGAATGGTCCAGGGATGAGGTTTTAACTTCATGTTAAACTTCATCGCTCAACTTCACACCTGTCTCAGCTCATCTGCTGCTGAAACCTTCATTCATCCTATTGTAATTAAATTATTCAAAATCCTGAGAATAAGAATTTTGTTTTTGTAGTACCAGTTAGTATAAGTGAACTTCAGTAACATGGATAGAATGGAGAAGCTGGGATTGTTCTCCTTGGAGAAGATTGGAAGGAGATTTGATGGCGATGCTTAAAACAATGAGGGGTCTGGATAGAGTAGATAGATAAATTGTTCCCATTGGTAGAAGGGTCGAGAACCAGAGGACACCAATTTTAAGGTGAATTGCAAGAGAACCAAAGGCAACACGAGGAAAAACTTTATGTAGCAAGTAGTTAGGATCTGGAATGCACTACCTGAGAGGGTGATAGAGGCAGATTCAATTTCAAAAGGATAAACCGCTGAAGAGAAAAAATTTGCAGGATTACAGGGAAAGGTCAGGGGAGTAGGACTTGCTAAATTGCTCTTGCAGAAAGCTGGCACGGCCTCAACAGGTCAAAGAGCCTCCTTCTGTGCTGTAACCATTCTATAACTCTATGAAAAGGGTAACTAAATCATTCTAGAAATTATTTTCAGTGCAACTATACCAATTCAAATGGTTCCATAACAGATCAACACACAGTTCAAATCTCAACCAGTAGAAAGTATGTGAGTGAAGTACTTTGAAGCTGGCTCTTTTATAACAAGAGCAACTCCTATAAATACAGAACAAGTCTATGAGCCATGAAAATGAGAAAAGACAGCTGAACGATTTGATCCTAAACCCTTCACTGAAACTGGAAAATGAAAGAGAAGTGAGCCCCTAATATGGGAAGGGAGCAGGGTAGGGAGAGAAGCATGTAGGAGTCACAAATTAGGAAAGGTGACTCTGGTCAGAGAAGGAAGGCAACAGGTTATACACCCGGAGATTTTTGAATGGAAAACTGAATAGTGCACTGAAAAGTTCTCAGCAAATCATTGAAAATCCATTGAACAAAAGGGCACAAAAGTAGCTAATTTAAGGCAATGAAAATGGAATAGTAGTCATGAAAAATGTTCGATTCCAATTTGTGATTTTTGTCTCTTTATTTTATATTCACAATTGTCATTTTTATCTGTACTAAATGTGAAGTATTTAAATTGAGTTTAACTTCAAAATCTACCTTTGTGTTGCAATTAATCCCAGGATATCACACTGCTTTCACTTATACTAACTGATACTACAAAAACAAAATTCTTATTCTCAGGATTTCAAATAATTTAATTTCTCCATACAAAAATAGAATCAAAATTCAACAGACAGTTTTATTTCATATCAAATATGGAAACTAACCTAGCCACAAACTGGGGAAAACCTTGAACTGGAACACCCAGATCCCCACATGGTAAATCATTTATTATCCTTAGGTAACATCAGTGAAGGAAAGGTGGGGAGGAGAATGTGAAGTGCTTGCCCTGAAAATTTCCCTCAACAGGATGTGATTTTTGGAGTTTAGATGGAAACCCAGTCCCTGTTCATGCTCTTTAAAGAAAGAATATGCACTATAGAACACCTTTCACAGCCTTAGGACAATCCAAAGAATTTTACAGCCAATGGAGTACCTGTTATAATGCAGGAACAAACAACTTATCCACGGGAATATCACACACAAGTGCGAACACATGCTCCCAGATCACCCACAGACTCTAACAGGAGTCAGTGAATGACCATCAACAGCAGAAACCCTGCCTAACCAAATGACTACTACTCTGTTTGAGGTCAATTTAACACAAACCATGGAAACTGAGACCATCGTGATCTGTATACTTCAGTGGATCAGCCAGACATCCAGCACCACTTTTGAACATCACATGGTCCCAGCATGTATCTCATTCCAGGTGTGAGTTGAAATAATTTACATTACAAACCATACATGGCCCAACAAAAAAAAATTCAACATAACTAAGTGCAATGAAATGTTACATAAACATGTACAAGAAAGTCAAATTACAGGCCTTGAAATGCCCTCCATCATCCTACATAACTACATCATTCCTGAAACTACACAAGGACAGGGTGGATGTACGATTTATTTATTTATATTTGTTTTTTGTTTGTGTCACTGTGTTAGCTAACCACTGCAAGTACAGAATACCAGTCAGGTTCCATGGTGTTAAACAGCATTAGGAGGCTATCACAGAAGCAACTCACTGAGGTCATATTACTCAGAAATTACACAGTAGTTGTTCTGTGGTATCCCCGTATTGTTTCAACTCACCAAATGTGTGACAGGACAATCCCTCCTCATTGATGAAAGATAATTAATACATTTTTAAAAACTCTCAGCCTGTCGTGAACTATTTTTTTCGATACAAATACCTAATCCACATCTAACCATGAAAAACGCCTATGGTAACTGAACACTTCTGCATGGGATTTGGGTGGCCCTGCCACGCCTCGGCTGGGAGGATGGCGTAACTACAGCGTGACCTGTTTACATAGACAGTCTCCATTATAAATATTGCTTGAGAAATCTGCAATTAAAGTATGGGACCAAAAAAATGCTGATTGAGTCCAATTTCCCTCCCCACCTTCCTCGTCGGACAACGAAACACAGCAACAAATATGTTAAGTGACACCAGCCGTGGTTTAGGGAAAAGTCCTCGCCAGTTAAAGACGCCGACACACTAACTCCGCTCGCACTTTTAACCGCTCCCTGTCAAACTGCTTCACCGATTGCCAACAGAAGGGGAGCCCGGGGCCAGCCTATCTCCTAACCGAGGCGAATTCTCTCCCTGATGAGGACAGGATGACGCCTAAGCCGTCCCGTCCTCTCCTCCCCCCGCCCGTCGGCCACCACTTCTTTACCTCACGAAAACCCGGCCGTCCTCTTGACGCCTCCCGCCCGCTCACTCGGCGACCGCCGAACCCTCCGCCGCCGTCGCCGAACCCCGCCCACCGCCACCCTCATTGGCCGGTCCGCCCGGCCCCGCCCACCGCCACCCTCATTGGCCGGCCAGCCAGGCTCCGCCCACCACCACCCTCATTGGCCGGTCCGCCCACCGCCACCCTCATTGGCCGGTCCGCCCGGCCCCGCCCACCGCCACCCTCATTGGTCGGTCCGCCAGGCCAAGCCGACCGCCACCGGTCGGCCGTCCGAACCCCGCCCACCGCCACCCTCATTGGTCGGCCAGATACATCCACCCGATTGGTCGGCGGAGAACACCGTGCGCGGCTTAGCGACGTCACTTCCACCGTACAGCTAAGGGGAGGTGTGGGACTGAAAGAGGTAGGAGTAGGATGTAGCCCAACTCCTCCTAAACGGTTTGTGGGGGGTGGTAGTTGCACTGGGCGTTATCTGCACCGTGCTTGAGATTCATCACCAGCTTCTTGCATCATATTCGGAATAGGTAACAGGTTCCTGGATAAATATTTGGTAACGTTATCCATCCGCTGTCGTCCCAAGTGTCGCCTTGTTTGCTGTACAAAGAACGTTGTCTTCACTGAAGCTTAGCGAGGCAATTTGAGACATCCTAGCCTTATTGTTCTGGGTACACAACCCTGGAGTTGTGTCTCAGGCTCACTCATCGCCAATTTGCTTAATGCAGGCCATCGTGAGGTGGTGGCACTTAGTTGGATTGAAATTCAAAGGATTCGGAGCAAAGAGTGCTCACAGCATAAAAGGAGGACATTCGGTCCTTCGTTTCTATGCTAGCTCTTTGTAACAGCAGCAAAGAGTAGTTTAGCTAGTCCCACTCCCCGTAGCCCAGCAAGTGTTTCTTAATCCTCAATTATCTAGTTCCCTTTTGAAGGCGTGGATTGAATCTGTCCCCACCACATTTACTGAGAGAGAGAGAGCTTTTTCCTCATGTCTCCATTGTTTCTTTTGCTAAGCACCTGTCAAGAAAACACGATGCCAAATGAAAAATTTTATTTTGTTTGGAAACTTGCACTTGACTTTTAATGGAAAAAAAATCCTATAGTTAACTTTTTAAAATAAACTGGCAGCCAAGATGGCCACTGCAATTTGCATCTGAAACACCTTTGCACATTCCAAGGCCCAACTAGGGCCAGAAGTCTGGAGAAGCCCTGGACCTAGAACAATGGCTTGCTCAAAGTAATTGCACTACTAAGGATTGCTTCAGGAGAATGGCAGTCAAGGCAATCCTGACATATTGACTTTGAAAGAGCAAACCCCTTAGTGTAACTACTGGCATCCTGGGTCCTGTGGAGTCAATTCTGAACCTTAAATCTCATTAGATGGTTCTAGAGAATGCTGTAAGGCACTCATGTGACCATCTGTCCATCTCTGGGGGAAAAACTGGAGGCAAGCAGTAACAGTGTGCAGCAACCAAGAAGGCTGTGTGCCTCCCTTATTCTCTCCAGGGAAACAGTTTGAAAACCGTATGCAACTGCTGACCCTCCAAACCTATGATTTGCTATAGCCAGAGACTAGGAGAAGAACATATGTTCATATGAGCAGGAGTAGGACATTCAGCCCCTCAAGCTTGCCCTGCCATTCAATAAGATTATGGCTGATCTGCCCCAGACCTCAACTTTCATACCAGCTCCTCATAGCCCTCAACTCTGATAATTCAAATATCTATCTACCTCCTCTTCAAATACTTTGTGATCTAGCCTCCACAAGTCTCTGGGGTAGAGAATTCCAAACATTCACTACCCTCAGAGGAAATTCCTTCGTATCTCAGTTTTAAATGAGCATCCTCTTATTCTGTAACTATGTCACCTAGTTCCAGATTCCCCCACTAGTGGAAACATCTCAACATCTACCTTGTCAAGCCCCCTCAGAATCTTGTACATTTCAATAAGATCACCCCTCATTCTTCTAAACTCTGATGAATAAAGGCCTAACCTGTTTAGCTGTTCTTGATAATTCAACCCCTTCATCCCAGGAATCAGCCTGGTGAATCTCGTTTGAACTGCCTCCAATGCCAGTATATCTTATCTTAAATATGGGGACCAAAACTGTACACGGTACTCCAGGTACGGCCTCACCAACACCCTGTACAGTTGTAACAAGACTTTCCTATTTTTAAAATCCAACCCCCTAACAAAGGCCAAAATGCCATTTGCCTTAATTACTTGCTGCACCTGCATGTTAACTTTGTTTCATGCACAAGAACACCAAATCCCTCTGTGCTGCACTTTTTTTTCTGAAGTCTCTCCATTTAAATAGTCTGCCTTTTCATTCTTCCTACCAAAGTGCATGACCACACTTTCCTACATTAAACTCCATCTGCCAAGTTTTTGCCCACTCACTCAACCTATATCCCCTTGCAGATTCCTCATCACAACATACCATCCCACCTATTTTTGTATCAGCAAATCTGGATACATTAAATTCTGCCCCCTCCAAGTCATCAGTATAGATAGTAAATAATTGAGGCCCGAGGACTGATCCTTGTGGCACTCCACTGGTTAGATCTTTCCAACCTGAAAAAAGACCCTTTCATCCCGACTCTGTCTTCTGTGTGTTAACCAATCCTCAATCTATGCTATTACATTACCCCCAATACCGTGAACTCCCATCTTGTGCAATAATCTTTTATGTGGCACCTTATCAAACGCCTTCTGGAAATCCAAATACACTACATCTACCGGTTCCCCTTTATCAACTCTGCTTGTTATATCCTCAAAGAACTCTAGCAAATTTGTCAAACATGATTTCCCTTTCACAAAACCATGTTGATTGTTTGATTACAGTAAGCTTTTTTTTTTTTTTTTAAATGTCCTATTTTTTCCCATAATAATGGACTCTAGCATTTGCCCAACAACCGATGGTAGGCTGACTGGCATATATAGAAACAGAAAATAGGAGCAGGAGTAGGCCATTCGGCACTTCAAGCCTGCTCCGCCATTCATTATGATCATGGCTGATCCTCCAACTCAGTAACCTGTTCCCGCTTTTGCCCCATATCCTTTGATCCCTTTAAACCCAAGAGCTATATCCAACTCCTTGAAAACATACAATGTTTTGGCCTCAACTGCTTTGTGGTAGCGAATTCCACAGGTTCACCACTCTGTGGGTGAAGAAATTTCTCATCTAGCTTCCTGCTTTTTGTCTCCCTCCCTTCTTGAGCAGGGGTGGGTGGGGGGTGTCACATTAGTGGTGTTTCAATTTGCTGGGACCCTCCTGGAATCCAGTGAGTTCTGGAATATTTCAACCAATGCCTCCACCATCTCTGCAGCCACTTCCTTTAAAACCCTTGGATGTAGGTCATCAGGTCCTGGCAACTGGTCTGCCTTTAGTCCCATTAGTTTGTCAAATACTTTGTCCCGTGTGATAGCGACTGCTACAAGATCTTTCCTCCCATTAGCTCCTTGCTTATCTAATATCTGTGGGATGTTTATAGTGTCCTCCACCATGAAGACCAAAGCAGAATATTTGTTTAAATTATCTGCCATTTCTCTGTTCCGGTCATCAATTCTCCAGTCGCATCCTCCAAGGGTCCCATGTTTACTTTAGCTACTTTTTTTTTATAAATATATCCGTAGAAGCTCTCATTCGTTTAATATTTCTTGCCAATTTACTTTCATAAAATCAATTTTCTCCCTCGTTAATTTCAGTCATCCGCTACTGGTTCCTAAAAAAAATCCCAATCCTCTGGCCTACCACTAGTTTTCACCGCTTTGTATGACTTAGTTTTTGATTGGATACTCTCCTTTACTGCCTTTGTTAACTACGGGTGGTTCATCCTTCTCATCGAATCCTTCTTTTTGACCGGGATAAATTTTTGCTGAGCGTTATGAAATATCTGCTTAAATGTCTGCCACTGCTCATCTATGGACCTTCCCTTTAGTCTGTTTTACTAGCCCGCTTTAGACAACTCTTTCTTCATACTTCTGTAATTGCCCTTGCTTAAGTTGAGGACACTAGTTTGAGACCAGAATTACTCCTCCTCAAACTGAATTTGAAATTCTACCATATTGTGATTGCTATCCCCTAGAAGATCCTTAACTACGATATCTCTCATTAATAGATCTAAAATAGCCTGTTCCCAGGTAGGTTCTGCAATGTATTGCTCCAAGTAACAATCCCTGATACAATCTACAAATTCATCTTCCATGTTACTTCGGCCAATCTGATTTGTCCAGTCAATGTGCAGATTAAAAATTACCCTCGATAATTGTAGCACCCTTCTCAAGTCCCCATTTTTTCCCCGATTTATACTTTTTCCTCGTGAGGAAACTCTTCGGGGGCTTATAGATGACTCCTTCCCCTTGCTCTTCCTTATTTCCACCCAAACTGATTCCACATCATAATTTATTGCACCTATATCACTACCACAATGATCCCTTCCTTTAATAACAAAGCTACCACACCTCATCCTTTTTGTCTATTTTTCCAGAACGTTGAATACCCTTGGATATTGAGTTCCCCATCTTGGTTACCCTGCAACCACATCTAATAGCTGTCAAGTCATATTTATTTCTATTTGTGCCGTCAACTCATCTACCTCGTTACAAATTCTGCGTGCATTCAGATAAAGAGCCTTAAGCTTTGACTTTTTACTATTACTCATTCGGATTCTAATTTCTGCTGCACTCTTCTGCTTATATTTTCTGCCCTTCCTGTCACACTTTGATTACCATTCGCCCCTTCACTACCCTACACCTCTGCTCTCTCATTTCTTTGATTTTTTAAAACTTCCCTTCAACTGAACCCCCTCCCCACACTAATTAGTTTAAAGTCCCATCTACAACCCTAGTTATACTATTTGCCAGGACACTGGTCCCAGCATTGTTTAAATGAAGCCCGTCCCAATGGAACAGCTCTCCTTCCCCAGTACTGGCAGTGCCCCATGAATGGGAACCCAATTCTCCCACTCCAATTTTGGAGCCACGCGTTTACCCCTCTAATCTTATTTACCCTATGCCAATTTGCATATGACTGGTAGTAATCGAGATTACCACCTTTGTGGTTCCGCTTTTTAAATTTACCCCCGAGCTGCTCAGTCCCTCAGCAGAGTCTCTTTCCTAGTCCTACCTATGTCATTGGTACCTACGTGGACCACAACAACTGGATCCTTCCCCTCCAGCCCAGAAGAGATGTTTTTAAACCTTGGCACCAGGTAGGCAACACAGCCCTCTGGACTCCATCTTTGCTGCAGAGAACAGTATCTATTCTCCTAACAATGCTATCCCCTACTACTACATTTCTCTTTTCTCCCCACACTCAAATGGCACTTTGAGCAACAGTGCCGTGATCAGTTCGCTCATCCTCCCTGCAGCCTGTGACCTCGCCCACACCAGGAACAAGAATCTCATACCTATTGGATAAGGTCACTGGCTGAGGCTCCTCCAAAGCTAAATTCTGGAGCCCCATACCTGCCTCACTCAGTCACACCCTCCTGTCCCTGACCATGGTCCAAATTTGATGTAATTAATATAAGGGGTGTGACCATCTCCTGAAACAGTGTCCAGGTAACTCTCCCCGTCCCTGATGTGTCGCAGTGTCCACAGCTCTGACTCCAGCTCATCAACTCTGAGCTGAATTTCCTTAAGCAGCCAACACTTGCTGCAGATGTTGTCACCGTGGATTGCACCAGTGCCACCAGCTCCCACGTACTACAGCTGCAATACATCGCCTGACTAACCATCTGTATTTAATTAATTTGGATGTTAAATATTTTTAAAAGTGAAATTCTTTACTCTTTAGCTGTAATAAGGTCTCTTGATTTAAGCCACTTGGCCAAAGAGACACAGAAGAAATACCCAGTCACCTACCTGTTTTCCTGTGATGTCACACTTCAGCACAAACAGGTAGAGACAGGTGGAAGGGGCTCTCTGCCGCCAACTTTTATCTCCAGCCACAGCTGCCCTTCTCAGTACATAAACAACTTGCCAATCAGCTTCTTTTTCCCTGTATTGTGGAGGCAAAAAAAAAAAACCCCCCAAGAGCACCTCCTTCCCTTAGTCAGTAGAGTCCCTCACACACAACTCAGGGGGAGAGAGAGGGGGTAGGGAGGGAGGATCTGCTATATGCCACTCCACTCCCAGGTGAGAAAACCACCTACAATTCTGCCTCCAAGAAAACCCTGAGCAAGGCACTTTGACCAGCCATAGACTTTAGAAATACAACTCCAGCCAGACGACCACTGAAACATCCAACTTCAGACTGGGTGTTTAACTTTTATTTATTCATTCTGGATTTTCATCTGACCAAAAAAACCTACTTTCCACTTTGTAACTATTTGCCTGTGTGTGAGATCCTCATGTGAATGTGTAGGTTTTTTTTATTATTTTAGATTGGTTTAGCTTGAGTAAAATAAACTTAAGTCTTGTTTAAATTCAGGAAAACATGGCCGCTTGTGAAGGAACCAATCTTCTTTGGCCTCCTGGTCTCGAGACAATGGGTAAGCATCTAGAGGTGGTCAGTGGTTTGTGGAGCAGCGCCTGGAGTGGTGATAAAGGCCAATTCTAGAGTGACAGACTCTTCCACAGGCACTGCAGATAAAATTGGTTGTCAGGGCTGTTACACAGTTGGCTCTCCTTGCGCTTCTGTCTTTTTACCTGCCAACTGCTAAGTCTCTTCGACCCTTTAGCCCCGCCTTTATGGCGGGGCGCCAGCTCTGGCGATCACTGGCAACTGACTCCCACGACTTGTGGTCAATGTCACAGGACTTCATGTCGCATTTGCAGACATCTTTAAAAGCAGAGACATGGACGGCCGGTGGGTCCGAGACCAGTGACGAGCTCGCTGTACAATGTGTCCTTGGGGATCCTGCCATCTTCCATGCGGCTCACATGACCAAGCCATCTCAAGCGCCGCTGACTCAGTACGGTGTATATGCAAGGGATGTTGGCTGCCTCAAGCACTTCCGCATTGGAGATGTGGTCCTGCCACCTGATGCCAAGGATTCTCCAGAGGCAGTGAAGATGGAAGGAGTTGAGACGTCGCTCTTGGCTGACATACGTTGTCCAGGCCTCGCTGCCATAGAGCATGGTACTGAGGACACAGGCTTGAAACACTCGGGACTTTTGTCTTCAGTGTCAGTGCGCCATTTTCCCACACCCTCTTGGCCAGTCTGGACAGAGCAGCAGACGCCTTTCCCATGCGCTTGTTGATTTCTGCATCGAGAGACAGGTTACTGGTGATAGTTGAGCCTAGTTAGGTGAACTCTTGAACCACTTCCAGAGTGTGGTCGCCAATATTGATGGATAGAGCATGTCGGACCTCCTGTCCCATGTTTGTTTTCTTGAGGCTGATGGTTAGACCAAATTTGTTGCAGGAAGCCGCAATCCTGTCGATGAGTCTCTGCAGACACTCTTCAGTGTGAGATGTTAATGCAGCATAGTCAGCAAAGAGGAGTTCCCTGATGAGGACTTTCCATACTTTGGTCTTCACTAAGACAGGCAAGGTTGAACAACCTGCCACCTGATCTTCTGTGGAGGAAAACTCCTTCTTCTGAAGACTTGAACGCATGTGAGAGCAGCAGAGAGATGATGATCCCAAACAGTGTAGGTGTGAGAACACAGCCCTGTTTCACGCCACTCAGGATAGGAAAGGGGTCACATTAAACATAAAAAAAAAGGTAAAACACTCACTGGGGTAGGAAACAGAACCACTGTTTAAAAGGAATAAATCCTGATGGTGTCAAATAAGAGGAAGGGAAAGAGGGGCAACTGTGACCTCCCCTCCACACCTTGGCCGTCACAGCCTAAATCAGTGTCCTCTTGTGTTTGATCCCTCCACTAGTGGGAGGAGTTTCTCCCCCCCCCCCCCCCATCTACCTTGTCCAGACCCTTCATGATTTTGAATACCTGTCAAATCTCCTCTCAACCTTCTCCAAAGAAAAACAGCCCCAACTTGTCCAATCTATCCACATAACTGACGTTCCTCATCGCTGGAAACATTCTTGTGAACTTCTTCAGCATGCTCTCCAATGTCTTCACATCTTTCCTAAAGTGTGGTGCCCAGAACTGGGCACAATACTCCAGTTGAGATCAAACCAGTGTTCTACATAAGTTAACATAACTTCCTTGCCTTTATATGCGATGCCTTATGCTCTAATAACAGTTCTGTTAAATAAAAGCAAAATGCTGCAGATGCTGGAAATCTGAAATAAAAAAGAAATACTGGAAATACTCAGCAGGTCTTGCAGCATCTGGAGAGAGAAGCAGAGTTAACATTTCAGGTCAATGACCCTTCATCAGAACCATTCTCTTAACCTGTCCTGCAACCTTCAATAATATATGCACATATACACCCAGGTCCCTCTGCTGCTGCACCCACTTTAGAATTGTACCCTTGATTTTATATGGTCTCTGCATTCTTCCCGTCAAAATGAATCATTTCACACTTCTCTGCATTAAATTTCATTTGCTACTTATCCACCCATTCCACCAACTTGTCAATATCCTTTAAGTTCTGTGCTATCCTCCTCACAGTCAATGTTTCCAAGTTTAGTATCGTCTGCAAATTTTGAAACTGTGCCCTGTACACCAAGGTCTAGGTCATTAATATAAATCAGGAAAAAAAAGTTAGAGTCCTAACCCCGACCCTTGGGGAACTCCACTGCAAACCTTCCTCCAATCTAAAAGACATCCATTAACTGCTACCCTCTGTTGCCTGTCACTCAGCCAATTTCATATCTATGCTGTCACTGTCCTTTATTCAAGAGCTAAAAATTTGCTAACAGGTTTGTGTGACACTTTAGCAAATGCTTTTTGGAAATCCATATACACCACATCAACAGCATTACCCTGATCAATCTTTTCTTATCTCATCAAAAATCTCCAGCAAATTAAACACGATTTGCCCTTCACAAAACTATACTGGCTTTCCCTAATTAACCCACATTTGCCAAGTGACTATTACTTTTGTCCCAAATTACAATTTCTAGAAGCTTCCCCACTACAGAAGTTAAACTGACTGTCCTGTAGTTGCTGGGCTTGTCTTTACACTTTGTTTTGAACAGGGGTGTAACATTTTCAATTCTCCAGTCCTCTGGCACCACCCTGAATGGAAGGAAGACTGGTAAATTATGGCCAGTGTCTCCGCAATTTCCACTCATTTCCTTTAGTATCCTTGGATGTATCTCATTCAGTCTTGGTGCCTTATCAATTTCAAGCACAGCTAACCTATCCCATACCTCAATTTTAAACCTTTCAAGTGTCAGAATTACCTCCTCTTTCACCTTGACCTGTGCAGCATCTTCTTCCTAGGTAAAGACAAATACAAAGTATTCATTTACTACCTCAGCTATGCCCCCTGCCTCCATGTGTAAAGTCCCTTTTTGGTTCCTAATTGACCCCACTCCTCCTTTCATCACCCTTTTACTATGAATATGCCCATAGAAGACTTTTGGGATTCCATTTTATATTAGCTGCAAGTCTCTTTTCATACTCACTTTGCATTTGCTTTTTCAGTCCCCCCACCTTTACCCTTCATGGTAACTGATCTAGCTCTTTGTTAAAGGCAGCTCATTGGTCAGTTACTGTCTTGCCTGCCAACCTTTGATTCAGATTTATCTGGGTCAGATTCATTCTTACCCCATTGAAATTGGCTTTCCCCAGTTCATTATTTTTACTCTGCCTCCTTGCTTGTTGGGCCAACAACAGTGGTGCAGAAAACTCTCTGGAACACACTTCAGAAATTCTTTCCCCTCTCTGCCCTTTATTTATATTCCAGTCTATATTAGGATAATTAAAGTCCCCCAATATAGCTACACTATTTTTTACACTTCTGAAATTTCATAGAAAGTTTAAGACAGAGAAAGAAGCCACTTGGCCCATTGTGTCTGTGCTGGCTGAAAAATGATCCACCTATTCTAATCTCACCTTCCAGCACTTGGTCCTGCAGATTACAGCACTAGGAGGTGCATATCCAGACTCCTTTTGAATGAGTTGACTACCCAACCCCCACCCCAGCACTGAGCTGCAGACCACCACAACACACTGGGTGAAAAGGTTTTTCCTCATCTCCCAATCACTTCAAACCTATGCCCCCTAGCTACTGACCCCCTCTGCCAAGACAAATAGACCCTTCCCCTCCACTCCATCCAGGCCCCTCAAAATTCCCCACACTTCAATCAGATTTTCCCTCAGCCTTCTCTTCCAAGGAGAAGACTAGCCTATCCAATCCCCCTCATAGCTGCATCTTTCCAGTCCTGGCAAGATCCTCATAAATCTCCTCTGTACCCTCTACAGTGCAAGCACACCCCCTCTGTAATGAGGTGACCAGAACTGCACAGAGTACTCAAGCCATGGCCCAACCAATGAGTTATACAGTTCCAGCATAACCTCCCTGCTCCCATATTCTATAATTCAGCCTATAAAAGGAAAAGGACTCCACATAACTGTTCAACCACCCCATCAACTAGTCCCACCACCTTCAGGGATCCACAGACACCCACTCCAAGGTCCCTCACTTCCTCCACATCTCCCACTATTTTCCCATTAATTGTGCATTCCTTTACCTCATTTGACCTCCCAAATGCATCATCTCACACTTCTCCAGGTTGAATTCCATTCACCATTTCTTGACCCATCCAACCAGACCATCAATATCTTCCTGCTGCCACCATCCACCACACAGCCAATTCTTGTGTTATCCACAAACCTCTTGATCACACCCCCTACATCCACATCCAAATCCCAATATATGCCACAAAAAAAAAAAAAAGCAGGGAACCCAGTACTGAGCCCTACAGAACACCACCAGTCACAAAAACACCATCAACAATCACCCTCTCTTTCCTACCACTGAGCTAATCCTGCATCCATTTCACCACACCTCCCTGGATCCCATGGGATTTCATTTTCTTTTTTAAACCATGTGGGACCTTGTCAAAAGCCCTGCCAAAATCCATGCAGACCACATCAACCACACCACCCCCAGCTATCTTCCTGGTTACTTCTTCAAAAAATTCAATCAAGTTGGTCAAACAAAATCCTCCTTTAACAAATCCACACTGATTGATTAATCTATGCCTTTCTAAGTGATAATCCATAGTGTCTCCCAAAATAGACTCCAACAACCTGCTCACCACTGAGGCTAGACTGACCAGCCTGTATTTATTTAATCTATCCCTCACTCCCTCTCCAAACAGAGGTACAACATTAGCAGTTCTCTAGTCCTCCATGTTAAACAAGTAGATGTCCATTCACCAAAATGAGGACGCCAATAACAGTCTCTGATCCACAACTATTTTCTTACCAATTCAGTCTAAATACCTATTCTCACCCTTCCCTCACAAACCAACTCTCGACCCAGCCCTTAAATGCAAAACCATAATGAGCATCACCTGCTCTCTATTAACACTGAAATGAGTCATGTTTAATTAAAGGGAACAGTATTTTCAATATTGTCACTCCAGCACCACACCTGATTCCAATGAGGACTGGAAAACGATGGCCAGACCCCCCGCCACTTCCTCTCCTGCAGCTTCCAACAGCCTAGGGTACACCCCATCCTTTGGGGTTGAGGTACACATCAATTTGAATGGCAGAATAGGCTTAAGGGGCTGAATGGAAGACGCCTGTTCACTTCCGTCTAATTTTTCTTTGTTGTGTGCAGCCTGTTTGTTGCACTGCATGGTACATCCTGGATTGCTGCACAGCCATGCACGTAAGCATCCTAAAGGGAACATTGGCTGTGCCTGGCCTGTTTTTTGTACTGATTGTTCCACTATCTCTTAATTGTCAGACTGCTTGTCAGACACCCAGTACTGGATGAGCAGAAATTTCCTTCAATTAAATATTAAGAAGACCAAAGCCATTGTCTTTGGTCCCCGCCACAAACTCCATTCCCTAGCTATCGATTCCATCCCTCTCCCCAGCAACTGTCTGAGGTTTGAACAGACTGTTTGCAACCTTGGTGTCATATTTGACCCAAGAGAAGCTTCCAACCATATATCTGCGCTATCACTAAGACCATCTATTTCCACCTTCATAACCTCGACCGTCACTGCCCCTGCCTCAACTTATCTGCTGCTGAAACCCTCATCCATACTTTTGTTATCTGTAGACTTGACTATGCCAACAGGCCCCTAGCTGGCCTCCCACATATACCCTCCGTAAACATGAGGCCATACAAAACTCTGCTGCCCATGTCCTAACTCACACCAAATCCCGTTCACCAATTACCTCTGTGCTCGCTGAGCTACATTGACTTCCAATTTAGCAATACACTGATTTTAACATTCTCATTCTTGTTTTCTAATCCCTCCATGGCCTGGCCCCTCCCTATCTCTGTAATTTCCTCCAGCCCTATAACCCTCCAAGATATCTGCGGTCCTCCAATTCTGGCCTTTTGAGCAGCCCTGATTTTATTCATTCCACCATTGGTAGCCATGTGTTCAGTTGCCAAAGCTCTGGAATGCCCTCCCTGAACCTCTCTGCCTCTCTCATTTTTCTCTTTAAAGCCTACCTCTTGACCAAGTTTTTGGTCATTTGCCCTAATATCTCCTTATGTGGCTCAGTGTCATATTTGCTTCATAATGCCCGTGAAGCACCTTGCAATGTTTTATTACATTAAAGGCACTATATAAATGCAATCTCTAGCCCCGAATCCCAGCAGGGGACAAGCTCATTCTCCTTGATGACTTCAGTGCGAGAGTCGGGAAGGACTCAAAACTGTGGAAGGGTATGATTGGCAAGGAAGGAGCAGGGAAAACAAACTCCAATGGAATCCTTCTTTTGACGAAATGCTTAGAACATGCCCTTGTCATAACCAACACCCTGTTTCGTCAGAGAGACAAGTTCAATACTTCAGAGCAACACCCACGATCCAAGCACTGGCACCTACTTGACTACATCATCGTCCAAGTGAGGGATCGAAGGGAAGTCTGTACCACTCACGCCATGACAGGTGCCGATGACTTCTTGGACTGATCGTCGTCTTATCCTGTCTAATATTTCCGTTAACCTGGTCCCTAAACAGTGGCAGCAACAGAAATGTTGCCGCAAGAAAATTAGCATTGAAGGTTTCAAAGATCCCACAAAGGCAGCTTACTCAGCCTGCGCCTCACAAGCAACCTTTCGACTTCCAGCCAACATGAGCCACAATGTGTCCACAATGCCTAGTCCACTCTAAAGTCCACCATAATTAGCAGCTGCGTAGAGGTTCTTGGCTTCTTTGCCAGGAAACATAAGGACTGGTTTGATGAGAATGACCAAGAGATTCAAGAGCTAATTGAACATAAGCACAATGCGTTGTTGGACTGGAAGCACTACCACATTTCAAGAGAAAAGCAGCTGGCCTATAGGCATCTGAAGACAGCGGTACAACAAAAAATCCATGACATAAAGAACAAATGGTGCATGCAAAGAGTGTGGGAGATTCAACAGCTTGCAGACAACCACGACTTGTGGATTCTTCAGTGCTGTCAAGCCTGTCTACAGCCCAAACACTCAAGATCCCACCCCGCTAAGAGCCAAGAATGGAGGAGAGCTCATCAAGGACAGAGGGGCAGTCAGAATCCGCTGGAGGGAGCATTTCGAAGAGCTCCTTAATCAAGAGTCTGTCTTTGATCCAAATGTCCTTAATTCCACCCTTCAGTTCTTGACCTGGCTCAGCCTTGACACAGCTCCGGCCTGGACTGAAGTTGGAAAAACCATCCATCAGTTGAAAAACATCAAGGCATCTGGAGTAGATGGAATTCCTGCTGAAATTCTGAAACATGGCAGTGATACACTCCTGGTGCAATTGCACCACCTCATATCCCTTATCTGGTAAGAGGAGTACATGTCAGGGAATCTCAGGGACGCTGTGATTGTGACCATTTTCAAGAAAGGAGACAAATCCGATAGGGGTAATTATAAGGGAGTCTCCCTGCTGTCTGCCACAGGGAAGATCATCACAAGGGCTCTCCTCAACTGCATTAATCCAGTGACCGTAGAACACTGCTCAGAGTCACAGTGGATTTCGCCCACTGAGAGGCACTACAGATATGATCTTCACTGTGCGGCCAATCCAAGAAAAATGTAGGGAGCAGCATCAACCGCTGTACACGGCCTTTTTTGGCCTCATGAAAGCCTTTGACTCCATCAATCGTGAGGGTTTATGGGGAGTCCTCCTCAAGTTTGGCTGCCCTCAGAAATTAGTTACCATCCTTCACCAACTGCATGATGACATGGAAGCTGTAATACTTACCAATGGGACCACCAAAGACCCTATCTCAGTGAAGACTGGGGTCAAAGAAGGCTGTTTCATCATACCAATCCTCTTCTCCATCTTTCTCACCACAATTTTGTACCTCACCTCCAGCAAACGCCCCACAGAAGTGAAGTTAACCAACATGACTTACGGAAAATTATTCATCCTCCGTTGCCTCCAATCCAAAACAAAGGTCACTTCAACATCAGTCATTGTGCTTCAATACGTGGACGACGCTTGTCTCTGTGCTCACTCGGAGACTGAGTTCCAAGTCATCATTGATTCCTTTGCTGAAATAAACGAGAGGACGGGCCTTAGTTTAAACATCTGGAAAACTAAGGTCCTCTTCCAATCCACTCCCGCAGCACAACATCATTCTCCGTCGATCAGGATCTAAGGTGAGACCCTAAAAAACGTGGACCATTTTCTATGTTTCAGGAGTCTCCTCTCAGTGAAGGCAGTCGTGGATGACAAAATCCACCACTGACTTCCCAATGTCCCAACTCTGCCTTTGGCTGACTGAGGAAGAGAGCATTCGAGGACCAGGACCTCAAACCTGGGACTAAGGTCAGGGTGTATCAAGCAGCAGTGATCCCTGTGCTCCTATAGGCTTTGGAGACTTGGATAATCTACAACAGGCACCAATGCTGTGTCCGCAAAATCCTTCATGTTCATTGTCAGGATAGGCGGTCTAATGTCAGCATCCTCGCCTAAGCCAACATTCCTCAGTCCGCAAGCAGGACCCTGAGCTTCCGGTTGCTTGCCATTTCAACACTCCCCCCTGCTCTCATGCTCACATCTCTGTCCTGGGATTGCTGCAGTGTTCCAGTGAACATCAACGCAAGCTCGAGGAACAGCATCTCATCTACCGATTAGGCACACTACAGCCTGCCGGACTGAACATTGAGTTCAATAATTTCAGAGCATGACAGCCCCCCATTTTACTTTCGTTTTTAGTTATTTTTTCTTCCTTTTTTTTTACATTCTTTTTTACATTTTTTACAATCTTTTTTTGCATTTATTTCATTTCATCTTAGTTTGTTCACTTTGCTTACCCACTGTTTTTTTCAGGTTTTTTTTTCAGGTTTGCACTTGCTGCTGTTCAATATTCAGTGTATTCACACCTAATCTGTACTAATGCTTTGTCTTGCTCCGTGACCTTTTGGTCAGCTATGTGGCCTGGTCCAATCTGCACCTTCTCCTTTGTTATCTCTTGCCCCACCCCCACCTCACTTGCTTATAATCTGTGACTTTTCTAATATTTGTCAGTTCTGAAGAAGGGTCACTGACCCGAAACGTTAACTCTGCTTCTCTTTCCACAGATGCTGCCAGACCTGCTGAGTGATTCCAGCATTTCTTGTTTTTGTTCCCAGCACTGAAGTGCTAATCACCCAAAACATGCTTCACTGGGCGGGCCACATCATTCACATGCCTGAGACCAGGCTCCTGAAGCAACTACTCTACCCTGGGCTTTGCCGTGGCAAAAGACTCCCAGGAGGACAAAGGAAATAGGGACATTCTCAAGGCATCTCTGAAGAAATTCAATATACCTACCGACTCATGGGAGTCCCTGTCCCACAACCACTCAAAGTGGAGAAGGTGCATTCGGGAAGGTACTGAACACCTTGTGAGATTTTGATGAGAGCATGTGGAAGCCAGGTCCAGGCAGCGGAAGGAGCACACAGCATCCCCGCCCAAGTAACTCTCTTATCCAGCTCTTCAAACACTACCTGCCCCACATGCGGTAGAGTCTGTGGTTTGTGCATCGGACTCATTAGCTATGTTAGAACTCACTGAACTGGAGTGGAAGCAAGTCATCCTCGGTCCTGAGAGACTGCCTAAAAAGAAGGAAGAGTGCTGCACTTTGAGCTGATGGCAAAACTTCCAGAACTGAAGCACATTGGCTGCAATATGTATACAAAAAAAACCTTTTGTTTATGTAAGCACCTTTCACAACGTCAGGATACCCAGAAGTACTTCACAACCAATGAAGTACTTTTGAAGTGCAGACACAGTTGTAATGCAGGGAAAAGTAACCAGACTGTGCACAGCAAGGCTCCACAAACAACAATGGTATGTAATGTAAACAAGGTAAATACCGTGTTTCAATTGGTCCTCCAACATAGGAACAGGAGTCTTCCATTCAGCCCCCTGAGCCTGCTCCACCATTCAATTAGATCACTAGATCTGTACTTCTCACAACCCCATTTACCAGCCTTGGTTCTACATCCCTTGACAACCTTACTGAAACAAAAATCTATTGATCTCCAGAAATTATTGAAAACTCCAACTGTTGAAGGGCCTGTTTACCTTAACAGAGGAGTCAGTGACTAGTGGGCTCAGATTTAAAGTGATTGGTAGAAGGATCAGAGGGGAGATGAGGAAAGTCTTTTTCACCCAGAGGGTGGTGGAAGTCTGGAACTCATTGCCTGAAAAGGTGGTAGAGATAGAAAACCTCCTCTCATTTAAAATGTGCCTGGATGTGCACCTGAAGTGCCATAACCTGCAGGGCTATGGACCAAATGCTGGAAAGTGGGATTAGGCTGGGTGGCTCTTTTTTTTGGTTGGTGCAGACATGATGGGCCAAGTGACCTCTTTCTGTGCCATAAACCTTCTATGAGTCTATGATTCATAGCATCCACATCCTTTTTTTTTGTGGTGGGGGGGGGGGGGGTGCGGTGGGTGCGGTGGTGTGGGGTGGTGGTGGGAGAATTTCAGATTTCTCAGATTTTTTAGGAAAAAACTGCTTCCTTATTTTGCTCCTGAATGGCCTAGCTCTAATTTCACAATTGTGATTCCCACAAGAACACAAGAAATAGGAGCAGGAGTAGACCATATGGCTCATCAAGCCTGCTCCGCCATTCAATACGATCATGGCTGATCTTGGGCTTCAATTCCACTTTCCTGCCCACTCCACATATCCCTTGATTCCCTGTGAGACTAAAAATCTTTCTATCCCAGCTTTAAATGTATTCAATGATGGAGCATCCACAACCCTCTGGGGTAGAGAATTCCAAAGATTCACAACCCTTTGAGTGCAATAATTCCACCTCATCTCAGTCCTGAATGATTGACCCCTTATCCTGAGACTGTGTCCCCGTGTTCCAGATTCTCTGACCAGTGGGAACAATTTCTCAGCTTTTACCCTATCCAGCCCTTTCAGAATCTTATATGTCTCAATTAGATTGCCTCTCATTCTTAAAATCTCCAAAGAATACAGGCCCAATTTACTCAGCCTCTCATCATAGGACAACCCCTGCATCCCAGGCACAAATCTAATAAATCTTCACTGCACTGCCTCCAGTGCAAGTATATCCTTTCTTAAATGTGGAGACCAAAACTGCGCATAGTATTCCAGGTGAGGTCTCATCAAATCCCTGTACAATTTTAGTAAGACTTCTTTATTCCTGTACTCCAATCTCCTTGCAATAAAGGCCAACATGCCATTTGACTACCTAATAGCCTGCTGCACCTGCATGTTAATTTTGTGCATTCTTTATACGAGTACCCCAAGTTTCTCTAAACATCAACGCTTACCACTTTCATATCTTTTAAAAAACATTCTGCTTTTCTATTTTTACAACCAAAATGAACAACTTCACACTTTCCCACATAGAAACATAGAAAATGGGAGCAGGAGTAGGCCATTTGCCCCTTCGGGCCTGCACCGCCATTCAAAAAAGATCATGGCTGATCGTCTAATTCAGTACCCCTTTCCCGCTTTCTCCCCATTTCTCTTGATCCCTTTGGCATTAAGAAATATATCTATCTCCTTCTTGAATATATTTAATGACTTGGCCTCCACTGCCTTCTGCGGTAGAGAATTCCACAGGTTCACCACCCTCTGAGTGAAGAAATTTCTCCTCATCTTGGTTCTAAATAGCAAACCCCATATCCTGAGACTGTGACCCCGGGTTCTGGACTCCCCAGCCTTTGGGAACATCCTCCCTGCATCTATCCTGTCTAGTCCTGTTAGAATTTTATAGGTTTCTATGAGATCCCCTCTCAGTCTTCTAATCGTTAGTGAATATAGGCCTAGTCGATCCATCTCTCCTCATACGTCAATCCTGCCATCCCAGGAATCAGCCTAGTAAATCTTCTTTGCACTCCCTCCAAGGCAAGAACATCCGTCCTAAGATAAGGAGACCAAAACTTCACACAATACTCCAGATGTAGTCTCACAAAGGCCCTGTATAACTGCAATAAGGCATCCTTGCTCCTGTACTCAAATCCTCTTGCAATGAAGCCCAACATTTGCCTTCCTAATTGCTTGCTGCACCTGAATGCTTGTTTTCAGCGACTGGTGTACAAGGACACCCAGGTCTCGTTGCACCTCCCTCTTTCTTAATCTATCACCATTCAGGTAATAATCTGCCTTTCTGTTTTTACAACCAAAGTGGATAACCTCACATTTATCCACGTTATACTGCATCTGCCATGCATTTGCCCACTCACCCAACTTGTCCAAATTACATTGGAGCCTTTTTGCATCCAGTTCACATTCCACACCCGTCCCCCGCCCCCCCAGCTTTGTGTCGTCTGCAAACTGGAAATGTTACATTTAGTTCCCTCACCCAAGTCATTAATATGTATTGTAAATAGCTGGGGCCCAAGCACTGATCCCTGCGGTACCCAATTAGTCACTGCATGCCACACGGAAAAAGAACCCATTTATTCCTACTCTCTGCTTCCTGTCTGTCAACCAATTCCCAATCCATACAAGTATATTACCCCCAATTCCATGTGTTTTAATTTTGCACACTAACCTCTTATGTGGGACCTTATCAAAAGCCTTCTGAAAATCCAAATACACCACATCCACTGGTTCTCCCTTATCTATTCTACTATTTACATCCTCAAAAAACTCCAGTAGATTTGTTAAGCATGATTTCCCTTTCGTAAACCCATGCTGACTTTGTCCAATCCTGTTTATGCTTTCTAGGTGTTCTGCTATCACACCCTTTATAATAGGCTCTAGCATTTTCCCCACTACTGATGTAAGGCTAACTGGTCTGTAATTCCCTGTTTTTTCTCACCCTCCTTTTTTAAATAATGGGGTTACATTTTCCACCCTCCAATCTGTAGGAACTGCTCCAGAGTCTATTGAATTTTGGAAGATGACCACCAATGCACCCATTATTTCCAGGGCCACTTCCTTTAGTAGATTATCAGGCCCTGGGAATTTGTCAGCCTTGAACCCCATTAATTTCCCTAACAATATTTTTTTACTAATACTGATTTCCTTTAGTTCCTCCCGCTCATTAGACCTTTGGTTCCCGAACATTTCTAGGAGGTTATTTGTGTCCTCCTTTGTGAAGGCAGAACCAAAATATGTGTTTAATTGTTCTGCCATTTCTTTGTTCCCCATTATAATTTCCCCCGTTTCTGACTGTACTTTTGTCTAGGGACCTACATTTGCCTTCACTAATTTAGTTAGAGATACAGCACTGAAACAGGCCCTTCGGCCCACCGAGTCTATGCTGACCATCAACTACCCATTTATACTAATCCTACACCAATTCCATATTCCTACCACATCCCCACCTTCTCAATTCTTCCTACCACCTACCTATACTAGGGGCAATTTATAATGGCCAATTTACCTATCAACCTGCAAGTCTTTGGCATGTGGGAGGAAACCGGAGCACCCGGAGGAAACCCACGCAGACACAGGGAGAACTTGCAAACTCCACACAGGCAGTATCCAGAATTGAATCTGGGTCACTGGAGCTGTGAGGCTGCGGTGCTAACCACTGCGCCACTGTGCAATCTTTTCTCTTCACATATTTGGGGAGGCATTATACATTATACTCCTTTTGCCATCCTGTTGCCCACTCACTTAACCTGTCTATATCTCTTTGCAGCCTCTCTACATCCTCCCCGTCGCTTACCTTTCCACTGAGCTTTGTATCATCAGCAAACCTCGATACATTACTCTCTGTTTCTTCATCCAAGTCATTAATATAGAGTGCAAATAGCTGAGGCCCCAGAACTGATCCTTGCGGCACCCCACTATTCACTGCCTGCCAACTTGAAAATGCCCCATTTATGCTAACTCTCTGCTACCTGTCTGTTAACCAATCCTCTATCCACACTAATGTATTACCCCAACACCATGAGCGCTTATCTTGCCTATTAATCTTTTATGTGGCACCTTATCGAATGCCTTTTGAAAATCCAGATGTACTACATCTACTGGTTCCCCTTTATCTACCATACGAGTTGCATCCTCAAAAACCTCTAATAAATTTGTCAAACAGGATTTCTCTTTAGTAAAATCATGCTGACTTGTTCTAATCATACTATGCTTTTCCAAGTGCAATGTTAAGACTTCCTTAATAATCATTTCCAGCATCTTCCCAACGACTGATGTTAGGCTAACTGGCCTATAGTTCCTTGTTTTCTCCCAACCTCCTTTCTTGAAAAGTAGCATAACGTTTGCCAACTTCCAATCTGACAGGACCATTCCTGAATCTAAGGAATTCTGGAAAATCATAGCCAGCTCATCCACTATCTCTGCAGCTATCTCTTTTAGAACCCTAGGATGTAGGCCATCTGGTCCTGGGGACTTGTCAGATTTTAGTCCCTCAAGTTTTTCCAATACTTTTTCCTTGACTGATATCAATATTCTTAATTTCCTCACTCTTTTTAGCCCTAGGTTACTGCTTATTTCTGGTATGGAACTTGTGTCTTCTACTTGAAGGCAGACACAAAATATTTGTTCAATGCCTCTGCCATTTCCTCATTATCCATGATGATTTCTCCTGTCTCAGCCTCTAAGGGGCCAATGTCTACTTTAGCTACTCTCTTCCTTTTTATGTACTGATAAAAGCTCTTACAATCTGTTTTTCTTTTGCTGGCTAGTTTACTGTCATATTCTATTGTTCCGTTTTTATCAACTTTTTGGTGGCCCTTTGCTGGTTTCTAAAACATTCCAATCCTCAAATTTGCTACTATTTTTGCAACATTGTAAGCCTCTTCTTTTAGTCTAATACACTCCTTAATTTCCTGAGTAAGCCACGGATGGGTCTTTCTGGACAAGTTTTTGTTTTTGAATGGAATGTACTTTTATTGAACCCTTTGAATTGTTTCTTTAAATGTTTCCCCCTGTTCATTTACCACCAGACCTTCCAGTCTATTTACCCAATTAACCTTAGCCAGTTCTCCCCTCATACATTCGTAATTGGCTTTGTTTTAAGTTTAAGATTCTTGTTTGTGATTGAAATATGTCACTTTCAAACTTAACATTGAAATTCAGTGGCATTATGATCACTGTTTCCCAGTGGATCTTTTACTGTGACATTGTTTACTAACCCTGCGTCATTACACAATACGAGATCTAAGATAGCTTTATCCCGAGTTGGTTCTACAGTGTATTGCTCCAAGAAACCGTCACAAAAGCATTCTACAAATTCATCTTCTAGACCACTGTTGCCAATTTGATTGTCCCAGTCTATATGCAGATTAAAGTCCCCCACAATTAATACATTACTTTTTTACATGCTCCAATAATTTCCCGTTTAATGTTCTGCCCAATAATATAATTACTGTTAGGGGGCCTGTAAATTACTCCCACCTGCTATTCCTAATTTCCACCCAAACTGATTCTACTTCATGATCTTCTGAGGCCAGATCCCTTCTTATTAATGTCCTTATGCCATCCTTTACTATCAGGGCTACCCCTCCTCCTTTGCCATTTTGCCTGTCTGTCTGAATTATTGTGTACCCTGGAATATTTATTTCCCAACCTTGATATCCTTGTAACCATATCTCAGTAATGGCAATTAGATCTAGATTATGTGCCTCTATTCGTGCCACTAGTTCATTTATCTTATTATAGATGCTTTGTGCATTCAGATAAAGGAACTTTAATATCATTTTTTTCACCTCTATTCCCTGCAATGACCTTATTTGCCAATGTACAATTTTTGTTAAACTCTCTGTCCCTTCCTGTCCCATTCTGTTGGGAGTTGCCCACATCACTATCCCGCTCCAATGCCCTGACCTTTCACTTCGGGATTTTTAAATGTCCCTTTTCCAAAACCCTAACCACCGCGCCCCCCTCCCCCGCCTCCCCCGTTCATTTAAAGCCCTGTCCATAGCCCTAGTTATACGATTGACCAGGACACTAGTTCCAGTTCAAGTGAAGCCCGTCCCAACGGAACAGCTCCCTCTTCCCTGGGTACTGATGCCAGTGCCCCAAAAATCGAAACCCCTTCTTCCCACATCACTCTTTGAGCCACACATTTTGTTCTCTAATCTGCTTGACCCTGTGCACGTGACTCAGATAACAATCCGGAGATGATTACCTTTGATGTTCTATGTTTTAGTTTGGACCCTAACTCCTATACAAAGAGCAAGAGGGTAACCAGGGAAAGGGTTGGCCCACTCAAGGACAGAGATGGGAATCTATGCGTGGAGCCAGAGGAAATGGGCAAGGTGCTAAATGAGTACTTTGCATCAGTATTCACCAAAGAGAAGGACTTGGTGGATGATGAGCCTAGGGAAGGGAGTGTATCTCAGTCATCTCATTATCAAAAAGGAGGAGGTGTTGGGTGTCTTGCAAAGCATTAAGGTAGATAAGTCCCCAGGGCCTGATGGGATCTACCCTAGAATACTGAGGGAGGCAAGGGAAGAAATTGCTGGGGCCTTGACAGAAATCTTTGCATCCTCATTGGCTACAGGTGAGGACTCAGAGGACTGGAGAATAGCCAATGTTGTGCATTTGTTTAAGAAGGGTAGCAAGGATAATCCAGGAAATTATAGGCCGTTGAGCCATACGTCAGTGGTAGGGAAACTATTAGAGAGGATTATTCGGGACAGGATTTACTCCCATTTGGAAACAAACGAACTAATTAGCGAGTGACAGCATGGTTTTGTGAAGGGGAGGTCGTGTCTTACGAATTTGATTGAGTTTTTTGAGGAAGTGACGAAGATGATTGATGAAGGAAGGGCAGTGGATGTTATCTATATGGACTTTAGTAAAGCCTTTGACAAGGTCCCGCATGGCAGACTGGTACAAAAGGTGAAGTCCCACGGGATCAGAGGTGAGTTGGCAAGATGGATACAGAACTGGCTCGGTCATAGAAGACAGAGGGTATCAGTGGATGGGTGTTTTTCTGAATGGAGGAATGTGACTAGTGGTGCTTCGCAGGGATCAGTCCTGGGACCTTTGCTGTTTGTAGTATTTACAAATGATTTGGAGGAAAATGTAGCTGGTCTGATTAGTAAGTTTGCGGACGACACAAAGGTTGGTGGAGTTGCGGATAATGATGATGATTGTCAGAGGATACAGCAGGATATAGATCGGTTGGAGACTTGGGCGGAGAAATGGCAGATGGAGTTTAATCTGGACAAATGTGAGGTAATGCATTTTGGAAGGTCTAATGCAGGTGGGAGGTATATAGTAAATGGCAGAACCCTTAGGAGTATTGACAGGCAGAGAGATCTGGGCGTACAGGTCCACAGGTCACTGAAAGTGGCAACGCAGGTGGATAAGTTAGTCAAGAAGGCATACTGCATGCTTGCCTTCATCGGTCGGGGCATAGGGTATAAAAATTGGCAAGTCATGTTGCAGCTGTACAGAACCTTAGTTAGGCCACACGTATGAGCGGCATGGACAGAGTGGATAGTCAGAAGCTTTTTCCCAGGGTGGAAGAGTCAGTTACTTGGGGACATAGGTTTAAGGTACAAAGGGCAAAGTTTAGAGGGGATGTGCGAGGCAAGTTTTTTACACAGAGGGTGGTGAGTGCCTGGAACTTGCTGCCAGGGGAGGTGGTGGAAGCAGGTACGATAGCGACGTTTAAGAGACATCTTGACAAATACATGAATAGGAAGGGAATAGAGGGATATGGGCCCCGAAAGTGCAGAAGGTGTTAGTTTGGGCAGGCATCAAGATCGGCGCAGGCTTGGAGGGCCGAATGGCCTGTTCCTGTGCTGTACTGTTCTTTGTTCTTTGTTCCTCAAATTCTCTACGCAGAACATCATTTCCAGTTCCACCTATGTCATTAGTTCCCACATGGACCACAACAACTGGATCCTTCCCCTCCAGGTTCCTCTCCAGCCCTGAGGAGATGTCCTTAACCCAGGCAACACAGCCGTTGGAGCTCCTGGTCATGGCTACAGTGAACAGTATCTATCCTCCTGACTATACTGTCTACTATCACTACCACATTCCTCTTCACTCCCCCCACTGGAATGGCATCTTTCACCATGGTGCCATGGTCAGTCCACTCATCCACCTTGCAGTCCTTCTCCATCCATGGAGGTAGCAAGGACCTCATACCTATTGGACAAGGCTGTGTCTCCTGCATCACTACATGCTGATTCCCCTACCTGAATCACTTGCAGTCACTCCCTGAATGTCCCTGACCATTGGCCATCTCTAATGGCCTCCCTGCTGTAAGGGGCCTCCTAGAACAAAGTGTCCAGGTAACTCTCCCCCTCCCTGATGCTCCACAATGTCTGCAACTCAGTCTCCAGCTCAGAAATTCTGAACTGAAGTCGTGCAAGCTGCAGACACTTACTGCAGACATGGCTGTTCAGGATTGCAGTGCATTCCACAGATCCCCACATGCTGCAATTGCAGCACACCTCCAGCCCTGCTATCTCTGTGCAATATCATTTTAGTCAATTAGTTAGTAATTCAAGCTGAAGGAATGGAAAGTTGCACTCACCTTGGAATCAGGGAAAAAAGACTCACCAACTGCTGGAGGCTGAAAAAGATAGGAAAAGGAGCCCCTCTTCCCCCCTCTGCCCAGAACTTAGCACATGCACCAAATTTCCAAATTCACTTTGGCAAATGTCTCACTCAGGCAACTGTCTCTTGCCCAACTCCATCCCCTCACTCCCATTCCCCCACCAAGAGGGAACAGTGCCCCAATCAAATCCTTTTAACATTTTAAACACCTTGATCAGATCATCTTTAGAAGGTCATAAGAACAACAGTCACTTTGTGCTGGGTTCTTCTGATCTGGAGAGGGGAATTTAAAAACAGCTGTTATTGTCCTTTATTTCACCTTGCGTTTAGAACAAACAATTGCCTGCCAGGAGCACTGAGCAGTGGTATTAGATCAGGGAAAGTTTATTTCTATTTTGTTCCAGGCTTACTCTTGAGCTCTCCAAGAGGAAACCTGCCAGAAAATATCTGATTTTGTGACAGGACATATTTTGATATAAATCATGTTGAGTATCGTGTAAACAATAACATTTGACACACATTCTTCAAAGTGGACTGCTCTGTAAAGCCTGGATTCTGGATGGTTACCTGTTCGAAGCTGAATCTCTCAGTGGTGATAGCTATACAGGCAGACATTAAAATGTATACATGGCCATTTGGTTTTCTGTCATATTGCCTTTTAAACAATTTTAAAATATATTCTGGCATTATAACTCTGTTCTTATCAAATAACCAAACTATTTCTCTGAAGTATGACAGTTCTGCTCTTGCAGAAGCATGCTGATTAGTGAGTACTTGATCGAACCGAATTCATGCTTGTGTGCGGGTCTTTTTTTAAAACGGTTACTGCAATGCAGGAAGTTTGCTTCAAGTTGGTAGAAATAACTGATGCAAATCTTGTGTTGATTGAAAATGGAAATTAAAAGTCACCAGGTTAATTCTTCCCAGAACATTAACTGACTCAATGCAGACATGAGCATAAACCCAAGATGGCTGGAGAATTGGATTCACTTTGGGTCATATTAAACCATGACCATTTTATTCTTCAAAGAAGCTTCTTATCAGCCCCTGTGTTCAGTTTAAGATAACTTCAAGATGAAGTAGATAGAATCCCTGTGAGTTTAGTTGATCAAGGTAAGATTTAAGGCACTTGTACAATGAGAAGCAACTAATCTAAGGCTAATAATGCAGAAGAAAATTAAAGTTAATGCAGAATAGAAGCAAGAAGATTTAAACAGCTTAATGGAGGCTATGATTAAACATGAAATGTTAAAGAAAGAAAAAGCCAATTAAAGATGGAAATGGAAATCTTTTTTATGGATAATGACAGATGATAAATGAGTACTTTGCCTTGGTTTTCACAAAAAACGTGCTAGTGGGGATGAAAGGGTACAAGAGGAGGAGATGGAGCAATTAGATAACTAACTGGAAGTTAATTCCAACCTCACAACTCTCTGTGTGGCAATGTTTCTCCTGCTCTATGTTCTAAATCTCTTGCATTAAATCTTGTATCTATGGCCCCTCATTCATCGAACTAGTTTACGTCTATCCACTCTTCCCATCCTTACCTAATTTTAAATGTATCTCTCATGTTGCCTCATATTTTGTGTTATTAAAAAAACTAAATTTTCTTTCTTTGTATTTCCCAATGCCAGGCAGCACCTGGTGAATTTGTTCCCTCCCTTAAAACTTCAATTATCCTTCCTACAGTGTGTAGCTCAATGCTACACACAGTATTCTAGAGGAGGTCTTCATCTTTTATCTTTTGGTTCAGAAAGTGTCTTGTCCTAAATACCAATCTGCTTAGCTTTCTCATTGCACATCTTCCTCCACAAACCATGTGATGATCCACTTATCTCTCCCCTCAGGCCTCTAGCTTGACAATTTCCACGTGGCATCTGCAAGCAGTAACCTTGAATGTGTTCATTTTAAACCCTTACAGCATTAACATACTTCATACAAGACTCTCACTTCTTGCTGACCATCATGTCAGTTTGTAACTTGAACAAATCTTAAGTTCCAGTAACCGACTCATTTTCCTTCGTTCTTTCCTGTGTATGACCTTGGATTATTATATTAGCCTATCAGGTTGATTCAGTTAATAGCACAAGGACTGCAGCGGTTCAAGAAGGCAGCTCACCACCACTTTTCAAGGACAATTAGGAATGGGCAATAAATGCTGGCCTAGCCAGCGACGCCCACATCTCATGAATGAATAAAATAATTTTTTAAAACTCATGCCTCGAAGTCCATTCTGGGACTTGAGCATATAATCTAGGTTGACAGCACTGAAGGAGTGGTGTGCTGTTGAAGGTAGCATCCTTCCAGAGAGATGTTAAACTGAAGCCTGCCTGCCTATTTCAATGGCTGAGGGGGATTTAAAGATCCTGCTGGCATTCTTTCAATCAAAATCTTCAAAAAACAGATGAACTGGTCATATTTCTTGCTGTTTGTAAAACTTGTGCATAGCACATCTGCTCTGTCTATCTACAGAACAGGCAGACTACAGCAATTTAGGATTTCTTCAAAAAGCCCTTTTATGTCAAAATTTAAAGTGACAGTATGCTATGTTTGCTGCACGAAGAAGATTAGCCTCAGCTCAATATTTTGCATATTTTCAAATAAGGTAAGTGATGTGGCAAAAAACTGTAAAGAATGCTTCATGGGGAAACAGAGCTCGATTATGCCTCATATGGTCAACTTCCAGTACTATATATCTTCAATACTACATACATTCCATATAAATTGCCTTCAGGTAGCTGTACTTGTTTTTAAAAAGGTTCTCTGATTTGTTACTTGGAATAAGAAAGAAACAAAACCGTCTGGAGACATTTTCATCCCTCGAAGGGGAAACCTAAAGCAGCTTATTTCTCTCAGTGACAAAGATTGCTTGTGTATAGGTTCCACCAGAATCACTCGGTGCAGACCTTATCATAGCCTTGTTCCAGACATGGACTGGAAAATTGAATGTCCAAGGAGCGGTTAGAATAACTGCCCTCGACATCAAGGCATTTGACCAAGTATGGCATCAAAGGGGAAGAAACTTTGGTTTCTGTAAAATCATATTCCTCGTAAATATATTTGATTACTGGTTTTGGTTTGAAAGCTGGCAGTATGGTGTTTTACAGTGAAGAGGATCATGTAGTGGTAACCCAAGTGGCTCTCCAGTACATTGTTAATCCCATTCATGGCAATGCAGAAGATTCTAAGTTTCAAATCATGGGAGGTATGGATCTATCTATAGACACTTCCTTTTTGTTATGAATCCAAATAAAGGAAATGTTACACCTAACACACAGTATTAAGTGGTGCTTTGGGACTGTTCTTGGCTGAGTTTCAAATCCAAGCCTATTCATCCAGAGAGCTGGTAGCATTAAGGCTACAAACAACAATAAAACTTTTACATAGTAAGCTCCTGGAATTACTGTGGTATTTCAATAAATGTTCATTTCACGCTCTAACCCCTCAAAGTCCTGATTTGTTCAAAAGCTTCCTCAGTTGCGATTCTCACACCCTCCGTGTCATGAGCTCAATTGGTTTTTTGGAAGCACAATGTACAAATCAAAATGAACCTTGCTCACTGAAATTATGTAATCGGTGCTTTCCTACATACACGATCATGACATGTCACCTCTCACAAAGCCCAGACCTAGAGTTATGAGGCAGCCTTTGTGACAATTGCACAACTGCATTGGTAATTCACCTTTTTCCTAGATTGCGTTTAGCATATCATAAATATTCACAGGAGGTGAGTGTCTGAATGCTAGACTGTGGGTCAGAGTCTTCAGGCCAATGAGAGTCAAATGGTCTCACTTTATCCTGTTTGCTACTGTAAATGTAAGTAACAGCAATTTCTTATGGTTGTGTTTTATCCTGCAGACCTCTTCCACCCAGTACCCCCATGACCGGGACCAATTTCCTCATGGGTAGGGGGAGGGGGGGTATGTGGGGTTGTTTGCTAGTGCTGTCGGGGAGGGTTTAAACTAGAATGGCAGGGGGATGGGAATCTGAGCAGGGAAACAGAGGAGGTGGAAACAAGGATAGAAATGAAAGACAGAAAGGTAAGAAGCAAAAGTGGAAGGCAGAGAAAACAAGGGCGAGAAACAAATGGGGCCAAAGTGCAAAATAAAACTAAGATGACTAACAATGTTAAAAAGACAAGTATAAAGGCATTGTATCTTAATGCGCGGAGCATTCGCAATAATGTAGATGAATTAACAGCACAAATAGATATAAACGGTTATGATGTAGTTGCAGTTATGGAGACATGGCTGCAGGGTGACCAAGGATGGGAAGTGAACATCCAGGGGTATTTAATATTTAGGAAGGACAGGCAAAAAGGGAAAGGAGGTGGGGTAGCGTTGTTAGTAAAGGAGGAAATTAATGCAATAGTGAGGAAGGATATTGGCTTGGAAAATCATGATGTGGAATCTGTATGGGCGGAGCTAAGAAACACCAAGGTGCAGTTGGTGGGAGCTGTCTATAGGCCCCCAAACAGCAGTGGAGATGTAAGGGATGGCATTAAACAGGAAATTCGAGACGCATGCAATAAGGGTACAACTGTAATCATGGGTGACTTTATTCAACATATAGATTGGTCAAACCAAATTGGCAATAATATTGCGGACAAGGATTTCCTGGAGTGTGTACATGACTTTTTTTTAGACCAATAGGTAGAGGAACCAACTAGAGAATCGGCTATCCTAGACTGGGTATTGTGCAATGAGAAAAGATTAATTAACAATCTTGTTGTGCGGGATCCCTTGAGGAGGAGCGACCATAACATGATAGAATTCTTCATTAAGATGGAGAGTGAAGTAGTTGAATCCAAAACCAGGGTCCTGAATCTAAATAAAGGAAACTACGAAGGCATGAGGCGCAAGTTGGCTATGGTAGATTGGGGAACTTTACTAAAAGGGTTGATGGTTGATCGGCAATGGATAATATTTAAAGAATGTGTGCATGAATTACAACAATTATTCATTCCTGTCTGGTGCAAAAAAGAAATAAAACTAGAAAGGTGGCTCCACCGTGGTTTACAACAGAAATTAGGGATTGTATTAGATACAAAGCGGAGGCATATAAAATTGCCAGAAAAAGCAGCAAGTCTGAGGATTGGGAGGATTTAGAATTCAGCAAATGAGGAAAAAGAGGTTGATTAAGTGGGGGAAAATAGAGTAAGAAAGTAAACTTGCTGGGAACATAAAAACTGACTGTAAAATCTTCTATAAGTATGTGAAGAGAAAAAGATTAGTGAAGACAAATATAGGTCCTTTACAGTCAGAAACGGGGGAAATTATAATGGGGAACAAAGAAATGGCAGAACAATGAAACACATTCTTTGGTTCTGTCTTCACAAAGGAGGACACAAATAACCTCCCAGAAATGTTAGGGAAGCAAGGGTCTAATGAGAGCGAGGAACTGAAGGAAATCAGTATTAGTAAATAAATAGCGTTAGGGAAATTAATAGGGTTAAAGGCTGACAAATCTACATCCCAGAGTACTAAAGGAAGTGGCCCTGGAAATAGCGGATGCATTGGTGGTCATCTTCCAAAATTCTGGAGCACTTCCAACAGACTGGAGGGTGGCAAATGTAACCACACTATTTAAAAAAGGAGGGAGAGAAAAAACAGGGAATTACAGATCAGTTAGCCTTACATCAGTAGTGGGGAAAATGCTAGAGTCTATTATAAAGGATGTGACAGCAGAACACCTGGAAAGCATAAACGGGATAGGCAAAGTCAGCATGGGTTTACAAAAGGGAAATCACGCTTACCAAATCTACTGGAGTTTTCTGAGGATGTAACTCATAGAATAGATAAGGGAGAACCAGTGGATGTGGTGTATTTGGATTTTCAGAAGGCTTTTGATAAGGTTCCATGTTAAGAGGTTAGTGTGCAAAATTAAAATACATGGAATTGGGGTTAATATACTGGCATGGATTGAGAATTGATTGACAGACAGGAAACAGAGAGTAGGAATAAACAGGTCTTTTTCCGTGTGGCAGGCAGTGATTAGTGGGATACCGCAGGGATCAGTGCTTGGGTCCCAGTTATTCACAATATATATTATTGACTTGGGTGAGGGAACTAAATATAACATTTCCAAATGACACAAAGCTGGGGGGGAATGTGAGCTGTGAGGAGGATGCAAAGGGGCTCCAATGTGATTTGGACAAGTTGGGTGAGTGGACAAATGCGTGGCAGATGCAGTATAACATGGATAAATGTGAGGTTATCCACTTTGGTTGTAAAAACAGAAAGGCAGATTATTATCTGAATGGTGATAGATTGGGAAAGGGGGAGGTGCAGTGAGACCTAGGTATATTTGTACACCAGTCGCTGAAAGCAAGCATTCAGGTGCAGCAAGCAATTAGGAAGGCGAATGGTATGTTGGCCTTCATTGCAAGAGGAATTGAGTACAGGAGCAAGGATGTCTTACTACAGTTATACAGGGCCTTGGTGAGACCACATCTGGAGAATTGTGTGCAGTTTTGTTCTCCTTATCTGAGGAAGGATGTTCTTGCCTTGGAGGGAGTGCAAAGAAGATTTACTAGGCTGATTCCTGGGATGGCAGGATTGACATATGAGGAGAGATGGGTCGACTCAGCCTATATTCACTAGAGTTTAGAAGAATGAGAGGGGATCTCATAGAAACCTATAAAATTCTAACAGGACTAGACAGGCTAGACGCTGGGAGGATATTCCCGATGGCTGAGGAGTCCAGAACCAGGGGTCACAGTCTCAGGATACGGGGTATGCCATTTAGAATCGAGATGAGGAGAAATTTCTTCACTCAGAGACTTGTGAACCTGTGGAATTCTCTACCGCAGAAGGCAGTGGAGGCCAAGTCATTAAATATATTCAAGAAAGAGATAGATATATTTCTTAATGCCAAAAGGGTCAAGGGATATGGGGAGAAAGCAGGAACTGGGTACTGAATTAGACAATCAGCCATAATCTTTTTTTGAATGGCAGGACAGTCCTGAAGGGCCGAATGGCCTACTCCTGCTCCTATATTCTACGTTTCTATGACACCAACCACGGGAACTACAATGATCAACACACTCTTACTCCATATGAAGTAAAATAAGAGTCTATTCTCATAATTCTGTGGGTTAGATTATAACTGTAATATTCTGGTAACTAATGACTTAGTGCAGAATACAGATATGAGCCTGAGGGTTAAAGTAACAGGGGTTTATTTACACATATGTTGCAACTAAAGCTTCCACTACAACTCTTCCACAAGATTCAGTACAAATTACTTTACATCACTTCCTGCGATGATGCTCACAGCCTATTTACATATTCTACCCACTAACAACCCTATACAACATTATACTATATCTCCCCTCAAGTCTCTGAGTTCTCTTTTCAGATTGATAGACCGGAATATTTCATTGGGTGGGGGCGGGGAGCCCTCAAACCGTCCTGGTGGGGGATGGGAGGTGTGGAGAGATTGGACTTCCATAGTGAAGAGGAGGCGGTTGGGACTCGGAAACTGGAAATTGTCAAAATGATGTAGGGTGTCAGAAAGTTCACGGATGTAGGTGAGAAGAGACTGGATCAGGGGAGAAAAGATAGAGTCAAGATAGGAAGAAATAAGTTCGGTGGGCAGGAATAGGCTGACACAATGGGTCTGCTGGGACAGTCCTGTTTGTGGATTTTGGGAAGGAGGTAGAAGCGGGCTGTCTGGGGATGCGGGACTATGAGGTTGGAAGCTGTAGAGGGAAGATCTCCAGAGGAGATGAGGTCAGTGACAGTCCTGTGGACAGTAGCTTGATGTTCGGTGGTGGAGTCATGGTCCAGGGGGAGGTAGGAAGACGTGTCTGAAAGTTGGCACTGAGCCTCTACAAGGTAGAGGTCGGTACGCCATACAACAACAGAACCACCCTTGGCTGCAAGTTTGATGACAATGTCGGAGTTAAACCTGAGAGTATGGAGTGCGGCAAGTTCAGAGGGGGACAGGTTAGAGTCAGTGAGGGGGGCAGAGAAATTGAGATGACCAATGTCTCGCCAACAGTTTCAATGAAAATATCAAGAGTAGGTAAGAGGCAGGGGGAGGGGTCCAGGTAGAGGGAGAATGCTGGAGGCAGGTGAATGGGTCTGCTGATCGGGGGGAGGACTCCTGGTCGAAGAAGTGAGCCCGGAGGCGGAGGCGGTGAACAAGAGCTCAACGTCATGCCGAGTGCGAAATTCATTGAGGTGGGGGCGTAAGGAGATAAAACTGAGACCTTTGCTGAGTACAGAACGCTCAGCATCAGAGAGGGGGAGGTCAGAGGGTATAGTGAATACACGGCAAGGGGTCAGATCAGAAGGTGTGGGGTCAGAGGGAAGTGAAGCGGAAGGAGGATCTGGAGGGGCATTAGTCCCCATCAGCTGCTGGAGCTTGCGTTCCTTGACACCTGAAAGGAAGAAAAAAATATTTTGGTTACTGTAGATGAGACGAAGGATTAAATGAAACTGCGGCGTAGAACAGCTTTGAGATAAGTTGAGGCGGTGCTTCTGGAGAGAGAGGTCCAGTGTGTACATGTGGTGGGGCATGGCACTAAGTCTGGATCTCAGGATGCAGTGAGAACAACAGTCCGAGGAACGTTGTATTTCTTGGAGATACCTGTGATCCTGGGTGCATTCAAAACATGATGGGTGAAACTGCAGTTGGAATCCACATGGAATAAGTCAGAGCCGGAGACAGTCACTGATGAAGGAGATGTGGCTGTGAAAATGAGTTTTGGTAGACAATTTATCAAACACCAGGAGGGAAATAGAAAGCAATGAAGGTGAACAAGGTAAAAGAGACAAACGAAAATCTCGTTGGAGAGAAGAGCAGAACATCTTCAAGGTGGGCATTCCTGGAAGAGAAGTGGCAGTGAAGTAAACACTAAAATAAAAGCAAAATACTGCAGATGCTGGAAATCTGAATAAAAACAAGAAACACTGGAAATACTCAGCAGGTCTGGCAGCATCTGTGAAGAGAGAAGCAGAGTTAACATTTCAGGTCAGTCACCCTTCTTCAGAACTGGCAGATGTAAGAAATGTAAAAGACTTTAAACAAGTGAAGTGGGGGTGGGGCAAGAGATAACAAAAGAGAAGGTAGTGATAGGGAAAGGTCACAGAATAGCTGATCAGAAGGTCATGGAGCAAAGGGAAACAATATGTTCATGGTGTAGTGAAAGACAAATGATTAGTACAGATAGGGTGTTAATGGACTGAAAACTGAACTTTCCTTTCCTATTGCAGCGTATCTCTGTTTGATTTCAGTTAGCGAACAAGTAGCAAAATATACAGGTCTGCTTCTCCCATCTTTCTGGACTTGAAATAAGACTGCTCCCAATCCCATTGATGATGCATCCACAGCTATAATCATGAATAGCTCCGCGTCGTAATGTGCTAACACTTCTGATGATACTAGCATTTTCTTGATCTTCTCAAAGGATTCTTGTTGGGCTTCTTTCCAACACCAAACATTATCACTTCTCAACAACTGTCCTATTGGCTCATTGATCATGGCTAAATTCAGTAGAAATTTCCCTACTTGATTCACCATTCCCATAAATCTCTGAAGCCCTGTTACATTTTTAGGCTCTGGGAAGTCCTTTATCGCCGTTTTCTTTTACGGACCTGCTCTAATACCCGACCCATCTATTGTATGTCCAAGAAATCTTATCATTGGTTGTAAAAAAACATATTTCTCGTTCAATGTGAGACCTGCTTCTCCCAATCTCTGTCGCACTGCTCTGACTCTTGTATTGTGTTCCTTCTGATTGGCCCCATGGATTAAAATGCCATCCATATGGCAAACGATCCCATCTAATCCTTTCAGGATCCTCGACATCATCCTTTTGAAAGATCTCCAGTCCTGACGGCAACCTGTTAAAACAGAATCTTCCAAAAGGTGTTATGAGTTTTGTTAAGAGCTTAGATTCCTCATCTGATGGCAAGTGCCAAAATCCGCTGTTAGTGTCCAATGTGGTAAAAATTGAGCTCTTCCCTAGCTTTGCCAAACTCAATCCACTGATGACATTGGATATATTTCTCTTTCTACTGCCGTATTCAGTCATGTGAGGTTGAATGGGCCCATTAGGTTTCTTCACAGGAACCATACCAGAACGCCATCCTGTAGGTTTTGTTACAGGTAAAATGACTCCTTGTTTTTTCATTAATTCGATTTCCTTTTTAACTTTATCTGGGAGTGGATTTGGAACTTTCCAAGGTGCATACCTCTGCTTCCTTTCTCAGAGTGCTGTGGTGTGCCGTTTTTAACTTCCCAAATCCTCTGAATAACTTTGGAAATTCAGCTCTAAAATCTCTAGGCTACTCTTCTTTACATTTGAGCTCTTCTACTCTAGATATTAGTTGTAGGTCTGTGCAAGGCTTTCTGCCTGTTAGTGAACAACTTTGATTTTTAATCACATATAAAGTCTCAGGAATTTCTTTTCCCTGGTAACTCAATGATGTTTTTAATTCTCCTTTTACCTTCAACTCGATGTCTCCAGGCCCATCCAACTTTTTATAAAAGCAAAATACTGCAGATGCTGGAAATCTGAAATAAAAACAAGAAATGTTGGAAATGCTCAGCAGGTCTGGCAGCATCTGTGGAGAGAGCAGCAGAGTTAATGTTTCAGGTCTGTGACCCTTCATCAGAACTTAACATCAGAAGGTCACTGGCCTGAAACGTTAACTCTGCTGCTCTCTGCACAAATGCTGCCAGACCATCTAACCTTTTACCTGTTTTCAGCCACGGTTCTGCATCTGATAGAATTGAAACCACTGCTCCACTATCCAGTTTAAAGTTGGTCTTGCTTCCTTCCACAAGAATTTCTGCTGTCCAGAAAATCTCACTGGTTCCGTGGATCTCTCCTAAAAAGGGTATTTCCACACTTTGGACATCCTATACTTTGTTAACTTTTTTGCTGTCTTGGGATTTTTCTTTATTTGTCTACAGCATTTTTTTTTTACTGTCAGACACTGACTGGAAATGTCCCTTCTTCCTTTACAAGAAACTCTCTGCTTCTCTGGCTGGGCAGTTTTCCTGCTGGCTCCTGTCTCGACCACACCTACTGCAATTAGTTGCCGCTGTCTCCAGATGCTTTTCCCACCTTTCTGGCCTTTTGTCACCATTTTTCTCCTTCGTTTTACTAACAAATTCAATTGAGTCTGATACTCCCTCTGTCCCCTTGAACCACGGGTCGGTTAAACTTCCTAAACTCCACTTGTCTGCTCAACTGAATGGCTATGGCTAATGTTAAATCATCCCTCAACTGTAGCTGATCTGAAAGGACATCATCTAATACCCTGACTGTGATCCTGTCCCAAATCAGCTCTTCCCGTCAACTGCCACACTCGCAATCCTCTGTGATTTTATATAAATCGTTAATAAATGAATCGATACTCTCCCCTTTCTGCTGGGTTAAATTTGGCGCACTCCATGATAATATTTTTTCTTACATTAAAGTAAGTCTTGAATGCCTTGGTAATTTTTTCATATGTAGCCCTCTTTTCATCTACAAAGTGATTCCTGACAACGCTGGCCGCCACTGACGTCATCAGGCTGCACCGCGGTGCGCACATGCGCTGCGTTCCAGCTTGCCAGGACTGGGTAGCGCATGCGCCGATGACGTCACCGCGTGACGTGTGCATCTTCGGGCAATACGCCTGGTCGGCCTCTGCGTGTGCGCTTTATGCAACACCAACGGATATTCACGCATGCGTCAAGCTTCGGATATTCACGCATGCGTCAAGCTTTGGCGCAGGTTTCTGAAAGTGGAAGGAGGAGAGGTTTCGTCGGGAATTTTCTCGCATTTTATCACAATTATTTGCGGGGGAGAGGGGGGAGGTAGAGGGGGGTGGGGGGAGAGGTAGAGGGGGGTGGGGGGAGAAGGGGTGTGGTGGTGTAGTGGGAGGGAGTTAAATTCAGAAGTTCCTGGAGGGGGATGCAAAAGGCAGGGACCAGCCAGCTGCAATGCCTGAAGTACAGTTGAGAAGTAGGGGAAAAAGCGGCTGAATTGGGGATCTGCAGCTGGAGGGAATGGCTGGTTGTGGGGGGGGGGGGGGGGAGGGGCGGAAGCGAGAGGCTGTAGAGAGCCGCGGGGAGCGAGCGGCCAAAGACATTGGTGTCGCCGGGTGCGGGGACCGGCCGGTACGTCTTTTGCCATTGCATGTTTATGGCGCATGCCATAAACGCACTCCTCCCCCACCCCCCTCCACCGCCCTCGCTGCTCTCTCCGGCCGCTCCGCTACCCCCCCCCCCCCCTCCCCCGCTCTCTCCGGCCGCTCCACTCCCCCTCCCCCCATCACTGCTCGCTGCTCTCTCCGGCCGTTCCACTCCGCACCCCCCCCCACCCCGCCCTCGCTGCTCTCTCCGGCCGCTCTGCTTCTCCCCCCCCGTCGCTGGCTCGTTCGCCCGCCCACTCGCCGGCCGCTCCGCTCCCCCCAGGCCCGCTCCACTCCCCTCCCTCCCTTGCCCCGGCCCCGGCCCGCTCATTCGCTCTCTCACTCCGGCCATTGTGTGCTGCCATGTGTTTGTTAGGTTGCCTCCGTGTGATTATTTGAGCAGCGCCATCTTTAGTCCTGGCAGCTGCCGAATGGCAGACTGTGACGTTTTAGTGGCACATGCATTTGCACATGTGCCACAGCAGCGCCACCTAGTGGTAACATTGTCAGCAAATGCAGCCTTTCATCTCTGCCTTGGGTTTTGAGGATGTTGTCTGCACACTCCCCCATAGCATACAGTAATGTATTGACCTGCTCTTTGTCTGGCTCCCATGCTCGACCTGATGCAGAACGGTACGTTTTGAACCTCTGGATCCATTTCCATCCATAAACAATGCATTCTCTCCCCAAAGACACAGAAATCTGCTACTATTTTGTATATTTTGTCAGCCTACCAATGTAAGGCTTCCCTCGAATTCTTTCCTTGATACTTTTATTCATTCTTGAAATGTGGGTGTCGCTGGCAATGCTGGCATTTATTGCCTGTCCTGAATTGCCCTTGAGAAGGTCGTGGACTTTTTTCTTGTACCACAGCAGTCTTTTCAGTGAAGGTGATTCCACAGTGCTGTTGGGTAGGAAGTTCCAGGACATTGGCCCAGTTTGATGGCTATCCTTCACTGAGATTTTGCATTGATAAATAGATGTGAAATCCTGATCGCTAATTGCCAAGAATAGTTTGCTTTTGTTTCTCTTGTTACACTCGCTAGTGAATCACCTGATAAAGTTATTCTGCTGTGGTGATGGCACACTACCGATCATGGTCCTCCCTGTGGTTTCATCTCTCCTTGCCTGTCATTCCTGTAGTTCTTGGCGTAAGTTAAAGGCTGTATTTATAATTCCAAATGTTTAGATAAATGTCTCTAAATCCCCCAAAATTCATCCTCTTGGCATATGATACAGTCCAAATGATTTTATTGTAACTGCTGTTTCTATATCCCAAACTATTTTTGTATAGAATATTGGTTGATCTTTGGTGTTTCATGTGAGGAGGGGAGATCATATGTAGTGTTTAGGTGAAATGAGCTTAGAGAGCGGGGAATAATTGGGCCGATTGCACAGATGCAACTCAGTCCCCATTTTAATGTCACACATTGTTTTCTCTGTTCTATTTTCATTACAAATTTCTATGATCATGTGAATTTGACATGCTGTAATTACATCCTGCAATAGTTTCAAAAAAGCCAGTTGAAGTTGCTGAAATTGAAGTTTTGCAGGAGGAATTTCCTGGAATATTCCCAGATTGTGTGGCAACAAGACCCCGGGTTCAAAGGATTAAACAAGATGAGAAGGATTCAGTTGTTGTGGAGGACAATTCGGGTGTTTGATTGGCTGAAACTTTTTTTGAGGATTTGGATGGGGATGTTGGTGAAAAAGACTCCAAGGCTAGGAATGGTGAATTGTTTAGCAGATCATCTTTGATTGAGGCACAACAGGCAGATCCTGACTTAAGAAGTTTGTCTCAAATGATGTGTTCTGTGGCAGAGACTAAAAAGGTCCCTGAGTGTTATTATATGAAGCATGACCTTCTAATGAGAAAGTGGAGACCTCCCCAGAGACCCGCTGATGAGGATTGGTCTATAGTTCATCAGGTTGTTGCTCCCCTGGGGTATCGCAGTGAAATTTTGAGAATTGCCCATGAGATCCCAGTGGCAGGACATGTGGGTATTCAAAAGACTCGGGTCAGGATAAGACAGCATTTTTATCAGTCAAGCTTACATAAAGATATGGTTGAATTTTGCAGAACTTGCCATACATGTCAGGTAGTTGGGAAGCCACAGCCTTTGATTAAGCCAACCCCATTGATACCGATACCTGTTTTTGACAAACTATTTAGTAGGGTGCTTGTGGATTGTGTCAGACAATTACCCACAACTAAGTTCGGTCACAGGTTTCTCCTAACCATCATGGATTTGTCCAATAGGTTGCCAGAGGCAATACCTTTGAAAAAGATCACAGCAAAAGTTGTGATTGAGGGGTTAATTCAGTTTTTCACTAGATATGGATTACCAAAAGAAATTCAGTCAGACCAGGCGGTCAAATTTCATGCCAGAGGTCATGTGTAATTTGGGAGTGAAATAGCTCAAATCGTTCACTTATCACTCACAGTCACAAGATGCTTTGGAAAGGTATCACTTAACACTAAAAAGTATGATAAAGGCCTATAGCTTTGAGTATCCTCATAATTGGGATAAGGGGATATCATTTTTATTATTTGCCACCAGGGACATACCAAATGCGTCCACTTGTGTCAGTCCATTTGAATTGGTCTGTGGGCATGCGGTTTGGGGTCCCCTTAAGCTCATGAAGGAGAGATTTTTAGCACAAGATGAGGAAACTACCCTGTTAGTATACATGTCAGAGTTTCGAGAGAGACTCACAAAAGTGAGGTAGTTTAGTTTAGAGATACAAGCACTGAAACAGGCCCTTTGGCCCACCGAGTCTGTGCCGACCATCAACCACCCATTTATACTAATCCTACACTAATCCCATATTCCTATCACATCCCCACCTGTCCCTATATATTTCCCTACCACCTACCTATACTAGGGGCAATTTATAATGGCCAATTAACCTATCAACCTGCAAGTCTTTGGCATGTGGGAGGAAACCGGAGCACCCGGAGGAAACCCACGCAGACACAGGGAGAACTTGCAAACTCCGCACAGGCAGTACCTAGAATCGAACCCGGGTCCCTGGAGCTGTGAGGCTGCGGTGCTAACCACTGCGCCACTGTGCCGCCCCGCCAGGTAGCCAGAGAACATCTCAAGATTTCTTAGCAAGTGATGAAAACTCAAGTGGATAGAACAGCTAAGGCATGCAGTTTGCAGCCTGGAGACAAGGTTTTGTTGCATTTGCCTGGGGAACCAGTGATAGCTAGGTTCAGTGAACCATGCTTCATTAAGAGGAAACTCAGTGAGGTGAACTATCTGGTTAGTACCCCAGGCGGACGGAAAAGCCAAAGGGTGTGCGACATGAATATGTTGAAACGATACTATGACTGTGAACTTTGTCAGCTAGTAAATGTATGCCAAATGACAGAAAAGAAGGATAAGGACAGTGTTACTTTTAATGAACTGGATAAAGAGGCAGAGACTGAGAAATCTCAGACCGAAGCCCCTGCGGTGAAACTGGCAAACACAGAAGTGTTAGAAAATTTATATACCATTCTACACTATCTTTCTGAACAGCATAAAAGGGTATAAATCAGCAGAGCTGTTAAAAGAATTGAAAGCAGTCTGTGCAGATAAGCCAGATCGAACTCCTCTGATATTCTTCGCTTTGATGTAGGGAACAACTGCACCCATTAAACAGAAGCCTTATCAACTCAATCCTTATAAATTGGCTCAGGTCAGAGAGGAGATTCAATCAATGCTAAAGAATGATATAATTGAACCTAGTCAAAGTAGCTGGAGTTCACCAGTGGTGCTTATTCCAAAGCCAAATGCTTTCATAAGATTTTGTATTGATTATTGGAAAGTCAATGCAGTAACTAAAGCAGACTCTTATCCAATCCCACAACTTGAAGATTGTATTGACAGAGTGGGGAATTTATTCTTTATTAGCGAGATTGGCTTGCTGAAAGGATATTGACAAGTCCCTTGACCGGCTAAGCCAGAGAGATTTCTGCCTTTGTGACCCAGGTGGCCTATTTCAATGCAGGGTCATGCCGTTTGGTATGAAAAATGCACAGGCCACATTTCAGAAGGTTGACTAACAGGGTGATTGCTGGACGAAGCAATAGTGTTGCGTACTTGGATGTTTCATATTGAATATATACAGTGACACTTGGGAGAATGATGTTGACCATTTTATTCGACAGGTTAAAGAAAGCCCATTTTGGTAGTAAACGTAGCGAAGAGTGAGTTTACCAAGGCTAGGGTTACGTATTTCAGGCATGTCATGGGTCAAGGTCAAGTGTTGCCTCAAGAAGCTAAGGTTCAGGCGATAATAGACTTTCTCATCCCCAAGACAAAAAGGAGAAACTACGATTCCTAGGGATGTGTGGGGTCTACCAGATATTTATTCCTAACTTCAGTACAGTAGTTACCCCACTGATGGATTTGTTAAAAAAGAGTGTGAAGGTCCAGTGGACAGAACCCTGTCAAATGGCATTTAAAAAGTTCAAGGCCATTTTAACAAATGAGCCCATTCTAGCAGCACCGAATTTTGACAGGCTCGTTAAAGTGACTATTGATGTTAGTGAGGTAAGAACAGTATTACTCCAGCATAATGATGCTGGTTTTTAATGACCAGTCAGTTATTTCTTCAGAAAACTCACTACGTACCAGAGGAAGTACTCCAATATGGAAAAGGTGGCTTTAAGTCTCGTATTGACTCTTCAATGTTTTGAAATATACATCGGTAATGGCCAAGGGGAAATAATCATTTACACCAGTCATAATCCATTAGAAAAGTTACAAAACAAGGATACCAGATTATTTCAACGGAGTTTAATGTTACCAGAACTTACCCTAAAGATTGTTGTTACGACTCGGTGAGAAAGAGGTCTAGGGTTCCCTTTCAGCCTTCACCTGGTCTTACTGTAACAGGGTTTTATTTTTTAAACACACTGTGCTTTTAGCTCCCCCTTGGTGAATTCTTGTTCACCGCTTTCCGATTATAAGGCAAGGAAACCAGCACAAACACACAGGTTTTTTTAGGTTTAAAGAAGAAAGATTGGAATTTTATTAAACTTAAACTTAAAAAATCTAATTCGGTTCACGCCTATGAATACATGCTGTGCCCCACGCTAGCATACATACGCGATACGCACATGCAAATAGAGACAGAAAAGAGCAGAAGAAAAATAAAGTAGAAAGATTTGAGGCAATATCTGAAGAGCTTTTGGTTATGGGTCTTCGAGCTCACTGTATAGTCCTTGCTTGTATGTAGATCTTGCTTTTTGTTGGGGCCCAGTATTCTTCTTAAACCTTGTTCACTGTAGGAGACTTTTCTCTCTTGGGGTGCATGTGTCTTCAATGGATTCCGAAGCTGGCGAGAAAGAGATGGGAGCAGAGAGGAGAGAGATGCTCTCAGTCCAGGAGCAAAACTGCCTTCTGCCAGTTCAAAAACTGTCTCTCCAATTTAAAACTCTCAGTTCAAACGCTGCCACAGCCAGTTAGCTATGTGACTAACTGGTCTGACCATGTCTGTTTGTGGATTGAATTGGAGCAGTAAGTGGCTCCTTTGTCTACAAGCCTGTCTGTTAATATGAAAAAGTGTCTTTCTAGCCAGGGGCCTGGCAACCCCTTGTATCAGGCCTTCTCTTATTCCCAGAAACAATTTGAAATTTAATATCCACATGGCAAAATTAATATGCCTCATTCTTGACATGTGGGGGCCTGCATGACATCTTCACACCCAGGGTAATGAAATGCCATTTGGAAAAAAGGTGCATTTCATTAAAAGGGCTGAGAGAATATATAAGATACAGAAAACCTTGCATTTTTCTCATTCATTCCCATTCATTCATAAATCCGAAAGCTTATTATAATTGCCTGTCTTTTCGTAGTACCAGTGCTGCTTTCATTGCTCACTTTTCGGCAAGCTAGCAACCACGTGGTTCTGTGGAGAAGTTTTTCTTCAGTTTGCTCATTTCCATGGCTGCCTAGCGTCTTTGTTCCTGCTGAGGTCTTTTTTTTAGGAGAGTTAGTAGTGGGAGGGTCTATCCTGAACTCTGTTTCATTACTTTGCTGAGTCATGCAAAGGCTTTTGACTTCAGGTGGTTCCCCTTTTCTTTGACTGTGGGGAGGATTCTTTGTTCATCTCCCCTTTGTCCTCTGGGACACTCCTACCTGCCAGTAGATGTGCAGACTCTACTGCACTCCTCTGTGGCACTGCAACTAAGTGAGGATCACCCTCACTGTTTCTCTGCCCAGTAGAGGTCTCTCTTTGTCTCTGCAGGTTCCTGTAAATGCTGTTAGCAACTCAGGTGGGGTGCATCTTGTGTCTGCATTTACGTAGGAGGATGTGGCATCTAACTTTTCAATTTTTCCGGGGTTGGCTGACCGGGCAGTAAAGGTTTTCATCTGGGATTCTTCCCAGACTTCCTTTGACCTGCCCTCTTGGTTACTTTTCTCCCTTCCCTGTCTAAACTTTTGACAGCTTTGTGCCTGCCTGCCCACTTTTGTTCTTGGCGGGGGTCCCTTACAGTTCACCAATCCTCTGCTGAAGGGTCCTCCTAACATTGGTACAGGACTTAGGGGTGCAGGTTTCACTGTAGGGTGGGGCTTCCCCTCAACCTGGCACATGTGGCAACTCCTGCAGTACTCCATCACATCTTTGTGGAGATTTGGCCAGTCAAACTGCAGTCTTAGGCGGGCTTTGGTCTTACGTATACCGGCATGTACAGCCACTGTAGTCTCATGGGCCCTTCTTAATATTTCTTTCTGGTATCTCTGCGGCACCACTCACTGGTGAACTACTGTCCACTCCTTGCCCTCAGGTCTGTGAGGAGAACTCCATTTCCTTTTCAGTACCTCATTTTTTAAAGTAGCAATCAGGGACACCCTCTGCTTCACTTTCAGACTGGGCAGTCTGTGCTAACTCTTGCAATACAGGATCGGCTCGCTGAGCCTCAGCTAGGGAAAATCCATTTAATTCATTGCCTGGATCTCCTAACTTTCCAAAGAAAATCTCAGACAGACAGACCTCATCATCATCTGCCTGCAGTGCCAATGCAGTCTCCTTTGAGGGAGCTGGTTTGATCATGGCCTGATCCACTACACATTCAAGGACTCTGCAGGGGTCCGAATCCTGCCACGGCCCTGTCTCTCTGACCTCCTGCTGTCTTTCTTTCAACACTGTGGAGTGGGGGGGGGCTACCACCTTCACCCCCACCAGATCATTAACTAGGAGCAGGTCAACCCCGTCCACAGGCAAATTAGGGACAATCCCTACGGTCATCGGTCCCAAAACTAGGTCGTACTCCAGGTGCACCCGGTGTACAGGCACAGGCATACACTGCCCTCCAATACCATTCACCACCATTTTAGTGTTCATTGCACTCGCTGGGGAAAAGGTCAGGCCTTTTCCGAATAAGAGAGATCTGGTGGCCCCTGTGTCTCTGAGAATCACTATGGGCTTCCTTGCCCCACTGAAGGAATATGGAGTTACTTTCCCTTCAGATGCAAAACCTTGATAACCCTCAGGAATCCTATTAAATTTTCCTGCACTTGTGAGCTTCCCTGGTCTCACATTTACTGCAGTTAAAGGCACAGCTTGTTCTGTTGTGCTTTCCATCAAGCCCTCGTCTTCACTGAGTGGGTGTGCCCTGATTAACCCTACCGGTTTTCCCTTTAGTTTCCAGCAGTCAGCTTTTAAATGCCCTGCTTTATTACAATGGAAGCACACAGATCTCAGGGTCTCACTTTTGCTTACAGCACCTTCCTTTTTGGCTGGTGGAGGGCCCCCTGTGTCTCCTGCTTTCCCTTCTCTTCCAGGACTGCCTGGGCGGATATCACCTTCCCACCCTTTGTCCTTTTCGGATTTGTGGGGGTGATTAGGAAATGTTCTCCCCTGGGAAACTGACTTATAAACTAAAGCAAGCTCATCAGCCATAACGGTCGCTTGCCGGGCTCTCTGGATCTGCTGCTCCTCTACATTGGTCTTTATGGAGAGTGGGAGAGAGTGTTTAAATTCCTCTAACAGAATTACTTCTCTGAGATTATCATAGCTGAGCTGTACTTTAAGAGCCCTCAGCCACTGGCCAGAATTCAGCTGCTTACTTCGTTCAAACTCCAGATAAGTTTGAATAGCTTAATTTTTGAGTGTTCTAAAGTTTTGGCGATGGGCTTTGGGTACTAATTCATATGCCCCGAGGATAGCATTTTTGGTCAGTTCATAATTTGATGAACTCTCATCTGGCAACAGGGAATAAACGTCATGGGCTTTTCCAGCTAGCTTGCTTTGTAATTAAAGAGACCAGGTCTCAGCTGGCCATCTTAGCTGTCTTGCCAGTTTCTCAAAGGACACAAAAATGCCTCCACATCTTCCTCATTGAATTTTGGGATTAGATGAGCTAGTTTAAACAATTCTGTATCCAGCCCTGGATTACACTCCTCCATATTGGCCATGTTTTCACTGGGGTTTCTCTGTCGCCCCCTAGTTAACTCAAGCCACTTCAACTCTCTTTCTTTGCATTCTTTCTGGAAGCTTCTTTCTCTCTCTCTCTCTTCTGCCTTTCATTTTCATCATGTTCCTTCTGGAAGGCTCTTTCTTTCTCCCTCTCCTGCTTCTCTCTCTCTTTCTCTTTCTCTAATTCAGGTTTCCTCTGTTCCAATTGTATCTTTGCTAACAATACTCTGTCAGAATCTGCATCTAACCTTGTTTCTGCTTCTTCAGATTCATGGGAAAAATGGTTGGCCACTAGCCTTAGGAGTTCAGACTTCCCAGCCTTGCTATGTAAAGTGATCTTACATTGCTCAGCCATTTTTCTCAACTCCTCCATAGACAGTTGTCAGGCAAACTCCCGCACCTGCCAAGACTGAGGCACACATTATTTCAGTACATGAACAAAAGCTTAAAATTGTAAGCCCTGACTGGAAGGACATTTGCACAGTACCAGACAATGTTGAAACAAAGGGGACCCATCAGTTGCTTCCCCACTACACAGAAGTGGTCAGATCAGTTTTAGTCACATGACTAACAAGCTGTTGCAGTGAATTTGAACTTCCAACAAAGGATTTGGACAGAACACTGAGTGCTCATGGACTGAGAACATCTCCTTTCCTGTCTGCTTGCCTTCATCTCTTGCCACGGAACTGAATCTTGTGAAAACATGTTAAACTCAAAGAGAGAAAGGTTTCCTACGTGAACAAGGTTTTAAGAAGACTACTGGGCCCCAATGAAACGCAAGACCATATCTTCAATCATGGACCACAGTGAGCTCGAGAAACAGTAACAAGATATTGCCTCAAATTGTTCTACTTATCTTTTCTTCTGCTTTTTTCTGTTCCTATCTGCATGTTTATATCGCGTGTGCATGCTCATGTGGGTGCGTTGTACAGCCGTAGGCATCAACCGTAATAGAGTTTAAGTTTAAGGTTTAATAAATTTCATCTTTCTTCTTTAAACCAAAGAAAGCCTGTTTGTGCTCCTTTCTTTGCCTTATCATTGGAAAGTGGTGAACAAGGATTCACAAAGGGGGAGCTCAAAACACAGTGTGTTTAAAATTAAACCCTGTTACAATAAGACCAGGTAAAGACAGTAAAAGACCCCTAGACACATTTCTCACCTGGTCGTAACAAAGTGCTTTTAACTTATCCCAAGTTACTTCACCCTGGCTTGGAAAGCTACTAGCTTCAGTTGCAGACATGTTAGCATTCAATCACACACAACTACAAGAAAACCTGTATTAAACTCTTGTTCTTTTTTTGATAGGGAACACTTTTGCTTCCCACTTTCAATTTCTCTCGTTTGTCTGCGGGTCAATTCTGGATGTGAGCACCCAAGTTTCTGTTACGACTCGGTGAGAAAGAGGTCTAGGGTTCCCTTTCAGTCTTCACCTGGTCTTACTGTAACAGGGTTTTATTTTTTAAACACACTGTGTTTTTAGCTCCCCCTTGGTGAATTCTTGTTCACCGCTTTCCGATTATAAGGCAAGGAAACCAGCACAAACACAAATGTTTTCTTAGGTTTAAAGAAGAAAGATTGAAATTTTATTAAACTTAAACTTAAAAAATCTAATTTGGTTAACGCCTATGAATACATGCTGCGCCCCATACTAGCATGCATACACGATACGCACATGCAAATAGAGACAGAAAAGAGCAGAAGAAAAATAAAGTAGAAAGGTTTGAGGCAATATCTGAAGAGCTCCTGGTTATGGGTCTTCGAGCTCACTGTATAGTCCTTGCTTGTAGGTAGTTCTTGCTTTTCGTTGGGGCCCAGTATTCTTCTTAAACCTTGCTCACTGTAGGAGACTTTTCTCTCTTGGGGTTCATGTGTCTTCAATGGATTCCAAAGCTGATGAGAATGAGATGGGCGCAGACAGGAGAGAGATGTTCTCAGTCCAGGAGCAAAACCGCCTTCTGCCAGTTCAAAAACTGTCTCTCCAATTTAAAACTCTCAGTTCAAACACTGCCACAGGCAGTTAGCCATGTGACTAACTGGTCTGATCATGTCATTTTGTGGATTGAAATGGAGCAGGGAGTGGCTCCTTTGTCTACAAGCCTGTCTGTTAATATGCAAAAGTGTTTTATAGCCAGGGGCCTGGCGACCCTTTGTATCAGGCCTTCTCTTCTTCCCAGCAACAATTTGAAATTTAATGTCCATGTGGCAAGATTAATATGCCTCATTCTTGACATGTGGGAGCCTGCATGACATTGTACATGTTACAGGAAAGAGCAATGTAATTGCCGACATTCTATCCAGAATTTAAAGTAAGGGCATAATGGAGGAAAACAACTCTGAGATATAAAATATTGTTGTTACATGTGTAAAGTGTAAAATGTCAATAATGGAAATGTTCACAATGTTTTATGTTGGTAATGTTGTAGAAAAATCATTACTATGCCAATACTTTATCCCCAGCTATGTCATTCCCTCACAACAAATCCACCCCATCAATATGCAAATTAATTTTGATTCCCACTGTTACTGAACCAGTGACTAAATCACATTGCAAATTAACCTTATGCAATGGAATGGATAAATAACCCCCTGCAATTCCCCTCACTATAGCTTTCACATTGATTGCACTACGTAGAGGAAAATTTACATCCTTTGCTACGATTAATGACTGGGTTTCCCCAGTATCTTTGAGCAGCATCATCAGCTTGCCTACCTCATTTGACAAATATGGGGACACCTTATTCCTGAATAAAAAACTCCTATAACTTTCAGTGACCTGATTTATTTCATTATCGTACAGCCGAGCACATCTCTGCTCACTATTGAACATCACCAAAACCACTGGCTTGTCAGCAGCACCACCTACTGGAGCATCCTTTTCATAAGAGGCTTTCGGTAAACCTACCACAGCTACTATTTGCCCTTTAGCTTCCAGCATTCTGATTTTATATGCTCTCTTTTGATATAATACTAACACATTGGTCCTTTTGACTCAACCATAGTCTCCTGACTATCTTTGTTACACTCTGAGGTTTGCCTGTATCCCCTCCTTTACTCTTTCCCTCACTAAAGCCAAATCTCTTCTCATTATCCACCCTCCAACTTCTCTGAAATCTTCCAGTGGTCTCTAACTTCTGCTTTTGTGGGTCAATTCATAATCACCTGCCTTTGCTGCAGCATTCCTTATTATACCCACCTTATGTTCTTCCAGGTGGAACCTTATTCCTGAAGGGATACTATTTTAAAATTCTTCCATCAGAATTACTTTCCTATGGTTTTCAAAGTCTTTCTCAATCTTCACGGACCTATACCATTGATAAAATATCATTTCCCTCTCTCTAGAAAATTCCATAAATGTCTAGCCCTATTTCATTTTAAAATTCATGATCTTTTGCCTGTAAGCCTCTGGTACCAACTCATAAGCATTGAGAACTGCAGTTTTAACCATTTCATAATCACTTTACTGTCCCTCCAAACATGTTGAATATACCTCTAATGCTTTTCCCACTAACACAATTTGCAATAAAATTGTCCAACTTTCTGTTGGCCATTGCAACTTCATAACAATTTTTTCAAAGGACACAAAATACATTTCAGCTCCTTCCTCACTGAATTTAAGCACTAAGTGAAAATTCTTTGTCAAATCAAAACCAGAAATTAAATCGGATTCATCCTCAAACCTTCCTGTCACTCCCTGTCCATGTAATCTCAGCATTTCTTTGTCCAGTTCAAATTTCCTGGCTTCTCTTTCTTTTTGTAACTCTTTCTTTTTCTTTCTCTTCCCTTTCTCTTTTGAATTCAAGTTTTCTCAGTTCAAGTTGTAATTGTCTGTCTTTTTCCCTTTCTTCTCTTTCAAGTTCCGGTTTCCTCATTGTAACTGAATTCTAGCTAACTCAATGTGAGAGCTTCCAAGATCACTCTTTTCTTGCTCAAGGTTAAAATGCCAAGCCAACAATTCAACAATTTCTGCTTTTATAGCTTTTGATTTTAAACTCACCCCCACTTGCTCTGCTACAGCCATTAATGCATCCACTGTTAACATGTTAAATCATTGAGTCAAATCTTCTCTCTCTACAAAGGCTTGTGTGTTAAAAGTAGGTATGCTGACTTTTCCTTATGAGTATAGCAAAACTAGTTGTGAAATCTTGTTCATGTAAATTCTAGAAAATTCCAATGTACTCATTTTACAGCCTCTGAATTTGTATCCTGAACCTAAGCCCCCAATTTGTTATGACCTCAGTGAGACCGTTAATGTTAAAACATGAGATATGAACTCCCCAGACCAATTTAAAGAATTTCACATTTTATGACTTTTATTATCACAACTAAATTTTTAAAAATCCCCATTAACTAAATAGTACTTTGTAAGTAACTGGTACCCCTAATTACAGAGAAAGGTATTTTCTTTACTTATTAAAAAACTTGAAAACCTCACACGACACTTATACATTACACAGTCCTCCTTGATGGTGAAATCTTTGTGGGTAAAAGTCCCAGACTCCTCCCAATTGCAATGGGTTGAATCTCCCAGCCTCCTCCCAATTGCAATGGGTTGGATCTCCCAGACTCCTCCCAATTGCAATGAGTTGGATCTCCCAAACTCCTCCCAATTGCAATGGGTTGGATCTCCCAGACTCCTCCCAATTGCAATGGGTTGGATCTCCCAGACTCCTCCCAATTGCAATGGATTGGATCTCCCAGACTCCTCCCAATTGCAATGGGTTGGATCTCCCAAACTCCTCCCAATTGCAATGGGTTGGATCTCCCAGACTCCTCCCAATTGCAATGGGTTGGATCTCCCAGACTCCTCCCAATTGCAATGGGTTGAATCTCCCAGCCTCCTCCCAATTGCAATGGGTTGGATCTCCCAGACTCCTCCCAATTGCAATGAGTTGGATCTCCCAAACTCCTCCCAATTGCAATGGGTTGGATCTCCCAGACTCCTCCCAATTGCAATGGGTTGGATCTCCCAGACTCCTCCCAATTGCAATGGATTGGATCTCCCAGACTCCTCCCAATTGCAATGGGTTGGATCTCCCAAACTCCTCCCAATTGCAATGGGTTGGATCTCCCAGACGTTTCTCAAAGTTAATGTCCTCTTCGCTCACTTCTTCCGAGCACTTTCGACCTGGACTTTTGTGAATAAGGTGATCTCCAGTGATCCTGTTGGTCTTTTCCTTCTCCACAAACCTCAAAATTCAAAACAGGTTCAAGTCTTCACACCCTTTTGCTGTCTCATTCTTCTGAGAGCTGGTATTCTCTCTCCCGCCTCTTTGTGGTTGCCACCACTGGTCTTCTTCTGGTATTCCTTACAGCCCATGTGCCTTCCTAAGATCTGTTAAATTTAACTTGAATCAAAAGTCAATAGCTAATTGTCTTTTTCCAATATGCAAAGTCCACAAGTCTGGCTACAGCAGAGTCATTCGAGCTTTTGTTTCCTGGTGTTAGCAACTGCAATTCATATTTATGTTTTCAGAACCACTGACTCCTTATTTATGATCTGAAAGTCTGGGAGGGTGAAACCCATTCTTCTTCAGGTGTTATATCCCTGCAGTCTCTACTTTTCAAAAAGGTCTTTGATCTGGGTTCTTTGTTGTTCTGGTAACCAAGATCCCTGTCTTGTCTTTAAACAGATGTGAGGTCATCTGACTTCTCTGAATCCATCTTAAACTACATTAATAAATAATCACAGTTTTTAAAACATAACCATGCTACAAAGTCCAACGTTCATAACACAATCAACAGTAATTTGAGAAACAGTCTGGCTACTTGCCCTCAGAACCAACAGGTAACTAGATAGATTTGTATATCATTTCTCATAAGAATTCTTGGAATCTTATTCAGTTTCATAAAACTTTACCAAAACTTTTAGCTGGATATAAATAGAAATAATGGCAAGAAATCATTTTGTGAGGCAGGACAGAATCCTGCTTTGTCACCCTGCCCCACCATCTCTGATTGGTCTTTGCTGAGCGTACAAGAACTTGCTACCCCTAGAGATATAACCTAGAAACCAAGAAGTATATTGGAGCCAAGGTATTACTTAATTGTGAATGAGTTAAAATGATGGTTAAAAAAAAGGAAGAAAATAATTTTTAAAAAAATTTCATGCATTTCATATAAATCCATTTAAATTCTTTAAAGTGATCAAGACAAAAAAATTAAAGAACATAGTTAAAGAGCAAGGTGGCTCTGTTTGTAGGGATTATCAAAGGTAAGTATTTATTCAAAAACTACAGGTATGTTTCTATTGTTAAGTTTTTTGTGCTTATTATTTATTTATAAGTTCCCTCTTGGGGATTGATGCCTAAAGTAAGGTATGCTGGGTTTTGGGATTCTCACCATCCAGGTTCAAAGTCCAGGAAATATAGAGGCGCTGATTAATAACTTTTACTCATAACCACACTAACACACCTATTACATGCAGTGTTATGAGTTTGATGTCAATCTCACAGGCATAAAACTCATGAAGGCTGGTGACTTGGCTTCTCTCCACTACTCCTAGTAGTTCAGGGTCAGACTGTACTGAATTCCTGAAGTACAGCAACGTAGCCTGTACTGATATGGTTAACTACTGGGACCAATACCTTCTGTTGATATCTCAGCTTGTTTAGTGGTTAAATCAGCTATTATCATTCAGTCAACATTAAATTAATGTCATAGGTTTAATGCACTCTAGATGTCCTCATGCATACATGCTCACTACAATTCTTTGTAGCCTTTAATCCCTTATCTCTTCTGATCTTTATTGCAGAAGGTCCTACTTCTACATCTGCATTGGAGTCCATTCAGCAATTGACATTCCTTTCTCACACTCATTCCTGCTGCGAGGAAAAGCCTGACTGGCCTGACAATCCTGCAGTACTCTAGCTCATATAATTCTGTATACCAAATAGATTTTTTCTATTTAATAATCTATATGTGCCCATTTTTATAAGGAGTGACAAAATTAGATTATAACACTGGACAGCTAGTTGCCTTAGAAACAAGGAAAATGGTAAGCTGCAAGTGGGAACTTCTCAAGTGGGAAGGAGGTTACAAGCATAGTACAAAATGGATGGTCTTGGTCCCTTTGTTATATTTAATGTATAGACATGAAGTGGAGGAGGTGGTAAGGAGAATTCCTAAACTTTAAATTGATACTGATATTGTAGACAGAGAAATTTAAGGAGAAACAATGCAATCAGTTTGAGAAGAATTTGGATAATTCAGGTCACTGCCACTGGCTAGCCCAAATGCAGGTCAATGTGGATAAATATAACATAATTAGTATAGAGCAAGATTCTATTATGGGGAGTATGTAGTGAATTGAATAATCATGCAACATTAGGAGATTATTGCATATTACTGCTGACCATCCAACTTGCCTTCTTGGGCACCACATTAGCTGATAATGTCTCTTCAGATGCTATCTCTCTCTCCTTCAAATCTGGTGTCATCACCCCTCCCTTCAAAAAAACAACTCTTGACTCCTCTGTCCTCACAAACTTTGACCAAGCCTTTGGCCATTTGTCCTATTGTGGCACAGTGTCAAATTTTGCTTTATAATGCACCTGTGAAGTGCCTCAAGACATTTTATTGCGTTAAAGGCGTTATAGAAATAAAAAGTTTTTGTTGTAAGTCTATCAAAATGTTAGCCAATGTTGGCTACAGTAAAACAGCAAATAACAATAAGTTCTATCGGTAGAGGGATGATTTTTAAATTAAATCAGCCTAATGTTGTTGCTACACAAGGTATTAGTCATCAACACCTAGAAAATAATTCACCTCACATTCAATCATCTCCATGAACTCTATTCTCATGTTTATGAGAATGTTTGATGAGAATATAGCCTTGGAACTAAATTCTAGAATTACAGTTTGTACACATTGGGGGAAATTTTATGCTCTCCCCCATAGCAGGTTTGGAGATGGAGACAGCGTAAAATTGGGGTGGGATGGAGTTGGGGATGGTTTCCCACCCCCATCCCGCCTCCAGCAAAATTTAGTCTGGGGTGGGAAGGCCTGTGAACAGCCTTCCTGCCCCACCGCCAATTGAGACCCTTAACTGGGCAATTAATATCCAATTAAGGGCCTCTTTCTGTCACTGCCGCAATTAGCCGTGCAGCGGGCGGCCCTGTTGCCGCACACGAAGCATGGCATGGAAAACCATGTAGACTGCTTCCTGGCCCCAACGAGTGGGGGGTGGGGAGTGGGGAGTAGGTCCCTCATTAAAAGGCACATAGTGCCTGAACGATGGACCCGGCATTTGGATGTGGGGGGCCCGCTCAGTTGCATAGGAACAGCGTCATCTCCAAGTTCCCCTCCAACTCAAACACCATCCTGACTTGAAAGATTATCGCAGTTCCTTCATTGTCATTGAGTCAAAATCCTGGAACTCCCTCCCTAACAGCACTGTAGATGCTATACAAGGCATTTGTCATCAATGCCTAGAAAATAATTCACCTCACATTCAATCATCCCCGTGAACTTTATTCTCATATTTATAAGAATCTTTTGATTGGAATCTTGCCTTGGAACTAAATTCTAGAAATACAGTTTATACACATCAAGAGGAATTTTATACTCTCCCCCACAGCAGTTTTGGACTGTAGCGGTTCAAGAAGGCAGCTCACCAGCGCCTTCTCATGGGAAACTAGGATGGGCAATAAATATCAGCCTTGCCAGTGACACGCACATCCTGAGAACTAATATTTTAAAAAAATTGAAACATGTGTCTGTACAACAAACCAATAAAAAAACTGACTTTTTTAGAGGTTTTGTCAGTAGCATTTTTATTGAATTTCACTTGTTAATGAAGACTTTTTTTCCAAAAAAAATTTTATTTATAAAATTTGTAAAAGTATATTGCAAGTTTGACATTTCATAAAATGCAATACAGATCAGTTTCTTTCACTACAGTACATGAGGTGCCTGACTACACTTGCCATTACAGATTATATTTACAATGTACATTTACATTTCATGTCAAACGTTTTTTGGTACATAGATCCCAAGGGGTTTTATAAGGTTTCTAGCCCCTTGGTATACAATGATGGGAGGGCCTTATGGAAAAACAGACACAGTGTGACATGCTTAAAGAGCTCCACCACATGACTGAGATTCAACAGAATGCTTTGTTAATTGTCACTAATGAACGGCTCACTGATTCAAAATCAGCTAAACAGAGGGGTGCTGTTGTGCATTAAGTAGCAATTTGCTCGAGTCCAATATCCCACATTTTAATTGATAAAAACTCAGCCGGTGAATTAAATACATCCAAAAGGTGCCTGCCCTCAAAATCACATTAAACTTCCTTAGTTTCTGTTCACTTTCACAGGCATACAACCTGTTCTATTTGGCTTAGGTTTCCCAACCCTTGATGGTTGTCACTGCACAACTGCCAGCATTGTGTATTGTATCATAAAGTTGGTGTTCTTTTAGAACTGATTCAGCAATATTACATGGTTACATGATTATGGTGTGGATTGTCTGTGGCTTATCATTAAAGTTAGTAGATGGAAAATCTGAACATTTTATTGGTATTAGTATCTAGGATAAATTAAGCTTCCTATGAAACACAAGGGGCTGCATTTTACAATGCTGCCGCTGAAATCGGCAGTGGAAGTAAACAATGATGGTCTGCCCATGCGAACTGCACGTCGTGGAGCCATCGCGATATTTAGTGCAGCGGCTCATTTAAATGACCGGGGTGGACCACCCACCCTGATGATGTGGAGGGAGCGGGTGGTCCGTCCCCGGCATTAGCATCAGCAGCCTTTACGCAGGTGCTTATGCCATTTTTAAGGGGCTTCGAGCTCTTCCATTTAATTTCAATATTTAAAGAAATAGGTTTCAAAATTTTTTGAAAACATTTAAATTGCCCCTCTCCCACCCTCCCAATAACCAAGCAATGCATTACTTGCCCTTTCCCCCCAGAAAACACTTCGCCTGCCACCTGACCCCGCCCCCCACCAAGTACATAAATTTTCAACTCTAACCTTTCCCACCATCCCCTAAACCAATGAGATTCGTTTGACCCCACTCCCCCTCCTCCCTTACCTGCTGCCCCTTCCCCATCACTGTTATGCCTCAGTTCTCTGGAGGGGATCCGAAGGCGCAGAAGTGCCGGCCACCGGCATCAATAATGCAGTGGGAAGAAAGGCAGTGGCAAGGAGGTAATTATTTAAATTTATTTATATTTGTGAATTTTACTCTTGTCACCGGACGGCCGGAGTTGGGGGGGTGGTGTTGGGGGTGCTGGGGGCACCACGAGGCCTCACCGCCAACGGCAATATCAGTCCGAGAGGCTGGTCCGTGGCCCCTGGTGGGCCTTTGCCAGAGGCAATTTCCAGCCCCACCCGCCCCCTCCCCAAACCCACCACGACCCCCATCGGGGTGGGGAGGGGCTGTAAAATTCAGCCCAAGGAGAAATCATGCAAGTTCATCAGGTTAATGTTCCATTTGACCTGAGCCTAACATCTATTTTAGCATAAAGGTTGAGGAATAGTAAGGATGCCTGGGTGTCAGAAGTGAAGCATTATGTTTGAGAAGTATTTGATTCTTGCAAGCCTGTGGTGGAGTGATCTGTAATACAGCAAATAATTCACAATTTCTGTGGTTGTTTGTTGGTAGATTTTAGATTAACTCCACATATCGGGTGAAGAAAAATGAAAACACATGCAAATCCATCATTCTTGTGTCTGAGGAGTCATCTGAAGTCTCACCAAAGCCCACATCTGGAGTACCGTTTACAATTTTGTTCTCCATATTTGAAAAAGGATATAATTGTGTTAGAAGCAGTTCAGAGAAGGTTCACTTGACTCAATCTGGGAATGAAGGATTTATCTTATGAAGAAAGGTTGAACAGGTTGGGCCTATACCCATTGGAGCTTAGAAGAATGAGACGTGATCATTTGATCATTGTTGTTTGTGGCACCTTGTACGCAAATTGTCTATTGTGTTTCTTATATCACAATGGTGACGGCACTTCAAAAGTATCTCATTGGTTGTAAAATGCTTTGGGATGTTCTGAGGTCACGAAATGTGTTACAACCAGGTGTGAAATGTGTCTAGGGGTCTTTTGCAAGGATGTCTTACTGCAGTTATACAGGGCCTTGGTGAGACCACATCTGGAGAATGGTGTGCAGTTTTGGTCTCCTTATCTGAGGAAGGATGTTCTTGCCATGGAGGGAGTGCAAAGAAGATTTATTAGGCTGATTCCTGGGATGGCAGGATTGACGTATGAGGAGAGATTGGGTCGACTAGGCCTATATTCACTAGAGTTTAGAAGAATGAGGGGATCTCATAGAAACCTATAAAATTCTAACAGGACTAGACAGGTGCAGGGAGGATGTTCCCGATGGCTGGGGAGTTCAGAACCAGGGGTCACAGTCTCAGGATACGGGGTATGCCATTTAGAACCGAGATGAGGAGAAATTTCTTCATTCAGAGGGTGGTGAACCTGTGGAATTCTCTACCACAGAAGGCAGTGGAGGCCAAGACATTAAATATATTCAAGAAAGAGATAGATATATTTCTTAATGCCAAAGGGATCAAGAGATATGGGGAGAAACGGGAAACAGGGTACTGAATGAGACGATCAGCCATGATCTTTTTGAATGGCGGAGCAGGCCCGAAGGGCCGAATGGCCTACTCCTGCTCCTATTTTCTATGTTTCTATGTTGCTGTCTTTACCTGGTCTTATTGTAACAGGGTTTAATTTTAAACACACTGTGTTTTGAACTCCCCTTTTTATGAATCTTTGTTCACAGTTTTCCTATTATAAGACAAAGAAACTAATTCACATAGGCTTTCCATGGTTTAAAGAAGAAAGATGAAATTTTATTAAAAGTTAAAACTTAAACTCTAATACGGTTCACGCCTACAGATATATAATGCGCCCATGCTAGCATGCACATGCGATACACACATGCAAATAGAGACAGAAAAGAGCAGATGAAAAGATAAGTAGAACAGTTTGAGGCAATATCTTGTTACTGTTTCTCAAACTCGCTGTAGTCCTTGATTGAAGATATGGTCTTGCATTTTGTTGGGGCCCAGTATTCTTCGTAAACCTTGTTCACATAGGAGATTTTTATCTCTCTGTGTTTACATGTCTTCAATTGTTTCAGTTCCCTGAGAGATGAGCAGGCAGGAGAGAAGTCTTCTGAAACCAGGAGCCAGGAGCTTTCTTCACTCCATGAGCACATGGCTTTGTCTCTTCAAATCCTTCGTTGGAAGTTCAAATTCTCCGCAACAGCCAGTTAGTCATGTGACTAAAACTGGTCTGCCCACTTCCTTGTAGTGTGGAAACAACTACTGGGTCCCCATTGTTTCAACATTGTCTGGTACTATGTAAATGTCCTTCCAGTCAGGTCTAGCAATTTTAAGTTTTTATTCATGTGGCGAAATAATGTGTGCCTCAATCTTGGCAGGTGGGGGGTTTGCCTGACACCTCCACACCCAGGGGAATGAAATGCGATTTGAAGAAAAACGGTGCATTTCATTACAGAGTTTGAGAGAAATATAAGATACAGAACAAAAACCATGCATTTCTCTCATTCATTTCCATTCATTCACCCACCTTAAAGCCTATTAAAATGGTCTGTTCTGCGGGGGCCAAGGCTGCTTTAATATGCCCCTTTTTTTTCCTCAGGAGAGTTAGTAGGGGGGCAGATCTATCCTGAACTCCCTGATTCATGCAAAGACTTTTGGCTTCAGGGGATGGGTGGTTCCTGTTTCCTTTGACTGTGAGGGAGGATTCTTTGTTACTCTCCCCTTTGCTCTCTGGGACATCCTACATGCGTTCTCCTGTGACACTTGGACTAGGTGACGTATCACCCTCTTGGTTTCTCTGACCCCTCGAGGTCTCTCTTTGTCTCTGCAGGTTCCTGTAAATGCTGTTAGCAACTCTGGTGGGGTGCTTCTAGAGTCTGCATTTACATAGGAGGATGTGTGGTCTACCTTTTCACGTTGTTTTGGATTGGTTGACCGGGTGGTAGGGGTTTTCGTCTGGGATTCCTCCTGGACTTCCTTTAACCTGCCCTCTTGGTCACTTTTTCTCCTTCTCTTCCTAAACTTTTTCCAGCCTTGTGCCTGCCTGTCCCCTTTTGTTCTCAGTGGGGATCCCTTACAGTTCACCAGTCCTCTGCTGGAGGGGCCTCCTAACACCGGTACAGGACTTAGGGGTGCAGGATTCACTGTAGGGTGGGGTTTCCCTTCAACCTGGCACATGTGGCAACTCCTGCAGTACTCCACCACATCCTTGTGGAGTTTTGGCCAGTCAAACCGCTGTCTTATGCAGGCTTTGGTCTTTCGTATACCGGCATGTACAGCCAGTGTAGTCTCGTGGACCCTTCTTAATATTTCTCCCCTGTACCTCTGCGGCACCACTAACTGGTAAACTACTGTCCACTCCTTGCTCTCAGGTCTGTGAGGAGAACTCCATTTCCTCATCAGTACCTCATTCTTTAAATAGTAGCAATCAGGGACTCCCTCTGTTTCACTTTCAGATTGGGCAGCCTGTGCTAACTCTCGCAATGCAGGGTCGGCGCGCTGAGCCTCACCTAGTGAAAATCCATTTGATTAATTCGCTGGGTCTCCTAACTTTCCAAAGAGAGTCTTGGAAAGACAGACCTCATGGACATTTGCCGGCAATGCCAATGCAGTCTCCTCTGGGGGAGCTGGTTTAATCATGGACTGATCCACTGCATATTCAGGAGTTCTGCAGGGAACTGTCTCCTGCCACTGCCTTGTCTCTCTGACCTCCTGCGGTCTTTCTTTCACCACTGGGGGGGGGGGGGCTACCACCTTCACCCCTGCCAGATCATTACCCAGGAGCAGGTCAACCCATCCACAGGCAAACTAGGGACAATCCCTACAGTCACCGGTCCCGAAACAAGGTCACACTCCAGGTGCACCCAGTTTACAGGTACAGGCATACACTGCCCTCCAATACCATTCACCACCATTCTGGTGTTCACTGCACTCTCTGGGGGAAAGGTCAGGCCTTTTCCCAGTAAAAGGGATCTAGTGGCCCCTATGTCCCTGAGAATCACTGTGGGCTTGCTTGCCCCACTCGAGGGATACGGGCTTACTTTCCCTTCAGACACAAAACCCTGATAACCTTCAGGAATTCTATTAACTTTTCCAGCACTGGCCATAGTAAGCTTCCTGGGTTGCACCCTTACTACAGTTAAAGCCATAGCTTGTTCTGTGTTTTGCATCAGGGTCCCGTCTGCACTGAGCTGGTTTGATCTGATTAACCCTATCGGTTTTCCCTTAGTTTTCAGCAGTCAGCTTTTAAATGCCCCACTTTATTACAGTGGAAGCACACAAGTCTCCAGGTCTCACTCTTGCTCACAGTACCTTCCTTTTTGGCTGGAGGAGGGCCCCCTGTGTCTCCTGCTTTCCTTTCTCTTCCAGGACTGCCTGGGTGGATATCACCTTCCCACTCTTTGTCCGTTTCGGATTTGTGGGGGTGATTAGGAAAGGTTCTCCCCGGGAAACCAACTTATAAAATAAAGCGAACTCATTGGTCACAACGGCCGCTTGCCGAGCTCCCTGAACCCACTGCTCCTCCACATGGGTCTTTATTGAGAATAGGAGAGAGTTTTTAAATTCCTCTAACAGAATTACTTCTCTGCGAGTTGCATAGCTAAGCTGTATTTTAAGAGCCCTCCGTCACTGGTCAAAAGCCAGCTGCTTATTTCTTTCAAACTCCAGATAAGTTTGATTACCTTGCTTTTTGAGGGTTCTAAACTTTTGGCGATAAGCTTCGGGTACTAATTCATATGCCCAGAGGATAGAATTTTTGGTCAGTTCATAATTTGATGAACTGTCATCTAGCAAACCTCCTGGGCTTTTCCAGTTACTTTGCTTTGCAGTAAAAGAGACCAGGTCTCAGCTGGCCATTTTAGCTGTCTTGCCAATTTTTTGAAATACACAAGAAATTCTTCTACATCTTCCTCATTGAATTTTGGAATTAGTTGGGCGAGTTTTAGCAATCTTGTACCCAAGCTTGAATTGTGCTCCTCCATATTGGCCATACTTTCACTAGGGTTACTCTGTCGCCCCCTAGTTAATTCAAGACGCTTCAACTCTTGTTCTTCACATTCTTTCCAGAATATTCTTCCTCTCTCTCTCTCCTGCCTTTCATTTTCTTTACGTTCTTTTGGGAAGGCCCTCTCTTTCTCCCTCTCTCTTTCCTCAAATTCAAGTTTCCTCTGTTCCAGTTGTATCTTTGCTAACAAAACGTTGTCAGATTCTGCTTCTAAGCCTGCTTCTACTTCTTCCTATTCAAGGGAAAAATTGTGGGCCACTAGCCTTAGGAGTTCAGACTTCCTACCCGTGCCACGTACAGTGATCTCACACTGCTCAGTCATTTTTCTCAACTCCTCCATAGACAGTGCTTTTAACTTATCCCAAGTTACTTCACCCTGGCTTGGAGAGCTACTAGCTTCATTTGCAGACATGTTAGTATTCAATCACACACAACTACAAGAAAACCTGTATTGATTTGCTTTTTTTGATAGGGAACAATTTGTCTTCCCACTTCAAATTTCACTCGTTTGTCCATGGGTAAAATTCCGGATGCTAGCTCCCAATCTCTGTTATGACCAGGTGAGATATGTGTCTGTTGATCTTTTGCTGTCTTTACCTGGTCTTAGTGTAATAGGGTTTAATTTTAAACACACTGTGTTTTGAGCTCCCTTTTTGTGAATCCTTGTTCACAGTTTTCCAATTATAAGGCAAAGAAACCACTTCACACAGGCTTTCTGTGGTTTAAAGAAGAAAGATGAAATTTTATTAAAACTTAAAACTAAAACTCTAATACGGTTCATGCCTACAGATATATAACACGCCCAGGTTAGTATGCACACGCGATACACACATGCAAATAGGGACAGAAAAGAGCAAAGGAAAAGATAAGTAGAACAGTTTGAGGCAGTGTCTTGTTACTGTTTCTCGAACTCGCTGTAGTCCTTGATTGAAGATATGGTCTTGCATTTCGTTGGGGCTCAGTATTCTTCGTAAATCTTGTTCATGTAGGAGATTTTTATCTTTCTGAGTTTACGTGTCTTCAATGGTTTCAGTTTCCTAAGAGATGAGCAGGCAGGAGAGGAGAGGTCTCTCAAACCTGGAGCCAGGAGTTTTCGTCAGTCCATGAGCACATGGCTTTGTCTCTTCAAATCCTTCGTTGGAAGTTCAAATTCTCCGCAACAGCCAGTTAGTCGTATGACTAAAACTGGTCTGACCACTTCTGTGTATTGGGGAAACAACAACTGGGTCCCCATTGTTTCAACATTGTCTGGTACAATGTAAATGTCCTTCCAGTCAGGTCTTACAATTTTAAGTTTTTGTTCATGTGGCGAAATAATGTGTGCTTCAGTCTTGGCATGTGGGGGAGTTTGTCTGACAAATTGCTGTATAAATATAAGCCTTTCCTTCATTGACAGGTGTCTAACAAGAACCAAGCAAGACTCCTTTTCAGGGAAGGGAAGTGAGATCTTTATGAGGTCACAGTGGCTCCAAGGTGATTGAGATGGTGATAAAGCTTTAAGACTAAGTGAGCCCTTCTTCAAAATTTGGTGATGAGATACCTGAGCCAAGCAGGTGAGCAGGACTCCATGGCACTGTTATTAACCACCAAGTCCGGCTCATAAGATGAACCTGGCAGCTTAAGACTATCGCTTGGGCTGGGATGCTTTCCTCTTGGCTCAAGTTATCAGTGCAATCCAAAGCCCCAGTGATCTGTTGTGATCAGCGCATCGCTTTAACCAGTTAAGTCTCAGAGTTACCGCTGCATACATGGGTGGGACTGGTGGGGGGGGCAGGGGGCCCACAGCCCCAGCTCTGTCACCTGGCATAGAAGCACTTACGTAAGTGGATATGTCCCTGGGGGGGAGAGTGAGCACTCTGTAGCGGGAAAGCTGAAATGGGACAGATGAATATAGATTCCTAGTACCTTGAACAGGAGATTGAAACATTCCTATGGATTTGTCCCATTTCAGAAACAGCTGATCAACACAAAGTCTTCAAATTGTTCATTTGGAACAACTTAACTGTACCTGACATTTTTCATAGAATTATCAGTCTCAGTTTTGTACCACATTGATATTAGTCCCAGTGCAGTAGTTTCACATCACTTTGCCTATGTAAAATACATTTGCAGTTTGAGTTGTGGGGGAAGTATATTTTGCAATTAACATTAATAGTTAACAGAATTTACGAACATGGCTGGCAATACAACAATTACATGCTCTAAATTTTATAAAGATATGGCTTGATTATTTTTGAGGAAAAGCTATTTTCTAATGAACCCAACAGTTGCATGCAAAATACATCTACTTGAGAAAATTTACACATACATTATTCCTCTCACGATAGTCAGTATTTCATTAAGGTAGACCTTCAGCTATAAATCAGAACACAAAATCTTATTTTTAAATTGAATTGATCTACATGTACAAGGCATATCTTGAAGTAATTAATTAATATTTCATCCTGTACCATAATTAATGCATCTTCAGCATCTTGTAGTTCGAATTTAAAACTCTTAATTGAAGGAAAGGTTTAAATCACCTGCCTGTCTTACAAGGTTACATTGTTCAATTAAATGGTCTATTTTTTTCATCATAAATCACTACATCTTCTCCTCTAACAACAGTATCACCGCATCTTTCATTTATGTTGCAAGTTCTCTGTAACTAATGTCTTGAGTTGTCCATGACAATTTTAATTTAGACCTGAAATGAGATATGAGGCAGTAAGAATGACTTATCATTGTAATCACTATGACACATTGGAAATTCAAGGAAGGGATGGACCTTTAGAGACCACTTCGAATCCAAAGTTTCTGGAGAGAAAAGTGCTGGAGATGATTGATCAGCGCTTTGCTTCCGTTTTTGCAGGTGAGGTGAAAGTGGGAGTATAGGAGAATCCAAGGAGGATGTGGAAAGGGACGATTGAAGAGAAATATTTTCAAGGAAACTGTATAAAAAAAAAGAGTTCATGCAATTGAAAGTAGAAAGTCACCTATGATGGTCTACATCCTACAATACTGAGAGAGGTTGGAGAGAACACAGTGAGATTTCCTCCCATTAAAAGGAGGGAGAACTTTGGATGTAAAATATTCTCTTTAGATTTGCATTATCCTTTACATAAATGTGTTGTATCTCAGTCTAAAGTGTGACCTTTTTAACCAATCCAGCTACCACTGGGACCCACGTTACCCACATAAAATGCAGCCCTATAGAGTAGTTATAATGGGGGACTTCAATTATCCTAATCTAGACTGGAATAGTAATGGTGTAAAGGGCAGAGATGGGGAAGAGTTACTAAAGTGAGTTCAGGAGAACTTTATAGATCAGTATGTTTTCTGCCCTACAGGAAAGAGGCATTGCTGGATCTGGATCTGGGGAATGAGGTGGATCAAGTGTCAGTAGGGGAACGTTTAGGGGACCATGATCATAGAATCATAAGGTTTAGGTTGGGTTTAGAATGGAAAAGGAGCAATCCAGAGTACAAATAATTAATTGGAGGAGGACCAATGTCAATGGGGCGAGAAATGATCTGCTTCGGGTAAATTGGAATCATTGGAAGGCAAAACTGTAATGGAAAGGGCTGCCTTTAAAGATGAGATAGGTTGGGCGTACACTTGAGGTTCATTCCCACAAGGGAAAAAGGTAAGACAAAGGCAAATCTCTCGGAATGACAAGAGAGATAGAGAGTTAGATGAAGCAGTAAAAGGGTACACATGGGAGATGTCAGGTTGATAATACAAGTGAGAACCAGGCTGAATATAGAAAGGTCAGAGGGGAAGTGAAAAAAGAAATAAGAAAGAAGAGTATGAGAAGAGACTCACGTCTGACATAAAAGGCAATCCAAAAGTCTTCTATAGGCTTATAAATAGTAAAAGGGTGGTAAAAGGAGGGGTGGGGCCAATTCGGGACCGAAAAGGGGATTTATGTATGGAGGCAGAGGGCGTACTAAATGATATGTACCAGTGACCGTGGTAAAAATGTTGTGGTCCATGATTGGTAGTTTCAGGAATGAGTAATTTCCCATTGATTCTTCTTTCCAGACAATCCGACTAAAAAATGTCACAGCCATCAGTTTCACAGCTGACAGGCTTTTTGAGCGAAAACAGTGGCTTCTGAACTCAGGACAAGTTCAGGTTTTTCCGGCAGGTTCCGATTTTTTTTTTTAAAGCTCGCTGAAAACCATGAACTTGTCCTGAGTTCAGAAGCTGCTGTTGATGCTATGAGAGCCTGTCAGCTGTGAATTTTTTAAAAAAACTTGACCAATCACAAAGCAGCTCTGAGGACATATGAACATACGAATTAGGAGCAGCAGTAGGCCACTCGGCCCCTCGAGCCTGCTCCGTCATTCAATAAGTTCATGGCTGAACTGATTACTCCACATTCCCACCTACCTCTGGGGAGAGTTCTCACTCTCTGCAACTGTCAGAGAGGGAGAGTGAGAAAGAGAGAGAGTGAGAGAGAGAGAGAGAGAGAGAGAGAGTGAGTGAGGAGGGCTGCTAGAGTGAGAGGGGGCTAGAGAGAGAGGGAGGGGCTAGAGAGAGAGAGAGAGAGAGGGAGACAGAGAGTGAGAGGGGGCAGCGAGAGAGAGAGAGAGTGGGGACACGGGCCGGGGGAGGGGGGTGAAACAAAGAGAAAGGAGGGAAACAGTGTGTGAGAGAGAGAGAGAGAGAGATGGGCAGGATCCTGAGACAAATGGCCATTCACACTTTCTCTGAGAGATCTGCCAGCTCCTGCTAGATTTACAGAGAACATTGAAGCACTCCGCAGGAATGGGACAAAGTATAATATGCCGTAATAGAAACTGACACCACACATCATTCACCACTATCTATGCTTCTCACCTACTTATGTGGGCTGCATTCGTTGTTTGGAATGTGTTTTGTTTCAGTATATAGATAAAGGCTGTAGAACTTGCATTTCTAAGGCACTTTTCACAGCTTCAGGGCACCCCAAAGTACTTTACAGCCAATGAAGTACTTTTGAAGTGTAGCCACTGTTGTAAATAGGAAACACAGCACCCAATTTGAACACAGCAAGCTCCCACAAACAGAAATTTGATAATAACCAGTTAATCTGTCCTCCAGTGTTGGTTGAGGGATAAATATTGGCCAGGACACCAAGTAGAACTCTCCTGCTCTTCTTCAAAATGGTACCATGGATATTTTATGCCCACCTAAGTGGGTAGATGTGGCCTCTGTTTGGCTCAGTGCTGCACTAGAGTGCCAGCATAGGTTTTATGTTCAAATTGCTATACACTGAGCTTATGTAGGATGTCTGCATGGAAACAGACTGTACACAGCATTTCTCTAGAATCATGGAATCTCACAGCAGAGAAAGAGGCCATTCAGTCCATCATGCCTATGTTGGCTATCCAATTAGTCACAATCCCCTGCTCTTTCCCCATAGCTCTGGAAAACTTCCTCTTCAACAATATATCCAAATATATTGAGAATCTTTGAGGAACTTAGCCGCTGAACTTGTTTTGGCAGGTGGGTGGGGGTTGGCCCCAAAACGCACTGCAGAATAAATGTGAGCAGTTTGATTGATAAGGAGTTTAAGCCAGCCTTGTTTTGACCTTGAACTGGTGCAAAAAGAGCAAACAATTTTCCAACTCTGGACCATTTGTATTCCACTTGGAAATGGAATATTTATTTATGATGGGAGCTGCAGATCTACCATCTGATATTGAATAGAGTGCAAGCCTCAGGCACTTCATTAATACCTCTCACTCCTCTCTTTATCATGACAGCATAAATTAAACAAGCCATGATTCATACGGGTGAGATAGAGTTCACTATGAAATGAGCAGCAAGCCCATTCACGCTATTACACAAACTGAATGAAATTCAGCCTAATAAGAGGAAACTTTTGAAGTTCTCACATTTAAAAACTAGTGTCACTTGTGCATTGAAATCGTGGCAGTGGTGTGACTAACTACCATGAGCAACTGGAATGCCATAATGCACTCCAAGATTATTAACATAGACAGGGTGGGGGGGTCGGAGGGGGAGCTACTCAGATAAATCTCTCAAGAACAAGTGATCTTCTTTGAGAAGTGTATATATGAGCCATGTAAGTTATGTGCATGTCTAGGTGCAACAGTGGCAATTTCAACAAAGATGTCTCAAACACCTTAACATGGAAGAGGCAAAAAAGTGGATGCTGAGCAGAAATGGAGGCCGGAATTTTGATGAGGTGGAATATTCGAGGGAGGAGATTCTGAGGACAGGACCATAAGGGCTGAAAAAGCAATGGTGAAGCTGAAGAAACAAAGACTAACTCAGTGTCAGAGGAGTGGGAGGCCTGTACAAGCACATGTGGATGGATACGATTGGTGGGGGGAGGGGGGGCTGAGGGAGGGAGGAGATCAGTGGAATGAGGCCATAGAGAAATTTTAAAGTGAGAGAGATCGGGGAATCTTGAAATGAATTTCATTGGGCACAGATTGATGGGAGCACAGGTGAATGAACTGTCGTTTGAAGAGTCCAATGAGGAAGGTCAGTGTTAGAGATGGTTGAGGAAGTTGAGCCGAGTGGCAGTAAAGGTATGGACTAGGGTTTAGCTGGCATTGGCAAGAGTTGGGGCAGCGACAAGCAACTTTGTGACAATGGGAAGAGGCATGCAGCTGCTGGCAGGAGCATTAAGCTAGAGAAAATAGGAATATAGGAAAAGGTATAGGTTATTCAGCTCCTCGAACCTGTATCTTAACTTCATCTAAACGTTTGGGTTCCATGTCACAATTCTCTTGCTGAACAAAAATCTGTCAATTTCAGTTTTGAAATTTTCAATTGATCTTTCCTCAACAGCTTTTTAGGGAAAAGAGTTCCAGATTTCCACTACCCTCTGTACAAAGAAGCACTTCCTGACATCACCGTTGAGCAGCCCAGCTCTCATGCCTCCTTTTTCTGGACTCCCCCAACACAGGAAATAGGGTAGATGGAGAAAAACTATCAAATCCTTTCATGTCTGTATTATGTCTCCTGGTTGTTTTCTGGTTCCCAGATGTTGGAAATAACCACACTTTAGACTCGGAAAGGCTGGAGCTCTTTGTTTAATCATTCGGCTTCCATGCTGCCTGATATAGGACTGCCCTAGGCTGGTTTCCTGTTGCATGTCACATGACTCTCTAGTGTAGCTGTGAATGTGCACCCCACCCCCAGAACACTTACACATAACAACTAGCTCCTAGCTAATTAGTTCCTAGCACTTTACAGATAGTATAACAATATATAACATCCCTCTTTCTCTAAAAACATAATGCCCCTGTCCCAGTCATTAACTTTTCTTTAAACTTAAGAAGATCAACTGACTTTTGGAAATAATCTGAACCCCTTTTTAGAGTCTTTTATAGTGTGTATTGTTTTCTAAAAATATTATTCACGGTATCACTTCGGTGGTAAGATGTTGTTCTTCCATCTTGTAGATTTGGCATTTGTTGCTCTCAGTGGTGAGTTGGCACACTGTACAGGCGATGTTGTGTCACTTGCTGGTGATGTTGTTAACGTTGTCTCACTGGATAGTGATGTTTCCGGTGTTGTTGATGGTCTTTTCTGTTGTTCCAGCTCAGGTGTAGGTCGAATATGGATTCTGTTCCTTTTCATTTGGTTACCGGTTTTGATCTCAATGATATATGACCTTGGAGTCTCAGCTTCACTAACAACTTTTGCTGGGCTCCAGGTTTTCATGATTGGATCCTGTATGTGTACAGTTTGTCCTTTAAACAGCTCAGGTAGGGATTTAGCATATTTGTTGAAGTGCTGCTCTCCTCTTACCTGTGCTTCAGTGAGTTGTTGTCTCACTTTCTCCTGGTCACTTGAAGGATGTATTTTGCTTGGCAGAGTTGTCATATATTTTCTTCCAGTCAACAGCTCTGCAGATGATTTCATGTCAGCCTTGAGAGGTGTGGATCGGAGTGACAATAAGGCCAGGTTTGGGTCTTCTTTAATAAAATAAAAGCAAAATACTGCAGATGCTAGAAATCTGAAATAAAAACAAGAAATTCTGGAAATACTCAGCAGGTCTGGCAGCATCTGTGGAGAGAGAAGCAGAGTTAACGTTTCAGGTCAGTGACCCTTCATCAGAACTGACAAATATTAGAAATGAAAAAGGTTTTAAGCAAGTAAAGCAGGGGTGGGGCAAGAGATAACAAAAGAGGTGTTGATAGGACAAGGTCACAGAGAATAACTGACCAGAAGGCCATGGAACAAAGGCAAACGCTATGTTAATGGTGTGCTGAAAGACAAAGCATTAGTACAGAGAGGGTGTGAATTGACTGTAAAATGAACAGCCCTGGCTCCAAGCACAAACATTTAAAAAAAAGTGAGTTGGCAGAGTAGAAACAAACTAAAATAAAATAAACAAATAAAAATGAAAAAAGAAAAACTAACTAAAAATAAAAAGGGGGGCTGTCATGCTCTGAGATTATTGAACTCAATGTTCAGTCCGGCAGGCTGTAGTGTGCCTAATGAGATGCTGTTCCTCGAGCTTGCATTGATGTTCACTGGAACACTGCAGCAATCCCAGGACAGAGATGTGAGCATGAGAGCAGGGGGAGGTGTTGAAATGACAAGCAACCGGAAGCTCGGGGTCCTGCTTTCTGACTGAGCGGAGGTGTTCCACAAAGCGGTCACCCAGTCTGCGTTTGGTCTCCCCAATGTAGAGGAGACCACACTGTGAGCAGCAAATACAGTATACTACATTGAAAGAAGTACAAGTAAATCACTGTTTCACCTGAAAGGAGTATTTGGGGCCTTGGATAGTGAGGAGAGAGGAGGTAAATGGGCAGGTATTACACCTCCTGCGATTGCAGGGGATGGTGCGAGGAGGTGGGGGTAATGGAGGAGTGGACAAGGGTGTCGCGGAGGGAACAATTCCTTCGGAATCCTGACAGGGGAAGGGAGGGGAAGATGTGTTTGGTAGTGACATCACGCTGGAGGTGGCGGAAATGGCGGAGGATGATCCTTTGGATATGGAGGCTGATGGGGTGGAAAGCGAGGACAAGGGGAACCCTGTCACGGTTCTGGGAGGGAGGGGAAGGGGTGAGGGTAGAGGTGCGGGAAATGGGCCGGACACGGTTGAGGGCCCTGTCAACCACAGTGGGGGGGAATCCTCGGTTGAGGCAAAAGGAAGACATATCAGAAGCACTGTCGTGGAAGGTAGCATCATCAGAGCAGATGCGTCAGAGACGGAGAAACTGGGAGAATGGAATGGAGTCGCAACAGGAGGCAGGGTGTGAAGAAGTGTAGTCGGGGTAGCTGTGGGAGTCGGTGGGCTTATAATGAATATTAGTAGACAGCCTATCCCCAGAGATGGAGACAGAGAAGTTGAGGAAGGGAAGGGAAGTGTCTAAGGGTCTTCCTTCATCTCTTGGCATTTCGCAAGGGTCCTTTTGACCGTCTTGACGTGTCTTTTTATAAATCCTTGTCCCGGTGGGTAGTGTGGTGATGAGGGTAATGGTGTTGAACCCATACTGGTCAGCGAATTCCTTAAATTCTCTGGATGTAAATTGGGTGCCATTGTCACTTATTAACCTTTCAGGAATCCCTTGCTCAGCAAACAGAACTCATACTGCTGAGATTATTGTTGTAGCTCTCAAGACTTTCACCTTCTGGATAAAAGGGAAATTTGAGTGGTAGTCTATTCGTGATCATGTGTGAATGAATTGACTCCTACAGTATGCCATGATCTGGGTGGTACTTCAGTAGCTATCATCTCCTCTTTCTGTTGTGAGTTTCTGTACTTCTGGCATACATTGCACGTAGACATCATATTTCCGATATCTTTGTATATGCCTATTCAGTACACAGCTGATCTGGCGCTGAGCTTCCACTTCTCCATTCCCATATGGCCTTCGTGTATCTTTTGGAGAAGTTCTTACTGCATTATTTTGGGTTTGATTAATCTGGATCCGGCCAGCAGAACACCATCTTCTAGTGAGATGTCATCTCAGATAGACCAGTACTGTCGTATTGCTGGCTGTATGTGCTGTATCTTATCAGGCCATTCCTAGATCACTTTCTGAGAGAACATCTGTAATTCCTCATCTTTGCTGGTCTCATCTCCAATTTGACTCAGTTTTGGTGGTGTTACATTCACTAGGTGATGAATCTTTATACCTAGATCTTTTATCTCATGTTTCTCCTGTGGTGACAACCGAGATAGGGTGGTGTCTGACAGTACCATGTCTTTCCTGGCTTATATTTCAGAGTGAAATCGTAACTCTGAAGACTCAAGAGGAACCTCTGCAGTCTTGCTGGTGCTTTACATCGATTTTTCTTGTAGATCTGCTCCAGCGGATGATGATCACTCTCCACTGTGAACTTCCTCCCATAGAGATATGTGTGGAACTGCTCACATCCATACATGACTGGCAAAAGCTCTCTCTCTATGTTGGCATATCTTGTCTCAGCTGATGTCAGAGCTGAGGATGCAAATGCTATTGGCTTTCCCTTTTGTACCAGGGCTGCTCCCAGTCCTTTTGTGGAAGCACCTACTTGTAGAGTCACAGGTTTCTTTCTGTCATAGTACAACAGACTTGGCTCCTTGCATTCTACCTTTTTGAGTTTGTTGAAACTCCTGTCATGTGACTCTGACCCCTGTACTCTATGTCTTTTTTCATCAGCTCCCGCAGGTTTGCTGTGTTTTCTAACATATGCAGTATGAAGGAGCTCATGTATTGGATCAAGCCAAGGAAACTTCTCAACTCTCTCTTATCTCTTGGGGCTTCCATCCCCGAGATGGCTGAGATTCTTTCAGGACTCAGTTTAACTCCGTCAGGTGTGTACACCATTCCGAAGAACTGGCATTCTGTCACTTTCACAATGGATTTGTCTGCATTTAGCTTAATCCCAGCTTTCCTGCTTCTCCCCATGGCTTCATGTAGATGGTTTTCATGACCTTTTCCATCTACACCATATATCTGGAAAACATCTGCTATGTTGACTGCTCCTTTGCATCCCCTGTATGGCTCGTCTACTTTCTGTTGGAACACATCCTGGCTCACCTTGAGGCCAAAGGATACACGCAGGAATTTGTACCGTCCAAAGGGTGTGTTGAATGTTGTCAACAGTGAAGATTCTGCATCTAGCTTCACATTCCAGGAGCCATTTCTGTCATCAAGCTTGCTGAAAACATTTGCCCCTGCCAGTGCTGGTGTGATTTCTTCCAAAGTTGGAATAAGGTAGTGATCCCTCTTTATTGCTTGGTTAAGATCTTTGGGATCTAGGCAAATTCTTGGCCATCCATTTGGCTTCTCTCTCACCACGAAGGAATTTACCTAATCTGTAGGCTCTGTGACTCTAGTGATCACCTTTTCTTCCATTTATTGGATGTCTCTTTCAAACTTTCTTTTTAGTTCCATTGGTACTTTACGTGGGGGATGAATCAGTGGTTTCATCACTGGGTCAATAGTGATGTGATACTCAAATTTGTCAAAGCATCCAACCATCTCATAAAAACACTCTGGGTACATTTGTACCAAATCTTCTTTGCTTCTGATCAGAGGGTGCTTTTCAACGGGTGTACTATCTTCAACCCTCAGTGTCACCTCCTTCACCTCATGGTTTACTGAGATAATCTGCAGCTCTTCACAACTGCTCAACCCCAGGACAGCTGGACCATCTGTTTCTGTGACATAGAAGATACAATTAACATCTTTACCTTTGTGTATCCCTCTGTTAGGATTGTTCCAAGCTGTCGAATCTCAGTTCCCCCGTATGCTGCTAGCATGATGTTGTTTGGTTTCAGAGCACCTTATCCTCGGATAACCATTTTCTTCCAAATTTTCAGGAAAGATCTTCTGGTGTAGTCTGAGCAGTATGATGTTACTCTGTGCTCAACTATCAATCTTTGCCTTCAGATTTATCGCTGTGGGCTTATTTCCCACCCTCTTCATGATCTGAATGGTCATGTGAATTTCTGGGAACTGTTGCATCCAGACATTTCGTGTAATGTTTGGTTCCTATGTCCATTGTCTTCTCAAACCCATCGTCATCTTCCAGGAGATGGATGTTTTGGTTTCTTTCACTATTCCTTTGCCCTGTTACTCTGGCTCCGGTGCCTTGTCTACCACCTTCTTCCCTTGTTCCGCACATCTTTTTCTCGTGATTGGTCTTTCCACAAGCTCTGCAGATTGATCCATATGTGGGACATTTCCTTCTGTCTGTGAATTCATGTGGTCGTCCACAGATCCTGCACATCTTCCTCTCTGTTTGGTGTACATTCTTTCATTGTTGTTTCATTGCATCAACCCTGCTGCCTTTCTCTTGTTTTAACTGAAGGCTAGCCGTTTGGGTTGTGATTGTCTTCATCGGTCTTCTCGTGGCTTCATGTGCTCTGGCAGTGTCTGCAGCCTACGGTATTGTGAGCTTGTCCTTTCCAATTAGAGCTTTCTGTACTTCAGGATGTGCAGAACCCCAGATGAGCCTTTCACTGTGTCTTCAAATTTTCTGGCTGCTTTTTTCAATCTTGTTGCAAAATTGTCAATAGGCTCACCTAGTTCCTGTCTGAGGCCTTGAAATTAATATCAGTATATCCGATGATTTGATTTTGGCTGGAAATGGATGCTGAATCTTTCAAAAAATGTTGTCTGGGTTTCTGTTAAATAAATTTAATCTTTTATCTCCAGCCCACAGAAGGATATAACTGACCCTCTCCTCTTCACTAGTGCCTTTTAGGAAACTACTGAATGTCAATCTACACTTTTGTTTAAACTTCTCAAATGTTTCGACAACATCATCAGCTTCCCAATTCATAATGGGCTGTACCTGTGCATTCATTCCCCGGCTGACATTTCATTTTTTTGTTTTTGCATGATTCACTCAGTTTTTCTTTCTCTCTCTCTGGCCCTAATTTGGATCAATTTTTCCCAATCTAATTCAGCATTAAATTCATTTAAAATGTTTTAGGTTTACTCATAGACACTCGCTGCCACTATATTGTCTCCTAGTTGTTTTCTGGTTCCCAGATGTTGGAAATAATCACACTTTAGACTTGGAAAGTCTGGAGCTCTTTGTTTAGTCATTCAGCTTCCATGCTGCCTGATATAGGACTGCCCTAGGCTGGTTTCCTGTTACATGTCACATGACTCTCTAGTGCAGTCATGAATGTGCCCCCCACCCCCCCGGAACAGTTACAAATAACAATTAGTTCCTAACTAATTAGTTCCTAGCACTTTACAGATACTATAACAATACATTCCATCTTCGCTGCCTCCGGAGAATACTTGGCATCAGGTGGCAGGACCGTATCTCCAACACAGAAATTCTCGAGGTGACCAACATCCCCAGCTTATACACACCACTGAGTCAGCGGCGCTTGAGATGGCTTGGCCATGTGAGCCGCATGGAAGATGGCAGGATCCCCAAAGACACATTGTACAGCGAGCTCGCCACTGGTATCAGATCCACCGGCCGTCCATGTCTCCGCTTTAAAGACGTCTGCAAACGCGACATGAAGTCCTGTGACATTGATCACAAGTCGTGGGAGTCAGTTGCCAGCGTTCGCCAGAGCTGGCGGGCAGCCATAAAGGCGGGGCTAAAGTGTGGCGAGTCGAAGAGACTTAGCAGTTGGCAGGAAAAAAGACAAAAGCGCAAGGGGAGAGCCAACTGTGTAACAGCCCCGACAAACAAATTTTTCTGCAGCACCTGTGGAAGAGCCTGTCACTCTAGAATTGGCCTTTATAGCCACTCCAAGCACTGCTCCACACACCACTGACCACCTCCAGGCGGTTACCCATTGTCTCTCAAGATAAGGAGGCCAAAGAAGAACAATATATAACAGTCTGCTCATTCTTGTTGGCCATCCAGATATAGCAACATCCTTTGAGTCAAGGGAGTTGTCGAGCTTGTGTTGCCTGTATGTGTTTGTGCAAACTGGATCCATGCTTCTCGATATTATCGGGAAGAGCTGTGTGTAAATGATGAAGGAAGTGGGACAATGAGTCGAGCCTTGGGATGCACTGGAGCATGTCTTGCCAGCAGAGGAGGAAATGTTGTCAGAGCTGATGTGATCTCTGCACTGGCAGAGGAATCAGCAGAACCAGGAGATCTCAGGACCATGGAGGTGAACTGCGGAGGAAGATTTTGAAGGAGGATAGAGGGATTGAATATGTGAATTCTGGTGGAGAGGTCAAGGAGGTTGTGGAAAGATAATAAGTCACAAACACAAATTTTAAAAATTAGTCATATTGGCTTTTCTCCAGTGAATGACTGTCTGCTGAAGGATTGTTACATTAGTGACATTGTACTACAGACCACCTAACTGTGTGAGGGAAAAGGAAATCCAAAGACACAACAGGAAGCTCAGTAAGAATAACAAAATTATTGTCCTAGGAGATTTTAAGTATTACTTACTGATTGGCATAGAGAGGAGTAAATGGAGAAAAGGGAATGACATTCACAGAATGTGTGTAGGACTCACTCCTCAAGCTGCATGTCTGTATGCCTACAAGGAGAGAGGTGTTGCTAGATCTAGTTATGAGTAACAAAATAGATCAGATAGATGACCTAAATGTAAGTGAGCACCTTGACAATAGTGACCAGAATGTGATCATGTTTAAGGTTCAAATTCATTCATTCGTTGGTGTCATCTTCTTCCCAGAAGGTTGACTGCCATGGATTTCTGCCTCTGTCTGTCCTGTGCTGCCCTTACACATTCTGCATAGATCAACTGCATTCAGTCCACTATATCTGACATCCATTTTCTTCTCTGCTTCCCTATCCTACATTTTCTGTCGATCTTTCCTTCCAATAATTGTCTCTGTCTACCTTCTGCTCTAATGATGTGACCGAAGTATTGTGTCTTTCTCTCTTTGCTGTTATGCACTAATTTCCTCTTTTCTCCAGCCATTTCCAGTACTTCCTCATTAGCTTTCCTGTCTGTGTAGGATATGCGGAACATCCTCCTATATGTCCACATCTGAAATGCATTCTGTGATAGTGTCTTTATTTGCTCCGTGTCTCCGAGGCATATAACAAAGATGACAAAATGTAGACCCTCAGCGTTCTATTCCTAACAATCAAGTTCAGTTTCTTTGATGTTCACAAGTCCTTCATTCTGACAAAGTTGGTGTTGGCTATCTCAATTCTTTGCCTAGCCCAAGATGGCCAACAGACCTGAACAGCAATGTGCTCAACTCTCACTGCTCTCCGCCACTCATTGATACTGGCCAGGTATCGAGTTTAGGTTTGCAAAGGCAATTGACCACACCGTCTGTATGGGTCGGCCCTGCAGCAAGGGCTCACAAACAACCTGTCTAGCCCCCACACTCTCATGTCCCCATACTGCTGGTCTCTCCTTGTGTGTCCTCCTGACCCTGTAAATTAGGCACGTCAAATATATGACCATCACTACTTGTGCAATGACCAAAATGTGAGAGATGATCTGGAACTAGGGGTGTTCAAATCCCAATTCCATAGATCCTCCCTACATGTGATATCATTGATCTGTTTGACCTCCTCTTCCAGCACCTTAGTTTGTTGTTATTATGTGTAATATACCCTGTGTACCTGCTGTAACCCCTCACGGATGGCTGTGAGGTGAGTGGGCAGTGGTGGGATAGAATATGAGAACTGCCTCACATACTGTGTAAGGGTTTCCCTTATACTCTCAGTAACCTGCAGGTTGACCAATTCCCTTTTGTATATCTCCACCAGCTCTACATTTCCCATCGTCACCAGTACCTGTGGGTGTGGACGCACTGCGTGATTAGTTATTGAACAGGATCGGTTGTGTCTGTACTGATATTCCTGTTGTGTCGTGGTCAGACAATATCTCCCTTTTCCTATATAGGCAACGTGGGTTGGTTCCATTATTACCCATATAGCTTCCATTGTTCAATTGACCATTGCGATAAATCCACTTTTTGGATGTGGACAAATGATGGCAGAGGCTCCTATACTACATCTATCTAAAGTAGTACCTATCATTTCCCCCTCTATCTCTCCAGCATATGGCAGTATATCATGATATTTTACCTAATAATCTCACTTAATAAAACCAATATTTTCTACTTCGAATAACATCTTTCTAGGTCTTGATTCTGGTATAACTGGGATCACCAAGACCACACCTATCAATAGGCTAGTATTAACAATACACTTCTCATCAGTTTTATACACACATGTTAAACCTTTGAGCTGGCAACCATTCAAGTGTTGGTTCTGATGTCGGTTTTGTGGTTTCACGCACATTGATTGGTCTCTGCAGTCCTCCTCGCACTGCCATACAGAGAACCCGAGCCCGGGGAGCTTCCCAGCGTCAGAATTACTGAGGACTGCGGTTCCCATTGGGCATTCGATACATACCCATTATCCGATAATGACGTTCACCATAGTCCACTGTCGGTTGCCTGTGCTCGCATTGTCCTCAGCTTCACCTTTCCCTAGCTCCTAGTAGTTGCCATGCACTTCTACCGGTCGGACAGTGTCAGCCAGATGTCCTCCCCTGAACCAATCTCCATTACAGCACTTGACATTATGTGGTCTGTCATTTTCTCTTAATGCATTGGTGGCCACAGCAGTTGTCACGAGTACCACTATGGTGAATAGCATTCTGTATGACATAATGGGTTTTTCCAGTCGTCACTGGTCAACCGTGATTAATTCTGCAAGACAAAATTAGTCAGCGATATGTTTCAGTGCATCCAGTGTTTCCAGCGTCCCTTCCCTCTAATGTCTACACAGGCACAGATATCGCTGGTCATTATTACCTCATCGGGCCCTATCCATTTAGGCGCAAACCCTGATTTCTCGGGCATTACTTTTACCATTACCCTATCGACGACACTAGGCACCATTGCTTGTTTCTCTTTCGTGTCTGTTTCCATATCGTGTATGATTTGCTGGTCTCTAACTTCCTGTCTTAGCTCATGCAGTTGCCTGCATAGTTCTCTCACAAATCCTTTAACCCTTTCTCTTGCGGGTCCTATTTCCTCACTATCTGCTACGACACCCCCAGCAATCTCATTGCCCTTCCTGTCATTACTAATGTTTAATTTATCCTGATTATTGTCAAGTCATTTTCTCTATGTGAGTGTGTGAAAATAGCTTGATAATGTAATATGTTGTCTCACTCTACTGGCTGCATTAACCATTTCATGCCATACTGTTTGTCAAGTCAGTAAACATGTTTGAGACCTGTTTGTCAGTGCATTTCACCGTGCATTTTGCATGTTAGTTGCTCTGCATACAACTAATCACATCTGCAGACTTACACTGGTATCCCAATGTCATGCCACATATTCTCAACTCTCAGGTGATCTGATAAAAAGATCAAAAGTGGCCAGACTTTCAAATGTAGCTTTCTTAAAATTCATATCTCCAAAAGAAAACTATCATTTGCCAGTCTTATCTACACTTTCCTGACTTTCACTGGAAAGTTCTAGGCTTCTTGGAAATTCCACACTATATTAATTTTATGGTTTGAATTCTAATTTCACCATTGTTTATCCCCAGAATTCCTTCATTAGCTCTTGCATCAGCCAGATCTAATTGCCAATTCCCATTAATTATAATTCTATTTCATTTTGAGCCCTGGAGAACCTTTACAGTCCAATATTCATAATTCCTTAAAACAGAAATCAAACATTCCTGTTTGATTCCAGGCATTGTTTATTTGTTTTTTCCCTATCTTAGATGAGATTTTAATTTCTTAAAAGTAACTTGCTAAATTACACTGGATTTTCAACATCTCAAATTATTCCAAATTCAAATAACAGTGTTGCTGGAGTGACAAGTTTTTATTAACATCTCCCCAAAAGAAACTTGTTTTTTATACTTCGGAACTACCTAGATTGTTTTTTTTGTAGTTTCCTAAAAATTTGATTGTCCCCTTAAATGTCAAATAAGTTCCTCTTTGAGTGCTTTAAATAACCACTCATATCAATTTAATTTTGTTTACCAATTGCTTACCAATGGGGCAGCGCAGTGGTTAGCACCACAGTCTCACAGTTCCAGCAACCCAGGTTCAGTTCTGGGTATTGCCAGTGTGGAGTTTGCAAGTTCTCCCTGTGGCCATGTGGGTTTCTGCTGGGTGCTCCAGTTTCCTCCCACAGCCAAAGACTTGCAGGTTGATAGGTAAATTGGCTGTTGTAAATTGCCCCTAGTGTAGGTAGGTGATAGGAGAAGTGAGGGAATATGGGGTTAATGTAGGATTAGCATAAATGGGTGGTTGTTGATCAGCACAGACTCAGTGGGCTGAAGGGCCTGTTTCAGTGCTGTATCTCTCTATGATTCCAATTTCTTATACCCAGACTTGGTGGTATTGCATGTTTTTTTTTACATTAAAGACAGAAGTGCTTGCAACTATCTCTCCTTCTCAAACATTTTTGTCTCATAGATAACAGATGCTGTGACATTTGCTGTCTGCAGTTATGTTCTTAAATTCGTAAAGCTGTTGGATCTCTTGCTGTGGCATCAGAATCCATTGTGGCTCTGCCCCAAAGCCCAATGGATTAATTTTACTCTCAGCAATGCAAAAATTGTGTGTTGGATTAAATAGAAAAACAGTAGCTGCAGTGGGTTTAATTTATTTGCTTGTCACCAAAGGGGTGGAGCAAAACATTCTCAGCTGTGTCACTTAACGTAACTTTTTTTTCCCCCTTAGAAAGAACTAAGCTCCATGTTTAAACGTGTTTTATTCTTTTGGTATTCTTAGAGTTTTAAAACAACAAAATCAGACTTATTAACTTATAATATTTATGAACTACACACAGAATAGAATAGCACGTGCTTTTTTTAAAGGAAAGGTAAAGTTATTTAACATTCTTACAGCAAAAGATTTAACACCAGCTTCTTACACAAACTTTAATCTTTCCCATAGCAGTGTTTTAAACTTCAAATTGAATTTCTGCCAGACATCTTTAGACCTTCAAGGCTGAAGCTAATCTCTTAGAAATTTCACAGTTGCAAAACCAACCTTTAAAATAAAAATAAAAACTTTAATTTAAAATATAATTCAATTTTATATCCCATTCCTGGGTGGACAATCTTAAATTGAAATGAACACACTCAACAATCACTTCCCCACTCATTCAATTCCAAATATCTTAGAAAAATTGATTTCAAAGTACCAAAAATCTGTGTTAAATTCCCTGATCCAATGCCAAGGAACACATACTGGTTCAACTAGTTCACAACCAAAACATGACTCAAGATTTCCACAAAATGTACACGTGTAAAAACTGAACAAGTAACAGACTCATGCTTTCAATATTAAAGCCAGATAACAAAGAGTTAACGACTATCAGTTCTACAGAACACAAGCTGCATATCCCAAGGACATTCATTTTATTCATGGAGGCTTCCAACATTCACACATACAAATCAAAAGACACAGTAACTTGTTTTTACTCACTTGAAATTTCACTAAAACATAATCTGTTTATGTTGCTCTGCCATAAACTTAGTCATGGAGCCTCCGGCCTCCAGTCAAAATGCATTTCGTTACTCAACTTCTTCTCTGACATTTTGCTAGCCTCCTGATGCCACCCAGCGTGGTCTCCTATCCCCTTCGTCTCTCCCAACCAGCGTGGCTTTATGTCCTGTTTACCTCACAGTAAGTGGTTCTGACCTCTGGTCGGCTTCGGATTTACTGTCCTGCCAGCGCGGTTCTGGCTCTTTACCCGGCCCCTCCTGTCCTGAGTCCTCCTTTAGATTCTTTTGGTACTCGACTGGACCTTTAGTCGAGTGGGCTTACTACCTTAACTATGGGTGGTAAATAAATACTCACCCGCTTGCAGTGCTGTTCCGATGGTCCAGTGCGTGTATCCTGCCGACTAGGCCAAACTGTTGTGAGACAACTCAATCACCACACGAGGAGACTCAGGTACAGGTAAATGATCATTTATTCGAGCATATGCAAGGAGAGTCCACCTCGGGCAGTCCTGAGATAATGCTCTGAAGCTACACACAAGGGTACAAACTTATATACCGTTTTCTCACGCAATATGGTCAAACAATGGAAGATTGATCATACACTCAAATACACCATTATTAGTCTTTATCAGTGCCCACTCCAGATGTCTCTAGCCTGGGTCTATTATCCTTTGTTTCACATTAGTCAAAACATTCCATAGTTTAATTTGTTTATTGTGAAGTCTGTACAGATCCCAGCTATCAACCTTTACTCCCTAATCCTGTCTTTGCCATAACAGCTTGTCTGTCTTTTTCCCAAATAAAAACAGGAAATGCTGGAAATACTCAGCAGGTCTGGCAGCATCTGTGGAGAGAGAAGCAGAGTTAACATTTCAGGTCAGTGACTCTTCTTCAGAACTGGCAAATATTAGAAATGTGAAAGGTTTTAAGCAAGTAAAGCGGGGGTGGGGCAAGAGATAACAAAGGAGAAGGTGTAGATAGGACAAGGTCACAGAATAGCTGACCAGAAGGTCATGGAGCAAAGGCAAACAATATGTTAAAGGCGTGTTGAAAGACAAAGCATTAGTACAGATAGGGTGTTAATGGACTGAAAACTGAACAGCCGCAAGCACAAACATGTAAAAAGCATGAAAAAAGATACAACACAGTTCAGGTGAAGACCATCCCAATGTTACAGCTTCCTCTTTCCCGTGTTTTAGATTTTTTTTTTAGATTTAGAGATACAGCACGGAAACAGGCCCTTCGGCCCACTGAGTCTGTCCCGACCATTAACCACCCATTTATACTAATCCTACACTAATCCCATATTCCTACCACATCCTCACCTGTCCCTATATTCCCCTACCACCTACCTATACTAGGGGCAATTCACCTATTAACCTGCAAGTCTTTTGGCTGTGGGAGGAAACCGGAGCACCCGGAGGAAACCCTCGCAGACACAGGGAGAACTTGCAAACTCCACACAGGCAGTACCCCGAATTGAACCCGGGTCGCTGGAGCTGTGAGGCTGCGGTGCTAACCACTGCGTCACTGTACCGCCCACGCATTTGGCGTTCTGGTGCCAGTGCCACATCAGTCCCACACCAATCTTTGAACCACGCATTCAACTCTCTGATCTTATTTATGCCAATTTGCACAATTACTTTGTGGTTCTGCTTAATTTAGCTCCTAGCTGTTAATACTCCCTCAGCAGAACCTCTTTCTTCGTCCTACCTATGTCCTTGGTACCCACATGCATCATGACAACTGGATTCTTCCCCTCCCACTCCAAGTTATTCTCCAGCCCCGAGGAGATGCTCTTAACCCTGGCACCGGGCAGGCAACACAGCCTTCAGGACTCACGCTTCCAGCTGCAGAGAACACTATCTCCCTAACTTAAGGTCCCCTACTACTACGGCCTTCCTTTTTATTCCCCCAAATTGAATGGCCCCCTGCACCATAGCGTTGTGATCAGTTTGCTCATCTACTCTGCAGTCCCTGCTCTCGTCCACAAAAGCTGCAAGAACCTCGAACCTGTTGGATAATTGCATGGGCTGAGGCTCCTCCATTGCTACCTTCTGGGTCCCCATACCTGCCTCACTCGCAGTCACACCCTCCTGTCCCTGACCACGGACCAAATCTGAAGTACCTAGCCTAAGGGGTGTGACTGCCTCCTGGAAGAAAGTGCCCAGGTAACTTTCCCCCTCCTGATGCATCACAGTGTCCGAAGCTCGGACTCCAGCTCAAGTTGAAGAGCTGAAGTTCCTCAAGCTGCAGACACTTACTGCAAATGTGGTTGCTGTGGATCACATTGATGTCCGCCAGCTCTCACATGCTACAGTAGCTACACATCACCTGCTCTACCATCTTTAATGTGTTTTATTTAACTAATTAGGTTTCAAGTTTAGAAATATCACTCAATTGTTATCTGTAGTTATATTAAATAGTTTAACTAGTTAAGCTATAAATTTAATGCAATACTTATATCTCCCCAGTACCGGTTTAAACTACTGCCCCCTTTTAGAGGGATAAAATCTTAAACTCAACCAACTAATCACCTAATTAATGTCTTTGAACACTCACCAGCTACTGGAGGCAGAATCTGAGATCCAATCTGAGGAAGTGTAAGTGACAGCTATGCTGATTTATAGATCAAAACGCAAAAGTGCAGAACAGACATCCAAACCTCCAAAGTGTAGACCACATGTTCTAAGTGTGTAAAGTGACCTCTCAGCACAAGTACTGTGAACAAGTTTTTTAACCCACGATGTGAGCTACTGTGAAAGTAGTTAGGAAAAAGATTAATAACCAGGACATAAAAGGTAGTAATCTCTGGACTGCTCCCGGTGCCATGTACTAGTGCATATAGAAATAGGAGGATAGAGCAGATGAATACTTGGCTGGAAAGAAGGTGCAAGAGGGAGGACTTTAGGTTCCTGGGACATTGGGGCCAGTTCTAGGATGGTGGGATCTGTACAGACCAGATGGACTGCACCTCAAAAGGGCCAGGACCATTGTCCTCATGGGGCAGTCGATAGTGCTGTGGGAGAGGGTTTAAACTAATTTGACATGGGGATGGGCACCAGGATGTAGCATATGAAAGGGCAAAAAAGATGCACAATGCGTTGGGATAGCACTAGAGTAAGAAATAGTAAGGTATTAGGTGGGATCAGATTAATAGAGAATACAAGAAGGTCTAAGATAGGTTTGCAGTGCATGTGTAAAATGCAAAAAGTGTGGTAAGTAAGGTTGCTGAGCTGCAGGCACAAATAACCACATGGGAATATGATGTCGGGGCGATAACGGAAACCTGGCTCAAAAAGGGAAGGACTGGGAACTAAATATTCCTAGACACAAGGGATGAGATTTTAACTCATTCAAAACCCATTCACTTGCACAAAGTTAAAGTCAGGCCCAAATGTTCAGGAAAGATAAGGAAGGAAATAAAGGTGGGTGGCCAGTGTTGATTAAAGAGAATATTACAGTGCTGGAGAGAGTGGATTTTTTTGAGGAGTCAAAGACAGAATCTATTTGATTAAAGTTAAGAAACATGAGAGGTACCACTACACTACTGGGTGTATTCCAGGTCACCAACTAGTGAGGAAAGATATAGAGAAACAAATTTTCAGGAAAATTAGAGAGAGGTGCAAAAACTATGGAGTTGTGATAATGGGGGACTTTAATTATTCTAATTATCCTAATAAGAGTGTAAAAGGCAGAGAGAGGAAAGAATTTCTGAAGTGTGTTCAGGAAAATTTCCTTGATCAGTATTTTTCCCACCTAATGAGGAAGGAGGCATTGCTGGGGAATGATATGGATCAAGTGTCATTAGGGGAACATTTAGGGAACAGTGCTCATAGTATCATAAGGTTTAGATTAGCTATGACAAAGAGACATGAAGCAATCTACAGTAAAAATAATTAATTGGAGGAGGGTCAACTTCAGTGAAGTGAAAACGGATCTGTCCCAGGTAAATTGGAATGAAAGGTAGGCAGGCAAATCTGTAATGGGACAAGGGCATGTATTTAAAGAGGAGATGGTTCAGGTACAGTCAAGGTATATTCCCACGAGGGGGAAAGGTAGGGCAAACAAATCCAGAGCTCCCTGGATGATGAAAGAGTTAGATAGTATGATGAAGCAGAAAAGGGAGGCATATGGCAGATGGCAGGTGGATAAGACAAATGAAAACCAGGCTGAATATAGGAAGTTCAGAGGGGAAGTGAAAAAAACAGAGAAGCAAAGAGAGAGTATGAAAAGAGACAGGCAACTAACATAAAAGGGAATCCAAAAGTCTTCTATAGGCATATTCGGGACCAAAAAGTAGACCTATGCATGGTGGTAGAGGGCATGACTGAGGTACTAAATAAGTATTTTGCATCTGTCTTTACCAAGGAAGCAGGTACTGCCAAAGCGACAGTAATAGAGGAAGTAGTTGAGATACTGGATGGGCTAAATATATATAAAGAGTTGGTACTGGAATGCCTGGCTGTAATTAAAGTTGATAAGTCACCAGGAATGGATGGGATGCATCCCAGGTTGTTGAGGGAAGTAAGGGTGGAAATTGCAGAGGTACTGGCAACAATCTTCCAATCCTTCTTAGATATGGAAGTGGGGCCAGCGGACTGGAGAAATGCAAATGCTATACCCTTGTTCAAAAAAGGGTGTAAGAATAAACTCAGCAACTATAGGCCAGTCAGTTTAACCTCAGTGGTAGAGAAGTTTTTAGAAATAATAATCCAGGACAAAATTAACAGTCACTTGGACAAGTATGGATTAATTATGGAAAGCCAGCATGGATTTGTTAAAGGTAAATCGTGTTTAGCTAACTTCATTGAGTTTTTTGAGGAGGTAATAGAGAGGGTTGATGAGGGTAATGCAGTTGGTGTGGTGTTTATGGACTTCCAAAAGGCATTTGATAAAGTGTCACAAAATTGACTTGCCAGCAAAGTTGAAGCCCATGGAATAAAACGAACAGTGGCAGCATGGATACGAAATTGGCTGTATGACAGGAAACAGAGTAGTGGGGAACAGCTGTTTTTCAGACTGGAGGAAGCTATACAGTGGTGTTCCTCGGGGATCGGTACTAGGACCACTGCTTTTCATGATATATATTAATGGCTTGGACCGGGGTGTACAGTGCACAATTTCAAAATTTGCAGATGACACAGAACTTGGAAGTGTAGTGAACAGTAAGTAAGATGGTGATAGACTTCAAGAGGAAATAATAGGTTGGTGGAATGGGTGCATGTATGATAGATAAAATTTAATGCGCAGAAGTATGAAGTGATGCATTTTGGTATGAAGAACAAGATGAGGCAATATTAACTGTGGGCGGCACAGTGGCGCAGTGGTTAGCACCGCAGCCTCACAGCTCCAGCGACCCGGGTTCAATTCCGGGTACTACCTGTGTGGAGTTTGCAAGTTCTCCCTGTGTCTGCGTGGGTTTCCTCCGGGTGCTCCGGTTTCCTCCCACAAGCCAAAGACTTGCAGGTTGATAGGTAAATTAGCCATTAACAATTGCCCCTAGTATAGGTATGTGGTAGGGGAATGTAGGGACAGGTGGGGATATGTGGTAGGAATATGGAATTAGTGTGGGATTAGTATAAATGGGTGGTTGATGGTCGGCACAGACTCGGTGGGCCGAAGGGCCTGTTTCAGTGCTGTATCTCTAAACTAACTAAAGGGTACAATTCTAAGGGGGTGCAGGAACACAAAGACCTGGGAGTATAGATGCACAAATTGTTGAAAGTGGCAGGTTGAGAAAGCAATTTAAAAAGCATACAGGATCTTGGGTTTTATAAATAGAGGCATAGAGTACAAAGCAAGGAAGGTATGATCAACCTTTATAAAACACTTCTTTGGCTACAAATGGAGTTTGTGTCCAATTCTAGGCACTTGAGGAAGAATGTGAAGGCTTTGGAGAAGGGGTGGAAGAGCTTTACTAGCATGGTTCCAGGGAGGAGGGACTTCAGTTATGTGGATAGATTGGAGAAGCTGAGGTTGTTCTCCTTAGAACTGAGAAGGTTGAGAGGGGAGTTTATAGAGGTGTTCAAAATCATGAAGGTCTAGACAGACTAGCTAGAGAGATGTCGGCACAGTGGTGCACTGGTTAGCACTGCAGCCTCACAGCTCCAGTGACCCGGGTTCAGTTCTGGGCACTGCCTCTGCAGAGTTTGCAAGTTCTCCCTGTGACCATGTGGGTTTCTGCCGGGTGCTCCGGTTTCCTCCCACAGCCAAAGACTTGCAGGTTGATAGGTAAATTGGCCATTGTAAATTGCCCCTAGTAGGTGGTAGGAGAATGGTGGGGATGTGGTAGGGAATATGGGAGTATTGTAGGATTCATATAAATGGGTGGTTGTTGGTCAGCATGGACTCGGTGGGCCAAAGGGCCTGTTTCAGTGCTGCATCTCTCTATGTCAGAAGGGTCAAGAACCAGAAGATGCAGATTTAAGGTGATTGGTAAAAGGACCAAAGGTGACATCAAGAAAAACATTTTTTACGCAGTGAATGTTTAGGATCTGGAATGCATTGCCTGAGAGTGTAGTGGAGGCAGATTCAATCGTGGCTTTCAAAAGAGAATTAGAACAGTACATGAAGGGAAAAAATTTGCAGGGCTATGGTGAAAGGGTGGGGGGAGTGGGACCAACTGGTTTGCTCATGCAGGGTTCCAGCACAGGCTTGATGGGCTGAACGGCCTCTTTATATGATTCTATCATTGTTATTCTATGATCCTACTGAGTACCTATTGGCATATTTCCCTATCATTATCTTCACCACTCCTATCCCCCAATTGCTGCTGCGTTCTTGCCTTGCTTTCAATGGAGAGTTTCAGTTAGCCTGGGAAACCTGTGGACTTTAAATTCAATTGCAAAACCGATGTCAATATTGTTCTAATTGAGGGGGTTGTGAAATGCTGAATTCGGCTGGTTGGCATTTTCCCAGCATTTCACACCCCTCACCTACACCCAAACCATGCCCTCCCTCAAGTTAAAAGTCCCCCTTCTCGTCCCATAATAGCTACTGTTACATGGGTTCATCGAATTCTGTTCAATTCCATCCAGGATGCAAATTTACACTGAGAAATACTTCAAGCTGTTTTTAGTACATCAGTATGAATCATTCTGAGTTAATAAAATGCTCCTTAGGCAGAAAGCACAAAGAGTTTAAACAAAATTGATGTTTGAATATAAGAAATGAAAGTTATCTTGCCCTTTAATTTATATCAGTAACAAATTCACTGAATGAATTGTCTTCCATTACATTTTATTGTGTTAACACCACTCCACACATTTTTTTGTCAACTCACTTGTCCTATATTTATGATATAGTTTCAGTATTCTGTAAGTTGGTGCAGTTTGCATTGCAGCATTTTTTGCAATTAGCTATCACATACAACATCTGAAGAGCTGTTAAATAACATTGTATTGTGTTCACATTAGCTTCACAGAGCTGTGGATAGGCTGGAGCCCACAGATTGCATCGGCAAATTTGTACAATGACTGCAGAGTGCATCACAAACAAAAACACCAAGGCCCGTGATAAGGGGTAGACCCTCTTCAGTATGTATGATTTGAAGGAGTGAAAAAAAGAAATCAGGACTAGGGATCAGTATTACAGAACGTGTAAAGATTGCAAAGCATAAAACCCTGGTTTAGTTGGGAAAAGACAAGGATAACGAGCAACCTTAAACAGAGTCCCTTCCATCCAATTTACTTCCCACTTGTCACTTAGGTGTCAGCTGTGGTTCCTTATTAACCTTCTTGGCTGTGAGTCCAGAAGGTTGTGGGTTCAGACTCCACACCAGGATTTGAGCATAAGCTCCAGGCTGACTCTGCAGTGCAGTACTGAGAGAGTGCCGTAACAAACTGGGGGCTCAAAGCCACGATCTGAAGTGCCAGACAAATGAGAGATTTGCAAACCGGGAGGAAAATTGACCCCTAAAATTGTGGAAAAATAAACAGTAGGTTTTCTTGTATTATTCTTTGTTTCTCTATGGTGCTAGAAACAAAAGAGATGGCCACATTTAATGCTAAGGAGTTTGTGGAACAGGGAGAGATATACTATGATAAGTTAAACAAATTAAGTGTTGAAGATATTAAAAGCTTAGCTACAGAGGTGGGAATCACTTTCAGGCCAAAAGCAAAAAAAACCTGAACTAGTGAAAAGTCTAGACAACCATTTTAAACTTACCCCTGAACTAGAAGAGGACAGCATGGACCCAGAGACAGAAAAAATAATGTAGCTAGTATCTAGTTGCAGTTGAAAAGGGAAGAAAGACAAAAGGAAGAAAATAGAGGAAAGGGAATTTCAATTGAAATGAGAGGAAATACAATTACAAAGGGGTGAGTTACAGAGATTGCAAACCCAAAATGAAAATGCTGCTAGTCATCAAACCTTATCCCCAATTCAGAGCAAAACATGATGTGCTGAGACACTCAAGACCAGTGTCAAAATTTAATGAGGAGGAGGTTCAGTCATATTTTATCTCATTTAAATAAATAGCTATGAGGCTAAGATGGCCAAATGAATTTTGGAGTCTCCTCTTACAAGGTGTGTTCATGGGTAGGGCTCATGAAGCTTTTTCCCTGTTATCAGAAGAAAGTTCCTCCGATTATGAACAAAGTAAATACAATTCTAAATGCATATGTGCTTGTACCGGATGAATATAGACAGAAATTCCGACACACCAGGAAAAGACCCATGCAGACTTACATTGAATTTGAAAGAATCAAACACATGGCTTTTGATCACTGGGTAGGATCTCTCAAGCTAGAGCTATCATATGAAAATTTGAGAGAAGAGTTTAAAAATAGCATCCCCAGTAGTATAAGAACCCACATTGAAGAACAAAGAATCACAAGAGTAAGGGAAGCAGCTAAAATGGCCAACGACTATGATTCCGTAAATAAATCCCACACTCTGAATAAATTTGGGTCTAGTAACTCGTACAAGCTAGGGAAAGATAGCAGGGAATCAGAGGACCAAAAATAGGCTTGAAAGAAAAGGAGAGCAGGAAAGGAAAACCTGACCAGTCTCTAACTTTTAAAAGAACACAGGGATAAACTATTAGGGGTCTGCCCGCCATGTTTCCAGTGTGGCAAATCTGGGCATGTCCAGATCAATTGTTGGTATGCCAAAAAATCAGCAGGAGGCACTGCAGTCAAGCCTGTGTCTGTGGCTTTGAATGTTATAAGCCTGTGTTCTAATATAGCTCAAGAGCAGAACACATCAGAACCATTTGCACAAAGGAAAAATGACTCCTTTTGTGTCCCAGGTACCAGACAAGGAGATAACCATCCTCAGGGATACCAGCTGTTTTCAAACCTGACTGGCAGCCAACTGACAGAAATACCACTGGAAAGCAGAACAAACACCACACTATTAGTAAAAGAGCTTATTGGCAAATACTTGAAAGTTCCATTAGTTAAAATTTACCTACAGAGTAAGTTGGTCACAGGGTAGTGACAGTTGGAATCATTCCGAGCTTACCCATGCAGGGGGGTAAACCTATTGCTGGGCAATGACTTGGCAGGAAGCACAGTATTGTACCCAGAGAGTCCAGAATAGTCCACAGAGACTGGAGAAAATGAGGAGAGAAAACAAACTCTGTACAGCTGCAGACGGCTGCAAAAATTTCAAAAATCCCACAGGGGGCAATAGAGCCAGAAGAATTTAAAAGGGCCTAATTAGAGGCAAAAAAGATTTAAAGAAGCTAAGATAAAAGCCAAAAAAGCTGAAAGAAAAGCAACTGAGATATGTTTAGCTGAAATCTTTTTAAAATATTTAGATAGGGATGAGGAAAGTTCCCAAACAGGAAAGACAAGAGGGAGGGAGATGCCTCACCTAGTTGAAGTGGGAGTGCACTTCCACAGGAGAATGTAGTGGAAGCTGGACAACTGCCTGTGAGCAGCCGTGTCCCAGAGGACATGGGGCAGATTAGGGAAACACCTATCTCGGAAGTAAAAGGAAAAGGGAAGGTTACATACCCTAAAGTGAAGCACACTTGTGAAAATGACAAGATAACTAAAAATGAGGTCAGCATGGATCTATCCACTGAAGAATCACACGATCAGGTTCCAAATCCAAAACTGGTCAAACACAACAATTTGGAGTCAGAACTCAGCAAGAACAAGGGGCAGGAAGAAATTCCAGATGCCTCACAAGGGCTAAAATACAATGTATCACCCACTATCACACTGAAATAAGAATTATCAATAAGCCAGAACTTGAATGGTTAATTCCATGTATTGTGGAAGCAGTCATTAAGGGGTTAAAGCCGGTACAAACAGGGAAACTTACAACAAGCAGTAACAGAAATGTGCATGCTACAAGCTTCACCAACAATCATATGGTCCTGGGGATTAACATTCCTGAAGTAGTACAAACTGGTATAAGAGAAACTACAACCCCATTTGACAACACATTACCAAAAGAAATGCAATTTTTTGATTGTACCACATCCAAAAGAAGGATGATAAAAAACATAAACTTGAACCCTAAATGTCTGTTCCAAACAATGCCAGCTGTAGTAGTTGTAAAACCGAGGAGTGAATAAAATGAATGTGTACAGTGGTGAGACCCTAAACTTCCTAACTGTTTCTTTTTTCCTCTTCCTAAACCCAAAAAGGAAACAGCATATAAATGAAATCCATGGAGTTTCATTTTTTTCCCTTTTGAGAGAGGTGTCATGCACGCTGGATGTGCGATGATACAACAATCATGGACTAACTCTGAAGAATTATGAAAAACGGACTTTGTTTTAAATAATGAACCTTTAATTTAAAAAGTGAACAGTGGTCCAAAATAGTAGCCAAAGAAAAAAGGGATTGGCCTTTTGTGTATTCCAACAGTCTGACAAAGACAAGGGACAAATCTTCAAAGCCAAAAGGTGTTAATGAAACCCAATCTACACCAAACCTAAAAACATTCCAGAATTGAATGTCTTCTTCTGAAACAAAAGAGGTGTGAAGTAGCCACGTCCTGGGTCATTGTGCAATCACCATGGGGAGGAGATCAGAGTGTCTCCTAACAGGAGGTGAGAGGTGACACAGTTTTATCTTCAAAAAAAGCCAGAGAGAGAGACTGACTCAGAAGGTGAAGCTAGCTTGAGTTCCAGCCAAGCCAGGAAGCACAGTGCCCAGTTGAAAAAATCCAACAAGTACAGTATATGGCAGTGAGAGCTAGAAGTAACCCACCATCTAGAGAGAAATCTACAATCATCTCAGGCCAAAATCCATCCAGAACTTGATTCTCAAGAGCATTCAACAGGTTTATCATATCCTGTCTTCCGACTGAAAACCACCTTCCTTTTTCTGTTCTCTTACTCTTCTTCTGTGTACGTGTGCACGAGCGAATGTGTGAGTGGATGCGCTTACAACTATTTCGGGATAAGGCCTATTCAACAAACAATTGTCTTTCTGTTTTTAAAACCGACAAGAAAACCTGTCGCTGTCTATTTATTTGAGAAATAAAACACCAAGGAGCTAAACTCTAATACAAATACACTTGCTGCGGTCAGGTGAACAGTTGAACAGTGGGAACCACCCCATCACACCACATGGCCATAACAATTTCAAGTGGAGGAGATATGATTGGTCACTGAGTAAAGACTGCCAATAAATTGAGTGAGGCGGCAAACTAAGTGAGCAAATGAGCAGTGATATTCTCTCTCACTATCTCCTTTTTCCGTTGTATCAATAATTTAGAATTTACCCCTCTGATAATGACTCCTTTGAAAATTTCCCCAACCTTCATACACACTCTAACCCTTACATCACAAAACATCTGTTTTTGTGTCTCATTAAGCAGCTTCATCCCAACCAGACCTCACAAGCAGAAAGAATGACAGAGCCAATCCAAATTACAGCATCTGTTTTACTGTGTATACAGAGTGCAGCTTCAATATAATGTTAAGGAAATGAGCTCAAAATGGGTGTGCAGCACCCAGAGAGAGTGATAAGATGGGGGCAACTCTGGACTTTTCTGTGAACAGGGTTCATTAAAGTGGTACAGTAGGTGCAAGCATGACTTTGAACACATTCAGCAGGAACTGGCCCATTGACATTGCCCTTACTTCCCTGACAATTCCATTGCCTGCTCTTCATACTGTCAGTTGCCTATTGTCAGGAAGCCCCTGACGTCTTGCTGCAATTATACAAGGCCTTGGTGAGACCACATCTGGAGCATTGTGTGCAGTTTTGGTCTCCTTATCTGAGGAAGGATGTTCTTGCTATGGAGGGAGTGCAGCGAAGGTTCACCAGACTGATTCTTGGGATGGCAGGACTGAACATATGAAGAGATCTTGGGTCGATTAGGCTTGTATTCTGTAGGGTTTAGAAGAATGAGAGGGGATCTCATAGAAATCTATAAAATTCTAACAGGACTGGACAGACTAGATGCAGGAAGGATGTTCCTGATGGCAGGGCAGTCCAGGACCAGGGGCCACAATCTAAGGATAAGGGGTAAGCCATTTAGGACTGAGATGAGGAGGGATTTCTTCACCCAGAGAGCGGTGAACCTGTGGAATTCTCTACCACAGAAAGCAGTTGAGGCCAAATCATTAAATACATTCAAGAAAGATTTGGATATAGTTCTTAAGTCTAAAGGAATCAAGGGATACGGGGAGAAAGCGGGAACAGGGTACCGAGTTTGGACGATCAGCCATGCACGTATTGAATGGCAGTGCAGGCTCGAAGGGCCGAATGGCCTACTCCTGCTCCTATTTATCTATGTTTTAATGTCTCTACATATCATTGTGTGTCAGTTTTTCCCAGAAGAGGTTCACAAAATTAAGTGAAGGCAAGTATCTGAAAACAGCAAGTGTAACAGGGAAGACACATATGAGAAAGGCTCCATATTGTACAACATGTAACAGGGTTAAAGACATCTCCTTGGGCTGGAGAAGAACTTGGAGTGGGAGGGGGAGGATCCAGTTGCTGTAGTCCACATAGGAACCAATGACATAGGTAAAATAAGGAATGAGTACCAAACTTCTACCACCCTTTGCATGAAGAAGCTGTTGTATGATCACTTTAAGAGTGATGTCCCTTTAATAACTCAGTATGCTAATTAACTAAGTACCAGGATGTAGTCATGTGACAAGAAGCCATGCTCACTCTGCACTGTAACACGCTGGACAAAGGTTTAGTACGTAGTTTGCTCTGTATTGTATAGAGCATTGAAGACCTGTGCTCCAGAACTTGCTGCACCCCTAACCAAGCTGTTCCAGTACAGCTACAACACTGTCATCAATCCGGCAATGTGGAAAATTACCCAGGTAGGTCCTGTACACAAAAAGCAGGACAAATCCAACCTGGCCAATTACTGCCCTCCAGTCTACTCTCAATCATCAGTAAAGTGATGAAAGATGTCGGCGACAGTGTTATCAAGCAGCACTTGCTTAGCAATAACCTGCTTGGTGATGCTCAGTTTGGGTTCCGCCAAGGCCACTCAGCTCCTCACCTCATTACAGCCTTGGTTCAAACATGGACAAAAGAGCTGAACTCAAGAGATGAAGTGAGAGAGACTGCCCTTGACATCAAGGCAGCATTTGACCGAGTATGGCATCAAGGAGCCCTTGCAAAACTGGAGTCAATGGGAATCAGGGGAAAACTCTCTGCTGGTTGGGGTCATTCCTAGTGCAACCTGGTTGTGGTTGTTGGAGGTCAATCACCTCAACTCCAGGACATCACTGCAGGAGTTCTTCAGTGTAGTGTCCTCGGCCTAACCTTCTTCAACTGCTTCATCAATGACCTTCCTTCAATCATAAGGTCAGAAGTGGGGATGTTCGCTGATGATTGCACAATGTTCAGCACCATTCATGACTCCTCAGATAATGAAGCAGTCTGTGTAAAAATGCAGCAAGACCTGGACAATATCCAGGCTTGGGCTGATAGGTGGCAAGTAACAATTGTGCCACACAAGTGCCAGGCAATGACTATCTCCAACAAGAGAGAATCTAACCATCTCCTCTTGACATTCAACAACATTACCATCGCTGAATCCCCCACTATCGACATCCTCGGGATTACCGTTGACCAGAAACTGAACTGGAGTAGCCACATAAATACCGTGGCTACAAGAGCCAGCCAGAGGCTAGGAATCCTGTGGCAGATAACTCACCTCTTGACTCCCCAAGCCTGTCCACCATCTACAAGGCACAAGTCAGGAGTGTGATGAAATACTCTCCACTTGCCTGGATGGGTGCAGCTTCAACAAAACTCAAGAAGCTCAACACCATCCAGGACAAAGTAACTTACTTGACTGGCACCCTATCCACCAACTCAAACATTCACTCCCTCCACCACCGACACACAATGGCAGCAGGGTGTACCATCTATAAGATGCACTGCAGCAACGCACCAAGACTCCTTAGACAGCACCTTCCAAACCCGCGACCTCTAACACTTAGAAGGACAAAGGCAGCAGATGCATGGGAACACCACCATCTGCATGTTCCCCTCCAAGTCACACACCACCCTGACTTGGAACTATATCTCCGTTCTTTCACTGTCACTGGGTCTCTTCCTAACAGCACTGTGGGCGTACCTCCTCCACATGGACTGCAGGGGTTCAAGAAGGCGGTTCACCACCACCTTCTCGAGGGCAATTAGGGATGGACAATAAATACTGTCCTAGCCAGCCCACATCCAATGAACGAATAAAAAAAATCACGAATTTAACTGTTAATAAACCGTTTAGAGATCTTCAAAGAATTGGAATCCACGTCCCTCATTGCATTGCTTAAGATAACACAAAGAATCCCATGACATGGTGGCAGTGGTGGTGAAAAGACAAGATATAAGCTTGAAGACCACGGGTAAAACAGCAAACAAGGTTTAAAAGCAATATAGAAAACAGGAGATAAAATTTGAAACAACAAGTGAAGAAAGTTTAAAACATGTTCCTGAAAAGAATGAAAAAAAGCGACATAACTTAGAAGGCTGAGAAAAGCTCCATAGAATGGAAGCATGGCTGAAAAGCAAGCGATTGGATGTGCCATTGTGCCAATGATCGAGAAATCCCGGTACAATAAAATCCTTTGGAGAGTTTAAAAAAGTTCATTTTCTAAAGGCTCCATGTGAGCAAGAGCAAAAAAGGGGAAAACCCTGAAAAGCGGGCGAGCTGTGTAAAACAAAATGTTCGATAGTGAAGCGAAAAAAAAACATGGGAAACCCTGAACACAGGGTCTCCATTAACGCAGCCACTGCTGAGAGAAAATAAAAACATTAAACCGGTCAAGCATGAACAAGGTAAATAAACTTAGCAAAAAGATAACAACTGGAACTATCGAACAGCTCTGTGAATTCCAAAAAGCAGTTTTGTAAACATTTCAGCAAAGTACTGAGAGAGAAATAAACTAACAGGGAACACTGTCAAGCACGTATTGCACTCCATTAAATCAAGCCAGCCTAAAAAAAAGAATTTCTTAAAGGGGGAACAGCGCAGAGTTAATAGAACAAGTTTTAAAACAAGTTGTAAGCCATAAATAGAAAAGTCATAATAAATCCAGTGCTGAAGGCACAAGAGGGCTGAACAAAGTCAAATATAGAGCAGAGAGCAAAAGGACAGCAGAAATATGGATGTCAAATTTCCCAGCATGAACTGGAAGACTGCTGATATCCTATCCGAGTTCAAACTTTTTAAACAGAGGATGCAATTATGCTTCAAAGACCAAGCGGCTACAGAACCAGAAAATCAGGCTGCAAAAATACTGATAGCAGTTGGAAATGAGGGGTTGTACAGAATCAATACCTCTGGCAAGAGGACCAGAAAGATCCTGCAAAGATATGGAAAGTGCTAGAAGATCAGCTTCGGGTAAGTGTGAAATTTAGAATTCATCACCTGGAATTGATGTCCTACAGGCAACAGCCACAGGAATTAATAGATCAATTCATCAGTAGGTGCCGTCGTAAGAGCAACAAATGCAATTTTTCAGAAACTGAGCTTTTAGAGTGAATAAAGGAGCGGATGATTGTCTCAACACCTATTGAAGCATTTCAAAAAGACCTCTTGGGGAAAAAGAAAGGTCACAACATTGATACACTGTGAGAAGATGGCAGGAAATACAAAGCCGTTGTGGCTGGCCAACTGCATCTGCAAGCACTAGGTGCAGCCAACAGTATCAGCACAGTAACCAGGTCACAAAAAGCAAGCAAGCTGTGTGGCAAGTGTGGTTTGTCCCATTCACTGCAAGGTTGTCCTGCATTTCAAGATTTGTGAAAGGCGTGCGGTGCAAAAGGACACTCGGCCCACCTATGCAAGAAATCTCGCTCCAGAGACACAGCTAGAAGTCACAATAGGACACAAACAAACAAAAGACAGGTTCAGTAACATGGCAACAGCAGCAAGGAGAGTGCCAGAGACCTGCGTAAACACAAGCCGATACATAAAGTCCCCAGCGAAATAGACAAGACTCAGAGTGGAGCGATTCTCAGCCAGAAGACGAGCAGGCGTTTCATATTGTGAACCTGACACATTGTGTTGATGAAGTCAAACAATTGGAACCTTTTGCTACTATTAATATCATGTGCCCAAGGAAAGTTGGCAAGCACACACTCAGGACCACGATTGACACAGGAGCTAGTGCAACTATCCTACCAGTCCGAATCCTGAAGGATATGTACTAAGGTCTTGGAAATCAATGACATAAAGATTGGCCATATGGTAGATAACAAAGAGCATAGCAGTTGGTTGCAGGAAGATATTAATGGTCTTGTCAGATGGGCAAAGAAGTGGCAAATAGAATTCAACCTGGAGAAGTGTGATGCATTTGGGGAGATCAAACAAGGCAAAGGAATACACAATTAATAGGAAAATACTGAGAGGTGTAGAGGAAGTGAGGGACCTTGGAGTAAATGTCCACAGATCCCTGAAGGTAGCAGGACAGGTCGATAAGGTGGTTAAGAAGGCATATGGAATGCTTTCCTTTATTTGCCGAGGTAGAGAATATAAGAGCAGGGAGGTTATGCTGGAACTGTATAACTCATTGGTTAGGCCACAGCTTGAGTACTGTGTGCAGTTCTGGTCACCTCATTACAGAAAGGATGTAATTGCACTAGGAGAGGGTTCAGAGGAGATTTATAAGGACGTTGCCGGGACTGGAAAAATGCAGCTATGAGGAAAGATTGGATGGGCTGGGGTTGTTCTCCTTGGAACAGAGAAGGCTGAGGGGAGATCTGATTGAAAAGTACAAAATTTTGAGGGGCCTGGATAGAGTGAATGTGAAGGGCCTATTTACCTTAGCAGAGAGCTCAGTGACTAGGGGGCATAGATTTAAAGTGATTGGTAGAAAGATTCGGCGGGAGATGAGGAAGAGTTTTTTCACTCAGAGGGTGGTGGGGATCTGGAACTCACTGCCTGTAAGGGTAGTTGAGGCAGAAACTTTCAACTCGTTCAAAAGAAGTCTGGATATGCACCTCAAGTGCCAAATGCTGGAAGGTGGGATTAGACTGGGTGGATCATTTTTCAGCTGGCACAGACACAATGGGCCAAGTGGCCTCTTTCAGGGCTGTAAACCTTCTATGATTCTATAACTGACAACTGCAAAGTTAATTGCATACAACACGTCACCCATCCCATGCAGTGGTACACAAACATTGTGATGCAGCTATGGCAAGTCGGCATGGAAACCACAAATATTTTACCTGGTAAAAAATACCAGCGGACCAGTAATGGCAGGACTATCAGCATGTAAGGACCTCAACATCATGATTATCCACGAGATCACCAAGGTACCCATTTCAGCAGAAGAGACCCAGGGTACCCTCATTGAGTCAGTCCATGACCTACAACAAATGACCGGACAGGTTCGACGTCTTAGGAGATTTCAAAGGCAATGCCATACAGCACCTCAGAGAGGATGCAATTCCATCAATCAACCCTCCCAGAAAGTGCAGTGTGTACATACAAGAAAAGCTTAAATGGGAGTTGAATGACATGGAATGCAATGGCATCATCCGTCGTATGCATCATCACACAGACTGGTGCAGCTCAATTACGTGCGTACTACAGAAGGATGGAGCAATCAGGGTTTGTCTAGATTTGAGGTGTCTAAACCTCTCCCTAAAGAAATGGCCCCACAAGATTCCAACACGAGAAGGATTGAATCCCAAGTTCATTTGAGCCAAATTCTTCTCAAGTTGGATCTAAACATGGATATTGGCCGGTACACCTAGCTAAGGAGTCTCAGGAAGTCACCTCCTTCAGAACACCATTTGGAAGATATTTGCTTTCAGGGACTACCTATCTGTCAATCAAGATCTGTTTCAGCAACATAGGGACAGAATTATAAAAAATGTGCCTGGATGTATATGCATTGCCGATGATATTGCGGTAATGGGCAAAACTAAAGCATGATCGAAATCTTCACTCACTGATGGCAGTAGCTCATCACGAAGGGCTTGTTTTTGACAGCAAGAAGTACCAGTTGAATGTAAGTCAGATCAATTTCTTTGGCTCCATTTATTCAGGTTGTGGAATTCGTCCTGACCCAGGCAAAGTCAAAGATGTAAGGTATTTGCCTACCCCACAAGACAAAGAAGATCTACAGAGATGTCTTGGATTTTTCAACTTCTTGGCACCATACATTCCAAATGTTTCTGACAAAGCAACATCACTGAGCAAGCTCTTAAAGAAAGACATACCATATGTACGGCAGGAGGACCATCAGAATATGTTTGAGTCTTTCAAACAAGTATTGTCAGGAGAAACCTGTACCCTGCAGTACTACGATCCAAGGAAGAAGACAATCCTGGAAGCCGATGCTTCACAGAAAGGGCTAGGAGTGTGCATCCTGCAGGATGGCAAACCAATTGCATTCGGATCCAAATGTTTATCCTCAGCACAATCCAATTACTCAAACAGAGCGTGAAACACTTGCTCTGGTGTTTGGGATCGCAAGGTCCAACACCTACATGTTCGGTAAGGTTCACTGTGGAAACTGACCACAAACTACTGGAGATGATCTGGCACTAACCATGGACAAGCGCAACACCTCAACTACAACAGCTCTTAGTGAAAATACAGGGGTACGACTTCGATGCCTGCTACAAACCGGGTACCAAAATGGTCACCTCGGATACGCTGAGCAGATTGCCAAATTCGAACAAGAATGAAGAAGTCCCACGGATCTACAAGTAGACAGCATGGACATTGAGGTGGAAGATGTGCTCAAAATTGATTTACTACATTTTGGTCAGCACAAATGTGACCAACTACAGTCAGAAACAGCCAATGACCCACAAATGAAGGCCCTGTGGAGAGTCATCATAGAAGGATGGCCTGATACAATAAAAGAGGTGCCAGAAACCCTCAGATGCTTTTGGCCTTATAAAGATGAACTCAGGATCTGGAAAGGCATAAACTTCAAAAGAAACAAGTGATTGTGCCCAAAGCTCTCTGACAGGACATCTTGTCACAACCTCACAAGGCCATATGTGTATAGAGAGAATGAGATGACTGGCACGCGACACTGTTTACTGGTCAGGAATCAACGGTGACATCGAAATGTTAGTGAGAATGTACGATACATGCCAGAGCCACCAGCCACAGCAACATAAAGAACCTCTAAGCACTCGTGAGATTCCGTCAGTTCCTTGGTCCAAAATCCCATTGTTCTATTTACCGTGAATGGAGATGACTTTATCTTAGTCACCAATTATTTCTCCAAATTTCCAATTGTCAGACGGGTAAAAGACACTTCAAGCGCATTTTTTTTATTTGTACCTGGGATGTGGGCGTCGCTGGCTAGGCCAGCATTTATTGCCCATCCCTAATTGCCCTTGAGAAGATGGTGGTGAGCGGCCTTCTTGAACAGCTGCAGTTCATGTGGTGTAGGTGCACCCACAGTGCTGTTAGGGAGGGAGTTCCAGGATTTTGAGCCAGCAACAGTGAAGGAATGGTGATTTAGTTCCAAGTCAGGATGATGTGTGGTTTGGATAGCAACTTGCAAATGGTGGTGTTCCCATGCATCTGCTGCCCTTGTTCCTCTAAGTGGTAGAGGTCGTGGGTTTGGAAGGTGCTGTCGAAGGAGGCATGGTGAGTTGCTGCAGTGCATCTTGTAGATGGTACACACTCCTGCCACTGTGCACCAGTGGTGGACGGAGTGTATGTTTAAGGTGGTGGATGGGGTGCCAATCGTGGATGATGAGTGTTTTTGACTCTTTTTGAGTGTTGTTGATGCTGCACTCATCCAAGCAAGTGGAGAGTATTCCATCACACTCCTGACTTGAGCCTTGTGGATGGCGGACAGGCTTTGAGGAGTTAGGAGGTGAGTTACTCACCGCAGAATTCCCAGCCTCTAACCTGCTCTTGTAGACACAATAGTTATTTGGCTGGTCCAGTTAGGTTTCTGGTCAATGGTAACCCCAGGATGTTGATGGTGGGGGATTCAGCAATGGTAATGCCGTTGAATATCAAGGGAAGATGGTTAGATTCTCTCTTGTTAGAGATGGTCATTGTCTGGAACTTGTGTGGCATGAATGTTACTTGCCACTTATCAGCACAAGCCTGAATGTTGTCCAGGTGTTGCTGCATGCAGGCATGCACTGCTTCAGTATCTGAGGGGAGTTTGAAATGGTACTGAAACTGTGCATCGGCGAACATTCCCACTTCTGACCTTACGATGGAAGGAAGCTTATTGATGAAGTAGCTGAAGATGTTTGGGCCTGGAACACTACCCTGAGGGACTCCTGCAGCAATGTCCTGTGACTGAGATGATTGGTCTCCAACAAACAGAGCCATCTTCCCTTGTGCTAGGTATGAGTCCAACCAGTGGAGAGTTTTTTGCCTGATTCCCATTGACTTCAATTTTGCTAGGGCTCCTTGATGCCACACGCAGTCAAATGCTACCTTGATGTCAAAAGCAATCACTCTCACCTCACCTCTTGAATTCAGCTATTTTGTCCATGTTTGGATCAAGACTATAATGAGCTGAGTGGCTCTGGTGGAATTATGCATCACTGAGCAGGTTATTTCTGAGTAAGTGCCACTTGATAGCAGTGTCAACGACACTGATGATTGAGAGCAGGCTGATGGGACGGTAATTGGCTGGATTGGATTTGTCTTGCTTTTCATGAACAGGACATACCTGGGCAATTTTCCGCATTGTCAGGTAGATGCCAGGTTTGTAGCTGTACTGGAACAGCTTGGCTAGGGTGCAACTAGTTCTGAAGCACAAAGTACTTCAGCTGGGACATTGTCAGGCCCCATAGCCTTTGCTGTATCAAGCGCATTCAGCCTTTTCTTGGTGTCACATGGACTGAATCGAATTGGCTGAAGACTGGCACCTGTGATGCTGGGGACCCCAAATGAATGGACCATTATCTTGACACTTCTGGCTGAAGATGGCTGCAAATGCTTCAGCCCTGCCTTTTGCACTGCATGCTGGGCTCCCCATCATTGAAGAAATGGATGTTTGTGGAGCTTTCCCCTTCTGTTAGTTGTTTAATTATCCACCACCATTCACGACTGGATGTGACAGGACTGCAGAGCTTTGATCTGATCCATGGGATTGCTTTGCTCTGTCTATTGTATGCTGCTTCTGCTGTTAAGCATGCATGTAGTCCTGTGTTGAAACTTCACTAGGTTTTTTTGCTGGTAGTGCCAGTTGAGGGATATATTTTCACCAGAACATCAGGAGAACTTACTGCTCTTTGATTAGTGATAAGGTGTAGCAAGGCATCATCAAAATAGTTGAACTGGTCACAGACCTGAAACATTAACTCTACTTCTTTCTCCACAGATACTGCCTTACCTGCTGAGTATTTCCAGCACTTTCTGTTTTTATTTATTATTTCATTGCTGTTTGTGCAACCTTGCTGTGTGCATGTTTGCTACCATTTTTGCCTGCATTACTGCAGCAACTGCACTTAAAAAAATTGTCTGTAAAGCCTTTTCTGTCTTTATTCACTTAGCTGCTGTATCAGTGGGACACCCACTCGTATAACTTTCATTTTTACGTATGCCTGGTGCTGCTCCCGGCAGGCTGTCCTGCACTCCTTATTGAACCAAGATTGATACCCTGGCTTGATGGTAATTGTAGAGTGAGGGATATGCCAGGCCACGAGGTTACAGATTGTGGTTAAATACAATTCTGCTGCTGCTGATGGCCCACATCACCTCATGGATGCCCAATTTTGAGCTGCTAAATCTGTTCTGAATCTATCCCATTCAGCACAGTGGAGGGTATTCCCAATGTGAAGATGGGACTTTATCTCCACAAGGACTGTGCAGTGGTCACTCCTACTGATACTGTCATGGACATGCATCTGTGATACAGCAGCAGAGCACATCGGGAGAGAGGAGTTTAAAAAGAGTGCGGGAACCACCAGCAGAGACACAGCGGCAGAGAACATCTCCAACAGCACAGCACGCGATTGGAAAGAAAAATCATGGTGTGACATCACAGGGAAACAGGTAGGCGACTGGCTTGGTGAGACTTCGGAGCAACAAACAGCGCAAGGAGGATAGAGAGACCCAAATCACAAGGAGCTAGTCTGTGAGTATCTGGTGGGTATTTTCTTACTTTATTTTCTTTTTTCTGCTGATTTTTATTTTTTCTCTAACATGTAAGTCTAGCTAATAAGTAGAAGCTAAAATACCAGCAGTCGGTAAGTGGTTACTCGTTTGATCATTCTATTTATAACCATTTTAATGTGTTTATTTAACTTCCAATTTTAGTGCAGTAAATAAATAAATTGAGGCACAGCAGGGATGCTCACACCAGTTGAATGCGCATCCTGTGCCATGTGGGGACTCCAGGATCCTCCCCATGTCCTGGACAACTACAGAAAGGTACAGAAAGTGCTACTAAATGCAAAAACTCAAGTGCTGAATCTTGGAACTTGAGGAGAAGCTGGTGTCACTAAGGTGCATTCACAAGGATGAGAGATACGTGGATAGCATGTTTCAAGAGGTGGTCACCCAGCAGCTTAAGAGAGTCCAGGCAGAGAGGGACAGTGTGGCTGCCAGACAGACAAGAAGAACAAGGCAGGTAGTGCAGGAGTCCCTGGAGGGCAACTCACTTTCTAACCAGTATTCAGTTCTGAGTACCGATGGGAGAGAGGATTCCTCTGGAGAGTGCAGCGAGAGTAATAACCAGAGTACCATGGGTGGCTCAGCTGTGCAGGGGGGTGGGGGGGAGGAGAAAGGACAGGAGAGCAATAGTGGTAAGGGATTTGATAGTTAGGGGAACAGACCGGCGTTTCTGTGGTCGCAGACGTGATTCCAGGATGTAATGTTGCCTCCCTGGTGCAAAGGTCATGGATATCACTGAGCGGCTACAGAGAATTCTAGAGGGCGAGGGTGCACAGCCAGAGGTCATGGTCCATATTGGTGCCAACGATATAGGAAGAAAAAGGGATGAGGTCCTGGAGGCTGAGCTTAGGGAGTTAGGAAATGGTTAGCAAGCAAGACCTCAAAGGTAGTAATCTCCAGATTACTCTCAAAGCCACATGCTAGTAAGTATTGAAACACCAGATGAATGCATGGCTGGAGAGATGCTGCAGAAGGGAGCGCTTCAGATTTCTGGGGCATTGGGAACAGTTCTGGGGAAGGTGGGAACTGTACAAGCCTACACCTGAACAGGACCGGGATGAATATCCTTGCAGGAAGGTTTACTAATGCTGTTGGGGATGTTTTAAACTAGATTCGCAGGGGGATGGGAACCTGAGGGCAATTTCAGATCAGACAAATTCAAAGCAGGGAAGGGAGGCAGAAAATTAGCGAGTGACTCTGAAAGACAGAAGAAGCAAAGGTTAAAAAGTGTGCAGCACAGGAATCTGGCAGTGTTAAAAAGGTATTTATTCAAATGCAAAGAGTATAGCACATAAAGCTGATGAGCTGAGGTCACAGATAGACACGTGGTGGCATGATATCATTGCTATAATGGAAACTTGGCTTAAAGAAAGGCTAAAATGGCAGCTCAAAATCCATGGATATAGTGTTTTCAGGCAGGATTGAGAAGGGGATAAACAAGGGGGGGGTGTAGCATTATTGGCTAAAGAATTAATTACAGCTGTGAGGAGGGATGATATGCTAAATGAATCATCAAATGAAGCCATATGGGTTGAGCTCAGAAATAGAAAAGGGGCAGCCACCCAACTAGGAGTGTACTATAGACCCCAAAATAGTGAGAGGGAGATAGAAGAACAAATATATCGGCACATTTCTGAGTGTAAAAATAGGGCAATAATAGTTGAGGAGTTCAACTACCCTAATATCAATTGGGATACAAACATTGTGAAGGGCACAGAGGGCACAAAATTCTTGAACTGCATTCAAGAGAACTTTTTTAGCCAGCACGTAACAAGCCCAACAAGAGGGGGTGCAATTCTAGATTTAGTCTTAGGAAATGAAGCTGGGCAAGTGGATGAAGTAGCTAGTGGGTGAGATAGTGACCATAATACAGTTAGATTTAGCATTATTATGGAAAAGGACAAAGATAGAAAAGGAGTAAAGGTTCTAAATTGGGGGAAGGCAAATTTTATGAAGCTGAGAGGTGATCTGGCAAAAGTGGACTGGATACAGCTACTTGAAGGAAAATCAGTGGCAAAGCAGTAGGAGGCATTCAAAAGCAAGATTCTACGGGCACAGCGTAGACATGTCCCCACAACGAAAAAGGGTAGTATTGCCAAATCTAGAGCTCCCAGGTTATCTAAAAGCAGGGTAAGATAAAGCAGAAAAAGAAAGCTTATGACAGTCACAAAAAACTTAACACTTTAGGAAGCCTAGAGGAGTATGTAAAGTGCAGGGGTGAAGTAAAAAAGGAAATTAGGAAAGCAAAGAGAAGATATGAAAAATTATTGGCAGTTAAAATTAAGGAAAACCCAAAGATGTTTGATCAGTTGTTATGAAAGTGCTTCTGTTTTGTTTGTTAAAATATTTTATGAGGAATTCATAGTCAAACAGAAGAAATGTTGCACAAATTTTTTTTCAAGAGAGTCATCAAGGGAACACTGAAAAAACTGGCTTGGCAAAAATGTTTACTGGTTGTCAAGTTAAAAATAGAATAGAAACTCTGGTAACAGGGGAAGATGTGACAGGCACCACTTGCTAGGATGAGCCTGGGAGCAGCGAGAGTTGTGAGAGGGCAAAAAGCTCACAAGCTTTTGGTTGCAGTGTCGGTATGTTTCACCTTCTGGAATGAGGTAAAGTTAGCTCCTGCTGCTGAAGAAGTGTCAAGGAAGGAAAGAAAAACACAACCCAGCTCGCTTTCCAGCACCTCTCCAAAAGACCCTGAGAAGTCCATTGTGTCAATTCGTCTCATTTCCTGTCTTTGAAGAAAAGCCTGCTAAATTATTTCTTAATGGTGCCTGAGAAGAACTGTTCTAAATGATCTCAGTGACCCATCTACCTATGCTCAGAAGTGAGACTGTATGTCAGTTTTGGAACACGATATAACTCATCTGCTGTTTACTTCAGGAATGAGCAAGTATTCAACCCAAGTGTTTTTTTTTGTTGCCTGTAACAGAGCTCTGAACCGGTTAACCAGTGTATGTATGTGTGTGAGTGTGAGGGGCTAAGGTTAAAAAAATAGGGACTTTAACATTTTAATCTGCGTGTTCATGTTTTACTTCATTAGTAGTTAAGACCTGTTTTATAATAAACTGATAATTTTGTTGTTCATTAACGAAACCTGGTTAGTGTGTTCTACTCTGGGAAAAATAGGGTATATGATTGACTGTATCGGTAAGTGAGAAAATTTAAAATATATATTGTGACCTGTGGAAAAGTGGGACTAGAATAAACTGTGCGATTCTCCCGCCTCGGTCGTAACATATTAATTGGGGGCTCTCTTGCTGGGATAAACCCAATGCTGATGACGTACAATTGTAAGTGGGGTAAAAATAATTGAAAAAGGACCAATAAAAAGAATCAGGTTTCTTGTGCAATTGAATAAAATTTACTCTACCAAAATGTCTTTAACAGTTGCTGCGACTTTTGTGGGGAAGGAGGATGTATCCCTGAGTGATTTGAGGAACTTAACCAAGGTTAAACTAAAGGATTTGGCAGAACTGTTGGTGTTGGAGTTATGATCAGGAGCTAAGAAAGCAGACATAATTGAAGTAATAGCACAGCATTTACAATTGGAAGAAAAAGAAAGTAATCCAGAGGGTAGTGCAGTTGAATTAGCTAAAATTCAGTTACAAATGAAAAAACTTGAGCTTGAAAAAGAATTGACAATGAAAAGACTTTAACTTGAGGAAAAGGAAAGGGAAAGAGAAAGAGAATGAGAAGGAAGGGAATTCGAATTTTAAAAAATGGAACAGGGACAAAAGAGTGGTCTTGACTCCAGTGAAAGTTCTGGTGGGGAAATATCTGTTTCCAGCTCAGGACCTAGTGGCGAGCTGTTTAAATTTGTGCAAGCCCTCCCTAAGTTTGAGGAAAGGTACATAGAGGCATTTTTCATTTCTTTTGAAAAGACAGCCAAACAGATGAAGTGGCCAAAGGAAATCGAGACACTGCTTATGCAATTCCATAACACTTGGTCATAACACAATACATTAAGAGCAAGAGGATAACTAAGGAAAGGGTAGGGCCTATCAGAGATGTACAAGGTAGCTTATGCATGGATGCAGATGTGGGCAGGGTTCTTCATGAGTACTTTGGCTCTGTCTTTAGAAAGGAGAGGGATGATGCAGACATTGTAGTTAAAGAGGAGGAGTGTGAAATGTTAGCTACGATAAGCAAATGAGAGGAAGTACTAGAGGGCCTGACATCTTTGAAAGTTGATAAATTACAAGTGCCAGATGGATTGTCTCCAAGGGTGCTAAAGGAAGCCAGGGAGGAAATAACGGATGTTCTGAGGATCATTTTCAAATCCTTACTAGACAGAGGTGAGGTACCAGAGGATTGGAGGTCTGCAAACATTGTACCTTTGTTTAAAAAAGGTGTGAGGGATAGGCCAAATAATTACAGGTGGGTCAGTCTGACCTTGGTGGTGGGTAAATTATTAAAATCAATTCTGAGAGATAGCATAAACTATCACTTAGAAAGGCACAGATTAATCAGGGATGGACAGCATGGAATTGTTAGGGAAGGTCGTTTCTTCCCAACTTAATTGAATTTTTTGAGGAAGTAACAAGGAGGATTGATGAGTATAGTGCAGTGGATGTTGCCGGATCAGTGGTGGAGGCAAAAACCCTCAACTCATTTAAAAGGTACCTGGACTTGCACCTGGAAGGTGGGATTAGAATGGGCAGCTAGTTTTTTCAGCTGACGCAGACACGATCAGCTGAATGGCCTCTTTCTGTGCTGTAACTTTTTATGGCTCTATTGTTCTAGGTAGTTTGGTGAGGGCAAGGTGAAATAGGGTTTTCCCTCTTGTCGGTTGCCTCACCAACTGCCACAGGCCCAATCCAGCAGGTATGTCCTTCAGGACCTGGCCAACTCAGTCAATATTGGTGCTGCTTAGCTGTTGTTGAAGTCCCCATCCAGAGTACATTCTGTGCCCTTGTTACCCTCAGCATTTCTTCCAAGTGGTGTTCAACATGGGGGACAACTGATTTATCAGTTGAGGGAGGGTGGTAGGTGGTAATCAGCAGGTTCCTTTGCCCATGTTTGACCTGATGCCATGAGATTTCATGGGGTCCAGAGTCAATACTGAAGGCTCCCAGAGCTACTCTGTCCTGACTGTATACAACTGTGTTGCCACTTCTGGTGGTTTTGTCCTGCTGTTGGGACAGGACATACCCAGGGATGGTGATGGAGATGTCTGGGACATTGGCTTTAAGGTATGACTCGGTGGGTATAACTGTCAGGTTTTTGCTTGACTAGTCTTTGGGACAGCTCTCCCAATTTTGGCACAAGTCTCCAGATGTTTGTGAAGAGCACTTTGCAGGTCGACTGGGCTGGGTGTGCCTTTGTTGTTTCCGGTGCCTGGGTTGATGCCATGTGGTCTGTCCACTTTTATTCTCATTTGACTTTTCTGTAGCAGTTTGATACAACGGAATGGATTTGCTCGGCTATTTCAGAGGACAGTTAATAGTCAAACACATTGCTGCAGCTCTGGAATCACCTAGAGGCCAGCTTGGTTAAGGATGGCAGATTTCCTTCCCTGAAGGACATCAGTGAACCAGATTGTTTTTTATGACAATCCGGTAGTTTCATGGTTGTCATTTCTGATACTAGCTTTTTATTCCAGATTTATTAATTAATTTTGAACTCATGTGGGTGGAGCATTAGCCTGGGCCTCTGGATTTCTCATCCAATAACATTGCCGCCCTGCTACCATTTCTGCATTCAGTGCCAAGGCCACCTCCCTCCACATGGTTCTGAGTCTTCCCTTCACTGGTTTTCTCCAATGGGACCTCAACAACTTTTTCCCACTGTATCTTGCTTTCTGTGAGGACTCCCCAGGTATTTATCTGAAAAACTGACATTTTGCACTATACTTCCACCTCGAGCCATCATCCCACCTTTATGCAATTAAGCTGACCCTGTGATATCTGTCCCTAACACTGTTCCTTATTCCCATGAGGCAGAGAGGAAACCCAAGGCCCACATCTCTTTAAACTCAGCAGGAGTATTTAATCATCTGTACACATCCTTATAACCTTCAATCTTCCGTCTAAACTAATATTTCTCCAGCTATTTCTAAAATGAGGTCATCAACACACCATTTACTGATCTCGCTGCAGAGCTGTCCATTACTCAACAGGGAAGAACAATCTAATTTGTAGGTGCCTATACTTGTGTCTCCACACATAGCAGTTACAGTCCAAGTCAGTGACCTTTTTACATGCATGATACTTAGCTGAAAAACAAGTAAAAATGCTGGTAAATGACTGAGTGAGAATCTATGGGTAAATAAACCCTTGTTCTTCCTTCTGACCTTCATCAGCATCATTTAGCCTCTGCTCGGTAAAGTCAGCGCTGCCAGTGAGGAAGCCATGCTTGAAGGAAGTGTGGTTTGGAGATTTGGGGCTACAATTCTCTTGTCCAATTTGCCTTTGAGCATGGCTCCCTGCTTAGAGCACAGGAAGGTGGAAGCTACCCTCGCATCTATACTTTCACGATGCTGCCCATATTCTAATTTGCACTACGTCCTATTCACCCCTGTGCTTATTATCCCTACATTGGCTCCTGTTCTGGCAACACCTCCATTTTAAAATTCTCATCCTCATGTTCAAATCCCTACATGGCCTCCTGCCTACCTACCTCTTGAACCTCCTCCAACACTACAACTCTCCAAGAACTCGGATTCCTCCAACTCTCATCTCTTATGCATCTCCCATTCTGTTCGTCCCACCACTGGTGGCTATACCTTCAGTTGTCTAGGGCCGAGGCTCTGCAATTCTCTCCCTAAGCCTCTCCATCTCTGTAAGTTTAAGACCCTCTTTAAAACCTACCTCTTTCGATCAAGCTTTTAGTCATCCATCCTACTATCTCCTTCTTTAGTTCGGTATCACTTTTCATCTTGTGAAGCGTCTTTGGTAAGTTTTACGTCATTAAGGTACTATATAAATGCTGGGTGCAAGGGGTTTATCGTGGCTTCTCAAACATCAATACCAATAAATCATCTTACACAACAACTGCAGTCCATAATGCAACAAGCTCTGCATGCTGCAGGTCCTATCTTGTATATATTTTGGGACGACATACAAGTTTCCATTTTCCACTGCAGTCAGAGCCCATCCTCCTTTCCCACAAGTGAGAGCGAACTGAAGAGAGATTCATGCAGGTTTCCTCTCGGAGATTCTCTGGTGTTAATTCAAACAGAGTTAATTCAAACAGTTCAAATATTGAACTGGAAGGGCATCATTGTCTTCACTGAAGAAAGCAAGTATAATTTTGAAAGCTAAAGTTTAGGTGGGATCAGTATTTCCTCAGAGTAACTCGTTTCTCAACAGTGCACCTAGGACTGACCCATTAACAAATGGAATCAGCACAAGCTCACATCATGTTTTGGGGGCATTTTTGAAGGCATCAATGCAATCTCTCCTCTAAAATTTGAGCATGTCTACAGTGGCTATGAAGTCAGTTTCAAAACAAGTGAATCTGAATGTTAAAACTAAGAGGGGGGTTAAGTTTAACCTAACTTACCTGGGAGGAACTGGGTGTGTTCAGGTCAGATGCCCATTTTATACCATGCCCAATTGTGCTTTCCATTGACTTTAACGAAACATTAAAATTGTGTGATGTGTAAAAGGAAATCTGACCTGAAGCCACCCTATTCCCACCTGGTGGATCAGGTTAAATTTACCCATTCTATGTTCCTTATGATTGTGTTGAGGATACCTACCCTGCTATGGGGGCATCCTCCCTCTTCTTCCCATGTTTCCACCTCTTTCTGGTTTTAGGTCAGAGATCCTCTGTCTGGGAAGGGAAGGCAAATTAACCAAGGCTTATAATAGCAAATAACTCACACTCGCAACAAACGGATTTCTGTTCAATTTACATTGCTGTTTAGTATTTCTGACAGTACAATTTAACATTCCATCATGCACTGGGGTCAAATTGCAATGTCATTACCCAGATGACATCTTTAAGTATTTTTGCTTTTGGCTCCAAGGCTGTTACGTAAATATACCAATATTTTGGAAAACTGCATGACTTGTAAAGAGCTGCTTCAAGTAGGACAACAGCACAAGACTGTTATTGTCTAACAGTGGTTTGTACGCATGAATATATTTCATTTGGAAAAACTGATTAAAAGATGAGTCAATAGATATGACCATAGCCAAAAAGTTGAACTATGAATTAACTATTGTCAGCCGTGCTTAAATGAAATGTGCTATTTTATTCCTCTGTCTGACTAGTAAATGCTGCTGAAAGGGCACTTCAGCACACTTTGTTTGGCAGAATTTATACACTAGCAGATCTTCCATCCTGTTACTCTAAGTGTGTCAGAGCTTTCGCTGTTTTCTAACAACAGCAGTGTTATCAACAACGTGTGACAGAGAAAGTGTTAAATTACTGTCACACTTACAGGAACTATACTATAAGAAAGACGTTTAATATATTACTAGTTAATCTCTTCTGGCCTTCAAGTAGGACAACAGAACAAGACCATTATTGTCTAATTGTGGTTTGCATGTGGCGCATGGGGGTCAAGATCAAGTGCAGTCTTTAAGTGAAGAAGGGAGAGAAGGCGGGGGATAATTGGATCAAGCACATTCAGCCCCCATTTAAAAATAATATTATCTGCCATTTTTTTGTATTTCCATCATAAAATCTGACACTCACATTTATAATGGAAAACTGCTTATGTAAACCTGTCATGCTGTAATTACATCTCCCAGCAGTAGAGGCACTATGGAATCATTAGGGTGTAATTACTAATAAAACATCTTTGGGTTTTCTTGATTTTACCTGCCAATAATTTTTCATGTCCTCTCTTTGCTTTCCTAATTTCCTTTTTTACTTCACCCCTGCACTTTCTATACTCCGAAGCTTTCTAAAGTATTAAGTATTTTTGTGACCGTCATAAGCTTTCTTTTTCTGCTTTAACTTACCCCGTAAGCTTCTAGATAACCAGGGGGCTCTAGACTTGGCAGTACCAGCCTTTATCTACGTGGGGACATTTCTACACTGTGCCTGTAGTATCTCACTTTTGAATGCCTCCCATTGGTTTGCCACTGATTTCCCTTCAAGTCGCCAGGTCACCTCTCAGCTTCGTAAAATTTGCCTTCCCCAATTTAGAACTTTTACTCCTGTTTTATCTTTGTCCTTTTTCATGATTATGCTAAAACTAACTGTTTTATGGTCACTATCTCCAAAATGGTCACCCACTGCTACTTCATCCACTTGCCCAACTTCATTTCCAAAGACTAAATCTAGAATTGCGCCCCCTCTCGTTGGGCTTGTTACGTGCTGGCTAAAAAAGTTCTCTTGAATGCAGTTCAAGAATTTTGTGCCCTCTGTGCCCTTCACACTGTTTATATCCCAGTTGATGTTAGGGTAGTTGAAATCCCCAATGATTATTGCCCTATTGTTTTTGCACTCAGAAATTTGCCTACATATTTGTTCTTCTATCTCCCTCTCACTATTTGGGGGTCTATGAGTGTGGGAAAATGGCGCACTGACACGGAACACAAAAGTCTGAGTGTATCACGCCTGTGTCCTCAATACCTTGCTCTACGGCACCAAGGCCTGGACAACGTATGTCAGCCAAGAGTGACGTCTCAATTCATTCCATCTTCGCCCCCTCTGGAGAATCCTTGGCAACAGGTGGCAGGACTGTATCTCCAACACAGAAATCCTCGAGGTGGCCAACATCCCCAGCATATACACCCTACTGAGCAAGCAGCACTTGAGATGGCTTGGCCATGTGAGCCGCATGTAAGATGGCAGGATCCCCAAGGACACATTGTACAGCGAGCTCGTCACTGGTATCAGACCCACCGGCCGTCCATGTCTCCGCTTTAAAGATGTCTGCAAACGCGACATGAAGTCCTGTGACATTGATCACAAGTCATGGGAGTCAGTTGCCAGTGATTGCCAGAACTGGCGGACAATCATAAAGGTGGGGCTAAAGTGTGGCGATTCGAAGAGACTTAGCAGTTGGCAGGAAAGAAGACACAAGTGCAAGGGGAGAGCCAACTGTGTAACAGCCCCAACAACCAGTTTTATCTGCAGCACCTGTGGGAGAGTCTGTCACTCTAGAATTGGCCTTTATAGCCACTCCAGGTGCTGCTTCACAAACCACTGACCACCTCCAGGCGCTTACCCATTGTCTCACGAGACAAGGAGGCCAAAGAAGGAAGGATAGTACACTCCTCGTTGTGTGTTTGCCCCTTTATTTCTGAGCTCAACCTATCTGGCCTCATTTGATGATTCACTTAGCATATCAACCCTCCTCACAGCTGTTATTGATTCCTTAACCAATAATGCTACACCCCCTCCTTTCTTATCGCCTGATCTATCCTGCTTGAAGACTCTATATCCAGGGATGTTGTGCTACCATTTTTGCCCCTCTTTAAACCAAGTTCCATTATAGCAATGATATCATGTTGCCATGTGTCTATCTGTCCCCTCAGCTCATCGGCTTTATTTGCTATACTCCTTGAATTTAAATAAATACCTTTTAACACTGCCAAATTCCTGTGCTGCATGCTTTGCTTCTTCTGTCTTTCAGAGTCACTGGCTAATTTTCTTCCTCCCATTCCCTGCTCTGAAATTGTCCTATCTGAAACTGCCCTCAGGTTCCCATTCCCTGCCAAACTAGTTTAAACCATCGGCAACAGCACTAGTAAACCTTCTTGCAAGGATATTCGTCCTGGTCCTGTTCAGGTGTAGACCGTCAGACTTATACCTTCCCCAGAACCAGTCCCAATGTCTCAGGCATCTGAAGCCCTCCCTCCTGCACCATTTCTCCAGCCACGCATTCATCTGGTGTATTCTCCTACTTCTATATTCACTAGCATGTGGCCTTAGGAGTAATCCGAGATTACTACTTTTGAGGCTCTGCTTGCTAATCTCTTTCTTATCTCCCTAAACTCAGCCTCCAGGACCTCATCCCTCTTTTTTCCTATATTGTTGGTACCAATGTGGACCATGACCTCTGGCTGTGCACCCTCGCCCTCTAGAATGCTCTATAACCGCTCGGTGATATCCATGACCCTTGCACCAGGGAGACAACATACCATCCTGGAATCACGTCTGCGATCACAGCAACACCTGTCTGTTCCCCTAACTATTGTTTCCCCTACGACTATTGCTCTCTTGTCTTTTCTCCTCCCTCCCTGCACAGTTGAGCCACCCATGGTGCTCTAGTTATAAATCACACTGCACTCTCCAGGGGAACCCTCTCTCCCATCGGTACTCAGAACTGAATACCGGTTAGAAAGTGGGATGCCCTCCAGGAACTCCTGCACTACCTGCCTTGTCCTTCTTGTCTGGCAGCCACCCAGTCCCTCTCTGCCTGTGCAATCTTAAGCTGTGGGTGACTACCTCCTGAAACGTACCATCCATGTAGTTCTCTGCCTCGCACCACTCGAGTTTCAAAACCCCGAGCTCAAGCTTCTGCAGCCGGTGTCACTTCCTGCAGATGTGTTTGTCAAGGACACATGGTGTGTCCATGACATCCCATAAACCACAGGAGGCACATACCACTCGGCCGAGCTGCCCTGCCATACCTTAGCTTTACAAACTAATTATTGTTAGTGTAATAAGTGAAATAAGTAGAATAACTTACCAGTTACTCGCCAATCAGCTTCTTCCCCTGTACCGTGAAGACTGAAAAGGCAATAAAGAAACAAAAGAGACCAAAGAGCACCTCCTTTCCCTAGTCAGTGAAATCCCTCACACAGCAACTCACAGCCTCACACTCTGTCCAAACAGCACTTTCTAATTAGTAATTACTACTAAATTACACCAACTAAAACCTTAGTAGTGCTAACCTTACCACTCATAAGGTAGCTATCTGAGAGTTAAAAAAACTTTTTTCTCTGATTTTTCAGCTATTTACAGGTACAAACAGTTGTGACTCACCAACCAATCAGCTTATGGATTTCCCGCGATCTCACTGTTAGGTTTCTTTTCACTTTTCAAAACCATTCGCGCCGACCTCCAGCCGCCGACACAGCCTGCCTCACCATTTCCCAGGTAGGCTGTGCTGATGTTATTCCTAATTTTTGTACTTTCCCTTCAATGTAACAACTGCCCTTGCTCCAACAGCAACCACCCTAGCCATGTTTCCTCTCCTTTTTGCCTTTCGTACCCTGGAAGTGGTGAGTTTACAATTCAACGGACACTGACAAGCAGCAAATACATATAATCCATGGCCATTTTCTCCATGTGATTCCGAAAAGAAGCCAACAATCTTCTCTTCTTCTTCTTAGGCAGTCCCTCGGGAACGAGGATGACTTTCTTCCACTCCAGGATTATGGGTCTTTCGGTGACTGAATAGTCCAATTCTGGATCCACACACTCTGCCACAGGTGGGGCAGGTGGTGTTTGCTGAGGTAATTAAATCTGATGCTCAAAATTCCGAACGCTCCTTCCGCTGTTTGCACTTGGTCGCTGCCTGGGCATGTCAACGTTGTTCAAACTGGCAGGCACCGTCACGGATGTTTCTTCTCCATTTTGGGCAGTCTCAGGCAAGAGATTCCCACGAATCAGTGGAGATGGCACATTTTTCAGGGAACCTTTAAGGACATCCTTGTAGTGTTTCCTCTGCCCTCTTGCCATGATGGAGCTCGGAGTAGAATGCTTTTTCGGGAGTCTTGTGTCAGGCATGCGGACTATGTGGCCAACCCAAGGTAATTGACTAGCCATGACCAGTGTCTCGATAGTGGGGATGTTGGCCTGAGAGAGGACACTGATATTGGAGCACCTGTCCTGCCAGTGAATTTGCAGGATCTTGCAGAGGCACCGCTGGTGACATCTCTCCAGGGCTCTATCAACCGGGAGGGATTATGGAACATCCTCCTCAAATCTGGCTGTCCGGAGAAATTCGTCACCATCCTCCGCCTGCTGCATGACGACGTGCAAGTTGTAATCCTTGCCAACGGATCTGCCACTAACCAAATCCCAGTGCAAACTGGGGTCAAGCAAGGCTGTGACATTGCACCAACACTCTTTTCCATCTTCCTCACCGCAACACTTCACCTCATCTCCTTGAAGCTCCCCGCCAAAGTAGATCTACTCTGCAGGATGAGTGGCAAACTATTTAACCTACGTCATCTCCAGTCCTGAACCAAGGCCACTCCAACCTCTGTTATCGACCTGCAGTATGCTGACGATGCTTGCGTATGCGCACAGCCAGAAGCTGTGCTTCAAACCCTCGCTGATGCATTCACGGAAGCATATGAAAGAATGGGCTTTAAGCTACACATCCGGAAGACAAAGGTCCTCTACCAGCCTGCTCCCGCAACGCAACACTGCCCACCGACTATCAAGATCCATGGTGAGCTACTGAACAATGTGAATCACTTCTCATACCTTGGGAGACCCCTCTCAGCAGGGGCAGACATCGATGATGAAACTCCGCAAGGCCTCCAGTGTGCCAGCGCAGCCTTCGGTCATCTGAGGAAAAGAGGGTTTGATGACAAAGACCTCAAACCCGGCATCAAGCTCATGGTCTACAGGGCCGCAGTGTTACCTGCGCTCCTGTACGCTTCAGAAACATGGACACTGTACAGCAGACATTTCTATTCAACAATAGGGTGGAACAGGCTTACAATTCTGCTACCAGGAGAGGAGAGACCATTTTAACAATGTGAACATTGGGAACTGGAACAGAGAGCTCGTAAAATCTGAACTGATCAAGCTACGTAAAACTCCCTTTTAGGAAAACAGGATCAGATGACTAACATACATTCAGTGGAACAAACATTCTGGGTACAAATTACAATCACATTTTTTTCCCCTGCAGAATCCAATTTCATATCCATGAATACATTCTAAAAGCCTGCTCCGCTGGGATAAATCTATTTTTTGTCTCAGACTCTCAAAAGGAATATAAAAAAATAAAGATCAGCATTCTTTCATGGGAGCAACCACAATAATGAAGCTTACTTCTGCAAATGCCATTAATTCTTCTTCTTCATTATTCATTTTTGGGATGTGCACTTCACTGGCAAGGTCAGCATTTATTGCCCATCTCTAGTTGCCCTTGAGAAGATGGTGGGGAGCCTCTTCTTAAACAGCTGCAGTCCATGTGGTGAAGGTACTCCCAAAGTGCTTTTAGGGAGAGAGCTCTGGAATTTTGACTCAGCGACAATGAAGGTACAGCGATATATTTCCAAGTTAGGATGATGTGTGATTTGGGGGGAACTTGGAGGTGATGGTTTCCAATGCACCTGCTCCTCTTGTAGTTCTATGCAGGTTTGGGAGGTGGTGTCAAAGACAATCTGCTGAGTGCATCTTGTAGATGGTACACAGTGCAGACATGGTCCTGCAGTGGTGGAACGCGTGAACATTCCCAATTAAATATTGGAAAGACTGAAGCCATTGTTTTTGGTTCCTGCTCCAAACTCTGTTCCCTAGCTACTCACTCCATTCTTCTCCCTGGCAACAGTCTGAGATTAAGCCAGTCTGTTCACAACCTCAGTATCACATTTGACCCCAAGATCAGCTTCCGACCTCATACTCGTGCAATCAATAAGACTACCTATTTCCACTTCAATAACATCGCCTGACTTCGCCTGTCTTAGCTCAACTGCTGCTGAAACCTTCATTCGTGTCTTACTTCTAGACTTTACTATTCCAACGCACTCCTGGCTGGTCTCCCACATTCTACTCTCTATAAATTTGAGGTCATCCAAAACTCTGCTGCCCATGTCTGAACGCACACCAAATCCCACTCCACTATTACCCCTGTGCTCGCTGACCTACATTGGCTCCCGGTCAAGCAACGTCTTGATTTTAAAATTCTCATCCTTGTGTTCAAATCCCTCCATGGCCACAGCCCTCCCTATCTCTGTTATCTTTTCTAGCCCCACAACCCTCCAAGATATCTGCGTTCTTCTAATTCTGGCCTTTTGTGAATTCCTGATTTTAATCGCTCCACCATTGGTGGCTGCACCTTCAGTTGCCTTGGCCCAAGCTCTAGAATATCCTCCCTACACCTCTCTGCCTCACTTTCCTCCTTAAAGACTCTCCTTAAAACCAAACTCTTTGACCAAGCTTTTGGCCCTCGGACCTATCTCCTTCTGTGGCTTGGTGTCACACTTTGGGCTGAATTTTATGGGCCCCCCTGAGATGGGTTCAGAGGCGGGGCGGGGGGGCAGCGGTGGTGGGGGGGGGCCATAGAATTGCGACAGTAGGTGGGGGGGGGGGGGTGGGGGGGGTTGGCGGATGGCCCATTGCTTCCCAATCGCACAACAATTTTATAGGGGGCGAGATAGGCCGAAGACAGCCTTCCCGCCCAGAGGCCAATTGAGGCCCTTATACTTAAGGGCCTTTTCCTGCCTCTGCTGGGTTTTAATCAGCAGCAGGGGGACACCTCCACCATGCCCAATAAAATGAGGTGACCTCCCTGCGAGCTTTGGTGGGAGGAGGGTCTTCTCTGTGGGCAATCTATAGCCTACGGAAGGCCCCCCCCAGGGAAAACTGCACCTCCCTGAACCACCCTCCCCCCAGCACTGGACGCCCATCCTCCCCCACCCCTCGTCAGGGCCTTCCATACTGGCCCCAGCGACCCCACCTCACTTAACTTGGATCCGGGCTGCAGTGCTGGGCCTGGGTCCAAGCCTCTTGCAATACCAGCAGTGGCCACTGTTCCTGGTGGCACTGCTGATACTGCTGAGCTGCCGGCCCTCTGATTGGCTGGCAGCTCTTGGAGGTGGGATCCTAATCTTGAAAAGGACTGGGATCCCAGCGCCGGGTTGTTAATTGCCCAGGCGTCGTAGAGTCGCTCTGGTGGAAGCTCCAGCTGGCCAAGGCGGAATTTCCCCTGCCTTTTCGGCCTGGCACTGGGAGCCCTGCCGTGGGCACAAAATTCAGCCCTTTGTTTTATAATGCTCCCATAAAGCACCTTGGGATGTTTTATTATGCTGAAGGCGCTATGTAAATATAAGTTGTTGCTGTTTAAGGTAAGAAATGGTTTACTCCCTCTATTACCCTCCTGTTTCTCCGCCATAACTTTAAGGGAAAGATTGGCTCAAACAGTGGCAAAAAACAGTATAAATGGCCATTTATACTGTTTCTGTGGAGTTTCTGCTGAAGTTACAGTGGGAGATCGAGGAACCCCAGGTGAAAATTTGACCTGACAATCTTTTTAAAAATAACTTGTTGCTTATTAAAGTCTCATTAATAAGTTTTGAAATAGGACAGTTTTTCTGGGCATGACAATTATAATAACCAGATAGAAATGAGTTCAGCTCCTGCACTGGAGCAGCGAAACTCTTTGGCAGACTCTCTTCAACATCTGATGTTGCTGTGATTGACACATTACTGCTTTATGCCAGTGCTGGTCCAAAAGGACTGGCAAGTCTGCTGGCTCCATCAGATAAAAAGCACCAACTATCATATTATGAACACTAGAATTTGTAACATGATTATGTTTTAAAAACTGTGATTTTTAATGTGGTGTAAGATAGAGTCAGAGAGGTCAGGTGATCTCACATCAACTCTGCTTCAAGACAAGACAGGAATCTTGGTTACCAGGACAACAAAGATCCCAGATCAAAGACCTTTTAGAAAAACAGAGACTTCAGGGGTATAAAGACCTGAAGAACAATGGGTTTCACCCTCCCAGACTTTCAGATTGGAAACAAGGAGTCAGTGACTTTGAGAATGTAAATAAATGGCAGTTGCTAACACCTGGAAATGACAGAAAGCCCAGCTGGCTCTGCTGTAACCACACTTGTGGACTTTGCATTTTAGAAAAGGACAACTGGATATTGACTTTTGATTCCAGATGAATTCAACAGATTTTCTGAAGGCAGACAGGCTGCAAGAAAGACAACCAGTGGTGGCAGCCTCAGAGAAGGCTGTAAGGAAGAAGATCCAGCAGTATCAGCCTCAAGGGATAGAGAGAGGGAAACCTGCTCTCAGAAGACTGATACAGCAAAGTGCTGTGAAGACGTGAAGCTGTTTTGAAAGTTGAGATTTGTGGAGAAGTAAAAGACCAACAAGATCGCTTTATTCACAGACATCCAGGTTGAAAGTGCTTGGAGAAGTGGACAAAGAGGATAAAGCCTTTGAGAAAGGTCTGGGAGATCCAACCCATTGCAACTGGGAGGAGTTTGGGACTTTTAACCACAAAGATTTTGCCATCAAGGAGACTATGTAACATACAAGTGTGATGTGAGGTTTTCAAGTGTTTTATTGAAATGAAGAAAATACCTTTCTTTGTAATTTGGGGTATCAGCTACTTACAAAGTACTATTTAGTTAATGGGGATTTCTTTTAGTCTAGTTGCTATAATAAAAGTCTTAAACGCGAAATATTGTCGTGTAATTCTTTAAATTGGTCAGGGGAGTTCATATCTCGTGTTTTAACATTAACAGTCCCACTAAGGTTATAACAATTATAATACTTCTAAATAGCTATGATGTCTACATTGCCTGTTTAGCTAAGATACTTGCTGCGGTGTTTGAATGAAAGTCCTTCTAAGATTCAAGGTCAAAATATCTCTCGGCAATGCTGAATGGTCCTTAGCGTATCAAGTTAATCTGGTAATGTGAGAAACAAAAAATGAAAATGTTGGAAGTACTCAGCTGGTTTGGCAGAATCTGTGTAAAGAGAAACAAAGTTAACGTTGTAGATCCATGGCTGTTCTGCCATTCAAATTCAAGGTGTAGATCAATATCCTAAATAACATGTGTGTTCCTGGGACTTAATGAACCTAACTTAACTACACAATAACATCATAATATAAATGAACCCCAAATTTCTATCTCGGCCAAATAAGTCTGAAAACGTAACAATCAGTTTTATCTATATGGGTCTTTTCAAGGGCACGAGCTTTTTGATACTATGCTGTTCATTTCATCCAGCTAATGCCTCCTGGGCATAGTGTAGAAGATCAGTACATTTCTCCCATAGTTAGCAGTTAATCATTTGCCCTTCAAATGGCACTTCTCTCTCTAGTTGAGCTTTGATACCTTTTCCTGAAACATGCATTCATTATGTCTACTAAGTATCAGAGTGCTATCATCTCTCTTTGAAACATAATACTCAAGGAAGTGATCAATCAATATATTTCACATTCAAAATTCCCTTCCCAAGACCCTGTTCAGCAGCATTATTGATATTAAATCTGGTAGCTAACACACTGCATAAATTTAAACCATGTTGTTGTAGCTTTCTATGCAAGAACCAACCATCACATTCAGTACATCACTGAAGGTCAGTTCCAGTAGCTGACTGACTTTCTCTGGCTCTCTGGGCCCATGATATATAATGGGAGAAGCATTATACTTGAAATAAATACCAACAGTATCATGTTGTAACTTTACAAGCGATTCAATATCCCCGAGAGCCAGATAAAGAGACATTGCAAAATTGTGGTGGGTAATGTGCAAGTATTCAGCAGAGCCATTTGGAAGTCAGTTGTTGAGCACTCATCATTATTACCAACATCATGAAAACAGATTATCTGGTCACTATTTCATTGCTGTTTGTGGGACCTTGCTGTGCATAAATTGGTTGCTAAGTTTTCTACATTACTATATGTCCGGAGGATGTCACCAAGGGGGCCAAGGATTAAATCCTGGGAGACTCCAGATCTAACATTGTGAGAGTGGGAAGAGAAGTGATTGATGGAGATGCTCCGGGCTATGATCGGAACCAGGCAATGACAGCTCCATCCAGCGAGAGGCATTGGAAATGGATGCTGTGACTAACCGTGTCAAAGGCTGCAAACAATTCCTGAAGGATGAGCACCATGTTCACAATCGCATAGAATTTTATTTGTGACTTTGATCAGGGCCAATTCAGTGCTGTGATGGGGGAGGAAACCTGAAAGGAGGCATTCAAACATGGAGTTGCAAGATTTAGGAGCCCACAATGCATTTAAGGACTTTGGAGAGGAAAGGAAGGGTAGAGTTGGGTAGTGTTCAAGGACAGAAGGGCTGAGAGTGGAATTTTTGAGGAGCAGTGTTGCGACAGCAGTTTTGAAAGGGAATGGAACAACGCTCTCATGCCTTCAAGGGGAAGCTGGATTTGACTGCTATTTTTGATATATTTTCATGACCTGGACTTCGGTACAAACAACATAATTTCAAAATTTGCAGATGACACAAAAACACCTGCCAAGAATGAGGCATATTAATTTTGTCATGAACATTGATTTTGAACTGTTACTGGAATGAGGGAAGGACTTGTTGAACAGATCAGCCGTGGCTGGAAAAGACGTTTGCATATTAACAGATGGTGTTTGGAAGGGCAGAGCAACCATTCCCTGATATTCAATTCACAATGGACTTTTGATCACCAGGCGTTGAAGGTTGACTGCTAAGATGGCCGAATACACAAACGGACATGGTCAAACCAGCTAGTCACATGACTAACCTGCTGGGCAACCTGAGTTTTTTGATTTTGTACAAACAGTTTGGGCAGAAAGCTGTTTGCTCCTGGACTGAGAAGATCTCTCTCCTGTCTGCTCCCATCTCTTTCTCACAAGCCTCTGAATCCACATGAACCCCAAGAGAGAAAAGTCTCCCACAGCGAACAAGGTTTAAGAAGAATGCTGGGCCCCAAAGAAAAGCAAGATCTACCTAAAATCAAGGACTCTACAGTGAGCTTGAAGAACCGTAACAACAACTCTTCAGATATTACCTCAAACTTTTCCACTTTATTTCTTCTGCTGTGTTCTGTCTCTACCTGCATGTGTATATCGTATATGCATGGTAGCGTGGGCGCGTTGTGTATCCCTAGGCATCAACCGAATTAGAGTTTAAGTTTAAGTTGAATAAATTTCAACTTTTCTTCTTTAAACCTAAGAAAGCCTGTTTGTGCTGGTTTCTTTGCCTTATAATTGGAAAGCAGCGAACAAGGATTCACTAAGGGGGAGCTCAAAACACAGTGTGTTTAAAAAGAAAACCCTGTTACAGTAAGACCAGGTGAAGGCTGAAAGGGAACCCTAGACCTTTTCTCACCTGGTCATAACAATAGTAACAGACTTTAGGCACACATAGACTGGTGAAATGGGCATATGAAATTTAACGTGTAGAATTGTGTAATGACACATTTTGATATGAAGGATGAGGAGAGGCAATATAAAGTGAATGGTACAATTTTAAAGGGGTGCAGAACTTCAATTACTTGAAGAGAATGTAGAAGCTGGGGCTGTTCTCCTTAGAATAGGTAAGATTAAGAAGAGATTTGATAGGTGTTCAAAATCATTAAGGGCCGATAGAGTAAATAAGGAGAAATTGTCTCTAATGGTAGAAGGGCCAGTGACCAGAGGACACGACATTAACGTAATTGGTAAAAGAACCAGAAGGGACATGAAAGAAAAACATTTACACAGCATATGTGTAACCTGAAAGCACTATCTGAAAGGGTGGTGGAAGGAGATTCAATAATAACTTTCAAAAGGGATTTGAATAAATAACTGAAGGAAACATTTGTCGGGCTATGGGGAAAGAGGAGGGAAGTGGGACTAATTGGATAGCTCTTTCAAAGAGTTGGCACAGGCACAATGTGTATTGTTACGACTGAGCCAGGAGCAATGCACTGTCAATTCAGCCGCATCACTCCACAGGTCACAGCATATTATTTAAGGTTTTCCCATCCAACTGGAAAGCAACCAAATTAAACACTCTAGTAACCCCCAGAATAAAACAGACCAAACCAGGTATCTTTAGACAACAACAAATTAACAATTTATTAAAATTTAAATCTTAAATTATTTAGGCTATTTAGATAAACCTATGTCTAAAGACCTTATAATTTCTTATTTTAATCTAACTCCCCCATTCACACACACACACTCAAAAACCAACAGTTTCTTTTTTTTTTAAATGATGTTTATAAAAATTAGCTGTTCCTTAAGAATAAATAAATAACTAGGTTGTTAGTCTTTGTGGGTTACATTCCTGATGGGTGAGGTATCCTAGTGTAAAAATAATCAAATGCCACTCGAAGTCTCCACGCGGATTTGATTAAACAAACTTTTCTTGATAGGCATTCAAAGCACTTTGGCTGCAGCAAGCGTCACTCAGTTCTTTCAGTGATGAGCACAGCAATAGGACTAGTTGAATTTTTAAAATCAGCAGTCTCTCAGTTGAAACTTTACTCCGAATTCCAGCAAACACAATCAGTCAAGAGTGAGTCAATCTTGAAGCAAAGACTCTTCGATTGGAAGTCAAGAAAAAGGAATTTTGCTACCTCCAGCAATACAAATGGTCTCTTCAAAGGGTGTTATCCTCCTTAGGCAATTAACATGGAAGTTTCTCTAGCATTGATAACAGAGAATGTTTGCCTGAAATTGAAGATTGGAGACTAAGATTTTTTTTTCAGACAGATTAGAATTGGAGTTTTTTTTGAGAAAGCTGTAATTGGAATTTTTTTTGAAGAAAGATAACTGAAACCAAGTGTAAAGTGCTGGGATATGATTTTCCACTGCTGTTTTGTCAAGCCGAACGTTACAATCAATGGAAGAATGAAGTTAATCTATGGACACGGGTTATGTCTTGACCAAAAAGGAAGCAAGTATTAGCCCTTGCACTTTCACTTGCTGCCAGAAGCAAGATCGGGGGCAATGTGTTCTCAGAGCTAGAGGCTCATCATTTGGACAATGAAGAAAGTTTGGACAATGTCTTAAAATTTATGGATAAAATTTACATGAAAGATGACTTATTGAGTGCCTGTGATGTGTGGTCAGACATTGATAAATTTAGAAAAATGGATGGTTTTTCTATAGAAGAAAATATTAGAGAGTTTAACCAACTATATGCAAGGTTGCAACGATTCTCCTTGGAAATTCCTAGATCAGTACTTGCCTTCAAATTGTTGGATTGTGCCAAGATATTGAACATGGATAGGCTTTTGGTATTAACCAGAGTTAGATTCAAAGAAAGTGATATGCTTATGATCAGATGTCTGCCGCCCTGAGAAAAGTTTTGGGAAAACATTCCTTTCCGGACGCTTTCCTGGCACAAATGGGCTCTTCAGCAGTGACACCGATACAATGCTAGCAGCATCTCGAGGCCATTCAAATATGGGACCCAAGTGTCAGTACGAAAGGAGAATCACACACAAAATGAATGAGGATAGAGACCCTTTTGACAGCTATAACAGATGGCAGGAATTGGATAATTATGGCAGACGGATGAATCCCAGGAATAACCGAGTGGTGCCTTCCAGACTCATCCATTAATTTTCTGCCTTCCATTTCAATCTATTGTGTTCAACTAAAAGCAGTTCCCATAATGTTCTATTGGCATCACAAAGGGAAATTTTCAGGCATCTTTATGATGCATGTTAATGATTTCTTATGGGGTGGTTCTTCAGAATTTGAGAAATGTGTTATAAATAAGATTAAAGTAGAATTCAGCATTGGGAGTCAGTCTTGTGGGGCTTTTAAATATATTGGCTTAGATATTAGGCAAATTAGGCCTGGAATAACTTTAAATCAACAATTCTGTTTGGAGAGTTAATTGTACTAAGTCATTACGGAAAGATGATGTTTTACTTAAAGAACAGACAGAGCAATTGTGAAACTTGGTTGGTCAGCTGAACTGGTTGTGCACTCAGATTAGATCAGATGTTCGTTTTGATATGTTAAGTACAACAATGAAACATTCTCACTGTAAGCTCCATCCTAAATATACAACATTTCTCAATTTGGCTTCCTTGCAGACTTCATAGAGCATTATGCTAATTTTTGATTTCTGCAAGTATAGTTTCACTGAAATTGGTTTTTTTAAACTGATCCTTTGACTTAACATGAATCAGTTACATCCAATCCCTGATGTTTTCAGCTTTGCCTAGACTTTCACAACCTTCTACTTCATCTGCTAACAAAGTAGACTGAATGAAGTCACTGTCTGGTTCATTTGAAAAACGGTACTTTTGCTATGTGTACTTCATTTTTTTTCAGTACAAGATTGGTCATCAAAAATCACTTATAGCTCAGTGAACCAGCCTGTGGAATTACTAGATTGTGCAGTGACATGTGTTCAACAAGCCTTGCAAACTACAATGCCAGGAGTAATAGCCATTCATAATCTGAGGAAAGCACAATTCCAAAGTCCTGAACAGCTATAGCAGCCTGGTTTCCAAACAATCAAATAGCATGATTTTGGGCTGAATTTTACTGACACCCCCACCCACCCCCCCAACCCAACGTCGGGGGTCGTGGCTGGGGGTGCGCAGGAAAACGTCTCCAGCGAGGCCCACCAAGGCCCTTGACACCGGGAAGGCCTGGCCCGATACGGCCTGCGGCGGAGAGGCCTCGTGGCGGCCCCACACGCCCACTGCTCAACAACGGGAGCCAAATTTAAATACGTAGATTAATGCAAAGAAACGCATTAAGCACCTTCACGCTCCCGCCGTCGGTCCCAGTACAATATTTGTGCCGGTGGCTGGCGCTCCCGCGTCTTCTGATCCCTATCTGGGGATCTGAGGCTGAACACTGGTGGGGAGGGGGGAGCAGCTAGGTTTCAGTGTGGGACGGGGGAGGAGCGGCACCAGAGTCATCTCATTGGTGTAGGGGATGGTGGGAAAGGCTTGAGTGTAAAGCATATGAACTTTAGAGGGTGGGGTGGGGGGTAGGTCATGTGCACAAGGTAAGTGTTTTGAGGGGGGGGAAGAGGGCAGGTAATTAATTTTATGGTTATTGGGGGTTGGGAGAGGGGCAAGATAAATTTATTTAATTTTTCAAAACAATTTTCCATCAATGCTTCTTTAAATATTTAAATTGAAATGTAAGGTTTGAAGCCTTTTAAAAATGGCGTCAGTGCCTGCATAAAGGCTGCTGACGCCATTGCCAGGGACAGACAGCCCACTCCATGTGATCGGGGTGGGTGGTCTGCCCAGGCTATTTAAATGAGCCACCGTACTTCATATTGCGGTGGCTCGACAACGTGTGAGCGGACCGCCATTGGTTACGTCCGCTGCCAGAAGTATAAATTTCAGCCTTTCGTGTTGGCATTTAAAAGATATTGTTTGTTTCCAATGTCGCACTCTTTAATATATTTTCCTTTATGAAATTTGGAACACTTGTTAATTTCCAGAATTAATTTCCATCTTGGCCAGGGCTTACAAATCACAACGCCACCAACCAAGTGATGGATATTGATAAACCAAGGATGAGTTGTTCCCTCCAAATAAATATTGGAAAAATCGAAGCCATTATATCTGGTCCCCACCACAAACCCAATTCCCAAACCACTGACTCCATCCCGCTGCCTGGCCAGTGTCTGAGGCTGAACCAACCTACTTGCACCCTCCATAAACTTGAGCTCATCCAAAACTCTGCTGCCCAAACCTAACTCTCACCAATGGTAGAGAAAGTTCCAAACCTGTTTGTGAAGAAGACACTGAGACTAGGATGCTTTGATGGAGACTGTTTATTGCTTACTTCCCCACTCTGAATAACACCCAACACCTGTTCATCCTATTACTTCAACTACTAGGCATTTAATATCCATTAGCAGAACTTATTAGACACCAACAGATTCTCCTCTTTTCTTTAAATACTGCCACGGAACTGTATTTATTTTTCTCCTCAGATGAAAACAGTGTGTCTTTTAAAACTAAGAGGCACAGTATGCCAGCTGCACTTGTTACCTAGGCAACCGTAGAAGAGTGAGGAGGTCATATGGCATGTTTAAATTTAACTGTGGTATGCAAAAACCAGTTTTTAGAGAGACACAAGCGAAGCATGCTACTGAAGGAAAGAGCTGTCTAGTTCTCTCAGCAGAAATTCTACATGAGCTACAAGCCTGTCTGTGAAGAAGACACTGAGACTAGGATGCTTTGATGGAGACTGTTTATTGCTTACTTCCCCACTCTGAATAACACCCAACTTGTACTGGCTGGCTCTTTTTTATATGTACATTTGAGTACAATTAACTAATCAACATCCAACACCTGTTCACCCTATTACCTTCAACCACTAGGTATTTAACATCCATTAACAGAACTTATAAGACACGAACAACCAAGTCCCATTCACCCTTGTGTTTGCTGACCTACATTGGCTGCTGGCCTGGCAATGCCTTGATTTGAAAATTCTCATCCTTGTTTTCAAATCCCTCCCTACCTCTAAATCTTCTCCAACCCTATGGGATCTCTGTGCTCTTCCAACTTTGACCTGTTGAGTGTCCCTAATTTTAATCGCTCCACCCCAATCGACATGCCTTCAGCTGCCTCAGCTCTAAGCTTTGGAATTCCCTACCTAAGCTTTTCTACCATGCTCTCCTCCTTTTAAGCCACCCCTTAAAACCTACCTCTTGTTGCCTGTCCCAATATCTGTTTATGTGGCTTGGAGTCAAATTTTGATTGATAATGGTCCTGCAAAGTGCCTTGGGATGTTTCACTACATTAAAGGCACTATATAAATGAAGTTGTTGTTGAGAAGCAGCTGTTTATTTTATCTGCACAAAACTTATATGTTCATTACTTAACCAGCTCATTCTAGCTCATCTAACCAGATGAAAAAAAACTAGACTTCCTATCACAGGATCCAACTATGTTGAAATGATGCTGGGGCGTTCATCTCCACTATCCTACCCAAAAATCCATCCCTATGCTGATCACTCCGAGGGACCATTCTTATAGGATCTGGAATGCACTGCCTGAGAGTATGGTGGAGGCAGATTCAATCCTGTCTTTCAAAAGGAAATTGGAGAAAAAAATTTGCAGGGCTATGGGGAAAGGGCAGGGGAGTGGGACTAGTTGAATGGTGTTTGCAGAGAGCTGGCACGCACAATGATGGGCCAAATGGCTTCCTTCTGTGCTGTAACCATTCTATCATTTTATGATACCAATCCCAAATTTCTCTTCCATTAGTGTTAAGCCTATGTTCCCTTGTCTTACCCTCGGAGTTTAATTTGAAGTAATGTTCGAGACTTATCGTGGTAATTTTGACTTTGTGTGGTAGTCTAATAAGGGCCAAAGAGAATCGGCTGCCCATTTTACATCTCTCTCCATTTTTATTTCCATTACAGTCAACATAGGACATGGGTTCAAACTGGTGGAAGACAAATTTGGAATCAATATGAAGTTGTTCACTCAGAGTTATCAGCACATGGGATGGATTTCTGGATAGGATATAAAGGAGGGAAATGCCTTGAAATCATTTAAGAACAGTTGGATCCTGAGATGGGAAGACAGTATTTTTTTTAAATCCGGAAAGGATGGAGCTGATGAAGTCATGAAGAACATTTAAGTTTTGTGCAGATGAAACAAACAGCTGCTTCTCATTTTAAGTGTCAGATCCCTATTGCTTTATCTCAGTGTCCAAATTCTCCCCACCTTTTAGTGTCTTAAATATCTCAGTGAGTTTCCTTCTCATCTGCATCCTGTCAATTCTGAATAGCCCAGATTTCACCAGTCTTTTCTCATTATACAATCCTCTTCCACCAGGGATCTACCTTGTCACTCTCCTCAGCAAAGCCACTCAGGGTTAATATTTCAATGCAAAGTACCCGAGGTGGGAAAGAGAACAGAAAACGCCGGAAATACTCAGTAGTTCTGGCAGCATCTGCGTAGACAGAAACAGAGTTAATGTTTCACCCAGATTTTTCACAGCTTTTCAGGGTTCTCATTTCAGATCTCCAGCATCTGTAGTATTTTGCTCATACTCAAGGTGGGGTTGGCCAAAACCCTCTTCAGTCTAAGTATAATCTCTTTTGACTTGTATTCTACTTTTTTGGCTGTGGAGATTAAAATTCTATTGATTGTTGTATCCACTCAGATGGGAATTCCTGTCCACTCAGAGGGAAACAGCAGTGTCAAGTAGGATACCTGCAAAATCCCATGGGGGAGCAAGTTGTCTCAATTGCCACACCAAAGGAAAAATTAAGCGTACACATTCGTGTACAGTACACATTCCTTTGCCAAGGACACACTGTGCTCTAGTAGTATAGATAAGGGTTACATGCCTCTATTAGAAACAGCTTACAACTTGTGATTTTCTTTTCAAAGCAAGAGAGCAAACACTGAATGCTAGATTCATGCTAAGCAATTTTTGGTTGACAAATTTTTGGAACCTTAAAAGAGAACCGAAATAAACAACTAAAAGGGAAACTGAATGTCTCAGACTTGGATTCCAAGGAATTTCAGATTTCAAGCATTCACTTTTTTTCTTTTTATCTCTTCTATCAGAGATGTTTTTGAAATTCATATTGATAGCATCATTCTGCCTCATCTACAACAGAAATCTGCACATTTTTCTAGGAGTTCATACACCCACCAAAATGTGATGCAGGATCATTAAATGTTCTTTGCCAAGAGCAAAAATATTGTCATCTTGTCAAATATATGTACATTTAATAAAGATTTTTAAATTTATTAAGAGTTCTGATAGGGAAAGACTTTCATTTGCTTGGAGGAAGAGTCAATGACGAGGGGTCATCATTTTATAACTGTGGTAAGAGAGTAAGGAGAGGGGTCAGGAGGAATTATTTTTATGAAGAGGTTTATTGGAATGTTATGACACTGGCTGAGGCACTGACCCTTGCATCTCTTAAGGAGAAAGTGGCTAAATATTTGAAACTAGGAAGATACAGGGCGAGCACAAGCAGGGGAATTAATTTTGAAGTTCTCTTGTGCAGGGCTGGGACAGACATGATGGGTCAAATGGCCTCCTGTGTGTTAAACCTCTGTGATTCTATATATAAATGGAATTTATTGAATCAACACTTCCATTTTCTTAACAAATCAGGCAATAATATTTTTACAAGCACAATAGGCTGTAAATTATTGCCAGAGATGTTTCCATGCGAATGGTTAATGTGTTTGTATCAAATTCCTCTCTCCAGTCTGCTAGCAGAGGTATTAACCCGCTAATTTTAAATAGGTTGATGAATGAGTTAAGAATGGAGGGAGGCATATGCTACAAACACATTACTCCTTCATGTTTTGATGGCTAGAAACCCCAAGATTTGACTGCAAGATTTCAGAATAAGAGACAGTTTACAAATATTATTTGAATCCAGAGTTGAAAAAATGAAATACAGTCTCTAAAAATCTAAGAAATTTAAGAATTCGAAAAATTAAGAACCTTTTCACATTCAGCAGATGTATTAATAATTATGCATCATCAGACAGATTACTGAAGCCTGCTAAGAGAGCAAGCATCAATGTACGGTTAAACCAGTATTCCCAGAACAAAATCAATATGAATAGCTCAAAAGCCAGATTATCTCAATCTGATTCAAGCACTTGAACCAACCTTGGCCGGGATTTAACCCTGGGCGGACGGGTTAAACCAGATAACACAAACCAGATGCAGATGTCAAGCCTCAAGTTCTCTGTGCAATTTTGCTGAAAAACAAAGTTCCTCTTCATTTGGTATTCCCTCTGCCTCCAATACTGATGATCCCACACCATTGGTAGAATTTCTAATGAGCCATATTTCCTTTTTTAAATTCAGTTTTACCATACATTTTCAAATACATAATGAATAAACTGTTTAAAGTAAAGAAAGAAATCTGAGGGAATATTTTCCTATCTGCATTATTTTTAATGCGAATGTTTATTGCATTTACTCCTGTCTGGGCTACTTTCACATTGGCATTAACCAATTTAAAATGAACAGTGTTAACAGCAAAGACAACAAGTTATACTACATTGGACCTCTAATGTAGAAAAACATCCTAAGGTGCTTCACAGAGACACAGTTGGGAACAAAATGGACACCAAGTCAAAGGAGGATTTTAGGATGAGTGACCAATAACTTGGTCAAAGAGGTAGGTTTTAAAAAGAATGTTAAAGGAGGAGAGGTGGAGAGGGAAAAAGAGTGAATTCCAAGGCATGGGGCCGTAGCAACTTGTTGCAAGTCGTCAAAACATTACTGCACAGAAGGAGGCCATTCGGTTCATTGAGTCCATGCTGGCTGTCTGTTGAGCAATCCAGTCCATCCCATTCCCCCGTTCCGTCCCTGTTGCCCTACAAGTTTATTTTCCTTCAGTGCTCATCCAATTTCCTTTTGAAATCATTGATCATTTCCGCTTCCACCACCCTTGTAGGCAGTGAGTTCCAGGTCATAGCCAATTGTTGCGCTAAAAAGTTCATCCTCACATCAGCCCTGCATCTCTTGCCCAAATCCTTAAATTTGTGTCCATTAATCCTTGTACCATCAGCTAATGGGAACAGTTTTTCTTTGTCCCCTTACTAAACCTGTCATAATCTTGTACAACTTAATCAAATCTCCCCTCAACCTCCTTTGCTCCAAGGAGAACAAGCCCAGCTTTTCCAACTTAACCTGGTAGCTAAAATCCTCATCCCCGGAACTATTTTAGTAAATCTCCTCTGCACCCTCTCAAGGACCCACACATACCAAAAGAGCACACAATATACTCTTGTTTATATATAAATAATATTTTAACTTACTTTGCTTTTCTCTCTGATCTTTGATGGTCTCTCACTATTGAAGTGAATCTTCTCTTTACTCGCACTGCTATTTCTCTTTTTGTTTGCTTCACCGATTTCTTTTCGATGGTTACATTGTGATTTTACTGCTCACTCGGCTGTTTAACTTCTTGTCTTACTCCTAAAGAAGGAAACAATGCACATTCTCTGTAGATCTATCTAGAATATAAAAGTGGTTGCATCCTTATTTCCATCACACTTAAATTTTATTTGCTGTAGTTACATGAAAAAAATCAATTTATTTACTAATTCAAATTAACCAAAGTAAATGAAATGTGAAAAAATGTACAAAAAGAAAATTCAAACCAATGATCAAATTTCTTCAAATTAACATCTGTTGGCTTTATATTTGCATGCATTTAATCAAACAGAGAGTCGGGCACATCTGCACGATGGAAGATGGTCGCATACCCAAGGACCTGTATGGTGAGGTAGCCATGGCCAGATGATCAGTGGGTCACATAAAAGAACACAGGAAATAGGAGCAGGAGAAGGCCATTCACCCCTTCAAGCCCACTCCACCATTCAATGAGATTATGGCTGATCTTCTACTTCAACACTATTTTCCTGCACTATCCCCGTATCCCTTGATGTTTTTAATATGTAGAAATCTAGATCTCAGTCTTGAACATACTCAATGACTGAGCCTCCACATTACTCTGGGGCACAGAATTCCAAAGAGTCACTGCCCTCTGAGTGAAGAAATTCCTCCTCGTCTCAGTCCTAAATGGCCTGCCCCTTATTCTGAGACCATGTCTCCTGGTTCTAGACTCCCCAGCCAGGGAAAACATCCTTCCTGCATCTCCCCTGTCGAGTCCTGTATGAGTTTTATGTTTGAATGAGATCACCTCTCATTCTTCTAAACTCCAGAGAATAAAGGCCCAGTCCATTTAATCCTTCCTCATAGGACAATCCCTCCATTCCAGAAATTAGTTTGGTGAACCTTCGTTGCACTCCCTCTATGGCAAGTACATCTTTCCTTAGGTAAGGAGAGCAAAACTACACACAATACTTCAGGTGTGGTCTCACCAAGGCTCTGTATAATAGCAGTAAGAAATCTTTACTCATATACTCAACTCCTCTTGTAATAAAGGCCAACATACCATTTGCCTTCTTAATTGCTTGCCTGCATGTTAACTTTCAGTGACTCATGAACAAGGGCACACAAGTCCCTCTGAAGTTCAACACTTCCCAGCCTCACACCATTTAAGAAATACTGTATTTCTGTTTTTCTACCAAAGTGGATAACCTCACGTTTCTCCACATTGTATTCCGCCTGCCAAATATTTGCCCGCTTGCTTAGCTTCTCCAAATTGCCTTGAAGTGTCTTTGCATCCTCCTCACAACTCACACTTCCACCTGGTTTTGTGTCATCTGCAAACTTGGAACTGTCACATATAATCCCCACATCCAAATCATTGTTATATATTGTGAATAGCTGGGGCCAAAGCACTGATCCTTGCAGTACCCCACTAGCCACCGACTGCCAACCTGAAAATGATCCATTTATTCCTATTCTGTTTTCTGTCCGTTAACCAGTTCTCAATCCATGCCCAGTATATTACCTCTATCCCATGTACTCTAATTGTATTTACTAACCTCTTGTGCAGAATTTTATAAGCTCGGCGTTCTTGGCGGCGAGCTTGGAAGAAGGTGCGGCACACGCGCGACTTGTGCGCCGTTGAGCCCCTTTGATATTTCACGCGGTGGCTCATTTAAATTAAGGGGACGGAACAGCCGCCACTGATTACGAAGAGGGGCAGCCACTTCGTCCCCGGCAACAGCGTCTGGCGCCACTGCACAGGTGCTGGTGCCATTTTTAAAGGGCTTCAAGCCCTGAAAACTGATGTAAAATTTTAAAGAGACCAGCACATTAAATTTCAATATAAACAGTAAATTGAACATCAAAGCCCCTCTTCCACCACCGCCACCCCCCCCCCCCCCCCCCCACCTCCACAATGATCATAAAATATATTTATTTCCCTCTCCCCACTGAAAAACCATTTTTGTCGGTCCCGACCTTTCTACCCCGAACTTTGCACTCTTAGCCAGTCAACCCCTCCCCACCATCCCCTCAACCAATTGAATCAGTTTTCACCATGCAGACATCGGAAGGCGCAGGAGTTCTGGCCAGCGGCTGGAATATTGGCATGGGACAGCCGTCAGGGCCAGGTAAGTTTATTTGCATGCATTAACCTTTAAACATATTGAAATGGGGCCGCACCAAGGCCTCACTGCTGCCGGTAAAATGCGGTGGGGTCTTCTTGGCGTCGGGGTCGTGGCGGGCCTCTCCCAGAAGAATTTTCCGTGTCCCCTCGCCATGATCCCCGATGCCGGGGGCTAGTAAAATTCAGCCCCATGTGTGGGACCTTATCCAAAGCTTTCTGAAAATCTAAATATGCCACATCCACCGTTTCTCCCTTATCTATTCTGCTAATTACATCAAAAAAAAACTCTAACAGATTTGTTAAACATTATTTCCCTTTCTTAAATTCATGTTGACTTTGCCCAATCCTATCATTATTTTCAAAGTGTCCTGTTATCACATCCTTTATTATAGATTCTAGCATTTTCCCTATGACTGATGTTAGGCTAACAGGTCCTCGTTTTCTCTCTCCCTCCCTTCTTATATAGCGGGGTTATAATTGCCACCTTCCACGCTCCAGGAACCATTCCAGAGTCTATAGAATTTTGAAAGATGATCACCAATGCATCTATCATCTCTACAGCCACCTCTTTCAGCACTCTGGGATGTAGATCATCAGGTCCAGGGGATTTATCTCCATTAAGTCTCATTATTTTTTCTAGTACTTTTTTTAACTAATATTAATATCTTGCAGTTCCTCATTTACACTAGTCCCTTGTTTCTCCATTATTTTTGGGAGGTTTTTTGTATTTTCCCCCGTGAAGACAGATACAAAGTATTTGTTTAATTTCTGTGCCATTTCCTTAATCCCCGTTATAAATTCTCCTGACGTCACTTGTAATGGACCCACATTTCTTTTTGCTAATCTTTTCCTTTTTACACAGCAAAAGAGCTTTTACAATCCATTTTCATGTTTCTTGCTAGTTTACTCTCATATTCTATTTTCCCTTAATCTTTTTCTTGGTCCTCCTTTTCAGAATTCTAAAATGTTCCCAATCCTCAGGCTTACCTTTTTTTTGACAACTTTACACACCTCGTCCTTTGATCTAATCCTCTGCCTCAAGGATGCTTGCAAGCGTGACATGAAGGCTCTGAATGTCAACTATCACACCTGGGAGTCACCAGCTGGCGAAAGAGGGAAATGGCGACACATCCTGTGGACTGGTGTGCAGTACCACGAAGACCAGTTGCTGCAGCAGCTTGGCAACAGGTGCCAACATCAAAAACAACTCATAGTGTCACTTGGTAGCTTCACAATCAGCACTTGTGGCAGAACCTGCCTCTCAAGGATTGGCCTTCACAACCATCAGCAAAGATGCACCAAGCGAAGACACCCCACCTAAATGGATTGTTTGCTGTGTGTCCATCAGCTTTCGTAGATGGAAGGATGCTAACCTATATATGGAACTATCAACATAATACTAGACTCACAACACTATTGCACCCATTATACCTGGAGGCTGACACAAAAGTAAATTTCCAGTGTTACTGCTTACAGAAAGCCAGGCAATGCAATATCAGAATTGTGCTCCAGAACAGGCTGCGCCTGTAGCCAAGCTATTCCAGTACAGCTACAACACTGGCACCTACACAACAAAGTGGAAAATTGCCCAGGTATGTCCGATCTACAAGAAGTGGGACAAATCCATTCCAGCCAATTACACTCTATCTGTCTACTCTCAATTATCAGCAAAGTGATGAGTTCCAACACTAAGTCTCAGCTCCAGACCTCATTACAACCTTGGTTCAAATATGGACAAAACACTGAATGTCAGAGTCAAGGTGAGAATGACTGCTCTTGACATCAATGCAGCATTTGATAGTGTAGTTTTGAGAAGCCCTATAAAATTGAAGTCAACGGGAATCGGGGGAAAACTCTCCACTCGCTGGAGTCATACCTAGCACAAAGATGGTTGTGGTTGTTGGAGGTCAATCAATTCAGCCCTAGGATATTGCTGCAGGAGTTCCTCAGGGTAGTGTCCTAGGCCCAACCATCAGCTATTTCATCAAAGACCTTCCCTCCATCATAGGGTCAGAACTGGGATGTTCGCTGATGATTTCAGTGTTCAGTTCCACTCACAACCCTCACTGATGTAGTCTGTGCCTGCACGCACATACAAATTGAAATATTAAAGCCCCTTATTTATCTTAGTCCCACACAAACACACATATATATCCCAGTTAACTAGAAAAATAAAGGGACTGTTGTTTATAGTGCTGTTACAAAGAAAATAAAAAAAAAAGCACTTAGGTGGAATACTTGTCCTTGGTTTTTGGTTTGGCATCACAAATGCAGATAGATGGCTGTCACTGGGATCTTCCTAGGACAGTTCTTTCCAGGCGATATTGAAGATCAGTTTGGGTAGGCTTTCCAAGAAATTCAGCTAAAGAGGCTTCAGATACATTTTACAGCAGAAATGCAGCAACAAGATTTCAGTTCCCACACGTTCGATACGCAGGGTTTCTTCAAATACAGTTGGAAATAGGAAACTGACACATTGTTTCTTTTCAAGAGAGAGAGCTGGGTCTTCTTCTTTGACAGACAAAAACCAACTGTCTGTTGTGCCAGTTCAAACTGAAACTAAAAACATTCCAGAAGTCAAGCCTCCTGACCTCTATAAATCCTGACCTGTCACTTCTTTGTAAACATCTCCCCAAGTCAAAAACAACCCCTGCTGGGTGATTATCCACAGGTGCCTTCCAATAAGACCTGTTTGCAAGCCAAATCCAGGAATCTTCTGGTGACTTCTTTCATAAGAAACACAAAGTTTGGCATCTCGTCAAGATTCCAGATGAATCAATGTCTATAATTCAACTATAAGTCCTTAAAACATATTTCACAAAAAAATTAGAAGCACTCTCTTGTAACACCTCAACCCTAGGAGAAATGAAATGCCTTTTTAAATGTGTTTCATTACAAAGTGAAAAAAAAACAGAAGATGAAAACATTTTAAAACACATTGTCACACTCATCCCCATTCACTCGTTATTTTACTTAATACAATTTTGCTTTGTACCATCTTTGTGCTCACATAACTCAAATAAAGTTAGATTCTTGATAAAGCATCTGCAATAACATTATTTTTGCCTGCAACATAGATAATGTTTAAGTGATGTGGCTGTAATAGTAAACTCCAATGGAATAATCTGGCATTCTGGTTTTAAATTTTTTTCACCAAGTCAGCTGACTGCAACTTTCCAAACAGAGCCACCCAGTTGTTCAAAGTGATCCTTTCAAGTGTCACTGTAGACCAGCACATCATCAAGGTAAACAAGAAGTTAGGAACACTGGTTCACTTGTCTCTGAAAAGTGACTGGGGCACCCACTAGTTTGAATGGCATCAATCAGCACTGCAAAAACCCTTCCGGTGTGACAAAAGCCAATATTTCTTTAGCTCAGGATGTTAAAGGAACTTGTCAGTATCCCTTTAACAAATCTGCTTTTGTAAGAAACAAGGCACTGTCAATACAGTCTTCCAAGTGAGGAATTGAGTAGGAGTCTACCTTTGTTACTGTATTAACTTTTCTGTAGTCTATGCAAAGTCTAGTTGAACCATCAGGTTTAGGCACTAATACTCCTGGAGAACTCCAGATGCTTTGACTGGGTTCTAATAGGTGGTTTTCCATCATGTATTGGATTTCTGCTTTTACCTGGGCCAGTTTCTCTGGACTTAAGCGGAAAAGATGCTGGTTTATAGGAAAGGATTCACCTACATCCACATCATGTGTGGCTAAAGTTGTACATCCTGACTCTTTTAAATGCTGTGAGTAGCCTTGTTAGGTCTTCTTGTTCTTCTGCATCTGAATCTGAAAGCATAGTGTCCAATCTCCCTAACAATTCAGTATTAGCTAACTGGATAGTAGGAGGTTCAATTTGAGAACTGTCCAGCCCTCCTCCAGCCTCATCCTCACTATCCCTTTCATTCTTTACTGTCCCTACTACCTGACGTACCTGTGCTTGCTTATCCTCCTCCCAGCGATAATATTGTTTTAACATATTGATTTTTTTCTGGCGATCTGGGGTGTCAATCAAATAATTTACCTTACCAATTCTCTTGATCACTTTATATGAACCACTGAACCGTGCTTTCAACAGTTCACCCTGTAAAGGTAGTTATCCTAACACCTCATCTCCTGGTTAAAATGTTCGGGTCTTAGCATGCTTGTCTGCCCATTTCTTCATAGTTGTTTGAGAAACTTTAAGGTGCCCCTGAGCCACTTTGCAAGCTCTCGTGAGCCGTTCCTGGAACAGGATACATAATCTAGCACAGAAGGTTCATCCCTGTGTTCTAAAAACCTTTCTTTGATTATTTTAGGACCTCTTATCTCATGTCTGTAAACTAATTCAAAAGGACTAAAACCAGTCAGACTCATTAGGTGAATCCCAAGTGGCAAACAAAAGAAATTCCAGCCCTTTATCCCATTCATGGGGATATTGATGACAGTATGCCCTGATCATCGTTTTGAGGGTCTGATGATACATTTCTAAAGCTCCTTATCTCTGTAGGTGGTCTGCTGAAGACTTTAAACTGTTATTTACCCAAATTACCCATAACTTCCTGAAAAGTTTGAGACATAAAATTGGAACCTTGATCCAACTGAATTTCAGTCGGTAATCCATATCCAGTGAAGAACTGGGTCAACTTCTCTACCACTACCTCCTTAGCAGAAATTGTTCTCAAGGGATTGGCCTCTGGAAACTGAGTAGCCATACCCATGATAGTGAGTATCCCACTTTTGTTTTTGGTAAAGGTCCTACACAGTCTACCAACATCCTAATAAATGGTTCCCTAAAAACTGGCATAGGAATTAGAGGTGCTGGCTTTATGGCAGCTTGCAATTTTCAAACAATCTGGCACGTATGGCATGTTTTACAAAACTGCACCATATCCTTGGAAAGACCTGGCCAGTAAAAAGTTGACTTATACATGATTTGGTTTTCTGGATCCCCACACGTCCCGCTGTAGGAATTTCATGTGCTAACCTTAAAAGTTCCCGGCGATACCACTATCTGATGAACTACCATCCAATCTTCATTTGCAGGTCTGTGAGGAGGTCTCCACTTCCTCATCAGAATCCCATTTTTAATATAATAGTATTATGACCGGGTGAGGAAGGGGTCTCAGGCTCCCCTCTTGCCCCTTTCCTGGTTTGGCCGTAACAGGGTTTATCTTTCCACCTCAGTGAATCTTTGCTCACTGCTCTCTAATTGTAACTGCAAATGAACCAATTGGACAGGCTTTCTTGGGTTTAAACAAGAAAGATGTAAGTTTATTAGCTTTACCACTCTAACCTAGTTAAAATTATTAAAATATGTGACACAATCACGGGAACATGCATATGAGAGAAACACACACACAAATAGATACAGAGGGGAAGTAAGAATTGGTGGGGGGAGGGGGGTGTTGAAGTAGAGTTCATAATAATGGAATACAGGTACTGTCATTTGTCTTTGATGTAATGTTGTTGATTGAAATTGAGATCTTGGAGTTCTCACTGGGGCTTGGTGCACAATTTCAAACTTGCTTCCCTGGTACCAGAAGGGCGAAGATGCTTTGTCTGTAGTCTTGAAGTATAGAAACTGCCACCGTGGTTTCCCTGGGAATTTGGTGGAGTGAGAGACAAAGAGAGAGACTGTCCTTCTGTTTGGTCTTCCAATTGCAGTCAGTTTCCTTTCTGTGTTGCACAATTCAAAAAATCCCCAGTCTGGCTAGCAGGTAGGTCATGTGACCATCCCTGTGTTTGAAACAGCATCTTCTGGGAGGGTTGTTGCATTTCAAAGCTTTCCAGATACACTCGGTGGGGGTGGGGGGTGGAGTTCTGGCTCTTACTCAGACAAAGAATGTTGATTATCACTATTGCCCAGACCAATCTTGTGAATTGAATCAGTGAGCACTCCCATTGTCTCTCTATTCAACTGTCTCTCAGAATGTAAATGTGCAACCATGTTTTCAGCTGTTCTTTTTTGAGCAAGTTATGTGCAATGTCCAGTAAAAAAAAGGCTCAAGTAGTCTCCCATATGATAAAATTTTTATGTTTCCATTTGGCAGGTGTGATTTCCATCACACCCCCGCCCCTTGCTGAATGAAATCAGACATTAGGGGAGCATTTCATAACAAGTTAGAAGGAAGAGAAGATACAGGAAAGCACACATGCTTTTCTCTCATTCATTCAGAAATCTTAAAAATGGTTTCAGCCTGCCTTTTATTTGTAGAAGTGCCGCTTTAAACTGCCCCCTTTCCCTTGAGGTGGGTCTGAGATAGTTATGTGTTGCCCAAGGGGTTTAAAGTTTCTTTACTGTCAGCCTGCAATATGTTGGGAATGGGCATCCCAATAAATATGTGATTTTTGGGGAGGTTTGGAGTTTGCACATTTCCATGATTGTCTCAGGTGCCTTTGTTCTTGTTGAGGTCTGCAGGGGAATGGTTAGATTTAATTAGCACTGGGTTGGAGCGCTGATCATGGGAGTCGGCAGTGAGTGGATCTACTCTGACCTCACTTTCAGTGCTCTGGTGAGTCATGCAAGTGCTGTTAACTTCAGGGTATAGTTGGTTCCCTTTTCTCCTGACTGTGGGGGAGAATTCTTTGCTAATCTTCCTTTTGTCCTCTGGGACATTCCTGCTTGCAGGTATTTGTGCAAGTTCCACTGCACTCACCTGCGGCACTTCGACTAAGTGAGGCATCACCCCCACGGTTTCGTTGCCCTCTTGAGGACTTTCTTTGTCCCTGCAGGTTTCTGCAACTGCTGTTAGCAATCCTGGTAGGGTGCTTCGGTTGTCTGCATTTACATAGGAGGCTGTGGGGTCTAATTTTTCCAACATTTTGGGGTTGGATGACCGAACAGTAGGGATTTTAATTTGGGAATTCTCCCGGACCTCTTTTAACCTGTCCTCTTTGTCCCCTTCCTCTCTAACTCTCTGCCAGACCTGTGCCTGTCTGTTCCCTTTTGTTCTCAGCGGAGGTCCTTTACAATTTCCCAAAAGCCAGGACAGAAATTAGGGGTGCAGATTTCACGACAGATTGGGGTTTCCCCTCAACCTGGCACATGTGGCAACTCCTAAGGTACTCCACTACGTTTGTGGAGTTTTGGCCAGTCAAACCGCTGTCTTATGCGGGCTTTGGTTTTTCATACACTGACATGTACAGCCATTGTAATCTCATGAGCCATTCTTAATATTTCTCTCCGGTTCCTCTGCGGCACCACTAACTGGTGAACCACTGTCCACTCTTTGTTCTCAGGTCTATGAGGAGAACTCCACTTCCTCATCAGTACCTCATTCTTTAAATAGTAGCAATCAGGGACTACTTCTGCTTCAACTTCAGTCTGGGCAGCCTGTGCTAACTTTCTCAATACTGGGTCGGCTCGCTGAGCCTCAACGAGGGAAGGTCCATTTAATCCATTCCCTGGGTCCTCTAACTTTCCAAAGAAAGTTTCAGGCAGACAGCATGGTCATCTGTGTGCAGTGCAGTGCCACTTCAGTCTCCTCTGGGGAAGCTAATTTGGTCATGGCCTGAGTCACCACACAATCAGGGTAACTGCAGGGGACCGTCTCCTGACGCTGCCCTGTCTCTCTGACCTCCTTCGGTCTCTCTTTCATTACTGGGGAAGCTACCACCTTCGTCTCCGCCTGATCATTACCTAGGAGCAGGTCAACCCCATCCACCAGCAAACTAGGGACAATCCTTACTGTCACTGGCCCTGAAACTAGGTCGCACTCCAAGTGCACCTGATGTAAAAGTATGGGCGTACACTGCCCCCCAATACCATTTACTATCATTGTGGCACTTACTGCACTCTCTGGGGGGACACGTCATGCCTTTTCCCAGTAAAAGGGATCTGATGGCCCCTGTATCCTTGAGTATTACTATGGGCTTGCTTGCACCACTTGAGGGGTATGGGGTTACTCTCTCTTCAGGTACACAATCCTGATAACCTTCAGGAACACTATTACATTTTCCTGCACCCACAGCAGTATTATTTCTGGGTCTTACTGCTACTGCAGTTAACACCACAGCCTGGTCTGCTGTGCTTTCCATCAGGGTCCCTTCTCCTGAACTGAGCAGGTGTGCCCTGATAAACCTGACAGGCTTTCCCCGTAGTTTACAGCAGTTAGCTCTTAGATGACCTGCCTTATTACAATGGAAGCACACAGGCCTCACTCCTTTCAGCACTAAGCTTTATGACTGGAGGAGGGCCCACTGTGTGTCCTGCTTTTCTTTCTCTCCCAGGACTGCTTGGGCTCCTATCACCTTCCCACCCTTTGTCCTTTTCGGGTTTGTGGGGGTGACTAGGAAAGGTTTTCCCCTGGGGAACCGACTTGTATATTAGAGCAAACTCATTAGCTAGAACTGCAGCTTGCCTCACTCTACGTACTTTTTGTTCCTCCACATGGGTCTTTATGGAGAGGGGGAAAGAGTTTTTAAATTCCTCTAGTAAATTTGGCAGGTATGATTTCCGTCACAATAGATTTCTGGAACTCCTTTTGCCTCAGCTTCTGTTCGATCTGATCGTGCCACTTTGTTTAACTCTGAATCAGCTTTCTGAGCCATGATCAGAGAAGATTTATTAAACATTCCCTTTGGATTATCCAAATCCCCAAAGAAAGTTTCAGATATTTGGCTATCTGTCTGTGGTGCCAATTTTACCTCCAACAATGGAACTTGTTTAGCCATTGCTTGGGTTACTACACGTGAAAGAAAAATTCCTGGAAACTTTTCCTGCAACTGTTCTGTCTCTTTAACTTCACTTGGTTTTTCCATGACTACTCGAAAAGCTACCACTTTCGCTCCTGCCAAATCATTCCCCAGGAGTAGATCAACTGCGTCTACTGGCAAACTATGGACAACTCCTCCAGTTACTGTTCCAGACATTAGGTCACATTCTAGGTGCACCTTTTTTATTTTTTATTTATTTATTTAGAGATACAGCAATGAAACAGGCCCTTCGGCCCACCGAGTCTGTGCCAACCAATAACCACCCATTTATACTAACCCTACAGTAATCCCATATTCCCAACCACCTACCTACCTACCTACACTAGGGGTAATTTACAATGGCCAATTTACCTATCATCTGCAAGTCTTTGGCAGTGGGAGGAAACCGGAGCACCCGGCGAAAACCCACGCGGTCACAGGGAGAACTTGCAAACTCCACACAGGCAGTCCCCAGAATTGAACCCGGGTCACTGGAGCTGTGAGGCTGCGGTGCTAACCACTGCGCCGCCCTGATGCAAAGGTACGGGTATATACTCCCCACCAATACCATGAACTAAAACTTTAGCATTCAGTGCTCTCTCTGGTGGAAATGTTATGCCTTTCCCCAGTAAAAAAGTTTGGGTGGCTCCTGTATCCCTATGTATAACGATAGGTTTGCCTGCCTCATGAGGGATAAGGAGTTACTTTTCCTTTCAACAAGAATTCCTATCTTTTCAAAAGAAATGAAAAATGCCTCTACGCCCTTTTCCTCAAACTTAGGGAGGACTTTTACAAATATAAACAGCTTTCCGCTGGGTCCTGGGCTGTAGTTAGATCTTTCATCACCAGAATCTTCACTGGAGTCAAGACCATCCTGTTGTCTTAGTTCCAGCTTTTTAACTTCGAGTTTCCTTCCTTCTCTTTGCAATTCTAGTTCAAGTTTATTTTTGTCAATTCTTTTTCTAGTTCAAGTTCTCTTATTTTTATTTATTTTTCTTTGTTAAGTTTAAGTTTTCCATTTCTATTTCTTTGTCAAGTTCATGCTGCCTCATCTGTAACTGAATTTTAGCTGATTCAACTGCACTGCCCTATGTTTTGCTTCCTTCTTCTTCCAATTCCAAATGTTTGTGTTATTACTTCAATTATGTCTGCTTTCCTAGCTCCTGGTTTTAACTCTAACCCCAATTTTGCTGCCAATGCTATTAGCTTAACCTTGGTTAAGTACCACAAACCATTCAGGGATACATCCTCCGTCCCCAGAAAAGTCGCAGCAACTGTTAAAGGCATTCCGGTGGTGTAGACTTTACTCTATTACACAAGAAACCTGTTTTTTTATTTTTCCTTTTTCAATTATTATTAGCCCACTTACAATTGTACATCGTTGGTGTTGTGTTTATCCTACACAGAACCCCCAATTATATGTTATGACTGCGGTGGGAGGAGTGCACTGTCTTTTCTAGTTCCACTTCTCCACAGGTTACAACATATATTTAATTTTTTTCCCAGTTACCGATAAGGTCAATCATAGACTCTATTTTTATCCCAGAATAAAATACACCAACCAGGTTTCCTCAATAAACAAAAAATTATGAGATTATAAAACAAGTCTTAACGAAAAATGAAATAAAACATACACACTCAAGTTGAAATATTAAAGCCCCTTATTTATCTTAGCCCCTCACACACACATACATACATACCCCAGTTAACCAGAAAAATAAAAGAGATTTTTGTTTATAGCGCTGTTACAAAGAAAACTAAAAAAACTCTACTTAGGTGGAATACTTGTCCTTGGTTTTTGGTTTGGTGTCCCAAATGCATATAGATGGCTGTCACTAGGATCTTCCTAGAACAGTTCTTTCTAGGCAATGTTGAAGATCAGTTTGGGTAGGCTTTCCAAGAAATGCAGCTAAATCATGCCATGGGATCTTTTACATCCACCCGAGGGCACCGATGGTGCCTCAGTTTAATGGCTCAACCGAAAAATGGCACTTCAGCACTAGATTGGAATGTCAGTCCGGATCTTGTGCTGACTGAGCTGCTCATTACCTGAATATGCAGATACACTTTTATGTTTCACAACTGTATGCAAATGTTTCTGAAGAAAGCAGCAGTGCCCAACAAATCATATTTAACAGTTGATTGCAGCGAGACCCCTCATTAAGGAAACGCCACAAACTCTGCATGATATTTTATTTACTGGTGTTGCATCACAAAAGAACTTTGTGTCATCTTATTAGCAAATATGTTACCCCTTATGAAAAGCATTCCCCACATAATGAAGATTAGCTTTGAAGGAGGAATTATTTGCTAGTCACAATAAAAGTATATTAGTTGTAGCAGCAATAACAAAGTACTGAAAACTCCAGAACACATGCACCGCAATGTTGAACATGTAAATATTGACTTACTGTCCATTTATTTTTTAGTGCTGGTGCATGTTCAAATTTCACTCCATAAATAACACAGCTAGACTAGAACCAGTATATTGAACAATAGAAATTACGAATTCCAAATAAGTTACACAAAATTATTTACATGTTACTGACCTCAGGCTAGTATTGGCATCTGGAGTGCACTGCATGAGAGGATGGTGGAGGCAGATCAATGGTTAACTTTCAAAAGGGAACTGGATATAAAGGGTACAATTCTAAAGAGGGTGCAGGAGGAGGACAACCTGGGGGCGTATGTGCACAAATCATTGAAGGTTGTAGGGCGGGCTGAGAAAGTGGTTAATAAAACATATGGGATCCTGGGCTTTTTAAGTAGGGGCATGGAGTACAAAAGCATGGAAGTTATGATAACAGATTTGTATTCAACCACAATCTGTAACCTCATGGCCTGGCATATCCCACACTCTACCATTACCATCAAGTCGGGGGACCAACCCTGGTTCAATGAAGAGTGCAGGAGGGCATGCCAGAAGCAGCAACAGGCATACCTAAAAATGAGGTATCAGCCTGGTGAAGTTACAACACAAAACTACTTGCGGCCAAACAGCGGAAGCAGCATGCGATAGACAGGACTAAGCGATCCCACAACCAACGGATCAGTCATGAATGCTGGTGGACAATTAAACAATTAACAAGAGGAGGAGGCTCTTCAAATATCCCCATCCTCAACTATGGGGAAGCCCAGCACACCAATGCAAAAGACAAGACTGAAGCATTTGCATCCGTTTTCAGTCAGAAATGCCGAGTGGATGATCCATCTAGGCCTCCTCCTCAGGACCCCAGCACCACAGATGCCAGCCTGCAGCCAATTCGATTCACTCCACGTGATATCAAGAAAGGGCTGAAGGCACTGGATACTACATAGACTATGGGCCCTGACAACATTCCAGCAATAGTACTGAAGACTTTCCAGTACAGGTAATGTGGAAAATTGCCCAGGTATGTCCTGTCTACAAAAAGTAGGACAAATCCAACCTGGCCAATTACCGCCCTGTCAGTCCACTCTCGATCATCAGCAAAGTGATGGAAGGTGTTGTCAACAGCGCAATCAAGCGGCACTTGCTCAGTAATAACCTTGTTACAATCAGGTGAGGAGTCGTCGAAAGGCTCCCCTCTTGCCCATCTCCTTGTTTGACTGCAACAGGGTTTATTCTTTTTCAACCAGTGGATGTGTTTACCAATTCAGTGAGTGTTTAACCCTTTATGTGCTATGATTATAAAAGAACCAATTGGACATGTTTTCTTGAGTTTAAACAAGAGGTAGTTTATTGTACTTAAAATCAAAACCCAATCTAAGTGATAATAACAAACTATGCACCAACTTTCTCACAAACACGCACATACAAATAGGTTACAGAGTGGTGAAGAGGAGCTTGGCTGGATTAGAGTCCAGAAAAAAAAACTATATACAGTCTGTGGGGTCTGGTAATTCAGTTGACTTCTGGCTGAATTCGGGGTTCTGAAGTCTCTGGTTGGTAGACGTGCACTTGCAGCTGGTCCACCTGGTTCGGGGTTTTCTTGGAGACAGTGATGTAGGTGGCTTTCTCCCCCGGGATCTGTCTGTAGCAATTTTAGACTTGGATGTTCTGCAGTCGCAGACAGGTTTCGAAACTTACAATGTTACCTGGAGATAGAGAGAGAGAGAGAGAGAGAGAGAGAGATAGAGGGAGAGAGCCCCACGGGGGTCCTGCACTGGTTAGCTCTCAAAGCTTGTCTGCTGCGTTTCAAAAACTTCCAGGGGAGGACCCACCATCCGTGGTTAACTAAGAAAGTTAAAGATAGTATCAAACTTAAAGAAAAAGCATATAATTGTGCAAATATGGGTGGCAGGTCAGAAGATTAGACAGAATATAAAAAGCAGCAAAGAACAAAGTAAAGATTAATAAGGAGGGTAAAGTTAGAGTATGAGAGAAAGCTGGCGAGAAGTACAAAGACAGACAGTAAGAGTTTCTATTGATGTTTAAAAAAGAAAAGTTAACAAAGTGAGTGTTGGTCCTAAAGAAAGTGAATCTGGGGAATTAATAAGGGAAAAATAGGAGATGGCAGACGAACTGAACAAGTATTTTGTATCGGCCTTAACCATAGAGGATACAAGTAACATCCCAGAAATAAGTGTAAATCAGGAAATGAAATGAAGGTAGGAACTCGAAAATTACAATCAACAGGGAAGTAGTACTGAGCAAATTGTTGGGAGCTGTGGGCTGACAAGTCCCCGGGTCCTGATGGACTTCATCCTGGGGTCTTAAAAGAAGTGGCTGGTGAGATGGTTGATGCACTAGTTTTGATTTTTCAAAATTCCCTAGATTCGGGGGAAGGTTCCATTAGATTGGAAAATGACAAATGTAACTCCTTTATTCAAAAAGGGGAGGCAGGCAGAAAGCAGGAAACTACAGGCCAGTTAGCTTAACATCTATCATAGGGAAAATGCTAGAAGCTATTATTAAAGACGTTATAGCAGGGCAAAATTCAAGTAATCAGGCAGAGTCAACATTGTTTTGTGAAAGGGAAATCATGTTTAACTAATTTATTGGAGTGCTTTGAAGTAGTAACATGTGCTGTGGATAAAGGGAAACCGGTGGATGTACTGTACTTAGATTTCCAGAAGGCATTTGAAAAGATACCACATCAAAAGTTATTGCGGAAAATAAAAGCTCTGCAGTATTTTGCTTTTATTCTTGATCCCCTTACCTGCCTGACTCGTTCAGAAGGTCAGTCAGAGTTAACAATTCAGGTGTACCCCCTTATCAGAGCCCAGAATAAAAATTACTGATACACAGTATTTTGAAAGGGAATTGATAAAATCATAAGAATTTACAGATGAGAAGTGCAAACAATCAAGGGCGGAATGTCCAGAGACAGAGACTTCCAGACAAATTGACAATTCTGGTTCAGAGGTAACAAATTAAGTTTACCAGCACAAATTCATGAAATTAGGATTAGGAAAGAAGAAACACAAACAACAGACTAAAAAGCACACAGCATAGGAACAAGAGGAGGCCATTTAACCGCTCAAGCCTGTTCTGTCGCCATTCACTAAGATCATGGCTGATCTGCGATGTAAGTTGAGATACCTGCCTTTGCCTCATATCCCTTAACACCTTTGGTTAACAAAAATCTATCAATCTCAGATTTAAAATTAACAAAAAATCTAGCATCAATTGCCTTTTGCTGAAGAGTTCCAAATTTCTCCCACGCTTTGTGTGTAGAAGTGTTTCCTGATTTCACTCCTGAAAGGTCTGGCTCTCATTTTTTGACTATGCCCCTAGTCCTCGACAACAGAGCAAATTGTTTCTCCCCATCTACCCTATCTGTTCTCCTAATATCTTGAAAACTTTGATCAAATCACCCCTTAACCTTCTAAATTCCAGGGAATACAACCCTAGTTTGTATAATCTCTCCTCGTAATTTAACCGTTGCAGTCCAGAAATAATTTTAGTAAATCCATGCTGCACTCCATCCAAGACCAATACATCCTTCCTAAGGTGTGGGGTGCCCAGAACTACTTGCAGTACTCTAGAGCTTTGGATAGCTGAAGCACAATTTCTACCCACTTGTATTCTAGTCCTCTAGCTATAAAGGCCAGCATTCCAATAGCCTATTTTGATTATTTTATGTACCCGTTCATGACATTTTAATCATCTCTATACCTCCACTGTTTCTAGTTTTTCACCATTTAAAAAGTACCCTGTTCTATCTTATAGGACCAAAGTTGAGGATCTCACATTTATCTACATTGAAATCCATTTGTCACAGTTTTACCCATTCACTTAATCTATCAATATTTCTGTAATGTTACACTTCCATCCACACTGCCTACAATGCCACCTTTCTTTGTCATCAGAAAATTTGGATAAGTGGGTTCCTAGTCCATCATCTAAGTTCATAAGATCATAGATCATAAGAAGTAGGAGCAGGAGTAGGCCGTCCGGCCCCTCGAGCCTGCTCCGCCATTCAATAAGATCATGGCTGATCTTTTCGTGGACTCAGATCCACTTATCCGCGCTCCCACCGTATCCCTTAATTACTTTATTGTTCAAAAAGATATCTACCTTAGCTTTAAAGACGTTTACTGAAGAAGCACTACTCCACTGGGCAAGGAATTCCATAGATTAACAACCCTCTGGGTGAAGAAGTTCCTTCTTAATTCAGTCCTAAATCTGCTCCCTCTAATCTTGAGGCTATGCCCTCTTGTCCTAGCTTCACCTGCCAGTGGAAACATCCTCTCTACTTGTATCTTATCTATTCCCTTCATGATTTTATATGTTTCTATAAGATCCCCCCTCATTCTTCTGAACTCCAATGAATATAATCCCAATCTACTCAGTCTCTCCTCATAAGCCAACCCCCTCAACTCCGGAATCAACCTAGTGAACCTCCTCTGCACCCTCTCCAGTGGCAGTATATCCTTTCTCAAGAGACCGAAACTGCACACAGTACTCCAGGTGCGGCCTCACCAGTACCTTATACAGCTGCAACATAACCTCTCTGCTTTTAAACTCAATCCCTTTAGCAATGAAGGACAAAATTCCATTTGCCTTCCTAATTACTTGCTGTACCTGCAGACCAACCTTCTGCGATTCATAAGTTGTTCATAACCATGGAGAATAGCTGAAGTCCCAACACACATCCTTGTGGTACACCACTAGTCATATTCGCCAGTTAAAATACCTGCCCATTGCATCTCTCTCTCTCTCCTTCCACTGAGCCAATTTCCGAACGAGGTGAATAATCCGCCTTCAGGAAAATGGTTTTGGTGTATTTGTAGATAGTTGCAGGTACAGCAAATGATTAAAGAAGGCAAATGCAATGTTGTCATTTATTGCAAGGGGAATGGAATATAAAAGTAGAGATGTTTTGCTATAGTTGTACCAGGGCATTGGCGAGACCATATCTAGAGTATTGTGTATAGTTTTGATCTTCTTACTTAAAAAAGGATATAATTGCATTGGAAGCAGTTCAGAGAAGGCTCACTCGACTGATTCCTGGGATGAGAGGGTTATCTTATGAGGAAACATTGGACAAGTTGGGTCTGTATTCATTGGAATTTAGAAGATTGAAACATGTAAGATTGTGAGAGGACCAGACAGGGGGGATGTGGAAAGGATGTTTCCCCTAGTGGGAGACAATAAAACTAGGGGGCACAGTTTAAAAATAAGGGGTCTCCCATTTAAGACAGGGATGAGGAGAATTTTTTTTTCTCAGAGGGTCGTGAGACTGTGGAACTCTCTTCCCCAGAGAGCAGTGAAGACAGGGTCATTGAATGTTTTTAAGGCAGAAGTAGACAGATTCTTGACAAACAGGGGAGTCAAAGGGTATTGGGGGTAGGCAGGTAAGTGGAGTTGATAAGCCATGATCCTATAGAATGGCAGAGCAGGCTCGAGGGGCCAAATAGCCTACTCTTGCTTCTAGTTCATGTGTAGTCACAGAAACGCCCTACATTGTGTTCAGCAATAGTAAATAAGGCAAAATAGGACTTGGGTTGGAAAGTGGGTAGAATCATTGGGTGTGAGCCAATACAATTTCAACCCCATGTTACAGCATAGGTATCACATGGCTCTGGGAAATGTACAGCTAAGAGATATTTATACGACTCCTAGTGTCAGGCACCTGAGCTACACCAAAAGATATAGAAGTTGAATTTGTTTACACTAAAGAGAAAATTGAGAATACAACTTCTGAGGCTCTCAAATGGTATTGACAAAATTAAGCCTGAGAAACTGATTACAATGACCAAAAGAGTGACAATAAAGAACCTGCATTTATATAGCACCTTTCACAACCATAGGGCACCCCAAAGCATTTCACAGGCAATTAGTGAAGTTGTAATGTTAGGTGAATGGACAGAGCAAACGCAATGGCCTGGATTTTGCTACCAGTGGTGAATTGGCGGCATTTGCCGCTAACTGCACAAAAAAATTCATACTTACCTGGTCCGTATGCTCCAGCGAAAACGCCCTCTACTTGTTGCAGCAGGGTCTAGTGACAGGACAAACAGTGAGGTCTTCCAGCATGGTGCATTGCCGGTGAAGTCACGCCCCTAATGACATCATGAGCTGAAGACATGCCTCTTGAGGCAAAGGCCTGCTACCCAACCCGAACCCGACGACATGTGTTGGGTTCGGGCTGGGTCGGGCTTTTAGGCTTGGGTCAGGCCGGACACACACAGCAATAAGCGTTAAAAGTAAAGAACCTACCTGAGCTGGGAGGTCGGGACGTCAAAGAGGGAAACTCTGAATCTGCACAGTGAGCGTCTCTATGATGTTATCCTGTAGCTTCCTGCAGATTCAGAGTCGGAAGGTAGGCAATGTGAACATTCCAGTGGTCGGGTCCGGTTGGGTGTGGGAAAGAATGGAGGGACTCGGGCTGGGTTGGGCCCAATGTGGTTCTGTCGGGTTCGGCTCGGGGTTTTTTTCTTGTGATCGGAGCAGGTCAATTGACCTTGAGGTCAATCTTCAGCTCAAAGGCAGGTGAGTTTTTAATGATGATTTAGTTTCATAATAGTTTTTAAAAGTTTAAGAATTTTTAAAGATTGAGACAGAGGGAGCAGGGGAGAGAAACTGAGAGAGGACAGGAGACAGATAGAGAGAGAGACAGGCAGGGGAAAGTGTTGTGTCAATTCTCTCTGGCTTTGCTTAAACCTCCCATCTGCCAGGGTCTGTCCCTTGAGTATCAACGCCACTTGGCTCCTCCTCTCCCCTGGTTCCTCAGTCCTCCTGATGTCGGAAACAGCACTTGATGGGAGGGTATAAACACAGTGAAACTGCCTGAGGTTTCCCCCTCTTATTGAATCATAGAACAGTTACAGCACAGGAGACCATTCAGCCCATCGTGTCTGTGCCAGCTCTCTGCAAGAGCAAATCAGCTCCTCCCATTCCCATCATAGAGTCATTTACAGCACAGAAGGAGGCTGGTTGGCCCATCGAGCTCATGCTGGCTCTCCATGGAGCTATCCAGTCAGTCCCACTCCACTATGCGATCCCCGTAGCTCTCCAAGTCTATTTCCTTTGAGTGGCTATCCAATTTCCTTTTGAAGTCATCAATTTTATCTGCTTCCACCACCCTTCTGGGCAGCGAGTACCAGGTCATTACCACCCAGTGCGTAAAAAAAGTTCTTCCTCATATTCCTCCTGTATCTCTTGCACAAAACCTTCAATCTATGTCCCCTAGTCCTTGGAACTTCAGATAATGGGAACAGTTTTTCCTTGTCTAACTTATCTAAGCCTGTCATTATCTTGTACACTTCTATTAAATCTTTCCTCAATCTCCTTTGTTTTAAGAACAACTTCAGCCTTTCCAACCTAACCTTGTAATTAAAATCTCTCATCACTGGAACCATTCTGATGAATCTCCTCTGTACCCTCTCAAGAACCCTCACATCCTTCCCAAGTGTGGTAGCCAGTACTCCAGTTCGGGCCTAACCAGAGCTTTATAAAGGTTCAGCATAACTTCCCTGCTTTCGTACTCAATGCTTTTGTTTATGAAGCCCAAGATCCCATATGCTTTGCTAACCACTTTCTCAATATGTCCTGCCACCTTCAAAGATTGATGCACATGCACCCCCAGGTCCCTCTATCCCTGCACACTATTTAGAACTGTGCTATTAAGTATATATTGCCTCTCTCTATTCCTTCTGCTAAAATGCATCACCTCACACTTGTCAGGATTAAATTCCATCTGCAGCTGTCTGCCCATTCTGCTACCCTATCTATGTCCTGTTGCAGGCAGTTCATATCAGCCTCACTGTTTGCCACACATCCAGGTTTGGTGTCATTGGAAAATTTTGACATTCTACTCTGTATTCCAAGATCCAAGTTATTTATATATAGCAAAAAAAAGCAGTGATCCCAGTACTGACCCTTGGAGAACACCATTGTCGACCATCCTCCTGAAAACAACCATTTACTGTGACTTGCTGTTTTGTGTCCTCAAGCTAATTTTTTAATGCAATTGGACACTGACCCTCAAGTGCTGTTTCTGACATTGGTGGGACTGAGGAGCCAGGGTGGGTGGGGTTAGGAACGGGGGAATCTTGACTATTTGTCACCCTCTTTCATTCATGGCAGTGAATCATGAAGAACTGTGATTGTTTTGCTGATATTTTCATCTCTACTACCCTACCTGACAGATCATCACACCTCCAATAGACAAGGCTATCCAAATATATCTGCTTTAGATTTACTTTTCACTAATTTAGTCCTTTTATGTTGACTTATGGCTGTGATTATCCATGCAAGTTGTGGGCAAATAGGCAAAATTCTCCCACGACTGGTCCCTGCTGCTTTAAGCATTGGAACGGCAGGACCATCACTGTGGTCTCCTCCACGGTCCATTGAGGAACACTGCAACTATCAGGTTTCTGTACAGTTCTGGGCACCACACTAGAGGAAGGATGTGATTGCACTGGACAGGGTGCAGAGGAGATTCACCAGGATGTTGCTTGGGCTGGAGCATTTCAGCCATGAAGAGAGACTGAAAAGGCTAGGATTGTTTTCCTTAGAGCAGAGAAGGCTGAGGGGGGACATGATTGAGGTATACAAAATTATGAGGGGCATTGATAGATAGGAAGAAACTTTTTCCCTTAGTGGAGGTGTCAATAACCAGGGGGCATAGATTTAAGGTAAGGGGCAGGAGGTCTACAGGGGATTTGAGGAAACATTTTTTCACTCAGAGGGTGGTTGGAATCTGGAACACGCTGCCTGAAGAGGTGGTAGAGGTAGGAACCCTCACAACATTTAAGAAGTATTTAGATGAGCACTTGAAATGCCATAACATACAAGACTACCGGCCAAGTGCTGGAAATTGGGATTAGAGTAGTTAGGTGCTTGATGGCCAGCATGGATATGATGGGCCTGTTTCTGTGCTGCATAACTCTATGAGTCGATAAGAGAGATCACTGGATGCAGTGGTGCTGTTGCGGCCCTCAATAGCAACGAATGTCTCAGCATTCGCTGCTATTGGGAAAGGAAAATCCGGGCCAATGACTTCTCAAAGAGGGTGGTCAATATGTGAAAGGGACTTGCCCAGGGTCAAGCTACTTGGTGCTGACCAAAGCTCATCGAATCACAGAATCGTTACAGTGCAGAAGGAGACCATTCGGCCCCTCGTGTCCACAGGCTCTGAAAAAGCAATTCCCTCAGGTCCATTCCCCCACCTTCTCCCCGTAATCCTGCATTCTTCCTTTTCATATAACTACCTAATTCCCTTTTGAATGCTTCAATTGGACCTGCCTCTATCACGTTCTCAGGCAATGCATTCCGGACAATAACCACTCGCTGCATGAAAAGGTTTTTCCTCGTGTCACTTTTACTTCTCTTATGAAATACTTGAAATCTGTGCCCTCTCATTCTCGACCTGAAATATTAACTGTTTCTCTTTGTTCAGAGAGGCTGCCTGTATTCCCAGCATTTTTAGAGTTAGGGAGGCACTTAGGAATCAATTGAAAGAATTATGAACTCTGAAGCCAACTCCCAGGACCAACCTGGTCACTGCCCTTCCCTTCCCTCTTTCCTCTTCAGGACCAGCCTGGTCACTGCCCTTCCTTTCCCCTCGTTCCTTCCTCTCCCAAGAACAGCGTGGTCACTGCCCTTCCCTTCCCTCTTTCCTCTCCCAGGACCAGCCTAGTCACTGCCCTTCCCTTCCCTCTCCCAGGACCAGCCTGGTCACTGCCCTTCCCCTCGTTCCTTCCTCTCCCAAGAACAGCGTGGTCACTGCCCTGCCCTGCCCTTCCTCTCCCAGGACCAGCCTGGTCACTGCCCTTCCCTTCCCTCTTTCCTCTCCCAGGACCAGCCTGGTCACTGCCCTTCCCTTCCTCTCCCAGGACCAGCCTGGCCACTGCCCTTCCCTTCCCTCTTTCCTCTCCCAGGACCAGCCTGGTCACTGCCCTCCCTTCCTCTCCCAGGACCAACCTGGTCACTGCCCTACCCTTCCTCTCCCAGGACCAGCCTGGTCACTGCCCTGCCCTTCCCTCTTTCCTCTCCCAGGACCAGCCTGGTCACTGCCCTGCCCTTCCCTCTTTCCTCTCCCAGGACCAGCCTGGTAACTGCCCTGCCCTTCCTTCCTCTCCCAGGACCAGCCTGGTCACCGCCCTTCCCTCCTTCCTCTCCCAGGACTAGCCTGGTCACTGCCCTGCCCTCCTTCCTCCCTTCCTCTCCCAGGACCAACCTGGTCACTGCCCTACCCTTCCTCTCCCAGGACCAGCCTGGTAACTGCCCTGCCCTCCTTCCTTCCTCTCCCAGGACCAGCCTGGTCACTGCCCTGCCCTCCTTCCTTCCTTCTTCTCCAAGGACAAGCCTGGTCATTGTCCTTAACTCCTTCCTTCGGCTCGCAGGACCAGACTATTCACTATCCTCCCCTCCTTCCTTCCTCCCTCACACTCTCACCAAGCTCCATTGCAACAGTTCTCGCGAGAACCGGTCGAAGCGAGAGCAGGAAGAGCAAAGCTTCCTGCGGGCGAGGTAAGGGCGCCTGCGCGAGCAGTTGGCAGTTGCGCGAGCCGGGCACAGCCGTTAGGGGACACCGCTGCTCGTGGGACAGGAGAAACGAGCAGTGCGCGTGCGCCAACCGCTGCCGTGTCGAGCCCTGAGATCCGTCTCTTACCTTCTTCATCAGCGGCGAACGGCTGGCAGGACAGTACCGCCCACTTTTCACCCGCCGAATGTAAATGGCTTCCGATACGAGTGACGCCGAAGAGTTCTACGATGCGGCGGAGGATGTCCACTTGGTCTCGTCGCCGGCCTCGTAAGTAATGAGTGCATCAGATTGGGGGCTGGGTGGAGGCGAGGCCCGTCTGCTTCGCCCACATCCCCGTTCAGTGCGCTGGTGTGTGTAACTCTCCCGACTCCACCAACCCCCCCACCTTCACCCCTTCCTCCCCCCCCCCCCCCACCTTCACCCCTTCCTTCCCCCCACCCCCCCCCCCCCCCCACCTTCACCCCTTCCTCCCCCCCCACCTTCACCCCTTCCTCCCCCCCCCCACACCTTCACCCCTTCCCCCCCCCCCCCACACCTTCACCCCTTCCCCCCCCCCCCCCACCTTCACCCCTTCCTTCCCCCCCCCCCCACCTTCACCCCTTCCTTCCCCCCCCCCCCCACCTTCACCCCTTCCTCCCCCCCCACCTTCCACCCCCTTCCTCCCCCCCCCCCCCCCACCTTCACCCCTTCCTCCCCCCACCCCCACACCTTCACCCCTTCCTCCCCCCCCCCCACCTTCGCCCCTTCCTCCCCCCCCCACCTTCGCCCCTTCCTCACCCCCCCCCCCCACCTTCACCCCTTCCTCCCCCACCCCCCCCCCACACCTTCACCCCTTCCTCCCCCACCCCCCCCCCACACCTTCACCCCTTCCTCCCCCCCCCCACCTTCGCCCCTTCCTCCCCCCCCCCACCTTCGCCCCTTCCTCACCCCCCCCCCCACCTTCACCCCTTCCTCCCCCACCCCCCCCCACACCTTCACCCCTTCCTCCCCCACCCCCCACCCACACACCTTCACCCCTTCCTCCCCCACCCCCCCCCCCACACCTTCACCCCTTCCTCCCCCCCCCCCCACCTTCGCCCCTTCCTCACCCCCCCCCACCTTCGCCCCTTCCTCACCCCCCCCCACCTTCGCCCCTTCCTCACCCCCCCCCACCTTCGCCCCTTCCTCACCCCCCCCCCACCTTCGCCCCTTCCTCACCCCCCCCCACCTTCGCCCCTTCCTCACCCCCCCCCACCTTCGCCCCCTTCCTCACCCCCCCCCCACCTTCGCCCCTTCCTCACCCCCCCCCCACCTTCGCCCCTTCCTCACCCCCCCCCACCTTCACCCCTTCCTCACCCCCCCCCACCTTCACCCCTTCCTCACCCCCCCCACCTTCGCCCCTTCCTCACCCCCCCCCACCTTCGCCCCTTCCTCACCCCCCCCCACCTTCGCCCCTTCCTCACCCCCCCCACCTTCGCCCCTTCCTCACCCCCCCCACCTTCGCCCCTTCCTCTTCCCCACCCGCCCACCTTGCCCCTTCCCCCGCCCACTGCCCCACTTTCCCCCCTTCGCCCCTGCCTCCCCCTCACCTTCGCCCCTGCCTCCCCCTCACCTTCGCCCCTGCCTCCCCCCTCACCTTCGCCCCTGCCTCCCCCCTCACCATCGCCCCTGCCTCCCCCCTCACCATCGCCCCTGCCTCCCCCCTCACCATCGCCCCTGCCTCCCCCCTCACCATCGCCCCTGCCTCCCCCCTCACCATCGCCCCTGCCTCCTCCCTCACCTTCGCCCCTGCCCCTCACCTTCGCCCCTTCCTCTTCCCCCCCCCCCCCCACCTTCGCCCCTTCCTCTCCTCCCCCCCATCGTCGTCACTTCTCCTCCCCCCCCCCCACCGTTGTCACTTCTCCTCCCCCCCCCCCCACCGTTGTCACTTCTCCTCCCCCCCCCCCACCATTGTCACTTCTCCTCCCCCCCCCCCACTGTTGTCACTTCTCCTTTCCCCCCCCCCCACTGTTGTCACTTCTCCTTTCCCCCCCCCCCACTGTTGTCACTTCTCCTTTCCCCCCCCCCACTGTTGTCACTTCTCCTTTCCCCCCCCCCACCGTTGTCACTTCTCCTCCCCCCCCCCACCGTCGTCACTTCTCCTCCCCCCCCCCCACCGTCGTCACTTCTCCTCCCCCCCCCCACCGTCGTCACTTCTCCTCCCCCCCCCCACCGTCGTCACTTCTCCTCCCCCCCCCCACCGTCGTCACTTCTCCTCCCCCCCCCCCACCGTCGTCACTTCTCCTCCCCTCCCCCCCCACCGTCGTCACTTCTCCTCCCCCCCCCCCCCCCCGTCGTCACTTCTCCTCCCCCCCCCCCCCACCGTCGTCACTTCTCCTCCCCCCCCCACTGTCGTCACTTCTCCTCCCCCCCCCCCACCGTCGTCACGTCTCCTCTACCCCCCGCCCCCACCGTTGTCACTTCTCCTCCCCCCGCCCCCACCGTTGTCACTTCTCCTCCCCCCGCCCCCACCGTTGTCACTTCTCCTCCCCCCGCCCCCCACCGTTGTCACTTCTCCTCTCCCCCCCCCCACCGTTGTCACTTCTCCTCCCCCCGCCCCCACCGTTGTCACTTCTCCTCCCCCCGCCCCCACCGTTGTCACTTCTCCTCCCCCCCGCCCCCACCGTTGTCACTTCTCCTCCCCCCGCCCCCACCGTTGTCACTTCTCCTCCCCCCCGCCCCCACCGTTGTCACTTCTCCTCCCCCCGCCCCCACCGTTGTCACTTCTCCTCCCCCCGCCCCCACCGTTGTCACTTCTCCTCCCCCCGCCCCCCACCGTTGTCACTTCTCCTCCCCCCGCCCCCACCGTTGTCACTTCTCCTCCCCCCGCCCCCACCGTTGTCACTTCTCCTCCCCCCGCCCCCCACCGTTGTCACTTCTCCTCCCCCCCGCCCCCCACCGTTGTCACTTCTCCTCCCCCCGCCCCCACCGTTGTCACTTCTCCTCCCCCCGCCCCCACCGTTGTCACTTCTCCTCCCCCCGCCCCCCACCGTTGTCACTTCTCCTCCCCCCGCCCCCCACCGTTGTCACTTCTCCTCCCCCCGCCCCCCACCGTTGTCACTTCTCCTCCCCCCGCCCCCACCGTTGTCACTTCTCCTCCCCCCCGCCCCCACCGTTGTCACTTCTCCTCCCCCCGCCCCCACCGTTGTCACTTCTCCTCCCCCCGCCCCCACCGTTGTCACTTCTCCTCCCCCCGCCCCCACCGTTGTCACTTCTCCTCCCCCCGCCCCCACCGTTGTCACTTCTCCTCCCCCCGCCCCCACCGTTGTCACTTCTCCTCCCCCCGCCCCCCCACCGTTGTCACTTCTCCTCCCCCCGCCCCCACCGTTGTCACTTCTCCTCCCCCCGCCCCCACCGTTGTCACTTCTCCTCCCCCCGCCCCCACCGTTGTCACTTCTCCTCCCCCCGCCCCCACCGTTGTCACTTCTCCTCCCCCCCGCCCCCACCGTTGTCACTTCTCCTCCCCCCCGCCCCCACCGTTGTCACTTCTCCTCCCCCCGCCCCCACCGTTGTCACTTCTCCTCCCCCCGCCCCCACCGTTGTCACTTCTCCTCCCCCCCGCCCCCACCGTTGTCACTTCTCCTCCCCCCGCCCCCACCGTTGTCACTTCTCCTCCCCCCGCCCCCACCGTTGTCACTTCTCCTCCCCCCCGCCCCCACCGTTGTCACTTCTCCTCCCCCCGCCCCCACCGTTGTCACTTCTCCTCCCCCCGCCCCCACCGTTGTCACTTCTCCTCCCCCGCCCCCACCGTTGTCACTTCCTCCCCCCCGCCCCCACCGTTGTCACTTCTCCTCCCCCCCGCCCCCACCGTTGTCACTTCTCCTCCCCCCGCCCCCACCGTTGTCACTTCTCCTCCCCCCCCGCCCCCCACCGTTGTCACTTCTCCTCCCCCCGCCCCCCACCGTTGTCACTTCTCCTCCCCCCCGCCCCCACCGTTGTCACTTCTCCTCCCCCCGCCCCCACCGTTGTCACTTCTCCTCCCCCCGCCCCCACCGTTGTCACTTCTCCTCCCCCCCGCCCCCACCGTTGTCACTTCTCCTCCCCCCGCCCCCACCGTTGTCACTTCTCCTCCCCCCGCCCCCACCGTTGTCACTTCTCCTCCCCCCGCCCCCACCGTTGTCACTTCTCCTCCCCCCCGCCCCCACCGTTGTCACTTCTCCTCCCCCCGCCCCCACCGTTGTCACTTCTCCTCCCCCCGCCCCCACCGTTGTCACTTCTCCTCCCCCCGCCCCCCACCGTCGTCACTTCTCCTCCCCCCGCCCCCACCGTCGTCACTTCTCCTCCCCCCCGCCCCCCACCGTCGTCACTTCTCCTCCCCCCCGCCCCCACCGTCGTCACTTCTCCTCCCCCCCGCCCCCACCGTCGTCACTTCTCCTCCCCCCGCCCCCCACCGTCGTCACTTCTCCTCCCCCCCCGCCCCCCACCGTCGTCACTTCTCCTCCCCCCCCCCCCACCGTCGTCACTTCTCCTCCCCCCCCCCCCACCGTCGTCACTTCTCCTCCCCCCCCCCCCACCGTCGTCACTTCTCCTCCCCCCCCCCCCACCGTCGTCACTTCTCCTCCCCCCCCCCCCACCGTCGTCACTTCTCCTCCCCCCCCCCCCCACCGTCGTCACTTCTCCTCCCCCCCCCCCACCGTCGTCACTTCTCCTCCCCCCCCCCCCACCGTCGTCACTTCTCCTCCCCCCCCCCCACCGTCGTCACTTCTCCTCCCCCCCCCCCACCGTCGTCACTTCTCCTCCCCCCCCCCCCCCCACCGTCGTCACTTCTCCTCCCCCCCCCCCACCGTCGTCACTTCTCCTCCCCTCCCCCCCACCGTCGTCACTTCTCTCCTCCCCCCCCCCCCACCGTCGTCACTTCTCCTCTCCCCCCCCCCCACCGTCGTCACTTCTCCTCCCCCCCCCCCACCGTCGTCACTTCTCCTCCCCCCCCCCCCACCGTCGTCACTTCTCCTCCCCCCCCCCCACCGTCGTCACTTCTCCTCCCCCCCCCCCACCGTCGTCACTTCTCCTCCCCCCCCCCCCACCGTCGTCACTTCTCCTCCCCCCCCCCCACCGTCGTCACTTCTCCTCCCTCCCCCCCCAACCGTCGTCACTTCTCCTCCCCCCCCCCCCACCGTCGTCACTTCTCCTCCCCCCCCCCCACCGTCGTCACTTCTCCTCCCTCCCCCCCCACCGTCGTCACTTCTCCTCCCCCCCCCCACCGTCGTCACTTCCTCCCCTCCCCCCCACCGTCGTCACTTCTCCTCCCCCCCCCCACCGTCGTCACTTCTCCTCCCCTCCCCCCCACCGTCGTCACTTCTCCTCCCCCCCCCCCACCGTCGTCACTTCTCCTCCCCCCCCCCCACCGTCGTCACTTCTCCTCCCCCCCCCCCACCGTCGTCACTTCTCCTCCCCCCCCCCCCCACCGTCGTCACTTCTCCT